>NC_063368.1:4161663-4195681 GCF_021869965.1 Rhincodon typus
AAAATAGTTAACCATTAATAACATTATAGGGAACTTGCACTTTCAGAGAATTTGGATAAATGCATTTAAAAAAAATATGAATCTGTGTACGTAGATTAATACATGAACCCCTGCCTTCACATATTTTCTGAGACCCATCAAAAAAACTCAGGGGTCGATTTGAAGGATTTGATTCACAAACGGGCTATCTCGGGGGAAACAAAAAAAAGAAAGACCTTTTTCTCCCGAAAATAAAACTGCCCGGGAGAGAACCTGTTAGCAATCTGAAACACAGCAGCTAGAAATGTTGAGAGGAGAAAAAGTGGGAAAGTTTGATGTGCTACGCTGCTTTTAATTTTTTATAACAGTGAAAGACTTGATTTTTAAACCATTCAGGCTTTTTTGTTGTTGTAGCAGTCACCCCAAAATTTGAGTGAGTGTTAATGATAACTTGACGTTCGCCATCTTGGATGGTCTCAGACTGTATAACTCCCTGAATAGGTTGTCAGGAAACTGTGTGAGGGAAGGGAAAAGTGGGGTAAAATATTGTGTTAGAGTGTGTAGTCTGTCTCTTTTGTCCAGAGACCCAGGCATGACCGGGCTAGGATGGACAAACAGCCTGTTAATCGACGGAGAAACCCGCTCTTCAGACAACATTTCCAGGGCTGAGGAGAGAGAGAGACACACACAGAAAAAGAACCCTCAGCGTGTTTCTTTTGATCCAGCCGGTTAATACTTTTAATCGAGCTTTTATTTACGCATATGTGTACACGCTTTACTTTTTTTGATGCGTAATTGCAGGAATTTCTCTCCAATTGTGAAATGAAGCACATTTTAAAATTTCTTCTCTTGGGTCGCAGATTATTCAATGGGTCGTCGGAGTTGGCTCTTGTGCAGTTACTGTTTTGGAACAGTCTGTCTGTTTTGTGGAGGGGTGGGTGGAATTCTATTAAAATTCTGAGGTATCGGATTATTCTGCCCTAGAAGAAAGGGAGGGGAAGAAAAAGGGAGAGAGAGAAAAGGGCTTCTTCGACCCAGGAACAATGACTGCTTCTGAGGAGTTGTTGAATCTGGGTGTTCAAACTGTAAATCTAGTGCCTCAACTCAATGGGCTCCACTAGGCAACGCGGAGCTCCCCCTGCCGACGACAAGCCAGTGAGACGGACTGGGTTAGATCCATCGACTAACAGGCAGCTGGCGGCAGCAACAACAACAACAACAAACATTTGTGCAGCGCCTTTAACGTCATGAAACGACCTCAAGGATGCTCCATAGGAGAGTGATAAAATGTGATACCGAGACGCATAAGGAAGTTATTAAGTCAGATGACCAAAAAGTCTGGTCGCAGAGGTAAGGCTTTAAGGAGGAATGAGAGGCATTGAGGTGATGGGAGGGCATTTCAGAATTTGGGACTGAGGCACGGCCACCAGGGGTGGGACGATCTGAATTGGGAATGCACAGGAGGCCAGAATTGAAGGAGGACAGACATGTTGTGAAGGAGATTACAGAGCGAGAGGGATTTGGAAACAAGGCTAAGATTTTAAGATCATACGTTGCTTGACGGGAGCCAGTGGAAGTCAGCGAGCAGTGGGATCGATAGGAAAAACTGGACTTGGTTAAGACAGGGGCAGCGAAGTTTTGTGATGACTTGAGGTTAGAATGTAAGAAACCAGTAAGGAGTGCGGTGAACAGTTGTGTAGCGGTAATACCAGCTCCTCCATCATATCTAATCTCACTATCAGTAACACTGCCCGGGCCTTTCTCCCCACCTCCACGCGTCTATCCAACTACCCCTGAAGCCCATTATAAAAGGAAGGCTTTTTTGTAAACCTTACATCTGCGTTAAAGCAGACTGTTCCTTTACGACGGAAGACGGGTTAACTGTTTATGTCACCAGTCTAATTCTCTTATTTTAGAAGTAAAGAGAATACCTCTATCCTAAGCGCATTTTAAGATAGAGGTGCAAACCTGAACTGGATTCGGAGCGTGCCAGAAATTGAAAGAAAAACAGAAATTGCTGGAGAAACTCAGTAGGTCTGGAGCACCTTTTGGAGAGAAATAGAGTTTACGCTTTGGGGTCCGGTAATCTTTTCTTCCAATGAACAGAAATTGCTAGAAAAACCCAACAGTTTTGGCAGCATCTGTGAGTAGACAAACAGCGTTCAGTTTCGAGTCCAGTGACCCTTTTTAAGAGCTCCGAACCCGTCGACTCTGCTTTCACCCCACAGATGTTGCCAGGCCTCCTGAGTTTCTCCAGCAATTTCTGTTTTTGTTTTGGATTTCCATATCTGCAGTTCTTGGTCTTTTGTCTAGAAATAGAATGTTTAGAACGCTGATTATTATCAGGGATCCTGCTCAAGAACCACCACAAACAACCTTTAAACAAAAACGGATTTTGAGACAAAAGTAGAAATTACTAGGGGTATGGGACTCAGCAGGCCTGGCAGCATCCATGGAGAGAGAAAAGGCAGAGTTACTGTTTCAGGTCCAGTGACCCTCAGAACGGGTCTGATTTTAGTGATCATGTCAGCCGTTCCTGCTGTAAAACACGGAGCATGAATATCCCCTCAGCCTGATTGGAGAATGTTGAGAGTGGGACAGGTCGCCCAGTGCATTAAATTGTAGGCCGATTCGTTTCTTCATAAATTGCAAGAAGTGGACCCAGCTTTTAGTGCAATTGTGAGGGAAAACTGTTGAACTTAATGCCGCTGATACTGAAATTAAATAAAGATTTAATGTCTGTTGACTCCACACGCGCGAGTAAATATAACTGTATTGGGTTCAGGATAATTGGCCATTTGAATTCTGGTTTCTGAGAGTTTTGTTGGATAATCCAGCAGGACTGGGTGCTGCAGTAAGGTGTCTGACTTGCTGACAAGTGCTTGAAATGGGGACGTCTGCGCATCGAATGCGTCTCAATTGCACGAATATTCCGTACACTTTGCATTTGAAGTGGCTCCATAGTTAAATCCTGGTCGCTTTACACCCTGCGATGAGAGCTGCGCGCCCCTCATAACACCTTAAATGCCACATGCTCAGCTCTCTCTAAAGGGAGTCAATTTGTACGTGACCAGGGAACGGACATCTGCTGTTTGATAGTGACTCTATACGACGGTGTCAGATTTTTGCTCAGTTTATCTGTGCTCGAAAAAGTTGAAGATTACTTTAATTCACCCGTTTGGGCAAGATTTGTGGGAAGCCAGTAAATCCTGCAAGGGAAGGGTTAAAAAACAGAGCTCCTCTCGCCTTCTCCCCCCGCCCCTAGGAAATTGATGCGATCGGTTTGACTTTATTTCGTTTGCTCCCAGAATTTGAAAACGAGTACATTGACTCGTGCAGCTGTCCTGCCTGTACGGCATCTGCGGCAAACAATCTTTTGGTGGGGTGAGTGGGTGATAACAATAAAAAGATACTTAGTGTCTCTGGGAGAACGCTTTTTCCAAATTGCTGTAATTCAGTTGCAATGTGTACCCGCTCCTGCCGTGCGAATAAAATTTATTAGCACAGACACAGGCCTTTCGGCCCAACTGGACTAAGCTGGTGTTTATGTTCCACACGAACCTCTTTCTGTCTCGCCTTTATGCCCGCTTCTTTCTCTTTCTTGTGTTTATTCAGTTACCCCTTTGCACCCACGCAACTAGCCTCAACTGCTCCCGTGGTAACAACTTCCACATTCTCATCACCCTCTGGGGAAAGGTGTTACACCTGAATTCTTTGTCAGATTTATTAGTAACTATCTTATATTAATGGCCTGTAGTTTTGCCGGCGCCTGCCCCAGATACAGAATGAAAACACATCTAAGTCTTCCCTTTCAAATATCTCTCAATATTTCAGATCTCTGTCAGGCATTTAATATGCCGGTGTTCTTTTTGAAACAGCTCGATGACTGATTGTAAAAAGTGCCATGTCAGATTAGAAAAAAATATCGATTGAAACTCGAGTTAATTTAGTAAATTGCATTTAAGTACATTAGAAACACGTTATTACTGAAAAAGCAGTACAAATTTTACTAAACAGTTTTAACGTAGCCGTAGTTTCTGCAATTCTCGGCTTTGCCTGTAGATGTTGCTGTCCTATCACATCTCGCCCACACTGACACAGAAAGGTGCTCCCCATTGAACCGTTTGAGTTTTTATCTTGTAGTTGCAGGCCTCCCACCACTGGTGGTGCTCTGATGCATGTCACAGTTCTATTTTTTCTCTCCCGATGGGAATGTTGGAGCTCACCGAAACATGGAATGTGATAACCCACAAGGAGGCCATTTGTTCAATAATGTGCATGCTGGCTCCCTTCAAAAACAACAACCAGTGGTATTTGCCTACCATATAACAATACTACTGAATAGGAGCAATTCCATTATAAAATCCCCCACTATATCTACACCCATTCTTTACGATCCATCTAGATGCTAAACGTTTGCTTTGTAAAAAGCTTCCTCGTGTTGTTAATGGTTCTTTTGTTTTTTAAATGAGTTTCTTCTGGTTTTCAGCCCTACCACCAACAGGAACAGTTTCTCTGAGATAGTAGGAACTGCAGATGCTGGAGAATCCGAGACAACAAGGTGCAGGGCTGGATGAACACAGCAGGCCAAGCAGCATCATAGGAGCAGAGAGGCTGACGTTTCGGGCCTAGACCCTTCATCAGAAAAGGGGGAGGGGAAGGGGGTTTTGAAATAAATAGGGAGAGAGTGGGAGGCGGATAGAAGAGGGATAGAGGAGAGGATAGGTGGAGAGGAAACAAACAGGTCGAAGAGGCGGGGATGGAGCCAGGAAAGGTGAGTGTAGGTAGGGAGTTAGGAAGGGGATAGGTCAGTCCAGGGAGGACGGACAGGTCAAGGGGGCGGGATGAGGTTGGTCGGTAGGAGATGGAGGTGCAGCTTGAGGTGGGAGGAGGGTATAGGTGGGTAAATGTGTTTCTGGTTTTTGTCTCTCCCACAAGTCAGAACATCTTCTCAGCATTCACCTTAACCAGTCCCCCTCAGGGTCTATATGTTTCCTTAAGATCACCTCTCATTCTTCTAAACTCCACTGGGTATAGGCTGTTCAACATTTCTTCATAAGTTAGCTTATGAAGAGGCTGAATAGGCTGTGGCTATTTTCCCTAGAGCATTGGAGGCTGAGGGGTGAGCTTATAGAAGTCTGTAAAATCATGAGAAGCATGGATAGGGTGAATAGCCAAGCTCTTTTCCCTAGGATAGCTCAGTCCAAAACAAGAGGGCATAGGTTTAAGATGAGGGGGAAAAATTTAGAAGGGATCTAAGGTGCAACTTTTCCATGCAGAGGGTGGTCTGTGTATGGAATGAGCTGCCAGAGGAAGTGGTGGAGGCTGGTACAATTACAACATTTGAAAGGCATCTGGATGGGTATATGCATAGGAAGCATTTAGAGGGATATGGGCCAAATGCTGGCAAATGGAACTAGATTAACCTAGGATATCTGATCAGCATGGATGAGTTAGACTGAAGATTCTCTTTCTGTGCTCTACAGTTCTATGACTCAAAGTCCTTCATGACAGAAATCAGTCAAGTAAACCTTCTCTAAATTGCTTCTAACATAATTTCTTTTGACAAATGGGGAGACCAAAACTATTAACAGTGGCCCAAATGTGGACTCACCAAGGTGCTGTGCAAATGTAGTAAAATTTTCTACTTCTTTATTCTTTCAATAAACATTATTCTACTTGCCTTCCTAATCACTCGTTCTCTGTCGTTTTTTTTTGTGATTCATGTACCAGGACAACCAGACTTCACTGTCCAACAGGGGTCTGCAATTTCAATTTAAATAATATACTGCTGTTCTATTCTTCCTGCCAAAGTTTCCCCACATTATACTGCATCTGCTCATTTTTCCCCCACTCTCATAGCCTGTCTATATCCCTTTGTAGACTGACTATCTCATCTTGGCAGCTTAATTTCCCAATTATCTTGATATCATTGGCAAATTTAGCTGTCATATATTTGGCCCCTTGACCCAAGTCATTGGTATAGTTTGCAAATAGTTAAGGAGCCAGCACAGATCCCTGTGGCAGTCCACACCTACTTACAATTTGCAAGCCATAAAAGGCCCAATCTCTACTTCCTGTTAGTTAACTAATCCTTTATCCATCCCAACATGTTTCCCCTACACCATGTGTTCTTCTCAATCTTCAATGTGGCACCTTATCGAATGCTTTTTGGAAATTAAGTGTATAACATATTCAGATTCCCTTTCATCCAGCTTTCTTGTTACTTCCTCAAAAACTCAAATAAATAAGTTGACCAAAATTTCACTTTCACAAAGCCATGCTGATTCTGCCTGTTCACATTATGATTTTCTAAGCATTCTGCTATAGTCTCCATAATAATGTAGATTCTAGAAATTTTCCTATGACAGATGTCGGGCTAACTGATTAAAATTTTCTGTTTCTGTCTGCTTCACTTTTTGGGTAAAGGGTTTTCCACTCTACTGGAATCTTTCCAGAATCTAAGGAATTTTGAAAGATTGTAGCCATTGTAATTGCAGCCACTTCTTTTAAGACTTGAGGATGGAGACCAACTGGTCATGGTGGCTTCTCAGCCTTTAAGTCTAATAAACATTCTAGAAATGGTTGCCATGTGACGGCGATTGTTTTGAATTTCTCTCTCCCTCAAACCTCTTTTCAAGTTTGAGAAGTGAAGATTTGCACTGATTGACAAAAAAATGCAAAATTTTTGTTCAAAGTCTTCTCCATTTCCTTGTTTTACCATTATCTATTCCCCTGACTCTTTCTGTAGAGGTATAACACAAACTTTTAGATAGCCGTTTCCTATTTAAGTACTTGTTGAAACTCTTAACTATCTTTTTTTTAACCCAGCTAGCTAACCTACAACTCACTTAAATGGAATTTGGATCTGCACCTGAAGTGTAATGACCTGGAAGGCTATGGACCAGGTTTTGATCAGTGGAATTAAAATGGCAGCAATTTTATTTGCCCAGTGCAAATATGATGGGCTGAGTACTCTCTGTAACGTTTCTATTGGTAGAGGGAAGTTACTTCCCCTGGTTGAGGGGAGGGAGACAAACGGTGGGGAGTCCAAAACAAGATGGCAGTGCCTTAAAATCAGAATCCAAAGAGCATAGGGGCAATACCAGAAAACGCCTTTTTAACACAGTGGGTTGTGGTAATCAGTAATCTGTTGAGGCTGGGAGAGTCAATTAAATTTTCAGACCTGTGGTTGGTGGATTTGGTTAGCACTACTGCCTCACAGTGCCAGGGACCTAGCTTCGATTCCAGCCTCAGGTGACTGTCTGTGTGGAGTTTGCACATTCTCCCCAAGTCTGTGTGGGTTTCCTCCAGGTGCTCTGGTTTCCTCCCACAGTCCAAAGATGTGCAGGTTAGGTGGACTAGCCATGCTAAATTGCCCACAGTGTCCAGGGATGTTTATGTTAGGTGGGTTAGACATGGGGAAATGCAGAGGTAGGGGAATGGGTCTGGGTGTGATGGTCTTCAAAGGGGTGGTGTGGACTTGTTGGGTTGAATGGCCTGTTTCCATGCTGTAGGGATCCTGTGATTCTACGAAGAATAGATTAACAGATAAGAGTATTAAGAGGTATGGACAATTAATGTGCAGTGTCCAATATTTTAACTGAGGTCTAAATAGATCTTGGTAGATTGGTAATAGAACTTCACTATCTGGGTGATTTGAGGTCAAGTTTGACATTTCATTGGTCTTTGAACATTTTTGTCCCGCATTAATATGTTGTGATGAAGGTGCATCACATATATTATCCTTTGAGAACTTGGATTTCTAAAATAGGGGCAGATGGGTTTGGTTTTAGTTCTCTGAAGGTACCATTGTTTTTAAGAGGTCAGAAAGTCATTTGGAAAAAATTGACCTAAATCCATCATTTCCAAGAATGTGACTTAATAAATGCCTCGCCAATTACCTGTGGGTGTGCTGAGTTCATTACATACAGAAAAGTAAGTCATCAGGGGCCACTGGTGAGTTTTAGTTTGAGTTCGGTTCAGAAGAATCAGGTTTCAGTTTCATCCTAGCCAAAGAATAAGGTGTTTAGAACAAGAGAAAATTCTCATCGCAACAGAAGGACAGGTTCATTTGTGGGTGTTTGTACGGCAGTTTTCAAATTGTGAGAACTAAAAGACATTTGGGCCATCAGAACTGGAAATAAGTCTTAAAACTGTCTTAGTACTTCAAGAAGGAAAACTGGAAAGAGTCAGTTAGATTAAAGAAAATAAAGAGTTAAGTTCAAAGACATGCAGGTTAGGTGGATTGGCCATGCTAAATTGCCCATAGTGTCCAAGGAGGGGGAGGTGAGGTGGATTAGCCATGGGAAATACAGGGTTACAGGGATAGAGTAGGGAGGTGTGTCTGGGTGGGATGCTCTTTAGAGGGACGGTATGGACCTGGTGGGCCAAATGGCCTGCTTCCACACAGATTCTAAGATAGGAATGATCTTTCTCTGGGATTGAGCATCTGAAAAGGGCATTGATGGGGAAAAGATGGAATCTGTATTTTTTCAGTTTATGTTATGATATTTTCAAATGGACTTACATATCAATACATATATGTGTTTATTTTCCTTTCTGTAATAAACTTGTGTTCCTGAATTAAAAGAATCTTGGCAGCCTCGTGTGACATTTTTTATTGATGTTAATTGAAGGCTAAATATTGGCCGTGGAAACAAGGATAAATCCCGTGCATGGCAATGTAATGGAAAGAAGTGACAGGTTATCTGTGATGATAATGCCTTTAATACAATATACATTGGCAGTGCATAACTTACCTTTTGAATCCCCAAATCCTGTCCATTATCTACACAGGTCCGGAGTGTGATGGGGTACTCCTGGACGAGTGCAGCTGCAGCAATACCCTGGAAGATTGACACCATTCAGGATAGAGAACCTGATCGTTGGCACCACATCCACAAATATTCACTTCCTCCAACACTGATGGTCAGTAGCAACAGTATGTACCATCTACAAAATGCACTGCAAAAACTGGCCAAGGCTCCTTAGGCAGCACATTCTAAATTGACAACTTTTACCATTTAGAAGGACGAGGGAAGCAGATACATGGGAACACCAATTCCCGTCCAAGTCACATGCCATCCTCATGTGGAACTATATTGCTATTCCTTCGGTGTCACTGGATTAAAATCTTAGAACTCCCTTCCCAAAAGCACTGTGAGTGTACCTATACCCCAGGGACTGCAGCAGTTCAAGAATGTGGTTCGCCATCACTTCTTGCTCACGTATTTTAGTGGAGACAACAATCTGGTTAAAACAATTGAAGTGGCGTTTATGTTCAAACAGCTCATCATATGATCTCACACTTTAGTGCTGTGTGTGCTGTTTTAGAGTTGTAGACACAGTGCAATGGTTTCAGAGTAGGGCAGCCACTAGCATTCCAAATGTGCTTCATTTGATTGATAGTCATCTGATCTATTCCATTTATGCCAATTACCAAGGTCTAGGACATTGTGCTACACCAGGGCCTGAGGCTCCAGGATGCCTGCAAAGCTTGGGTCAGGACAGAGACTGGGTATCAGCAAAAAGATGCAATGCAGCATCTCACCAAGACTTTTGCAACAACACCTTCCAAACCCCTAACTTCTACATCATAGAAGGACAAGGGCAGAAGATTCATAGGATCATCACCAGCTGCAAAATATCCTCCAAATCTCAAGTGACCTCTGACTTCAAACTAGTTTCAGTGGGTCAAAATCCCTCAAAACCCTTCCTAACAGTACTACAGCAGTGCCTACTCCACATGAACAATGACAGTCCAAAAAGGCAGCTCACTACCACTTCCTCAAGGGCAACTGAGATGGGCAACACATGCTGGTATTATCAGCAATGTCCACATCCTTTGAAAAAAAATTATGGAAAATATTCAATGCAGTTTTATTTAGCATAATCTAAATCAAGATTTAGCAAATGTGGCAAGTTAGGATACCAATTACAGTACAAACACTGGAATATCTGTCTTGTAACATCATTGACACACCAATGGCAACATATAGTGACATTTCTCCTTCAAAGACGTTCAATAACCCAAGTAATTCTGATCAAAGATTCCAGGAGAGTGTTTCAGTTTTCAACATAGCTTGAGCAAATCACTTCTGAAGCATCATTCTTAAAAGACATCACAAATATACACATTTCTAACAGGTAAATCATTCTCTTGTTCTCACAGTGGGTAATCTTCCTCAGATGTTGTGATGACTAGTAAGGCCCCATAGTTTACAAACAGTGCTGGTAACAGACCTGATGCTAATTAACTTTTGAGAGATGCAATTTAATGTCCTGGCTGTCTTGTACTTATGTGGCCTCTACCTTTGTTGTAAGTGCCTTTCTTCATGTGCAGTCTGTAGGACAATTAAACACATATCAAATGGTGCAACTGAAAATGTGTGGAGTTGTAATACAGACAGCTACAGAATGAAATAGCAAGGAAGAAGTTTTAAAAAGTCTGTAACTTTGAATAACTGCAAGAGTCAAAATGGCTGTGCATTTTCCACCTCCACTGCTGTAGAAATGAAATAAGCTACAATTTGAATTTGATTTTTTTTCTCTCTCAGTGACAGAAGTATGAAATAACTATAGAATTAATTAAAAATCTAAACATATCAGCATTACAGCCTTGCTGTCAGTGCTGGGGAAAGAATGTCACAAACTATATTCCAGCCTACATCTCATTAAGGAGGGGAAAAACAGACTGCTGTGATTTGCCAGCTTTGAAGACACACTTTGAACTCCATATTAATGTTACTTATGATCATTATTTATCCAACATTAAAGCTCTAATGGAGAGGGAGATTATTGATCAGTATGTGACTGTGTCGATACATCTTAAGTGAGTCTTAAGGACTGATGGATGATCTAATCAGCAACATGATGGTCTTAGACACAAGGCATCCTACTGTAATTTCTGCTGAGAATAGAGATACTTTTGTGAAACATATGGGCACCAGGTGTACTTGCATTTTAAAAAAACTATCCAGCAACAATGTTTGGATTTGTGTTATGTTGTAATTATGTCACAAAACTGAGAAAAGAGCATGATGTGCATAATTCGAAAGGCCTGCAAGAAGACAGGTCTCTTTCTTCTCCCCTAGTCTGTCAGTGGAAGAGACCCAGCACTAAAGGTTTCTGAAAAGAAGAACTTCTAACTCAAGCAAAAACCTAGGCCCATCTGACTGGCGACCAAATTAAGGATCACTGCAATCAACAAGAACTTAATATCATCACCATATCATTACCATCACCAAAAAAACAGTGGGAAAGGTACATCATTTCCACACTTCTGGTTTGAACTGTTGATGAATGAAGAATTTGTTCTCTTTTACTTATGTTTCCCACCTATTATATTTCTTGCATGTCCTGTCTATCCTATTTGTGAATGAATGTGTTTTGTGAATTTAATGAGATATGGTTTAAATTTGCATAATAGTAATTAATAATCCAATTTGCTATATAGAGTAATAGAGCTGTACAGCACGGAAACAGACCCTTCGGTCCAACTTGTCCATGCCGACCAGATATCTTAAGTTATTCTAGTCCCATTTGCCAACATTTGGCCCATTTCCCTCTAAGTGCTTCCTATGCATATACCCATCCAGATGCCTTTTAAATGTTGTAATTGTACCAGCCTCCACCACTCCCTCTGGCAGCTCATTCCATACACGCAGCACCCTCTGCGTGAAAAAGTAGCCCCTCAGGTCCCTTTTGCATCTTTTCCCTCTCACCTTAAACCTGTGGCCTCTAGTTTTGGAATGAGCTACCATGGGGGAAAGACCTCGGCTATTCACCCTATCCTTTCCACTCATGTTTTTTCAAACTTCTATAAGGTCATCCCTCAGCCTCCGATGTTCCAGGGAAAATAGCCCCAGCCTATTCAGCCTCTCCCTATAGCTCAAACCCTTCAACCCTGGCAACATCCTTGTAAATCTTTTCTGAACCCTTTCAAGTTTTACAACATCTTCCTATAGCAAGGAGACCAGAACTGCACGCAGTATTCCAAAAGTGGCCTAACAAATGTCCTGTGCAGCTGGAACATGACCTCCCAACTCCTATACTCAATGCACTGACCAATAAAGGCAAGCATACCAAACGCCTTCTTCACCATCCTGTCTACCTACGACTCCACTTTCAAGGAACTACGAACCTGCACTCCAAAGTCTCTTGGTTCATCAACAATCCCAGGACCTTACCACTAAATGTATAAGTCCTGCCCTGATTTGCCTTTCCAAAATGCAGCCCCTCACATTTATCTAAATTAAACTCTATCTGCCACTCCTCTTGTTAAGGATAAGTTTACTATAACAAAAAAGTTTTTGTTTCATTGTTTATTAATAAAACTTGGTGTGAGTTTCTTTTACTTAGATAGTGGTCACAGTCAGGGAAATTAATCATCATGATTAAATTGATAATTTATATATTTGTGACGATTTGAGGAATAGTGGGGCTTAATTTCTGGTGCATTGTTCCCATCAGTGCTGAGACCACACCATCAAGTCTAAAGGTGAGAAATAGTTTGTACCTGTTAAATGATGAGTGCTGAAGGAGATCCTCAACTGAACATGAAGTGCCAGGTAGATACTGATGCTGTGTGCCATGTTATGAATTTCACCAACCTGTGCAAAATGTCTCAAGATGGTAAGCCAAAAATGATGTCCTCTGAAGGAACATTAAAATGATGCAATGAAATGATACGTACAGCAAGAGGAGAAATTAAGCTGAGAATCCAATGCAGCAAAAATTAACATTTTTTTCTTCTGTACATTCATTGGATTTGGCCATCACAGGCAGTACTTATCCCCCATCTCTAATTGCCTGGAGGACAGTTAAGGGTCGCACTGGGTCTGCAGTCATATGTAGACCAGACTAGATAAGGATATTACTAAATCAGATGGGTTTTTACGATAATCAACGGTGGTTACATAGTTACCACTGGTGAAATTTTCATTCCAGATTTTTAGTGAATGCACATTTTACCATCTGCCATGGTGGGATTTGAACCCATGTCTACAAAATGTTAATCCAGGGTTCATAGTTCAATTACATCATCACAATACCATTACTTCCTCTTAACATCTGGAGTTCCAGATAATCAATATTGAGGAACATCCACTCATTTCAGCTGAAGCAAGTCTAAAGCTTGGATGAATAATCCTAAATAGCCCAGAAGAGGCATACAGCATCTTGCAGGTCAATAAATCAAATATGTTGAACAAATCCTGGAAAATTACAAAGATGTTTTTACGAGTCCTGGATATTTTCCTGGTGAATATCATCTTGAAGTTGATAGAGGGTGAGAGTAGCACATCATCTGTCAAAGACAGATCCAGCTACCAAAGTTCAACCTGAAAGACAATATAGAAAAGCTGGAAAAGAAGAGAATCCTCAAAAGACTGGATTAGATCCATGGCAGCTGTGAAAAACCTGGAAAACTGAAAGTTTACATGAATCCAAAAATCTCAGTAGAGCTTTGAAGAGATCTCACTATCCTGTGCTAAATATTTAAGAAATTTTGCCATAACCTGCCAAGGTAAAGTTCTTTAATATCCTTGATGTGAATGATGGTTACTGGCAAGTGAGGCTGGATGAAAGTAACAGTTTTTTAAACTATATTCTGACATAATGCAGGAGATACAGATGGTTATGCATGCTGTTTAGTATAGCCACTGGTACAGAAGAGTATCAATGTAGACAGCATGCAATAGTGATCTTCCCAGAGTGTAAGTTATTATGGACAATCTGATGGTCAATGGATATAGAAACACGATGGAAGAAGCCATCCCAGACCACAAACAGAATCTGGTTTGACACCGAGAGACAGTATACCAGTTGAACCTTAAAGTGGAACAGGAATGAAAAATGCAATTGAACATGACTGGAATTCAAGTACATTGACCCAACACTGACAGTAAAAGATCCTGTCAAGGTGAGAGGTGCAGCAGAGATGCAGGGACTAACAGATGTAAAAACATTACAATAATTTATTGGCCTAATTTGTCATCACAGTGTGAATATCTACACAAGCTCACTGCTAAGGATCTGTTTGGGAACAGAAGAAGAACCAGCTTTCACAAGAATCAAATTGCTATTCATGACAACACCAATGCAAAGTGGCTCAAGATGGTGACGTGAAAATGATGCCTTCTGAAGGAATGGTGAAGCCAAACAATGGAATGATACACAAGGCAAGAGGATAAATTAAGCTGAGAGCTCAGTGCAGTGGAAAGAGCAAACATTTCTTTATGCATTTGTTAGATGTGGACATTTATTGCCCATCTTTAAATGCCTGGAGTACAGTTAAGGGTCAAGCACATTGCTGTGGTTCTGGAGTCATATGTAGACCAGACCAGGTAGAGATATTACTGAATGAGATGCCAGTAAGAAGTCACCTTTCAGTGTGATTCCAGTGGGACTGGACTTGGAAAAACCCATATACAAAGAGGGACAATCACAGGTGTAAGAGCAAACAGAGAAAGAGTGCCCGGCTATTGTCTTTGCTTTAGCACTTTAATCAATTCCTGTTGTCATGATATAACTGGGAAGAGTGTACCAATAATTATGCCCTACATTTTCACAAGCTGTCACAGAATGTATGAAATCCAACTGAGACCCTGAAAACATCCAACTTACCTGACTGGCCACTACTCCAGACAAAAAACAATTCACATCAGGTTTTGTCAGTAACAGAAAAATAACTCAATTTGTGGTAACATGCTTAATTTTAATAGGAGCATTAAAAAGAAAGGATTTCTAATCTAGCACTATGTAACATGAACTATTCCCCTTCAAAACCCCAAAATCCACACACAATCATGAATGTAAAAAAGTTATAGACAGGTTAAATAAATTTCTGAAGATCAGAAGTCCATGCTACAAGGTGGAAAGTTATTTTCTCACATCCTTTTGATTTTAGCAATGATGACAGGAGGGTGATGACTATTCTTCAATTCAATGGACCCACATCTCTTCTTGTTTTAGAATTACTCATTTTAAGCTTTTTTAAATTGTTCTATATTTTTCCAACATGGGGTGGGTGTATGTTAGAGATGGATTCATAGATGTTTACAACTCAGAAGAATGCTATTTAATCCATCTGTGACTGTGCCAGTCAACAAAGATCTGACTACTCTAATTCCATTTTCCAGCTTTTGGAGACTATAGCAATCCAAGTGAAAATCTAAATACTGATTAAATTTTATAAGAGTTTCTGACTCAATCATTCTTTCAGGCAGTGAGTTCCAGAGTCTCACAACCCTTGGAGTGAAAGACTTTTTCTTCAACTCTCCTCTTAGCCTTGTGACCCCTCTACTAATGGAAAACATTGCCTTTCTATCTATGCTCCTAAAATTCCTCTATCATGTTCCCTCTCATCATCTCAAAAACTATTCAGTATCATAGAATCCCCCTACTGTGTGGAAGCAGGCCAATTGGCCCATCAAGTCCACACCAATCGTCTGAAGAGCATCCACCCAGATTCATGCATTTCCATCTATCCTTGCATTTCCCATGAACAATTCACCTAGCTTGCACATCCCTGGACACTATACTTACAGGTTGTTGGGAGTAGCACTCCCTACGATGACAGTTGAGGCTGCTAAGACAGAATGTGAAATCTTCCAAATTCAACAAGAAGCAGCAGCAACAGCTTAAAATGCCCTGGGAGATACCAAGACGGCAGTCACTTTGAGTCTGCAAACAATGCAACAGAATACAACTCTCCAGGTGTTGCAGGAAGTAGTGATGAAAAGATGGCCTGAAAACATTCAGGACATTAAGGAGGTACCATGGAGGATTGATGAGGGTAATGCAATGATGTTGTGTAAATGGACTTCCAAAAGGTGTTCAATACAATGTCATGAAACAGACCTTTGAGCGAAGTTACAGCTCATGGAACACAAGGGACAGTCGCAACATGGATATAAATTTGGCCGCATAACGGGAAACAGAGAATAATAATTCATGGATATTTTTCAGGCTGGAGAAAAGTTGTAGGTTGGTCTTGAGACTCTTGCTTTTCCTGACAATATATTAATGATCTAGACCTTGGTGTGCACAGGACAATTACAAAGTTTGCGGATGATACTAAACTTGGAAGTATTGGAAGCTGTGACAAGGACAATGTAGAATTTCAACAGGACATAAACAAGTTGGTGAAGTGGGCAGATAGGCGTTTAATGTGGAGAATGTGAAGTGATTAATTTTAATTGGAAGAACACAGAGAAATGATTTCTTTTATTCATTCGTGGGATGAGGGCATCACTGGCTAGGCCAGCATTTATTGCCCATCCCTAATTGCCCAGAGGGTCGTTAAAAAAAGACAATATAAAAGGACTGCAATTCTAAAGAGAGTGTAGAAGCAGAGGCACCTGACTATCTCTGTACATAAATTATTAAAGGTGGCAGGACACATGGAGAGAACAATTAACACATTGTACAATATTCTGGACTTTATTAACAGCAGATTGAGTACAACAGCAATGTGGTTATGATGAACTTGTATAAGATATTAATTGGATCACAGCTGGGAGTATTACGTATAGGTCTGAGCTGTAAGAAGAATACAAACACATTAGTGAGAGCACCTCAGTTATGAGGATAGATGTTGGGACTTGTTTCCTTGGAGAGAAGAAAGCTGAGAGGAGATCTAGAAATTTGCAATTTCACGAAGGACCCGGACAGATATACAGGGAGAAACTGATCCTACTCATGAAGGGATGGAGATATAGAGAAATAAAGTGCCTTGCAAAACAAAAAACAAATGTAAGGTGAGAGAAAACTTTTTTATAGACTGAATGGTTGGGTTATGGAATGCAATGCCTTCAAGTGTGGTGTAGGCAGGTTCAAATGGGCATTTGATGATCATTTGAATCAAACTAATGTGTGGGGTTGTGGGGAAAAGGCTTGGGATTAGCACAATGCTCATAACGCTCATTCGGAGAATAAGTACAGACATGATGGGCTGAAAGGCCACTTTCTGTACTGTAAGAATTGTGTGATTCTGTGACACACTTATTGCTGGAAGAGAGTACTGGCACACAGAGATGATAGCCTAGGGTGGCACCTTGTACAAAACAAATCGTCATTATCCCCTTGGAGATGAGTGAAGAGATGTTGAAACACACCCATCGTGTAAGTCATCAATAACTGAGTCAAGTTAAAAGAAAGTTCTACTGACCAAGTAAACAGTCACATCAGCCAATGATGTGCTGATAAAATAAACCAAGCTAAGCAAGCTATAGAGCTGTTCATCCCTCATAAGGCTCCAAACAGACAATGGATGTAGACCCGCTTCACTCTTGCAGGCACTAATCTTCTTGTAACAAAAACAGAGATTGCTGGAGAAACTCAGCAGATCTGGCAGCATCTGTGGAGAGAAAGCAGAGTTAATGTTTCAGGTCCAGTGACCCTTCTCAGAATTCCCAGTCTGATAAAATATCACCAATAGGTATTGACTGGAGACTTAGTTTTAATCCCAGGTGTGGGATGTTTGGGAAGAATTACAAACATACAATCATAAAAATGAAGAGCAGGAATAGGCCATCCAGCCCCTCAAGGCTCCTCTACCATTCGATAAGATCACGGCTGATCTGATTATAAGCTCAAATCCTCATTCCTGCCTATCTCTGATAACCTTTCACTATTTTGCTTAACAAGAATTTATCAACCTCTGCTTCAAAAAGATGCAAGCACTTTGTTTTTCAGGAAAAGAGTTGCAAAGGCTCAGGATCCTTTGAGAAAAAAAAACCTAATTGCTATTTTAAGTGGGTGGGCCCTGGATTTTAAACAGCAACTGTTGGTTCTAGTTTTTCCTATCAGAGGAAAAACTCACTCCACATCTGCAGTGTCAAGACCCCTTAGCATCTTATATGTTTCAATAAAGTCATCTCCAACTCCTCTAAATGGATGTAGGTGTCACTAACAAGGCTGGCATTGTTACTGAACTGATTAGATCTCTAGGTCATTCTAGAGAGCAGTTAAGAGTCAACCATTTTGCTGTGGGCCTGGAGTCACATGTAGGCCCATACCAGGTAAGAAGGGCAGATTTGATTCCTTAAAGGGGCATCAATGAACCAGATGGGTTTGAAATATTGGTCGATTGTTTCATAGACACCATTGCTGAAACTTAATATTCAATTGAAAAAGAAACCCACATTGTTTTCAGAAACTTAAATGCCAACAGCTGTTTGATTGTGCTGGGGTTTGAACCAGTAACTCACAGATGTATGCGTTAGCTGCTGAATTACTAACAAAACAACACCACCACAATGCTAACATCTCCCACAGGCCTGAAAGGCAGTGCAGAGGGAGTTAACTGTAATGGAATCAGAGCTGAAGGAGTTCAGACTCGCAGAAACTGGGTTGTTTTCCCTTTGTTTGAGAACATTTAGGAGAGATTTCAAGATTTTAGGAGAGAGGCGTTAAAAACGATGAGGGTCTTTGCTAGGACAAAGTAGAAGAAACTGTTCTCAGTATCAGGAGGGGCAGTAACCAAGGCAAAGATGAGGAATGAGCTGCCAGAGGAAGTGGTAGAGGTGAAAGCAATACAACGTTTAAAAGACATTTGGACAGGTACTTGGATAGGAAAGGTTTAGAGGGATATGGGCCAAACGCAGGCAAATGGGACTAACTGAGTTCAGGAAACCTGGTCAGCATGGATGAGTTGGGTCGAAGGGTCTGTTTCCATGCTGTATGACTCTATGACTCAAAACTTTTTATACAGCCAGTTACAATCAGAATTATACTGCGTGAAAGGGTGATGGAAATAGATCTAAAAACCTTTCAAAAATTAGCTCGATAAGAAGTTATAAAGGATACACTGTAGAGCGAGACAGAGGAGTGAGACTAACTGGTTAGTGCTTTCAGATTCCTGGTAGAGACAGACTGGGCTGAATGACCTCATTATGTGCTGCATCTTTATTTAACTTGTGGTCATCACATCCTTTTCGGTCCAAGCAACTCTCCAGTGGCCCTTCTTTGTGTGAGCTGAGAGAGCGAATCCTTTTTTAACAAAGATTCTCGAGGTAGACGGGCCAAACTCTTGCCCCCGCCTGAAGTGCACATTGAAACAGGGTGGCAGGGCACGTCTCAGGAGCTGGCTTTCACTTTGAGAGCGTGATCCTTGAGGTCGATGAAGTTGATTTTAGGATCCCGATTCGTGTCCTGGTTGGGATTAGTTATAATACTGGGAGCAGCCTGATTGACAGTCCAGAGTTTGAGGTGGAACCATTTACCAGAGTGGTGAATAGGCTGGATAAGTCACCTTAAATGAAGCATAGTGTTTCCCTGTTAGACTGAATGCAACAGAAAACAAAATATTCCCAGATAGTCTTCAGGTGGATGTCTTATCTTACATCTGCACAACATAAGTTGGTTAACTCTATGATCACAAGAAACAGGACTAGTTCATTTTCCTCCATGTTTTAATCTCTCCAAAGTCTTGGAAACCTCTCCAAGATCTCTTCCCTATCCCAGTGAACTCCTCCAGCCCTGCAATTCCTCAATTCAGGTCCTTTGAACCTCCCAAATTATAATTGCTGCACCAATAGTGGTGGTGCTATCAGCGGCCTAGGCCCTGGACCCCGTCCCCCACACCTATGAGCCTCTGTGCCTTGCTTGCTCCTTGATTAAAATGCTTCTTAAAACTTCCCTCTGTAAACAGGTTCATCTGTCCCCATATAAACCAAAGAACTGCAATGCTGGAAATCTGAAACCGAAACAGAAAATGTTGGAGAAATTCAGCAGGTCTGGCAGCATCTGTGGAGAGAGAAACAGAGTTAATGTTGCTTGTTCAGTCACCCTTCTTCAGAACTAAAACTTCAGTTATGAAGACTCGAAATGTTAACTCTGTCTTAATTTGCACAGATGCTGCCTGACCTGCTGAGTTTTTCCAACATTTTCTGTTTTTGTTTCATCTGTCATATTATCTTCTTTTGGGGATCTCGGTATCAAATGTTGCTTGATGATCACTCCTTTGGAGTCTTGGGATGTTTCACTGTGTTAAAGACATTACATAATTGCAAGCTGTTGTTAAACAGTACCACTTGTTGCTGCAATTACTTCTGGATGTAATGAGCTCTTGTCTGATCTGAACTGACCAGCGCAGAAAGGGTGGGCCAAAGGGCCTTTTTCCATGTTGCAAAAGCTGTGACTGAGAGAAAGCGGTTAAACCAAACAACAAGCAGCCTGTGGTTTAGTTGATAAGCTGCAAACACATTAAAAAGGTAAATATTAATTATGAACAGCACTGAACGATAGGAGTTTATGTAACTCTATCAATACCCTTCAATAATTAATGGTTGCACTGACCCTGCTTTCTTCAGTGATATAGGATCTGACTAGTACATTGATTCCTCCCAGAGATGGAATAGAGCCCTCTGGAACTGTTGAGTCAGCGTTGCTTCCACTTGTCTCCTCAGGTGCATTTCTCCAGGCCTCCTGAGCAGTGTCTGGGTGCTTGGAGTCACTCAGTCTAAATCACTCAGCCTCTGTGCCTATTCTGTGAACACCATCTGTGATTGTCATCTCATGTTATTCAGGATCAGCGTTGATAAAGCCTGTCAGAGTCCAGATTATTAGTAACAAATCTCTTTCACTGAACATTATCTTTTAAATATGTTGGGACCAGATGAAGAGGGGCAATCGGCTCCCCTCTTTTTAAAACCTTCTTGGTAGGTTGCGACAATTTTTTTTTGCATGCAGTGATAACGATTGAAATTTAATTAACTAGATGAAAATGAAGGAACCAAATTATGAGTTTTCCCTGAGTGAAAGAAAGTAGATTTCCATGACCCACTAATTCAGAGAAAAGAAAAAACTGTGACATCAAATGTACACACAGACACAGGTAGTAAGCTTAAACATTGAAACATAGAAGAACAGAAGATAGGAGCAGGAGTAGACCACTCAACCCTTTGAGCCTACTCTGCCATTCAATATGATCATGGCTGATCATCGAGTTCAATACCCTAAATCCTCCCCCTTCCCCCATATCCCTTGATCCCTGTAACCGCAAGATCTAGATTCCTCTTGAAAACACATGTTTTGACCTCGACCATTCTTTGTGGGAGTGGCTTCCACAAGATCATCACTCTCATGGTGAAGACATTTCTCTTCACCTCAGTCCTAAAAGATTTACCCCTTATCCTGAAACTATTACCCCTTGTTCTGGACTCACCCGCCATCAGAATATTGTTCCTGCATCTAGCCTGTCTAGTCCTGTTAGAATTTTATAGCTTTCTGTGAGATCCCCTTGCTCCTCATTCTTCTAAACTCCAGTGAATACAATTCTAACCAACTCAATCTCTCCTTTTACGTCAATCCTGCCATCCCAGGAAATCAATTTGGTAAACATTTGCTGCACTCCCTCTATAGTAAGAACATCCTTCCTTAAATAAGGAGACCAAAGCTGCACATAACATTCCAAGTGTGGCGTCACCAATGCCCTGTATAATTGCATCTTTGTTCCTTTACTTGAATCCTCTGGCTATGAAGGCCAACATACAGTTTACCTTCTTTACTGTCTGCTACACCTGTGCACTTACTTTCAGCAGCTGATGTACAAGAACGCCCAGGTCCTGTTGTACATTCCCCTCTCTCAAATTTACAGCCATTCAGATAATAATCTGTCTTCCTATTTTTGTGACCAAAGTGGATAACCTCACATTTATTCACATCATTCTGCATCTGCCATACATTTGCCCATTCAGCCTATTCAAATCACATTGCAGCATTTCTTCATCATCCTCACAGCTCACCCTTTCACCCTGCTTTGTGTCATCTGCATATTTTGAGATAATACATTTAAAAATGGGAGGAGGATATCTCTGGGGATGGGAAGATAGCAACAGTTGTAGTTTAAAGTTTTTGAGGTCCTTGAAGTGTTAGATTTTAATCCTGAGACTAATTTGGTTAATTGTTAACTTGTATTTTGGAACAGTGGTGAAGTTTGTAGATCTTGAATTTTCAGTGAATGGTGGTTTTCACTGGGCTTTAGAGGTGGTTGAGAGAGACAGGGTAAAAACCGAAAGAACTGCGGATACTGTAAATACAGATGCTGTAAACACCTCTCCACAGCTGTACGGCACCTTCCCCTGTAACCGGCAAAGATGCAACACCTACCCCTTTACCTCCTCCCTCCCCAATATCCAAGGGCCCAAACATACCTTTCAGGTGAAGCAACACTTCACCTGCACTTCCCAGAATCTAGTCTACTGCATTTGCTGCTCACAGTGTGGTCTCCTCAAGATTGGGAAAACAAAGCGTAGACTTGGCGACCGCTTCGCAGAACATCTATGTTCTGCTCGCAAAAAAGACCCTGAACTAGCTGTTGCCTGCCACTTCAACACACCCTGCTCCCTGGCCAACATCTCTGTCTCTGGTTTGCTGCAGTGTTCCAGTGAAGCCCAACACAAGCTGGAGGAACAACACCTCATTTTCTGCTTGGGGACCCTACAGCCCTCCGGACTCAATATTGAGTTCAATAATTTTAGGGCCTAAACTCTCCCATGTCCCAACCACCTACCCCACACACCAGGCCTTGTTACCACCTGGCCTGCCACTACACACCCCCTGTTGTTAATCACTAATAGTCCCCATTAACAACTATTCACCCTCCCAGCCTGATCATTAGCAACTCCTTGGTCTGTCCAACTGTCTCTCTCTCTCTCTCTTTGGGCTCTATCCTATTGTTTACTCCCTACCCCATCCATCTCCCTATTTTCTGCATATAGACTGCCATTTTCCCAGCCACTACCCGTTCTGAGGAAGGATCACGGGACCCGCAACATTAACTCTGTTTCTTCCTTGAGAGAGGCAGGAAGTGTCTTCCATTTCTTGCTAACATATCCATTCTTCCTTCTCTCTGGCTTGCTGCTTAGAAGCAGCAGCTGAAATATTGCTCAGTGTGTACTCCTGTGTCTAATTCCATTGTCTTTCTTCAAGCTAAAAGATCTGGTGGTGGCTTTCATCCTAATATGTAACTTTCTAGGAAGGTGTGAATCAACCAGAAGATCTATATCTGTATTTTAGTGTCCTTTTATAACTTTGCTTGATTGGACTTAGTTCAATTCTTTTTTACTGATGGTTTCATGAGCTTAGGTTAACCTGGTCAGGTGATCACAGCAGCCATTTTAGTTCAGACTTTATTCTTTTCAAAAAAAAAATTTAGTTTGATCAGGTATTAACAATGGCAGTTGAATATTGATGATGTATTTTTATTATCATTATAAGACACGGGAAGACTTTGTATGATGCTGCTAAATTGAACCAACCCCCAGTAGTTCTGATATTGAGTAGAATCAAACATTTGTGGGGAGGATAGAATGTAAGAACATCTACCCTATCAAGCCTCTAAAAATCTTGTATGTTTGAATGAGATCACCCCACATTCATCTAAACTCTAATGAAGGTAGGAAACAGAGGAGGGTGGAGAAGGGTTGCTTTTCAGACTGGAGGCCTGTGACCAGTGGCATGCCACAAGGATTGGTGCTGAGTCCACTGCTTTTTATCATTTATATAAAGGATTTGGATGTGAACAGAGGAGGTATGGTTAATAATTTGCTGATGATACCGAATTGGTGGTATGGTGGATAGCCAAGAAGGTTACCTCAGAGTACAACAGGACCACAATCAGATGGGCCGGTGGGCTGAGGAATGGCAGGTGGAGTTTAATTTAGATAAATATGAGATGCTGCATTTTGGAAAGGCAAATCAGGACAGGACTTATACACTTAATGGTAAGGTCCTGGGGTGTTGCTGAACAAAGAGACCTTGGAGTGCAGGTTCATAGTTCCTTCAAAGTGGAGTCGCAGATAGATAGGATACTGAAGAAGGTGTTTGGTATGCTTGCTTTTATTGGTCAGTGCATTGAGTTATAGGAGTTGGGAGGTCATTTTGTGGCTGTACGGGACATTCATTACGCCACTTTTGGAATATTGCATTCAACTCTCATCTCAGTGCCAGAGGAAGAATGTTGTGAAACTTGAAAGGGTTTAGAAAAGATTAGAAAAGATAGAAAGGATGTTACCAGGGTTGAAAGGTTTGAGCTACAGGGAGAGGCTGAATAGGCTGGAACTATTTTCTCTAGACTGTCGGAGGCTGAGGGATGACCTTATTGAAGTTTATAAAATCAAGTGAGTCATGGATAGGGTGAATAGCCGATGTCTTTTCCCTAGGGTAGCTCAGTCCAAAACTAGAGTGCACGGGTTTAAGGTGAGAGGGGAAGATTTAAAAGGGACCTAAGGGGCAACTTTTTCACACAGAGGGTGATGTATGTAAGGAAGGAGCTGCCAGAGGAAGTGGTGGAGGCTGGTACAATTACAACATTTGAAAAGCATCTGGATGGGTATATAAATAGGAAGGGTTTGGAGGGATATGGGACAAATGCTGGCAAATGGGGCTAGATTAATTTAGGATATCTGGTCAGCATGGACGAGTTGGACTGAAGGGTCTGTTTCCATGCTGTACAGCTCTATGATACTCTGACTAAAGGCCAAGCCTGTTTAGCAATTCTTGATAAGTCAACCTTTTCATCCCAGGAAATCAGCATAATGAATCTCTTTTGTTCAGCATCCAATACCAGTGTAACCTTTTTTGAATTCCAAAACAGTACTCAATACTCCAGGTATGGCCTCATCAACACCCTATATAGCTTTTTCAAGATTTTCCTGTTTTTAAACTCCAAACCTCTACTGATAAAGCCAAAATTCCATTTTCCTTTTTAATTACTTGATGCACCTGCATGCTTACCTTTTCTGTGTTTCATTCATAATAACACCTGAATCTCTTTGTACTGCATTATTTTGGATTCTCTCTCTCTTTCTATTAATTAATAGTCTGCTTTCTGATTCTTCCTGCCAATGTGCATGACCACATACTTTCCTGCATTAAACTCCATCTGCCAGATTTTTGCGTGCTTAGCCAATCTATAACCCCTTGCAGATTCCTTACATCCCATCAAAACAAACTCTCCCAACTAATTTTGTATCATCAGAAAATTTGGATACATTACACTCTGTCCCCTCCTTAAAATCATCAGTGTAGATAATAAGTAATTGCGACCCTGGGACTGATCTACTAGTTACATCTTTTCAATCTGAAACAGACCTATTAATCCTAACATGCTGTCTTCTGTGTGTTAACCAATCCTCAATCTATGAGTTCTGAAGGAGGGTCACTGGACCCGAAACTTTATCTCTGCTTTCTTTCCACTGATGCTGCCAGACCTGCTGAGTTTTACCAGCAATTTCAGATTTTGTTTCTGATTTACACTATCCACAGTTCTTTGGTTTTTCTTTCTCAGTCTATGGTAATATGTTATCTGAACACCATGAACTCTTATTTTGGGCAATATCCTTTTATATGGCATCTTCTCAAAGCCCTGCTGGAAATTCAAATATACCACATTTACTGGCTCCCCTTTATCAACTCTGCTTAATATATCCTCAAAGAACTCTAGCAAATTTATCAAACATGAATTGCCTTTCACAGAACAATGCTATTTGATTGTGTTAGGTTTTTCGAAACGTCCTGCTATTTCTTCCTTAGTAATGGACTGTAACAATTTCCCAATGACAGATGTTACACTAACTGGCACACAGTTTCGTGGTTTCTGTCTGCCCCACTTCTTGAACATGGGTGTTATATTTGCAATTTTCCAATTCACTGGAACCCTCTTGTGAGTTTTGGAATATTTTGACCAATGCCTTCACTATCTCTGCAGCCACCTCCTTCAAAACCCTCGGATGCAGGTCATCAGGCTCTGGTGACTTGTCTACCTTCAGTCCCATTAGTTTGTCCCTGTGGTGTCTGTATTTAGTGCAGACTCATGGAAGAGTTGGCGGAAGTGAGGCTGGGCCCAGTACAAGACCCGGCGTTGACTGCATTGGCAAGGTGGGCCCAGAGCGGACTCCTGGTGGCGCCATCGAGTCAATTTTGGGCCAGTGGCGGCTGCATTGGCAAGGTCCAGAGAGGATTCATGGTGATGGCAGCGTTGGTGGAGGTGAGATGGTGCTGGAGAGTGCTGACTCTTGTTCTAGCCTTTATATTCTATGTTTTAGTTTTTTTCTCAATGTGTCAAGTTGGCCGCAGGGAGTGGCCACACTACGTAACATTTTTCGCTGTATTTTGTAACAAAATATACATGATAATAAATAAACCAAAAATCAAAATCATGGTAGAGACAAGATGCAGAGTAAAACGTTTGTGTTAAATACATAAAAATAAAATTGAAGTTGTAGTCTGGAGCAACAAATAGTGATGGTAGAGACTCCAATGTTGCCATCATGTGGCTGACCAGGAATCTCTCCCATTCTCCTCACCTGTCTCTAGCGTGTGTTGGTAGAATTTACAAGTTGATACTCCAGGCTGTGTTATGGAGGAACCTTCGTTAGCCAGCAAGCCATGGAGTCAGACCTAAACCCAGAGCTTCTGACTGAAATGTAGGTATGCACCCACGGTCTACAGCATCCCCTGAGGCAAATCATTTAATTACTTTTGATGTCCTGTTGATAAAAAAAAATTGGAAACAGAGAGAAACTGAGGCTGCTTGACCAGATGGGCCAATTGGAGTTCATATGATGAAACATCAGGAAAGAGCCCAAAAAAAGTTGAGAAGCTCTGTAGATCCCACTGGTGGGCCCCAAAGACTTATTTCTAATCTATTTCTAATCTTCTGATCTGAACCTTCTTTCAGTTCTCACAATGTGAAAACTTTTACACAAACTGACATAGTTTGCAGGCATCCTGAACCAAATCCCTTCTACTAGGGTGAAATTTCCTTCTGAATCGAAAACATCATTCTTCTGAACTGAAGTAAAAACTAACAACATGATCACTAATCTATTTCATTTCTCTTTCTGTCCGCCGTAAATTCAGTAGGATAAACATTTCATCCATTAATCTCACAGGTGTCCTACTAGGCACTTGATTGGATCACATGCCTCCATGGAAACTATACCTTTAGTTCACTGTTCCAAATGACCGTCTGACCTCTGTAGTGATTGTAATGAAGTCAACCAGATGGATCTCATGGTTCCCTGATTAGGGATGTTCATCTGATCCAATAGGGAGCCCTGGCTGAAAGATATAAACAGGAGTATCAGGGGTTCTTCTCACTCTGAGAGCTGGCTCTGAGGAAGTTGGATCAGTGTAAAGGACATTCCATATGTAAATAAAGGGTGATTTGGTGACGGGATACTGTGCTGTGTGGAGTTTTTTATTCATTTGTGGGATGGGGGTGTCGCTGGCTGGCCAGCATTTCTTGCCCATTCCTAGTTGCCCTTGAGAAAGTGGTGGTGAGATGCCTTCTTGAACCGCTGCAGCCCACCTGCTGTGGGTTGACCCACAATGCCATTAGGGAGGGAACTCCAGAATTTGGACCCAGCGACAGTGAAGGAATGGTGTTATATTTCCACATCAGGATAGTGAGTGGCTTGGAGGGGAACTTGAAGGTGGTGGTGTTCCCATATATCTGCTGCCCTTGACCTTCTAGATGGAAGTGGTTGTGAGTTTGGAAGGTGCTATCTGAGGATTTTTGGTGAATTTCTGCAGTGTATCTTGTAGATAGTACATATTGCTGCTACTGAGCGTCGGTGGTGGAGGGAGTGAATGCTTGTGGATGTAGTGCCAATCAAGTGGGCTGTTTTGTCCTGGGTGGTATCAAGCTTCTTGAGTATTATTGGGGCTGCACTCATCCAGGCAAGTGGGGAGTATTCCATCACACTTCTGACTTGTGCCTTGTAGATGGTGGACAGGCTCTGGGGAGACAGCAGGTGAGTTGCTTGCCGCAGTATTCCTAGCTTCTAGCCTGCTATTGTAGTCACTATGTTTATGTGGTGAGCCCAGTTGAGTTTCTGGTCAATGATAACCCCAGGATGTTGATAGTGGGGGATTCAGTGATGGTAACACCATTGAATGCCAAGGGTGGTGGTTAGATTGTCTCTTATTCATGACGGTCATAGCCTGGCATTTGTGTGGCATGAATGTCACTTGCCACTTGTCAGCCCAAGCCTAGATATTGTCCAGATCTTGTTGCATTTTAACACGGACTGCTTCAGTATCTGAGGAATCATGAAAGGTGCTGAACATTGTGCCATCATCAGCAAACATCCCCACTTCTGACCTTATGATGAAAGGAAGGTCATTGATGAAGCAACTGAAGATGGTTGAGCCTAGGGTACTACCCTGAGGAACTCCCGCAGAGATGTCCTGGAGCTGAGATGATTGACTGTCAACAACCACAACCATCTTCCTATGTGTCAGGTATGACTCCAACCACCGGAAAGTTTGCCCCCGATACCCGTTGATTCCAGTTTTGCTAGGGCTTATTGATGCCACATTCAGTCGAATTCAGCCTTGATATCATGTGCTGTCACTCTCACCTCACCTCTGGAATTCAGCTCTTTTGTCCATGTTCGAACCAAGGCTGTAATGGGGTCAGGAGCTGAGTGGCCCTGGTGAAACCCAAACTGGGTGTCACTGAGCAGGTGCTGCTTGTTAACACTGTTGATGATACCTTCCATCACTTTACTGATGATCGCGAGGAGACTGATGGGGCGGTAATTGGCCGGGTTGGATTTGTCCTGCTTTTTACGTACAGGACATACTTGGGCAATTTTCCACATTGTCAGGTAGATACCCAACTGTTGTAACTGTACTGGAACAGCTTGGCTTGGGGAGCGGCAAGTTCTGGAGCACAAGTCTTCAGTACTATTGCCGAAAGGCCTGTAGTCTTTGCGGTATCTAGTGTCTCCAACTGTGTCTTGATATCACATGGAGTGAATGTAATCAGCTGAAAACTGATATCTGTAATTCTGGGGACCACTGGAGGAAGCCGAGATGGATCATTCACTCGGCACTTCTGGCTGAAGATTGTTGTAAATGCTTCAGCCTTATCTTTAGCACTGATGTGCTGGGCTCTTCCATCATTGAGGATGGGGATATTTGTGGAGCCGCCTCCTCCAATGAATTGTTTAATTGTCCACCACCATTCACAACTGGATGTGGCAGAAGTGCAGAGCTTAGATCTGATCCATTGGTTGTGGGATCGTCTATCACTTTCCGCTTATGCTGTTTGGTATGCAAGTAGTCCTGTTTGGTAGCTTCACCAGGTTGACACCTCATCTTCAGGTATGCCTGGTGCTGCTCCTGGCATGTCCTCCTGCACTCTCCATTGAACCAGGGTTGATTCCCTGGCTTGATGGTAATGGTTGAGTGGGGGATATGCTGGGTCATGAGGTTACAGATTGTGCTGGAGTACAGTTCTGCTGCTGTTAATGGCCCACCACGCCACATGGATGCCCAGTCTTGAGTTGTCAGATCTGTGCAAAGTCTGTCCCATTTAGCACGGTGATAGTGCCACTCAACACAATGAAGGTTATTCTCAGTGTGAAGGCGGGACTTTGTCTCCACAAGGACTGTGCGACGGTCACTCTTACCGATGTCATGGACAGATGCATCTGTAGCTGGCAGATTAGTAAGGATAAAGTCAAGTATGTTTTTCCCTCTTGTTGGTTCCCTCACCAACTGCCGCCGACCCAGTCTAGCAGTTATGTCCTTTCGGACCCAACCAGCTCGATCAGTAGTACTGCTGCTGAGCCACTCTTGGTGGTGTACATTGAAATCTTGATTTTTCTAATAAAAGAAGCCTAAGTGTTTCATCATTTGGCTTTGTCACAGACAACAGGAAGAAATAAATTTATTTATTTTCTCTATTTGATAATTTTGCCTATAACAGGTTTAGTTGTTTTTTTTATTCATAGGATTAGGGCGTCACTGACTAGGCCAGCATTTAATGCCCATTCTAGTGGGCAGTTAAGAGTCAACCACATTTCTGTAGGTCCAGAGTAATACGTAGTCCAGACCAGGTAATAAGAGCAGGGATAATATTTGAGCTATATAGGACTTTGGTTACGCTCAGCTAGGGTACTGCGTGCAGTTCTGGTCTCCACGGAAGTTGTAATTGCACTGAGGGTGTGCATTGGAGATTCACCAGGATTTTGCCTAGGGTGGAGCACATCAGCAATGAAGACAGGCTGGGTAATAGAACATAGAACATAGAACTGTACAGCACAGTACAGGCCCTTTGGCCCACGATGTTGTGCCAATAAGCTTATGTTCTTTTTATAAATTTATTTTCCCTTTGAAAAATAAGGGCTATGTTTCCCCAAACACTCTGTCTGTGAAGGCCAATTTCTAAATAACTTGCAACAAATTCTCTTTAGTGTTAAACTATAAAAGATGGCTTATTCAAGTATCCAACCCTGGTGGGGGTCAGGGTGATAATTTAACAATACATATACTGGCATACCAGGAAGAGAAAGAGGAAAAAATGTTACAATTACAAATTGCACAAACAATTTGAGATGGCATGGTGGCTCAGTGGTTAGCACTGCTACCTCACAGCACCAGGGACCTAGGTTCAATTCCACCCTTAGGTGACTGTCTGTGTGGAGTTTACACATTCTTCCCATGTCTGTGTGGGTTTCCTCCCACAGTCCAAAGATATGCAGATTAGGGTCAATTGGCCATGCTAAATTGCCTGCATTGTTCAGGGATGTGTAGATTAGGTTGGTTATGGTGGGATGCTCTGAGGGTCAGTGTGATCTTGTTGAGCTATTCAGCCTGTTCCCACACAGTAGGGATTCTACAATCTAATTTTAAAAATTAGTATTAATTCATACGAATTAAAGTCCATGTCCATTTGTGGTCCTTTAAGTTGTTTGTGCACGGAAGTTCCTTTTGCAGAAGCTCAGATGTAGCTCATGTAGTTGAAGGTACAGCAGTTGTAAACTAGGAATTGATTCACTTTCCAGGTGAAATATAGGAATCTATCCAGAAATCAAACTTTTCAATGAGGTCAAAACTACAGGCAGACAAAGCCACAAAGCTTATGAGATAGGTTTTGATATCATGTTCAAAACCTATTGTGTTTTGTAGCAGATAACGGTGAAGTCATTGGTGCCACCTCATGCATAACATGTTTCAGTGGTTTCCTTTGTTCAGAACAGGCTGAGGCAGACATTTCATCTAATATTAGTTTGACTGTAATATTCATACAAATGGGAAGTGTGGCATTCTAGAGTGATGAGCTTTGTTTTGTAATGGTAATTGCTGGAAATTTTGAGAAGCAGCCAACTTGCCCATTCTGTGTTCAATAGATTTTGTTGGGCAATTCTGTTTTTTTAAAACAGTCACAAAATATATAGAAAATGAAGACCAGAGGCATAGAACAAAGAACATACAGCACAGGAATAGGCCCTTCGGCCACTCACCCCCAACAAGCCTATGCCGACACATTTTGCCCTTCCATACTAAAACAGTCTTCACTTACAGGATCTGTATCCCTCTATTCACTTCCTATTCTTGTATTTGTCCAGGTGCTTCTTGCATGCTGCTACTGTCTGGTTCCACCACCTCCTCTGGCAGTACATTCCAGGTGCTCAACATCCTTTGTTTGAAAATCATGCCTCCCACATCTCCTTTAAACTTCCCCCCCACCTCACACCTTGAACCTGTGAGTCCATGTAATTCACCCCTTCACCATCAGAAAAAGCCTCATACTTTCCACTCTATCCATGCCATTCACAATCTTATAAACTTCTATCAGGTTGCCCCTCAACCTCCTGCGTTCCAGTGAAAACAAACCCAGTCTATCCAACCTTCCATCATAGCTAAAGCCCCCCATACCAGGCAATGTCCTGGTAAACCTTTTCTGTACCCTCTCCAAAGCATCCACATCCTTCTGGTAGTATGCAATGTTGCAAGTGTGGCCTAACTAAAGTTCTATAAAGTTGCATTATAACTCGCCTATCCTTATACTCAATGCCCTTCCAACAAAGGCAAGCATGCCATAGCCTTTTTTACTACCTTATCTACCTGCGCTGCCACCTTCAGTCCCCTCTCAATACTCCTAAGAGTTCTGCCACTCACTGGATAATTTCATCTGTACTTGACCTTCCAAAATGCATCACCTCACCTTGTCCAGATTAAACTCCATCTGCCATTTTTCTGCCCATGCCTCCAACTTATCTATATCCTGCTATATCCTCTGATAATTCTCCTCACTATCCGCGACTCCATCAATCTTTGTATCATCTGCAAACTTACTAATTAGACTGGCTATGTTTTCCTCCAAATCATTTATGTAGATCACGAACAGCAGAGGTCCCAGCACTGATCCTTGTGGAACACCACTAATCACAGCCCTCCATTCTGAAAAGCATCCTTTCACCACCATCCTCTGTCTCCTATAACTAACCCAGTCTGTATCCATCTTGCCAACTCACCCCTAATACCATGTGACTTCACCTTTTGTACCAGTCTGCCATGAGGGACCTTGTCAAAAACTTTATGGAAGTCCATGTAGACAACATCAACTGCTTTTTCCTCATCGATCATCTTCGTCAACTCCTCAAAAAACACAATCAAGTTAGTGAGGCACAACCTCCCCCCACACAAAACCACGCTGTCTATTGCTAATAAGTCCATTTGCTTCTAAATGCATATAGATTTTGTCCCTGAGAATCTTTTCCAATAATTTCCCTACCACTGACGTGAGGCTCACATGCCTATAATTCCCTGCTACCCTTCTTAAACAATGGGACAACATTGGCTGTTCTCCAGGCCTCTGGGACCTCACCTGTGGCCAAAGAGGATACAAAGATGTCTGTCAATACTCCAGCAATTTCTCTTGCCTCCCTCAGTATTCTGGGATAGATCCCATCAGGACCCAGGGACTTATCTACCTTGATACTTTTTAAGACGCACAACACCTCTTCCTTTTTAATAGCACTTGGCCTAGAAGATCGACACTCCCTTCCCTGAGATCATCCTCTGCCAATTCCTTCTCTTTGGTGAATATCAACATAAGGTATTCGTTTAAGACCTCACCTATCTCTTCTGGCTCCACACACAGATTCCCTCCTTTGTCCTTGAGTGTGCCAACCCATTCCCTGGCTACCCTCTTGTTTTTTATATATGCATAAAAAGCCTTGGAATTCTCCTTAATCCTGTTTGCTATCAACTTTTCATGACCCCTTTTAGCCCTTCTAATTCCTTGCTTAAGTTATTTCCTACTTTCCTTATATACTTCAAAAGCTTCATCAGTTCCCATCCTCCTGGACCTTACGTATGCTTCCTTTCTCTTTCTGACCAAGGGCATGACATCCCTGGTCATCCAAGGTTCAAGTAACATGCCATACCTATCCTTCATTCTCACAGGAAAGTGCCTCTCCTGAACTTTTATCAACTGCCATTTGAAATACTCCCGCATGTCCAATGTGGATTTACCCTCAAACAGCTACCTCCAATCAAAATTCTCCAGTTCCTGCCTAATATTGTTGTTGCTTGCCTTCCCCCAATTTATCACCTTCACCCGAGGACTGCTGTTATCCCTATCCATGAGTATCTTAAAACTCACAGTATTATGGTCACTAATCCTGAAATGCTCCCCTACTGAAACTTCACTCACTTGGTCAGGCTCATTTCCCAAAACCAACTCCAGTATAACCCCTTCCCTGGTTGGACTGTTTACATATTGTGTCATGTTAAAGTGTTGGTGAAATCCAAAAGACATGGACTTGGGGTCAGTTGTAGCAAATTACTTCGCCTTGGTCTGATGGATATTGTTACAGATTCCTTGAGGAGAACCAAAGATTACGTTTTAACCAATAAGTTCCTAGGCTATACTAGTCTATATTTAGCTCAGTTGGCTGGATGGTTGGTTTGCGAAGCAGTATGATACTAACACCATGGGTTCAATTCCCATCATCAGCTAAGGTTACCATGAAGGACTATCTTAGAGTCTCTACAGTATGGAAGTAGGCCACTTGGCCCATTGAGTCCACACTGACCCACGGAAGAGTATCTCACCCATAAGTTCATATGACATCGACATAGTGGGTGTTGCTTATAGCTCCTCCGTATTAACCCTTTCAGATCCATTTACGGACACTATAGCAGAAACCAGCCATAACATTATAATTGTTTCAGAGATAGTAGGAGCTGGAGAATCTGAGATAACAAGGTGTAGAGCTGGATGAAC
>NC_063368.1:4196081-4253708 GCF_021869965.1 Rhincodon typus
TCCACCTCCCACTCTCTCCCTATTTATTTCAGAACCCCCTTCCCCTGATGAAGGGTCTAGGCCCGAAACGTCAGCCTCTCTGCTCCTATGATGCTGCTTGGCCTGCTGTGTTCATCCAGCCCTGCACCTTGTTGTCTTGGATTCTCCAGCATCTGCAGTTCCTACTATCTCTAGAAAAATCTAGTCTCATTTGCCAGCATTTGGCCCATATCCATCTAAACTCTTCCTATTCATATATCCATCTAGATGTCTTTTAAATGTTGTAATTGTACTAGCCTCCTCCACTTCTTCTGGCAGCTCATTCCATACACGTACCATCTTCTGCATGAAAAAAATGCCCCGTAGGTCCCTTTTAAATCTTCCCCCTCTCATCTTAAACTATGCTCGCTAATTTTGGACTCACCCACCCTGGGGAAAAGACCTAGGTTCTTCACCCTATCCATGACTCTCATGATTTTATAAACTGCTTTAAGATCACCCCTCAGCCTCCGATATTCCAAGTAAAACAGCCCCAGTCTTTCCAACCTCTCCTCAAACCCTGGTAATGTCCTTGTAAATCTTTCCTGAACCCTTTCAAGTTTCACAACACCCTACAGCAGGGAGATCAGAATTGCATGCAGTATCCCAAAAGTCCGGTGCAGCCAGAACATGTACTCAATGCACTGGCCAATAAAGGCAAGTATACCAAAAGCCTTCTTCACTATCTTGTCCACCTGGGATTCCACTTTCAGGGAACTATTAACCTGCACTCCAAGGTCTCTTTGTTCAGCAACACTTCCCAGGACCTTGCCATTAAGTGTATAAGTCATGCCCTGATTTGCCTTTCCAAAATGCAGCATCTCATATTTACCTAAATTAAACTCCATCTGCCACTCCTTGACCCATTGTCCTATCTGATCAAGATCCCGTTGTACTCTGAGGTAACCTTATTGGCTGTCTACTATACTTCCGAGATAGTAGGAACTGCAGATGCTGGAGAATCCGAGACAACAAGGTGCAGAGCTGGATGAACACAGCAGGCCAAGCTCTACTATACTTCCGATATGGTTTTATCTGCAAACTTACCTACGTTCAAATCTACCAAAGAAACCTTCCTGTTTGAGCAAACTTTTCTTCAGCCAATGTAACATTCCTTTACGTACTCAGTCTCACATTCTGCACTATAACACTCCTGTGAAGTCCCTGAGGGGGAATGATGTATCATGCTTTCGGTGCTACAAAAATGTAAGTTGTTGTAGTGAGTTGTGGATCACGTGGATCACTGCATCACCCTCATGATGTAATTCCCCACCCCCCCGATGATGTCACGCTCCCCCACCGGGATCGCTGACCCCGCCCATCACACACGCCACCGAACTCCGCCCATCTGGTTGCATCACGGAGCCCCGCCCCCGCGTCACATCACTGGCTCCGCCTCTCCGGTGACGCCACCGTAGATGTTGCCGCCATGTTCTACTCCGGGGTGTTTTCTGTGGCACGATGTCCCGCTTGGAGCCGGGGTTTGTCCCGGGCCCGGAGCGCCTTGGCCCAGCTCAGCACGGTTCTGGAGGCCGAGTTGGAGGGCATCCGGGGTGCCGGAACCTGGAAGAACGAGCGGGTCATCACCTCCAAACAGGGAGCGCACATCAGAGTGGAGGGCAGCTCCGGAGGTAGGAGCATGGATTGTGCTGTGGGCCGGGGGTGTCAAGTATGAGATCGCCCCGTTATGAGGGGCCGAGTGGCCTTGTTGGCATTCCAAATGAGGACTGTAGGCGGCTGAATGGAGATAAGAGCCCACTGAGAGCTGGGGACTATCACTGGAGAAGGTCATGAGCCGTGGCTGCTCCGTTATTTCTTTCTGAAAAAGTCTGATTCCCAGCCAATGTGCTGCTAGTTGGCTCCTGACCTGGCCAGGCTGGTTGTGGAGCTTGGCCTCGGATCCTTCTGCTCACGGTGTGGAGGCAGTACTGTCTGAAATGCTTGGGGTGTTCCACTTTACTGACATGGTTAATTTTTTTTGTGAGAGTTATCTGTTGTACCAGGCTGAGGCAGGAGTCGGTCAGTCAGTGCATTTGGTGAAAATCCTGCATTAGCTCCTCAGTTGGCATTATTTTAACTTTGATGTTTTCAAGAGTGCCTGTCAAATTCACTTCGAAATTAAACAAAAACTTGAACTGTTCCCAGCCTCGACCTCAGTTGCAATGTGAGTTCTCTCCATGCCCTGAGTCATCTAAACAGCAATTCTTCCATGTCTCTCCCCTCCCTATTTCTGTGACCTCTGGTGAAGAAATTTTTTTACCCAGTGTTTAATGATCCTGTGAAGTTCTCTACCACAGAAAGTGGTTGAGGTCAAAACATTGAATGTTTTCGAGAGCAAATTAGATACAGTCCTTGGGGCTAAAGAGATCATAGGTTATGGAAAGATAGTGGCCACAACATTGGATGATCTACCATGATTGTATTGAATGCAGAGCAGGCTTGAAGGCCCAAATGGCCTGCTGCTGTTTTCTGTGTTTCCAAGTCAGGTTCTTGCTGCAGGAGAAGTATCATGTTCAGGATATACTAGTGAGCAGTCCAAGGCTACTTAAGCTGTGTTTTAAAGCTTGTGATGATGTGCTATCATCAGTAGTCCAAAGCTACTGGGTATGTAGAGTCCCTACCATGTAAAATAAAAGCCGAAACAACTGCGGATGCTGTAAATCAGGAACAAAAACAAAGTTTATTGGAAAAGCTCAGCAGGTCTGGCAGCATCTGTGAAGAAAAAAACAGAGTTAACGTTTCAGTTCCGATAACCTAAGTTATTCAGAGCCTTTAACATTGTCAAACATTTCAAGCCTTTTCATAGGAGACAAAAGTGACAATGAAGATCTGTTATGACAAATGATTAAAGGCTTGGTACCTGGGGACAGAGATATGAAGATTTGTGGAGGGAATCCCAGAGTTTAGGGCAGAGGTTGTTGAGATACAGCTACCGATGGTGGAGTAAAGAATATGTGGACTCCACAAGATGCTAGAATCACAGAGGTATATGAATTAGGAGGAGGCTAGTTAGCCATTCAAACCTGTTCCAACATTCTGTACCGTCATTGACATGATTATGGTCTCAGCCCCACTTTGTTACCAACCCCTGACTTCACCAACCTTGTTAATCAAGAATCTATCTAACTCAGCCTTAAAAGTATTCAATGAGACTGTTTTAACTCTCTGGGGAAGAGTGTTCCACAGACTTGTGAGGAACGCAGAGAACTGAGGCTTATTAGATTTGCGATTACAGAGAAATGAAGGGGAGAGGAAATAGAGGGATTTGTACATAATTTTCTGTCAGACCTCAGTGAAAGTTAGGATATGGCTGCACAATTTTGGACAGGCTGAAAGGTAGAGCATGGGAAACTGACCAGGAGAGAATTGGATAATTTGAGTCTGGGGTCAATGAAAACCCAGTTGAGATTTTAAGCAGCAGGTGAACTGCAGCAACAGGTTATGTGAGGGAATGTGAGGTTACAGAGTCTGATATAACTGAAGAGTGCTGAGGGATAATATGTACCACTCACACCCTTAAGTGACTGGTTTGGCTGAATAGCCTATCTAAGGATGAGAAATTTCTTCACTTGGAGGGTGGTGAACTTGTGGAATTCTCTACCATGTAAGGCTGTGAAGACCCTAATATGTTTAAGAAAGTAATAGACTTCCAGATGTCAAGGGATATGGTTAGAAAGAATGGGAGTATGGTGTTGACATAGAGTATCAGCCATGATTGTGTTGAATGGCAGCGCAACTGGATGGACCAAATGGTCTGGAGCTCCTCCTATTTTTTTTCTCTGAGGTTTACATAGCAGCCAGAAAAATTGGAGGGAATGTAGTCTGAAAGTTAGGATGTTTCCTCTAAATTCCCCAATTTTGAATTGAAATTATTTTAAATGGGCGCCCCATTTAAGAGGTTTGAGAGTCTTTGGATTTCCCTTCTTCAAAGGCAGTGGTTGCAGCAGCTTTAAATATTTTTAATGTCAAGTTAGATTCTTCATTCCTAAGCAGGTGAAAGATTATCAGGAATGTAAAGTTGAGGTTAAAATCAGATTAGTCATGATCTTATTGAATGGGGAAGCAGGCTTGAAGGGCTGTTCCTTGTACATGCCTTTGAATTGTTGGTGACCATTATACACATGGCTTCTAATCTTGCTCTTCCCCACGAGTAGAAACACACCTTTTGTGTCTTTTTGATCAACTACTGTAAATGTTTAAAGGCCTTTACTAGCTGATGGATATACACTGTGGTCTATACGTTACTATATTGAGTTGAGGCATATATTCAGCAGCTAAATGGTGTAGTATTTGACAGCTTGAGATTTTCTGATTGCCTGCACTGGATTTGCATTGGTTGTACGGAATGTCTGGCTGACAGACTGAACATCTGACCCTGAATTCCAGGGTCGAGCTCATTCTCTGGTTGCTCAGTTAAACAGCCAGCGTGTACTCTGACCATAACTCTCCCTTTCCCAGGTTAACTGCAGACAAACAGACTCCTGACTGGTTTAACTGTTGCATCAGCCAATTTCCATACCACAATCCTCATAATAGAAGGGCCATCTTTATATCAGGAAATGCGGTAAAGGTGGTAAACTCTATGCTAGCTGTCAGAAGCATAGGATTTCTTACAGCTCAGAAGGAGACTATTTGGCCCGTTGTATCCATGCTGGCTCTTTGCACTGTTAACTTGGGTGCTTCTCTGTAAATCTTTCTCTCCAGATGCCTTTTCCATTTCCTTTTTGAATTTCACAATTAGATGTGTCCCATCACACACTTGGCCAGTGCACTCCCAATCTTAACCTCGTGAGAACCCTAATTAAACAGGCAACAATGCACTGCAGGAACACAGAACTACGCCAAAAAGAAGAAGAATGCCTCTTCCAAGTATTCAAAGACAATGGATCCTCGAAAAACTGGATCAGAAGATACCTATTACATGAACAACACCAGGAAGTTACTGCACGTCCCGACACACTCATCATGCTATCTTACATCGAGAACACATCTGAACTAACCACAAGGCTCCTACGACCACTGGGCATCAGAATAGCACACAAACTCACATCAACCCTACACCAATTGCTAACCCGAGCCAAAGACTCGCAACCCACAATGGACAGGACCAATGTCATATACAAGATTCCCTGCAAAGACTGCGACAAACATTATATTAGACAGAAAGGAAGGAAATTAGCCACAAGAGTACACTGGCAACAAAAAGACACGACCGATACTCACTCATCTCCATCCACATGGATAAGGAAAACCACCAGTTCATTTGGGACAACACCAGGATCTTGGGACAGACAAAGTGGACACAAGCATGGGAATTCCTAGAAGCCTGGTTCTCCACTAAGAAAGCCATCAATAAACACAGAGCTAGACCCAATATACACTCCATCGCGAAGGAAAACTGGAAGTGAGGTAACCCAGCTCAACAGACCCCAGCGTTTAAATACCAGGTGGGAAAACACAACAGTGCTTCATCGGAAGCTGCACTGATGATGTTACCCAGCAGGGTAGTGAAACATCTGCGGAACAACCAACCACAACCCGAGCTACAAATCTACTCAAGAACCTTACTGCATAGAATCAGGCATGTTTACACATCAAGTGACATGGATTCAAGGAATTCAGTAACCTCAGGCACTTTAAGATGATCAGTGTTTCCATTATGGTTCACATGGGGTTCTGGATTGCAATACTATTGGTTCAATACTGAACTTCCCTCCGTGTTGCTCATTGTCTGAATGGCCAGTTTCTTCCTGTCATTTCTCACGGTCAAAACTGTTTTGCTGAGGTATTTGGGTTCATGAAATTTTTAGCTCCTTTAGATCCTGAAGGTACTGTCAGTCCAACTCTGTCCCACGGGTGGCAACATCGTGATGCCCTGTAAAAGTGACCAAGTCTCATGCACAAAGTCGATTATTGTCAGCAAATGTTTTAACCATGTTGGGCATGGCCGCTTCAACCTCCCTGGCCAAACATGATAGCTGAATGGTGATCAGGAGAATCAATCCTGCTTCTTTACACATTTTCCTTTCCCAAGATTGATTCCAACCAGAATAAATATGGAGTGCTGTAGAAGTACTCATGTCTAGCAAATTGTATGGACTCTGGATCTACCTGTGCTCTATAAACCATGTGTAGGTACGGCTGCCTTGGACTTGCTGAACTGAGGGTGGGGCTGCCTCAGAGTCACTTGTTCACCGGTGTTATTCCTATTCCCAGACCCTTTCCAACCACAGCAGCGGTTGCACTGTCATGAGAACAATGTTTTTTAGTCAAACTCAGTCAATAAGTTTCACTTCAGTGCACACTTCACTCTGTAGTGTTTAGTTTCTTTGTTCACTTTGGAGGCTTGTTCAGTTTGATCATAGCAATGAACTTGTTTTAGTTGTTTTTTCATCATTATCTTTAGGTGTGTATTTTGTAATGGCCTAAAGCTCAGTTGTGGCCCAAGATGTTGTAAAATTCAGATATCACTGTATGCAGAATAGCAACCAGATGTGAACCGTTAGTAACAGTGATGATCAGCTGGGTGGGAGGTTTCAGGGCTGGTCATTAACTTTAGTAAGTGGCATGCTTGTGTTGTCAATAAAGCCTCCAGTGTTTGCACGCAGCTCCTACTTGGTGCAATGGCAAGGTCTCTGTCCCTTGTCCCCCTGCAGTGTGCTTTATGGTTTGAATTATTCCAATGTGATTGCTGGTAGCTGGGTAATTGAATCGCCAGGAAATGATTTTTCAGTGTCCATTCTCTCACATGTACTCTCTCTCCCTGTTCTCCATTCAGCCATTGTGAATTTCTGCGCAAACAACTACCTGGGCCTCTCAAGTGACCCCGCAGTGATACAGTCAGGAATCGACGCTCTGAATCAATATGGAGCGGGACTCAGCTCCATCCGTTTCATTTGTGGCACCCAGGTCAGTTCATCAGGGTTTCTAGGACCAGACAAAGGCTTTTAGGCCCCACTGCTTTCTTCTGATTTCATAATTGGCCTGGCCCAATTTTTCCCCTTAAGAGAGAGTTGGGAACTGGTTCCTGGCTGCTAAATCAGATTTTGGCATCAAGTGTAAGCACAAAGACATGAAACACAGGAGCAGGAGTAGTCCATTTGGCCCATTCAGCATGTTCTGTCATTCAGTAAGGTCTGTGCTGATCTCTTTGTGGCTTTAACTTCGCTTTACTGTCTGATCCCCTGTCGCCCATTACTTCCTTGTACGTCAAAGGTCTAACGCAGTCTTGAATATGTTCAAGACTCCAGCCCCCGTTGTTTACTGAGGATGAGAATTCCAAACGCTAATGACGCTCTGAGAAGGAAAACCTCCTCATTTTAGAACTGTGCACCACAATTTCTGGATACTCCTGTGAGAGGAAGCATCCCCCGCCCCTAGCATGCACGCTGTTGTAACTTCCTAAGAATGTACATGTTTTAATAAAATCACCCCTCTTTTCTCTAAACCCAATCTGCATAATCTTGTAAAAACCAAAAGAACTGCGGATGCTGTAAATCAGGAACAAAACCAAAGTTGCTGGAAAAGCTCAGCAGGTTCTGAGGAAGGGTCACCGTACCCAAAACGTTAACTTAGTTTTTTCCTTCACACATGCTGCCAGACCTGCTAAGCTTTTCTGGCAACTATTTTTTGTTCCTGCTTAACCTTGTATTAAGAAGCAGCCTAGTGAACCTGTTCTGAACTGCTCCCAATGCATAGTCATGAGCTACATGTTTCTTGTGTTCCATCAAACCACCTTGCTGTACTAGTCCCCTGTTCTCACCTTCCCACTTTTTTTACAAATGTCACTAAATTCTCTCACTGCTGCTGGGAAGCACTGATTGATGTGACTTTGAAACACAGCATAACTTGGCAACAATTCTGCCATAAATGGAAAGGCTCGCCGCTCACTGATTGGGAAAATATTTTGTGTTTTCCTGGAAGGATTAGTTCGATTGAGTGACAGCAATGGTCAAGTGTTACTGATCTAACCCCACTCACTCTTTTTTTCCTAGAATCTGCACAAGAGCCTAGAGGCCAAGATTGCAAAGTTCCACCAGAGAGAGGATGCCATTCTTTATGCCAGCTGTTTCGATGCCAATGCTGGGATTTTTGAGGTGGGTTATACAAGTACCTCACGTCTTTACCCATAAACTAAGTGATACAGAATTCCTATGGTTCCATAGCCCAGAACTGTCACGAGTTTGCTAGGAGTGAGATTGATGGTCACTATGTGCGACAGATTATTGATTTACATCAGCACTGGATTTTCTTCCAGATGTGGAATTTACATGTCACACTTTTGAGCTAGAATGAGGGAGATCTGATGGATCTAGGACCTTAGGAAATAGGAACAAGAGTAGGCCATTTGGCTCCTCAGGCCTGCTCTGCAATTCAACTAGATCATGGCTGCTGTTTTACCTCCGTGCCACTTTTCTGCATTATCTTGTACGCCTTGATGTCATTAATGTCTAGAAATCTATGGAACTGTGTTTGAACTTACTCACCAACTTAAGTTGCACGGTTAGCCAATCTACATGTACAGAATATCGTTGACCCATTTTCCTCCCATCTTGGCATCTTTGAAAGTGCATCCTGCAGTCTTGCTGATGTCATCTGGCCCATTATTGAGGCCAAGTGTCAAACAGACTCTTGCAGTCACAAATCTTGAGTCTGGAGCAAAGACTCAAGTGTTTTTATTGAAATCTGATATTGCACAATAAACCTCCTCTGCTTAGTGATTCTGATCATGCATCCACTTGGAAGCTTGTCTGGGGTTGGGTAATCATCCAAAAGAAAGCATCATAATGACAGGCATTTCTCAGCTTCATATTACTCCATACTTTAACATTGAGAGTCAGAGGCAGCATCAATGGTTGGAATATTTCCTGACTTTTTTCATTCTCATTCAATACTATAGAGTCGAAAAATAACCAAAAGACCATAAGATATTGGAGCAGAAGTAGGTCTTTCGGCCTATTGAGTCTGCTCCACCATTCAGTGAGATCATGGCTGATTAGATAATCCTCAACTCCATTTTCTGGCCTTTTCCCCATAACCCTTGATTCCCTTCCTGATTAAAAATCTGTTTATCTCAGCCTTGAATATACTTAATGACCCAGCCTGAATAGCCCTCTGTGATAAAGAATTCCACAGATTCACAACCCTCTGAGAGAAGAAATTCCTCCTTATCACTGTCTTAAATATGCAGCCCTTGTTTTGTGTTTATATCCTCTGGTCCTAGACTCTTGTGTAAGGGAAACAACCTCTCTGCATCTGTCAATTTCCCTAAGAATTTCGTATGGCTCTTCATTAAAGATGCCATTCTTTCTTCTGTATGCCAATGAGTACAGCCCCTATCTATTCAATCTTTCCTAAAGACAGTTCCTCCAAACCTGGTGTTGGCCTAGTGAAACTTCTATCAGGGTTTCAAATGGAACAGCAGGTGATTTGGAGTTCTTTGGCACTGAGCTGTGATCTCCAGTGCATTGCCTGGCAGTGGGTTGAAGCAGATTCACTTAGTTTTAACAGGGGAATTGGATTAAATGTTTTTGAAGGGATGTTGCACAGGTCTGTGGGGAAAATGTGCCCTCATTTTTCATGGCTCCTAGTGGTTCTTCCTTAACCAGTATTCATGCCACACACGTTATCTGAACTTTCTTTAATCTCTGAACTCCTGCTACATCACAACAGGTTGATTGACAGCTTGGTGAGATAATGCAAACAAGGAACAAGAGCCTTTCAAGTCTGTTTTGCCATTCAATAAGATCATGGCTGACTTGATTTTAACCTCGACTGTCCATTCCTGCATAACCTTGATAATCTTTCATCCCCTTGATAATCAAGAATCTATCTACCTCTGCCTTATAAATAATTAAAGACTCTGTAACCACTGCCTTTTGTGGAAAGAAATGCCAAGGAGAGACAACCCTTTGAGAGAAGAACAGTTTCTTTATCTCTGTCTTAAATGGGCAACCCCTTATTTTTAAACTATGACCCCCTAGTTCTGGATTCTGTCAAGAGAAAACACAGCACGGCATGGTAGCTCAGTGATTAGCACTGCTGCCTGACAGTGCCAGGGTTCGATTCCAGCTCAGGTGACTGTGCAAACTCAACGCAGACATTCTCCCTGTGTCTGCATGGGTTTCCTCTGGGTGCTCTGGTTTCCTTCCACAGTCCAAAGATGTGCAGGTTAGTTGGATTGCCCACGGGAAATTGTCCAAAGGGACGTGTAGGTTTGGGGATTAGCCATAGGGAATGCAGGGTTACAGGGATAGGAGGATGTGGTTGGGGGGGGGGGGGGGGGGGGGGGGGGGGCAGTGGCGGCAGGAAGGGCTGGGTGGGATGCTCTTTGGGGAGTTGGTGTGGACTTGATGGGCCAACGCATGAATGCATGCTTCCAACGCATGAACATCCTTCTGTAAGGACAGTTGCTGGTATTGTACTGATGCAGTCTTGCCAATGCCCTGTATAACTGAAGCATTATCTCCCTATTCTTGCATTCAATTTCCCTTGCAATAAAACAAAACATCAGCTTTCCTGATTATTTGCTGTACCTGCATACTGATCGTAGAATGGTTACAGCACTGCCTGGAAGGTAGTGTAATCTTTTCCCCAGTATAATGTCCTGTCATTGGTAAGATGTTAAATCTCAGTGATCGAAGTTGGGGAGGACAACCCCCATGGCTCGGTCAAGGGATTTCCCACTGACCAGTGGTGGGAAGCAGGTGTGAGCAGTCAGATTTGCACCCCCCTACTTCGTGGCATCGTGTATCAGGGCTATGTGAAGCTTCCTAAACCTGATATTAACGTTCTTGCAGAATGTTTGGAGTGACAAGTCTAGCCAGGCTGATTAATCTCACATCCATCCGTGGCTTTTTTCAGGCCCTGTTAACCCCTGAAGATGCCATTCTCTCAGATGAGCTCAACCACGCATCGATTATCGATGGAGTCCGACTTTGCAAGGCCAACAAATACCGATACAAACACCTGGACCTCAGTGACTTGGAGGCAAAGTTGAAGGAAGCCCAGGTATATTTGACTACTCTTGTTTCAATTCCTTCACATTGGCTCATTATAATAGTTAAAATGCTTGCCTAACCAGGGACAGATGACGAGTTGGGTGTGTTTAATTTCTGTCTCACTGTGACATCCTTTCCCTTCAACCTTTAATTGACAGCCTGTAGTCATTGGCCTGGATTTTTACGTTGGCCAGATGGTAGTTATTCTAGCACAGATGAGTGTTGTGTATGGAGATCCTGTGAAATTGAATTTTCACTGGGCACTCCTCTATGCTTAAAACCCTCCAAAAGTGTCCAATAATATCGGAGATTTCAAATCACTCTGATGGAATGAATTAATATAGTACACACATAGTCTAACTCCTGAATAACTAATAAATTGATCCCATACTTAACTTTTACTGTGGTGAATTGATGCGTTCTGCGATGCACGGTCCAAAGGGAGGGGATTAGTAATAATTTTCAGAAGGATAAATACTTGAAAGCTGTTTTGCAGGCAAAGGGCAAAGAGCAAAGGGAATGGCACTAATTGGATAGCTCTTTCAAGGAGCCAGCACGGACTCAATAGGATAAACGGCCTTACTGTATTATACGATATCACAATAACCACTCTCTGCTGTTTAGATTTATTGTTTGTTTTCTTCCTAACTTCAATGCAGTAATATTTTGTTAAAATGGGATGGTGTGTCCCAGTTCTTCATCTTATTCCATTAGAAAAGTAATGTTTTTGTGGTTCATTTTCTATGCAGTACAGCTGTTTTCTGTGTAGTCAAAACTTGCTTCAGTGTGAGCTCAGAGTGTAAGTAATGTTTTTCAGTGGGGGTTTTGGCAGGTGAGGGTGGTTGAAGGGAAGAAATAGGGGTGGGGTGTAGAGGTGTGGGAGTGTCAGTATTAATCAGTTAGCCAGAACGTGCTGTCAATACTGTGGTATTCTCTTACAGAAACACCGAATGCGTCTAATTGTTTCGGATGGCGTTTTCTCCATGGATGGTGATGTGGCACCACTGAAAGAGATTTGTGACCTTTCAGATAAATACAACGCTCTAGTCTTCATTGATGAATGTCACGCCACTGGGTTTTTAGGACCCAATGGACGGTAGGGAGCCATGGCCATGCACACCTTGTAGGATTTGTGAGGGTTTGGGTGGGGGAAATAAAGGTTTGCTGCCTATGCAGTTAAGTATGGTACATTTCAATTGCAGCCTGACTTCTGTTTTTCGCCAACAATGTGAAATGTTATTTACCCCACAACCCTGATCCTTCCCTGCTCTATCGATGGCCAAATGTCAAATGTTGCCAAATGCCATGTGCTTCTCTATTGCTGGCACAGTGTGGCTTACCTTTTGTCATGGGTTGCAGCAGTAGGTGCTGCTGTGAGGTGAAGGCTCTAGATCATTGTCAGGGCAGAGCAGAGGGAACTCCATATTGTCTCACCTAGAATATTGTGCGCAGTTTTGGTCTCCTTTTCTGAGGAAGGATGCTCTTGTTCTCGAAGGAGTGTAGCTAAAGTTTACCAGGCTGATTCCGGGGATGGCAGGAATAATATATGAGGAGAGATTGACTAGGTTAGGATTATTTTCGCTGGAGTTTAGACGAATGAGGGGGGGATCTCATAGAGACTTAAAATTCTAACTGGACTCAACAGGGTAGATGCAGGGAGGATGTTCCTGATGGTGGGTGTGTTCAGAATCAGGGGTCACAGTATGAGGATTCGGGGTAGACATTTAAGACAGAGTTGAGAAGACATTTCTTCACCCAAAGAGTGGTGAGCCTGTGGAATTCATTATCACAGGAAGTAGTTGATGGTAAAACATTGAATGTATTCAAGAGGTGACAAGATATAGCACTTGGGGCGAATGAGGTTGAAGATTATGGGGAGAAAACAGGATTAGTCTGTTGAGTTGGACGATCCGCCATGATCATGATGAATGGCAGAGCAGGTTCAATGGGCTGAATGGCTTCCTCCTGCTCTTGTCTTCTATATATGCATCAAATCTGACTTTCAAACAGAATCCCTCTCATTATCTGTGATGTCTGTCCTGTCCTGAAGAACAGAAGTTCTGACAAAGACAATTCCTTCCCTTCCCTCCTCAGCGCTGCCCCAAATTTAAAACAGTACAGATCAGAATTTGAAATACTTCACCAAAAATAGAATGATAACTGTTAAATTGCAGATCTTTTTTTCTTCTCTCTCTTTCTGTCTCTTGTACAGGGGCACTGATGAGTTGCTGGGAGTGATGGACCGGGTTCATATTGTAAACTCCACCCTTGGAAAGGCACTTGGTGGAGCAGCAGGTGAGTGCACACAGAGCCCTAGGGGTGGAGGGCTTGCAAAGCATGTTAAAGCTGAGCTAACTTTGGGTTTGTCAACTCCCTGAAGTGCTCCATATGGTAACGTTCTGGCCTTCTGCTCATCTTCCTTTAGTCTCCTCTCTGCCACTGCTTAATGGTTTGAATTCTGGGTCCATTTTAGCCCTGACTACAAGTTGACTACTTGATCTTTGCTGTTTTGCTTTGTATTCCTGCTATTTTATTGTATTTTTTTTATGGGTGTTCCCTGTGATTGTTGCTCAACCATTTTAAAGAGCAGTTAAGAGTCAACCACATTGCTATGTATCTTGACTCATGTAGGCCAGATGAGGTATGGACTACAGATTTCCTTTCCTGAAGGACATTAGTGAACCAGATATAATTTCATGCAAGCTTTTAATGTCAGAGTTGGTAATGAATACAACCCCCCCTTTCCCCCGACCTTTGTTTCCTTCAGTGAATGCAGAGTCTTTTGGTCTTGGTTTCTCCAGGCATCATAGCTATTCTTCTCCACCATAAAACTTTGCTGTGGGAAAAGTGAGAGGGTAGCAGTAGGGTGCTCCTCAGAAAAAGTGTATCCAAGCAAGCTGCCTGTTTTGCCCCAGAATAGGGAACTAAACTGCGTGACCTATTTACTGCAACTGACCAGATCCCATCATGTGCCTATCCTAGCAGCTGGCCAATCAGTAGACTCATCTTGCTAGTCAATCCATGTACAACATGCTATGCAGTCCCAAATCCAGAACTCACTAGAACCTCTCAAAATATTACTTGTGAAAAATTGTGAAATTTTTACCTAAAAAATTTTTACTCTTCCAATATATATGATGCATTTAAACAGGTTGCAACTATTCCCTCACTAGCACTGACCCCTGCTGAGCCTTTGATGGTTTGAGTGGGTTTTTCAGTGACAGTCTGGTTTCTACTTGAAATGTCACACACCTGACTGAAATACTTTTTGCCTTTTTTTTTCTTTTCTTTGTGATCATTGCCTTTTTCTGCCCTGCATTGGATTCTCCACACCTGTTTGGAACCTCCTCCTCCATTGAGCATCTTTTCTCCGTCATTCACCACCGCTAACCCAAGTACCATATCACAATTGTCACACAGGTATCTTCACTGCTTTCCTTGCTCTGCTTTTGCACAGAATGACTCCTCATCCTCTGTGATCTCATTTCAGCCCTGCCCATTCTCCCTTCCTCTGAGTTCACTGGCCTTTTATCCTCCCTAAATCTCTCCTTATGCACAAACTCCCCAGCTCATAGTTGTACATTACCCATGATCTTGCCATTTCACCTGGCCTTGCCGCTTTTGTTATGTCAAGTCTTTTCTAGACTGCAAATCGCCTTCTTTAAACTCCTCTCCCTTGTCTCCTACACCCGTGCCTCCCAAAGGCACAAGGAGCTCAAGGACCTGCTCCGTGCCTTTCTTAACTTGCCAGTGGCCTTTGATATCGTAGTATCTTCCTGCAACATCTTCCAGTTGGGTGCACCTGCATTCAAGGAGTTCTGTTCTTGCCTGTCTAGTTAACAGATCATAGAATGGCTTCTCTTCCTGCTTATGTACCTTGGCCTTTGGAGTCTCCTTGGGTTCCATCCTTAATTATCTGTCCCCTTAGGTATGTCTGTACTATTCACTTCAATTGTTGCAGTGAGTTCCACTTTCTACTCTCACTTCGTTTGAAGAAGTTTTGTCTGAATTCCCTATTGGATTTCTTGGTGACTGTCTTAAAGTAATGACTTCTCTTGTGGGGAAGGCCTTAATTATGAAACATTCTCTTCATAACCCCCTTGATAAAATTATTCTTAATATTAAAGATCTGTGTCAGGTTACCCCTGGCCCATTTTTCTTAAAGATGAAAGGGACCCAGCTTGACAATTCTTCCCTAACAGCTATACCCAACATCCTTGTATTATCCTCGTAAAGCTACTCTGCACCTTCTCTTCTACCTCTCAATCTTTTTTAAATAATGTAGTGACCAGAGCTGCTACAGTTCTCTAAATCTGTTCTAACCTCCCTTCGATACAGGTTTAGTGAAGCTTGCTGGCTTGTCAGTTCTCTGGAAATAAAGCTGAGAGCTTGGCATGTTTATTCGACTGGCCTTTTGTTTTGTGAACCTCTGGCACAACTTTTAAGAATTGACATATTTGGCCTCTGAGGATGCTATTTTCTTCCTCTTCACCCAGAACTCCCTGTCCATTCTTCCTACTAGAACATACTGCTTCGCGTTTACATCTGTTGAACCACCAACTTAAGCTGTCTGTCAAGCAACTGTCTGAGGATGAGCCAGACTGTTCAGTCTTGCTGTCCTGTTTGATTCTGCAACTAACATCTAACCATGTATCTACAGTGTCATGGGGACTGCCTATTTTCAGCTCCATTATGTTCCCTGACTCTTCCCTGCCACAGTTGATTTACTGCTGAAGCATTCCTCCATTACTTTTGGATCACGCAATTCCAACATACTTGTGGTCACTCTACCATTTATGAGCTTCCATAAACTTTTGGGGTCATCATGTCCTAAGTTATGCAAATCTTATTCCCCTGTGCTCAGTAGTCATCACTAGCTTCCACTAAACAGCACCTCAATTTTAAAAATTCTGATACTTGTTTCCAAAATCTATCTGTCCCTTTCTCAGCGATCTCTCCAGGATCCCTGTGCTCCTCCAATTCTGGTCTCTTGAATGTTTTCAGTTTTAATTGCAGTTCATTAGTAGTTCTGTCTTCAGTTGAATTCCCTTCTTAAATACTCTGCCTTTTCTTTGATTTGATTGATCTGATGATTGCACAAAGTTCGATAAAATTCACAACTCCTTAGATACTGAAGTAGTGAACAGTACACAGGATATAACCACACCTTTGGCAGCTCCTTCCAAACCTGCAACCTCTGCCAGCTGGAAGGACAATAATAATAGATACATGGGAGCACCATCTGCAAGATCCCCTGCAAGCTGTTCACCATTCTGTCTTGGAACTCTATCACCATTACTTCAGTGTTGCTGAGTCAAAATCTTGGAACTCCCTCCCTAACAGCATTATAGCTAATCACACCGATTGACTGCAGCAGTTTAAGAAGTCAGTGTAATATCCGTTCCTTAGGACATTAGGAATAGACAAGGTATATTGGCTTTATCAATGATGCTCCAATCTTGTGAAAGAGTATGAAACGGTTATGAATGGATTTTAAGCAGATACTTCTGCTGATGGGAGATCAGGACCAGAAATAATAAAATAATCATTGATAATTCCTATAGGAAATCCAGGAGAAACCTTTTTACTTGGGATGTAGTGTAGTGCGAATGACACTAGACTAGTAATCCGGAATGCTAATGCTTTGGAGCTCTGGGTTCAAATCACATACTGGATAGAATTTAAATTGATTAATTACTTGAATTTAATTAAGTTCTCTTTGATGGAAAGCCATTCTCAATAATAGTAACCATGAACCAACCATCATTTTTTTTTTGTAAAAAACCATCTGGTTCAGTAATGCCCTTTAGGGAAGGAAATCTCTTTACCTGATCTGGCTTGAATGTGACTCCAGATTCTCAGCAATGTGGTTGACTCTTAACTGCCTTCTAAAATGGCCTAGCAAACCATTCATTTTGAAGGTAAATAGGGATGGGCAACAATTTGCTGGCCTTGCCGATGACACCCATATCCCATGAAAGAAGAATAAAAATTCAGAATGTGTTTAGAGTGAGGAACTTGCTACTACATTCACCAGAGGGCACAGATTTAAGATTAATTGGCAAAAGTACCAGAAGGATGACGAAGTTCATTTTTATTTCATTAAGTTGTTTAATCTAGAATGCAATATCTCTAGGGGTGGGAGTAGCTATTGAAAAGGATGGAATAAATGCCTCAAAACAAACACCAAGTATAGAAACCATATGAAGAGCTGAGGAGTGAAACTAATTGGATAATACTTTCAAAGAGTTGGCTCTGTCTTAATTGATCAAATGGCCACCACTTTTGCTGTAACATTCTCTGATGTTATTGAAACTTACACGTGTCTTCTCTTCAAGGCGGATATACTGCAGGACCAAAGGCTCTGGTTGACCTCTTGCGTCAGCGCTCCAGACCCTATCTCTTCTCCAACACTCTTCCCCCTCCTGTGGTTGGCTGTGCCTCCAAAGCCCTCGACCTCCTGATGGACAGTAACGTGATCGCCCAGACCATGGCCTCAAAAACCAAACGGTACGTTATCAATGAGTCTCTTCTGTCACCCTCATTTCCACATGCCGTGTTGAACAGAACAAACTTTATTAAAGTGACAGATTTTTGGAAAAAATACAAGAACCAAGGAACAGGAGGAGGTCATTTAACCCCCAAACCTGATCCACAATTCAGTCAGGTCATAGTTTTTCTAGTTATAGCCTCAACTCTCTTTACTTGCCTGTCCCCCATGACCCTCGACTTCCCTGTAGTTCAACAGAATTGTCTAACTGGACCCTTAGACCATAACACACAAAAACAGGAGTAGGCCATTTATCCCTCGAGCTTGCTTCGCCATTTAATAGGATTGTGGCTGATCTGACATTCCTCACACCCACCTTCCTGTGTTTTGCCCGTAACCATTGATTCCCTGACTGATCTATCTGTCTAATTTAGCCTTAAATATACGCTGCCCCCATAGCTCTCAGTGGCACAGAGTTCCAGAGATGCTCAACCCTCAGAGGAAATTCCTTCCCATCTCAGTCTTAAATTTGCATCCCTTTATTCTCAGAAATTGCCCCTGGCCCTGGACTCTCCCATGACGAGAAACATCTCCTCAGCATCTACTAGGCCAAGCCCTCTAAGAATTCTTTATATTTCAATGAGATTGAAACTCTCATTCTTCTAAACTCCAATGAGTAGAGTCTGATTAATCAGACCAATCTGATCACCCTTTGCTCATAAGATAATCACTTCATTCCAGGGAATGTTTTCTGAGCTGCCTCTCATTAAATAATATCTTGCTTAAATAAGGGGACCAAAACTGCTCTCTGTACTCCAGATGTGGTCTCACCAGCACCTTGTACAGACTTCCCTACTCTTATACTCCAACCCACTTGAAATAAGGGCCAGCATTCCATTAGCCTTCCTGATTACTTGTGTGCTAGCTTTGTGTTACGTGCAGAAGAACCACCAACTCCCTTTGTGTTGCAGTTTTCTGCAGTTTTTCTCTGAAATGAACAACTTCCCATTTTCCTCACATGTATTCCACTGGCCAACTTTGAATATAATCCATGATCCACAGATCTTTGGGGAAGAGAGAAAGGCGAGGCAGTGATGTGGTAGTAATGTTAGTGGACTAGGAATCCAGAACCCCATCTTCATGTGCTGGGGACATGGGTTGTAATCCCACCATAGCAGACGTTGAATAAAAAGCTAGTTCAATGGCATGTAAACACTGTAGGGTGTCATAAAAACCCATCTGGTTCATGAATGCCATTTTTTTGTTTTAGGGAAGGAAATCTGCCATCCTTAGCTGGTATGATTTACATATGATTCCAGATGCACACTAAATGGTTGCCTCTTAACTGCTGTCTGGGCAATAAGTGCTGACCTAGCCAATGACATCCACATCTTGTGAGCAAATATTAAAAAAAAAATTAGAAATTCTCGATCCACTAGAAGAAGAAATTCCTCCTCATCCCTTTTTAAATGAGAGACCTTTGTTCTAAATCTCTAACCCCTGGATCTAGGTACCCTACAAATAGAAAGTCCTCTCAGAATCCACCCTTACTAGCTTCCTCAATACCTTCAATGTTTCAATGAGATTAACAGTCAATCTTCTAAACTCCAAAAAGCTTAGGACCTACCTGCTAAAATATTTCTCATCCTTTCATCTTGAATCATTCGGGTGAATCTGAACTGCTTGCAATGTAAGCATATAACTCCATAAGTAAGGAGACCAAAACTGCACAGTTCTCAAGTTGTAGCCTTGTCAACACCCTGTACAATTGTAGCAAAATTTCCCAACCCTTGCAATAAAGGCCAGAATTCCATTTACCTTCCTAATTGCCTGCATACTGACAATTGGTGTTGTGTATACGTGAACACGCAGATCATCATGTATCACAGCATTCTGTAATCTCTGTGTTTAAAGAAATTGAAATTTTGCTTTCCTATTTTTCCTGCCAAAGTGGCCAACCTCACATTTCTCATAGTGTACTTACATCTGGAAATTTTTTTTCCCATTCACTCAATTTACGTATTCCTCTATATTCTCCTCACAACTTTCTTTTCTAGCCATCTCTGTAACATCAACAAATTTGGCCCTTCATCCAAGTCATCAATATAGATTGTCAGTAATTCGAGGTCCCAGAACTAATTCCTTTGCTATATCATTCAGGTTTGTCAACCTGAAAATGACTTGTTTTTCAATACTCCATTCCATCAGTTAGTTAATCCTCTGTCCATGCTGATATATCACTCCCAAAACCATGGGTTCTTACCATACACATAACCTTATATTGCCATCTTCTGAAATGCACACTGGAAGTCCAAATATTACTAAATCCACGGTTCCTCTCTTATCCACCCTGCCTGTCACATCCTCAAAAAATTCTAAAGTAATGTTTTCCTTCTATAAAACCTTCAACACTATGTAATTGTATTTTGAGTTTCTAAATGTCTTGCTATTTCTTCCTGAAAAATGGCTTCCACAATTTTCCCAATGACTATCTGGCCACTTGTATCCTAATTTTTTTTTCAAGAATCTATGGAATTTTGAAAAATTATCTCCTGTGCCACTTGTTGGAGATTTACTTGCTTCGTAGCTGTTAATATTTTTGGCCCAAAGCTAAGGATTTGATAAGGGAGATGGAGAGAAACTATTTCCTCTGGTGGGGACAAAACCTTGAAATTAGAGGCAACATTTTTCACACTCCACTGTTGATGTAGGCAAGGGGGAGGGGCATTTGCTGGTGTCAATTGAAGTTAGACAAAAGTATTAAAAATTACACAGTTGGTATGGGTAAATTGTGTTTGATCTGTATCTTAACACTATCTGCTTAAATGGTGGCTGGAAAAGGCCCAAGGAGCTGAATGGCTTCCTGATCCCATGTTCCCAGTGAATGTATCTCTAAAGATGAATAACCACGGAGAATTTGAGCCTTATTTGCCTTGCATTGTAAAATGGTTTTTGCTGGTTTGATTTTTTTTTCTTCTTGTGCAATCTTTAACATTGTCCTCTTCAACCTGGACAGTCAGTATTATGAATTCTCAACGAATTGGTGTGCAACCAGCTCCACGCATCTATCCAGATGTACCCTTGGATCAGTCAATGATTGTAGTCAGATGTCAGGGTTTCGACTATGTATCCTGTTTGAGCTTCAGCTCCACATTTTAGTCATCCTTTCACAATACTGCACCATTTCACCAAGTTCACCTTAGCACGGCCCATCCCAAGCCTGCTTTGCTCAGTCACTTACCCGGTTTCTTGCCGCCTCTGGAAGGGTTGGGTGGGGTTGGCACTACTCCAACATTCTCCTTGTTAGCTGCCCCTCTGCCAACCTCCAACTTGCCACAAAACTCCTGCTGCAAAGGCACTTTACTCTTCTTGCTTAGGGTCCTGGACTGCATTGGCTAACAACCAACCATTCCACACTGTCACTGCATTGAATCCAAGATGCATCTTTGTCTATAAATCTTACTCCTCCTTTCTGTGCTGTCTCCTCCATCACTGCTCACTACTCCTCACCCTCAATCAGTCTGTTTCTTAACACTCTGACATTCTTTCCCTGGCTTGTCCTTCAACTTTGAAGTGCTGACCTTGAATTCCACTTTATTAAGATGCTTTTTAAACCTTCCTCCTTGACCAAGCCTTTGGGCACCTGATGGAATATTTCCATGTGTCAGGTTTAGTTCAGCGTTTGTGGAGAATGTTTTGCCATGTTAAATGGGCTATATATGAATGTAAGTTGGAGTTGGATTGTCTTTCAGATATTGATCACTTGTTGAACGGTTTCCAAACTGATTTGAGTTGACTCCAGTTGGCTGTTCTCCACAGGTTCCGCAGTCAGATGACGGCTGCAGGATTCACCATTGGTGGAATGGACCATCCTATTTGCCCAGTGATGCTTGGAGATGCACGGCTGGCATCATCCATGGCAGAGGACATGCTGAAAAGAGGTAACCTGTAGACCAAGCACCTACAGTATCTGAATGAGCTAGTTAATAGGCAGCTTCACGCTGATTTGTTGGGTTTTGCCAGTTAATCTTTCCCCTTTGTTCCTGGACAAGACTGGGACCTCAGCAGCTTTCCACACAATATATTTTTAGTTACCTGGAACCTATGACTGCTCGTATTGTTAATGGTCTTAATCTGCTGTTGTTTTCTGTCATGTCACACAACCGCCAGGCGATGACAAATCTCCAACCAGAGAGAATCTAACCTTGACATTGCCATTGCTGAATACCCCACTATCAACATCCTTGGGGCTTACCATTGACCAGACTCAGAACTGGACTAGCCGTTTAAATACTGTGACTACAAGAGTTGGTCAGAAGCTAGGAATTGTGCAGCAAGTAATTCATCACCTCATTCTCCAAACCATTGATAAGGCGCAAGTCAAAAGTGTGATGGAATACTCCCCACTTTGCCTGGATGAGTGCAGCTTCTGTAACACTCAAGAAGCATGCTTGTTTGGCACCACATCCACAAATGTTCACTGCCACTACCACAAATGGACAGTGACAACAATGTGTACCATCTACACCATGCACTACAGTAACTAGCACTTTCCAAATCCATGACAATTTCAATTGAGAAAGACGAGGACAACAGATGTGTAGGAACACCACCACCTGCAGTTCCCCTTCAAGCAGCGTTTCCTCTATACTGGATGATTGAGCAGCCTCTCAGAGTGAGAATGGATGGGGGGCAGTTCAACATATTGTGCAGTTTTAGTCTCTGTTTAACGAAGGATGTACTTACAGGGCTGGTGATCCAGTGAGGGTTCACTGGGTTGGGAAACTAGAAGGTGTCGGTTTAAAGTGAGAGGAGAAAGCTTTTAAAAAGGACCGGAGAGGTAACTTTTCACAGAAGGTCGTGCGTGTAGTGCTGCGGAGGAAGTGGTGGAGGCAAGTATAATTACAACATTTAAAAAGCATCTGGATGTGTACATGAATAGGAATAGTTTAGAGGCATAGGTGCCAAATGCTGGCAAATGGGACTGGATCAGATTGAGATAGCCGTTAGGCTCGGACGATTTGGACTGAAGGGTCTGTTTCCTGTGCTGTGACTCTGACTATGACTATTTGCTGCTCACGTGCCAACCAGCATGCCAGTGACTTAATATCCAATTCTAGAAGACTTCAGAGGTCTGCAAGACTGGAAATATATGGAGGACGTTACCTCCCAGCACTTCACCATTCTGGCTTGGAAAAATATTGTCATTCTTTCACAATCATGAAGTTTGCAGTGGAGGAGATTTTAATTGCCATCGTGTGGCTTTTGGCTGAGTGAAGATGGCAGGGTTCTGGAGACGTGACTAGGTATTTGGCTGGCCTTAGTTTTGCATTAGATATCTATTGTTGGAGATTCCCCTGGAACTCCAGCAGAAACTTCAAGTGCTCTTCTGATTGATCTGACAGACAATGAATTGGTAATCTATTCTGTCAGTGTGTTTTAAATTACCTGAACCTTGAGTTCAGTTACTGAACAGATTTTTTTTCCAAGGATTATTTGTCCATCGGAAGTTCCTTTCTGATCTATGTTCTTTCTTTAACTCAGGAATATATGTGATTGGATTCAGTTACCCTGTGGTCCCCAAGGGCAAGGCACGAATCCGGGTGCAGATCTCTGCTGCCCATAGCGACCAGGATATCGACCAATGTGTGGAGGCGTTTATGGAGGTTGGGCGCAAACACGGTGTGATTTCCTGAAAGACATCTGAAGCCTCGCAGCACGCACTTTACAAACTAGCTCATACATGGCATGAAGGATGTTGCTAATATTAGTTGGACTTTGCACCTTCTCATAAACACAAATTCCGAACATTATTCTGCACAGAATAATTAAGTTAACCAAAGATTGTGAGGAGGTTTGTTTTAACTACTAGTGCCTTTTTCCTAAAGGGTGAACCGGATTTGTATGAAATCATTGTCTGTCTTTTATTTCCAAAACTAAAACATTTTAGCCACTTGATCCTTTGATTCAAAGATGTTATGTGGAAGCAAATCCTAGGATATTGAGCACTGGGATGTATGTATAAAGCTGAAGCGTATGTGAGAGGTTAGTCCTATGCAGTTAAGACTCTGCCAGTTGAAAGTTTTTATTTGTCAGCGAGGCTTGTTGTTGTTATTGTATTACATTGAATTAACAGCACGGAAACAGGCCATTTAGCCTAACCAATCTGTTTGTGCTCCACACAAGCCTCGTAATTCATCTATCAATATAACTTTCCAAATATTGATCCTTCTAAGTGAATCCATGAGTCAGGTTGTTTGTTGATATCCCACAGCCAGGTACAGTTCTGTCTCTGGGTGTACGATGTCATGTTTCAGACAGTAAACTGGCTGGTGTGAAGTTGGTTCCACAAAGTCACAGACATACTACACTTAAGATCATCCAAACCATCGAGTATGTACTGGCTGTCTGGAGAGCAGTCCAGTCAATCACATTTCCCCTTCTGCTCTATTCCTTGAGCGGAAAGTTTATTTATTTAGTGCCCATCCAGTCTCCTTTTGAAATAATTCACTGTCTCCACATCCTCCACTTTCATAAGCAGAAAGTTCTAGGTCATTCCCTCTTTTTTGTTTCCTAAAATAAAAGCTGCTCCTCATTCTCTATAGAACTCTTACCCAAAACCTTATATCTGTTTCCTAAAGTCCTCTGCCTTCAGCTATTGGGAGCAGCTTTATTCCAGATCTATCAAAATCTTGTAGTCCTGTTGGATTTCTTGTCATGAAGCCATAGTCATACAGCACAGAAACAGACCCTTTGGTCCTAACAGTCCATGCCAAACATAATCCTGAACTAAATGTCCCACCTGCCTGCTCCTGGCCTGTATTCCTTCCAACTTTTCCTATTCATGTAGCTATCCAAATATCTTTTAAATGTAATTGTAGCAGCATCCAGCACTTCCTCAGGAAGCTCATTCCACATGCAAACCACCATCTGTGTTTTAAAAAAAAATTGTCTCATGTCTTTTTTTAAATCTCTCTCTCCTCTCAACCTTAAAAATGTGCCACCTAGTCTTGAAATTCCCCATCCTAGAGAAAATACAACTACCATCAACTCTATCCGTACTTCTCATCATTTTATAAACTTTTATCAGGCCACCTCTCAACTTCCTACGCTCCAGTGAAAATGTCCCAGTGTACCCAGCCTTTCTTTATAACCTTCTGTACATGGCAATGTCCTGGTAAATCTCTTCTGGTCAGTCTCCCTTTCTGTAAGAAGAATGACCCCAGCTTCTCTGACTTAACCTCATCACCAAAACCCCTCATCCCTGGAACTATTCTGATAAATCTCCTCTTGAAGGGCCCACATTCATCTGCTCAATAGGGAAGAAGCACAAAACAAGAACACAGTACCTATCAACCCTTTCAAAGAACTGTCCAGTTTATCTCATTTCTCAGTGCCCTTCCCCCACAGATCTTAAGATCTTTTCGACGACTCCTTCCTTTTGAAAGTTTTTATTGAAACTGCTACCACCCCCTTTCAGGTGGTGCATTCGGAAGGCAAAATTGTTGTCCCGCTTTTCTTTAGCATGAGGTTGTCTGATTCACTAATGACCTTCTTGGAAAAGGAATTCTGACATTACCCAGTCTGGCTTTTGTGATTCCAGACGCATAGCAATATGTTTGAAATGGCATTTAGCATGCCAGTCAGTGCCACAGCAGTTAGGAATGGGCAACAAATGATACCATTGCCACAGATGCCCAAATCCCATAAATGAATAAAAGAAGTTTCAGAGATAGTAGGAACTGCAGATGCTGGAGAATCTGAGATAACAAGGTGTAGAGCTGGATGAACACAGCAGGCCAAGCAGCATCAGAGGAGCAGGAAGGCTGACATTTCGGGCCTAGACCTTCATTTCTGAAGAAGGGTCTACGCCCGAAACGTCAGCCTTCCTGCTCCTCTGATGCTGCTTGGCCTGCTGTGTTCATCCAGCTCTACACCTCGTTATCAATGAATAAAAGAATGTTGGTTGTGGAGGGTAAGTGCTGGTATGGACCGGTTAGGCCAAACGGCCTGTCTCTTGTGAAAAACAAAAGAACTGCAGATACTTTAAATCAGAAACAAAAATTGAAGTTGCTGGAAAAGCTCAGCACATCTGGTAGCATGTGAAGAGAAATCAGATGCTGCCTGACTTGCTGAGCTTTTCCAGCAATTTCTGTTTTTGGGCCTGTCTCTTGTGTTGTACTATTATGTGTTACCATACAATGTAGGTGTTTTGAGTTCTTAAATATCAAATCATGACTGAAATTATAATCAGAAGCAAAGTGTAATGATTATAGAATCTGTTACCAATAATATGAACAGTAATATTTGTTTTACGTCAAATGAAGTACTTACATAGACTATAGATGTACAATAGTCGCAAGGAATCAAATTGAATATTTTGAAAAGCTTTTTTGACCAAGGAGTGGTGAGAATGTGGAAGTAACTACCACAGTGAGTGGTAGAATAGTGTCAATTCATTTACAGGAAAACTGGACAAATACTTGTGGGAGAACATAATTGAGGGCTATGATGGAGATGGCTTGAATGGAGCATAAGAACCAGCATAGACTGGTCGGGCTGAATGGCCTGTTTTGTGCTATATATCTTCTGTAATCACTGCTGGATTCTTGAAAGATAGAGTTTAATGCTTATTTATCTCTGCAGGTGAATAAACTGTTACAGGCTGTGAAAGAAATTGCAGCATGTGCATTTTGTATCAGTTTTGAAATCTTCAGTGAAATAACTTGAGCACGTTGACAAATAGTCAGTACATATGGAATGCAGGAAATATTTGAGGGCAAGCAGATTAATTATTTAGTACAGAAGAACTGACTGTGCTGCCAAATTGCTCTCAATTGACCACAATATTTTCAGTTGCACTGTTTATGTATAGGAATCTCCAGGTTGTTGATAAGATATGGTGAGCTGCCTATGCAGAGAATGGTGTTCAGTAAATCTCCATTCTCTGCAGATGTGCTCCTTTTAAAGTGAGGGATGCACCAGGGCATTGACTGTTGGAATTAATTGACATTGCTACCCACTCAAGGCTAGGGTGCAACTTAGTTATGCTGTGCTTTGACTTCAGCTTAAATAGTAACATGAAGAATGACTGAAAAATAATGCTTTAAATAACATATTACTTTCTTAAATTACCAAGTTCACCACTGACTGTGTCTCTGTTGATAAATTGGTATCTAAATTTGCTTGTGCAACTGTTATTGGATTAAAAAAGAAATGGTTTTCAAACACATTTGACAGGAGCACAATAAAGTAATGGATGCATTGCAGTTCACACTTGGAGTCCAGGTAGCTGTGGTAACACACTTTTACGAGCATGTTGTAGCTGGGGGCTATGCATAATTGAAGGTGGAGGCTCTAACGTTGTGTCTATCCCATGGCTGACCTGGAACCTTTTCCTCTCTTACTGTCAGCCCTTGGTGTGTATCAAGGATTTCTAGGGGTGTTGCTCAACCTGTTTAGCAGTGATGTAAACACATCTTCCTTGGCTAGCAGATTCTGAGGTGGGATTTGAATCCAGAACTTCTGGCTCAGACAAGGACACTGCCCACTGACCCTAGAATCTCCTTAAGAAGGTTAAGAGGTGTTCAAAATGACAAGGAATTTTAATAAGAATATGGAGGAATGAAAATCACCAGTGGCTGGATGGGCATTTAAGTACATTCAAGATAAAAGGATAATTAGGGAAAGAGTAGAGCCCATTATGGACCACTGTTTTGATGATGCCACTTTTTGCAGGTGCATCCGCCACTGATGTTGACAGCACCCTTAGCTAGGATCAGTCCATTTCCCACATCATCAATAGGATCCCTCCTTGTCCTCACTTTCCATGCCACCAGCATCCACATCATAAACTGCCACTTCCAGCAGGTTGCCACCACTAGACACTTATTCCCCACACCCCCTCATTATTTCCAAGGGATCGTTCTCTCCACAGTTGCTGCCAGACCTGTTGAGTTTGTCCAGAAATTACAGTTTTTGTTTAAGGACCTCAGTGGTGGAGTCAGAGGATGGAAATAGGGTTCTAAATTAAATCTTTGTGTCAGTGTTCATGAGTGGGAAGGATGGTGTGGGTATAGAAAACAGGGAGTAAGAAATTAGCACAGGCAGTGAGGAGGTTCCGTGTGGTCTGGAAGCCTTAAAAGTTGATAAATCTCCAGGGCTGGATGAAAATTATTTCAAGCTGTTAGTGAGCTAGGGAGGAAATAGAAGGAACATTGGCAATAATTTTCAATTCCTCTTTGGCCACAGGAAAGGTGCCAGAGGACTGGAGGACAGCCAGTGTGGTACTATTATTCAAGAAGGGATCAAGGGATAAACCAAGATCCCTTGGTGGGGAAACTTATTTGAAGCAGTTCTGAGGAACAGAACTAATCTGCATGTGGCAAGGTCCCACATGGGAGATAGATAGCTAAGGTAAGACCCCATGGAATCCACGGAAATTTGGCAGATTGGATCCATAATTGGCTGAGTGGCAAGAAACAGAGGGTATTATTTGAGGGGTGTATTTGTGACTGGAAGCCAGTGACCAGTGGGGTTACATGGAATCAGTGTTGGGGCCCTTTTCTGTTTGTGGTATTTGTAAATGATTTAGACTTGAATGGAGGAGGGTTCATCAGTAAGTTTGCAGATGATGTGAAAATTGGTGGGATGGTAAATGGTGAGCGGGATAGCCTTAGATTACAGGAAGATGGGCTAGTCAGATGGGTTGATCAGTGGCAAATGGAATTTAATCTGGATAAGTGTGAGGTGAAGGTCTTGGGTAGGACAAACAAGGTAATGGAATACATGATGAACAGTGGAGCCCTGGGAAGCACTGAGGATCAGAGGGACCTTGCTGTGCATGTACACTGGTCACTAAAGGTATCAGTACAGGTAGGTAAAGTGTTTTGAGAAGGTATATGGGATACTTGCCTTTATTACCCAAGGCATAGAATCCCTACAGTGTGGAAGCAGGTCATTTGAGTCCACACCAACCCTCTGAAGAGCATCCCACCCCACTACCCTGTAACCCTGCATATCCCACCTAACCTGCACATATTTGGACTCTGGGAGGTAACCAGAGGAAACCCACCCAGACACCAGAAAGATGTGCAAGTTCAACACAGACAGGCAGCTGAAGCTGGAGTTGAACCTGTGACTCTGGTGCTATGATAAACTGTGGTTGTTTCCCTTGAAGCAGAATAGATTGAGAAGAGACATGATTGAGATATATAAAATTATTAGGGGTACAGATAGGGTCACTAGGAAGGAATGTTACCCCTTGTTAGAGACATCAATGACTGGGGGTATAGATTAAAGGTAAGGGGTAACAAGTTTAGAGGGGATGTGAGGAAAGTTTTTTTTTCACACAATGGGCACTGGGATTCTGGAACTCACTGCATATAAGGATGATAGAGGCAGAAATTCTCAACATTTAAGGAGTATTTAGATATGCATTTGTAATGCCAAGGCATATAAGGCTGTGGGCCAAGTGCTAGAAAATGGCATTAGATTAGAATAAATGTTTGTTTTTGACCAGCACAGACTCAATACACCAAAGGGCCTTTTTCCCACTGAAAACCTCTATGACTCAAATATAATTACAGGATAGATTTAAAATATTTGGCATAAAAGCCAGTGAATGAAGTTATGATTTCATCACTCAGCAATTTATGATCTGGTGCCTGAAATGACAGTGCAAGGCATTTCACTATTACCTTTCAACTAGGCGTTGGATATATACCGTCAAGAAGAAAGGTGCACAGGGCACCACCAATGAAGAGTCAGACTGAGCAGCATTTTCAAATGGCCAGCACAAGCAAGATGGGTCAAGTTGACTTCTGTGTTGTGTGGTTCAGTTTGTGATCTTCACACACAAAAGCACAATAACAAAGTCGTCAGAGGGCAAGGCAATATTAACCAAAGGGTCACGCACTTAATGGAGGAAGGTTTGGTTTCTGTCTGCTTCACAATGTGGTCCTTGAAATCAAGGGAATCACTCAACAGTCAGCCACCCGTATTCCCTATAGTGAACATTTTACATCTCTGGTTTTGAACACGTGGATCTGAATTCATGCATCCATCAGAAGGTCAACAGAGTAAAGTACAGCACTTTTGTGAATTTGCTAAGGCCATGAAAATTGACTGAATGCTTAATGGGAAATATGGAATTCCAAGCACAAAGAAGGTCAAGTCGTCCCTTGCATGAGCAAGTGAACACTCCCACCTAGTAATGTTTAGAATAAAACTTTTTTAAAAAATTTGTTGAGTTCAGACTGAGTCATTTTGTTTTAGATCACCCATTGTCTTGTGAAGTGTTCTTGGTTAAGTGTCTGAGGGAAAAGCCAGCTCTCAAGCTTTTTATATATATTTTAACTGTTCACAGGACATGGGCATTGATGACTGGAGCATTTCTGGCCCATTCCTAATCCCTGAGGGTCATAGTGAGCTGCCTTAAACCACTGCAGCCCTTGAGGTGGAGAGACACCCACAGTGTTATAAGGTTTGATATAAACTCAATGGCTGTCTCAGAGGGCAGTTAAAAGTCAACAACATTGCTGTGGGTGTGGAGTCAAATGTAGGCCAGACAATATTCTTTTCTAAAGGGCATTAATAAGCCGGTTACGTTTTATAATAATCTTTCATGGTAGAATTAGAACCATAAGACCATAAGACATGGGAGCAGAAATTAGGCCATTCGGCCCATTGAGTCTGCTCTTGCATTCAGTCATGGCTGATAAGTTCTTCAACCCCATTTTCCCACTTTCTCCCCGTAACCCTTGATCCCCTTGATAATCAAGAGCCTATCTATCTCAGTCTTAAATGTACTCAATGACCTGGCCTCCACAGCCTTCTGTGGAAGTGAATTCCATAGATTCACCACCCTCTGGCTGAAGAAGTTTCTCCTTATCTCTGTTCTAAAAGGTCTTCCCTTTACTCTAAGGCTGTGACCTCGGGTCCTAGTCTCTCCTACCAATGGAAGCATCTTCCCAACATCCACTCTGTCCAGGCCATTCAGTATTCTATAAGTTTCAATTAGATCCCCCCCCCCTCATCCTTCTAAACTCCAATGAGTATAGTCCCAGAGTCCTCAAACATTCCTCATATGTTAAGCTTTCCATTTCTGGGACCATTCTCGTGAACCTCCTCTGAACCCGCTCCAGGGCCAGTACATCCTTCCTGAGATATGGGGCCCAAAACTGCACACAATACTCCAAATGTGGCCCGACCAGAGCCTTATAAAGCCTCAGTAGTACATCCCTGCTTTTATATTCAAGTCGTCTCAAAATAAGTGCCAACATTGCATTTGCCTTCCTGACTACTGACTCAACTTGCAAGTTTACCTTGAGAGAATCCTGGACTAGAACTCCCAAGTCTCTTTGCACTTCAGACTTCTGAATTTTCTCCCCGTTTAGAAAATAGTCCGTCCATGCTTTTATTCTTCTTACCAAAGTGCATGACCTCACACTTTCCCACATTGTACTCCATCTGCCACTTCTTTGCCCACTCTCCTAACCTGTCCAAATCCTTCTGCATCCTCAATACTACCTGTTCCTCCACCTATCTTTGCATCATCTGCAAACTTAGCCAAAATGCCCACAGTTCCTTCATCGAGATCATTAATGTATAAAGTGAAAAGTTGTGGTCCCAACACTGGCCCTTGCAGAACACCACTTGTCACTGGCTGCCATCCTGAGAAAGACCCTTTTATCCCCACTTCTGCTTTCTGCCAGACAGCCAATCTTCTATCCATGCTATCACCTTGCCTCTAACACCATGGGCCCTTATCTTACTCAGCAGCCTCCTGTGTGGCACCTTGTCAAAGGCCTTCTTGAAGTCCAGGTAGATAACATCCATTGGCTCTCCTTGGTCTACCCTGCTCGTTACTTCCTTGTCCTCATCATTTTTCTGGCATGCTTGTTTAGCGGTCTGCTGACTATACCACTGCACCACCACCAAATCATCCAAACCCTGTTTCTCCTTGCCCACAATCTTCTAACAACTGGTTGTTTGGTCCAACAAAGGGTGTCAAGATTGCAGTGAGTGGAACCTGTAGACCAGTCACGTTTATATGCCTTCAGAAACAGGATTTACGTTATTTTGGGGCAGCATAGTGGCTCAGTGGTTAGCAATGCTGCCTCACAGCATCAGTGACCCAGGTTTAATTCCATCCTCTGGTGACTGTGTGGAGTTTGCATGTTCTCCCCGTGTCTGGGTTTCCTCTGGGTGCTCTGGTTTCCTCCCACAATCCAAAGATGTGCAGGTTAGGTGGATTGGCCATGCTAAATTTCCTGTAGTGTCCAGGGATGTGCAGGCTAGGTGGATTAACTATAAGAAATGTAGAGTTACAGGGATTTGGCAGGGATGTGGGTCTGGATAGGATAGTTTTTGGATGGCTGGAGTGGACTTGTTGGGCTGAATTGCCTGCTCCCACACTGTAGGAATTCTATGATTAGCCACAACCTCATTGGAGGAGGAAGTTATAAAGCTCAGAAGGCCAGTGCTGCATTAAATTTGTACCACAGAATTTGTACATTTGTACAATAGAAGCCTCCTGGACCATTAGAATGAGACATCTCCCAGGGTGAGAGAGTCTGCAGTCCAGGTACGTTTTCCATGGTGAAAGCAGGGAATTGTTTAATTGGGACAGACTCACAAGATTTCAGGGAATTGTAGCCGGACAGTATGAGATCGTCCCAGTTTTCAACTGAGCCCAATGGTCTCTGTGATAAGGAATGGTTCACACCCAATGAATATTCACGTCTTTTTAGTCCAGAGAAACACCCTCTGGTTCCTCACATGAACCAATGAGAAGCCATAAGATCTTTCTCATGTGACAGTCTGTTCCTCTTCTATTTGGAGTCAGGTTGTTCAGGATGATATCAGGAACTGTTCCTCGACATAAACATTGAATAACAGTTTAAGCAAGATCTCTGCTACTACACATTGTCTAGGTAAGTGGCACTTCCTTATCAGGAAGCTGCTATTAGTCCAAAATGAAGTTTTGCCGTCCACTCAATTCAGCAAAGTCATATATGAATTTCATGCTGGTATATAGTCCTTATGTCCCAGAGATTGGGTAATCAAATCAAGAAGCATGTTCCTTGAGTGTTCATAGCAGACTGTGCACAGACTATATTGAACCAGCCCAAAAAGCAGTTGAAATCTGAACTCTCTCCACCCCCCCAAAAAACTGATGAGGCTGAGGTTCATGGGATGTAGGCATCAATGGCTGGGCCAGCATTTCCTGCCCATCCCTAATTGCCCTTAAGTAGATGGTGGTGAGCTTCTCCATTGAACCATTGCAGTCCATGTGATGTAGACCCAAAATGCTGTTAGGGATGGCGTTCCAGGATTTTGACCCAGTAACACTGAAGGAACAGTGATATATTTCAAAGTCAAGATAGCAAGTGGCTCTGAGGAGAACTTACTGGTCGTGGTGTTCCCATGAATCTGTGTCCTTCTCCTTCTAGATAGAAGTGGCCTTGAGTTTGGAAGGTGTTGTTTAAGGATCTTTGGTAAATGTCTGCAGTACATCTTGTAGATAGGTCACATAGCTTCCATTGAGTGTTGGCAGTGGAGTGACTGAATGTGGATGTGGTGCCAATCAAGCAAACTGCTTTGTCCTAGATGATGTCAAACATCTTGAATGTTGTTGAAACTGCAGTCATCAAGTGGGTAGTACTCTATCACACTCCTGACCTGTGCCTTGTAAATGGTGGACAGGGTTTGTGGAATCAGGGGATGAGTTACATGCTGCTATTTGTGGGGGCAAGGAGGTTGGTGACATCAATTATAAATTTTATTAAGACCATGATGAAAATGAGTTATCAATATTCAACCTTCATCATTTGACTTTATACCTGAGACTGCCATGGACTAAAGGTGGCTTCCAAAAAAGGACACTGCTGACCCAAAATTACAAGCCCAGGCAATACCAGAATATATGAGACTAGCTGCCTCAGAAACATTTTTCTATTCATTTGTGGGACATAGACATTGCTGACTGGCCAGCAATTCTTGCCCATTTCTAGTTGCCCTTGAGAAGCTGGTGGTGAGATGCCTTCTTGAACCACTGCAATTCACCTGCTGTGGGTTGACCCATAATGCCATTAGGGAGGGAATTCTAGGATTTTGACCCAGCAACAGTGAAGGAACGATGATATATTTCCAAGTTAGGATGGCGAGTGGCTTGGAGGGGAACTTGAAGGTGGTGCTGTTCCCATTTGTCTGCTGCCCTTGTCCTTCTAGATGGAAGTGGTTGTGGGTTTGGAAGGTGCTGTCTAAGGATCTTTGGTGAATTTCTGCAGTACATCTTGTACACACTGCCGAGTATCGGTGGTGGAGAGAGTGGATGCAGTGCCAATCAAGTGGGCTGCTTTGTCCTGGATGGTGTTGAGCTTCTTGAGTGTTGTTGGGGCTGCACTCATCCAGGAAAGTGGGGAATATTCTATCATGCTCCTGACTTGTGCCTTGTAGATGGTGGACAGGCTTTGTGGAGTCAGGAGATGAGTTACTTGCCATAGTATTCCTAGCTTCTGACCTGCTGTTGTGGCAATTGTGTTTATGTGGAGAGTCCAGTTGAGTTTCTGGTCAATGATAACCCCCATGATATTGATAGTGGGGGATTCACTGATGGTAACACCATTGAATATCAAGGGGTGGTGGTTAGATTGTCTCTTATTGGTGATGGTCATAGCCTGGCATTTGTGTGGCGCAAATGTCACTTGCCACTTCTCAGCCCAAGCCTGGATATTGTCAACATCTTGTTGCATTTGAACATGGACTGCTTCAGTATCTGAGGAGTCACAAATGGTGCTGAACATTGTGCAATCATCGGCGAACATCCCCATTTCTGACCTTACGATGGAGGGAAGGTCATTGATGAAGCAGCTGAAGATGGTTGGGCCAATGACACTTTAAAACGACCATTTTAATAAGAGGCACTGAACCTCAGTGAGGTTTCAAGAAATTTTCATCTGTTTATTCACACTTGCTTGACAAACTCACATATTACACATGTTCAGTTTTGAAAAGACTGTGGGGGTAGACTTGAAATATACACATGAACGATATTTCTGCAGCTTTCTTCCAGCAACAAAGAGAGACAAAGCAATAGGGACTGAGCATATCAAGGCTACAGAGAGCTCCTTTCTCCTTCGAACTCAATTTCAGCAAACCAGCACCAGTGGGAAAAAAAAGCATGGACTGAGATCTCAAAAGTATCTGTAGGCTTCACCAATCCTGAGGAAACAGTATAGCCACTGTACAGTTGGGACTCAGGTTTCACCCTCAGAACACAAGGTGGTAAAAGCCTGTAAAATACAAGTGACCTTTTCTTCATACCTGCAATGCCCTTCATTGGGTGGCTCAGTGGTTAGCACTGCTGCCTCACAGCACCAGGGACCTGGGCTCAATTACAGCCTTTGGTGACTGTCTGTGTGGAGTTTGCACATTCTTCCTGTGTCTGTGTGGGTTTCCTCTGGGTGCTCTGGTTTCCCCCAACAGTCCGAAATGTGCAGGTTAGGTGGATTGGCCATGTTGAATTGCCTACAATGCCCAGGGATGTGTAGGTTAGGTGGATTAGCCATGAGAAATGCAGGGATGGGGTAGGAGTATGAGTTTAGGTGGGATGTTCTTCAGAGAGTTGGTGTGGACTTGTTGGGCCAAACTTCTACACTTGAGAGGATTCTATTCTATCTCCCCACCTTTTCTGTAAGCTTGTTATCAGTGTTCTGTGTGTGTGTTTGTTGTCTCTTTTCAAAAAAAAAAATCAGACATACTACTCCACTCTCTTTCACTCAAGAGAGTTTTGGAATTGACTATCTTTCATTTTGAATCTGATTAACTAAGTTTAATTGAAGTGTGAGAGCTACATACTTAAAATGAAAATAAAATGTTGCTACCAATCAAGAGTGGCTTAAGAAAGAGAGGAACCATGACCCCTCATCACAAGATCATGACAATTTCTAAACTATGTTCATTAGATTTTTATTTGGTCAGGGGATTAAGGGTCGCATAACCAAAATGGGCAAATGGAGCTAAAATTCAGACTAGCCATTGTCTAACTGAGTGACAGAATAAGCTTTGGTTGAATGGCTTCCTTCTGTCACCATGTTTCAAAATTGTACGAAATATTAGACAAATTAGGTATATTAGACAAATTAGGTCCCAGGTTCAATTGCTGGTCAGCGATCCTATTGACACTGGTTGGAGTGTCCCCAGAGAGAGGGCAAGGCAGCCATAGGAATAGGCAGAGGCCATTTAGCCAATCAAGCCTGTTTCATTATTCAATGAAATCATAGAAATAGGAATGGATAATAAATGCTGGCTTTACCTGCGATGCCCAGATTTCATGGAAGAATAAATAACTATCCAGTGATTCCTGGTGTCAAGATATAGAAGACAAGACTGGATGTGATTCAGCTGAGTGATGACACACAGTCAGTGCTAAAGCTGTAGCCTAACATGTAAAGAACGTGCCCTGGAAAAGGACAGTTGGTATCTGTCAGTCCCTTAAGGTTGTCAACCCTCCAGAGCTGCTCTAGGGTTCCCTGCAATTGATGATTAATCCCTAGGACACTGTTGTATGCAACCCCTGGGAATAAAATCACAAAGACATTAACTAAAATTGATTAATTTGTCAATTTCGTTGAACATCCCACTTTACGAGACACAAAAATATTGGAAGTTGTGGGAATGGTTAACATCAATCATCAATCAAGAGTGAGCAGGTAATGATGGATCTGTATATAACATTGGTTAGTCACAACTGCAGGATTTTGTGTAGTTCTGGTCATCACACTAGAGGAAGGACTGCACAGGAGATGGTGCAGAGGAGATTCACCAGCTTGTTGCCTGGGCTGGAGCAATTCAGCTATTAAAAGGATCACGAGGTGAATTAAACATGAATCATTTATTAGTCTTAAAGGTATTGGACATGGAGTAAGAAGGGCCCAAAATAGCCAAACAGGATTAATCCAACTGCTAGTTGTCCAATTGGCCATCCACCCAGAGAATGGACCCAGTAGCACGGGCAGGAGGTGATGTGTTGAAAGCTTCAGGAATGCACCCAACCAGAGTTGGCAACCTTGATCCTTGCTGGAACAACCACCATAATGGAGGATAAAAAAATGGGACAAGAGAAACAGTAACTCTATCGAGTTACCCTTCTCCTTTGGTAGAGTTTCAGGCTTTGAACAGATTGTTCTAGCAATGAATTTAAAGCATTCAGTGTGTGCTGTGCTGGCAGTGTAGTGACCTCTCATAGCTCAGTAGTCTTGAGGATGTGTGTGTGAAGCAATGGCATTCACTAGCTCATTTGGTGGGTCACCTCGACATTTCACTGATCACAGCTCAGAGATAACAGTGCTAGAATGACATTTACAGGGCTCCAAGGGAAAGCAGGAGATGTTTTCTCTTTCACATGTATTTTTCCAACAGTCTCCTGTTTCATAGAGAGATCTTCAAGAAAGATAAAATCCTGGTGGAGTATGATGTGTCCAAATGGGGGTTCAGTGATGTGGAGAGAACAGGGAAGCTGGGATTATTGTTATTCAGAGCAGGGGTGATGAAGAGAAGGTCTAACAAAGGCATTCAAATTAAGAAAGGTTTGCTAGAGTTAATAAAATAAATTCTCTTTCTGTTGGTTGCAGGCTCAGTAACTGATGACACAGATCTCAGACAATCGGAGGGGAACTGAGAGGCTCTTATTTTACACTGGGGGTTGCTGTGTTTCCAGAATGTATTGCAACCAAAGGAGGTTGAAAAAGGACTTGTGTTATGTAAGCTTTAAGACCATAATATGTATGAGGAGAAGAAGCCCATTCAGCCCATCGAGTCTACTTCACCAATGAGACCCAGGCTGATCTGATAATTCTCAATTCCACTATCACCCATAATGCTTGATTCCTTTAACGATCAAGTAAGAATGCAGGTCTTGAAACTACCCCAGCTGGAGTTGACCCCAATCTGGCATCCAGCAGCTGCCCAGCTAACTGAGCCAACCGAGGAGTCTGCTGCTATGCAGGGTATATGCATGTTGCAGTTTGAAGTTGGTGATAGTGATAAAAGGGGCTTCACTATACTTTCCATGACAAAGCTGATCACTTTTCTCTCCCATTCTTACTGCCTACCATTGGCATTTTAAAAAAAATTCACTTGTAAGACATAGTCATCACTGTCTGGGCCAACATTTATTGCCTGTCCCTAGCTGCCTTTGAGAAGGTGGTGGTGAGCTGCCTTCTTGAACTGCTGCAGTCCATGTGCTGTAGGTAGACCAACAATGCCATTAGGGAGTGAATTCCAGCATTTTGATCCAGCGACACTGAAGGAATGGTGACATATTTCCAAGTCAGGATGGTGAGTGACTTGGAGAGAAATTTGCAGAAGGTGGTGTTTCCTTGTCCTTTTAGATGGACAAGGTCAAAAATCACACATCACCAGGTCATAGTTCAACAGGTTTATTTGAAGACACAAGCTTTTGGAGTTTCACTCCTTCTTCAGGTGTCAGTGGTCATGGCTTTGGAAGGTGCTGTCTAAGGATCTTAGGCAAATTTCTGCAATGCATCTTGTGGATAGAACGCACTGCACCTACTGGGCTACTTTGTTCTGGATGGTGTCAAGCTTCTTGAGCATTGTGGAATGTGCACTCATCCAGGCAAGTGGAGAGTATTCCATCACATTGCTTACTTGTAGATAGAATCATAGAACCCCTACAACGTGGAAACAGGCCATTTGGCCCATTGAGTATACACTGGCCCTTCAAAGAGCATCCCACCTCCCCCATCCCTACAACCCTGCATTTTCCATGGCTGATCCACCTCTTTGGACTGTGGGAGGAAACTGGAGCACCTGGAGGAAACCCACACAAACATGGGGAGAATGTGCAAGCTCCGCACAGTTGCCTGAAGGTAGAATCAAACACAGATCTCTGGTGATGTCAGGCAGCAGTGCTAACCACTGAGCCACATTGCAGCTCCGATGATGATGGTGGACAGACTTTCAGAAGTCAGGAGGTGAGTTACTTGGTGCAATATTTCTAGTCTCTGACCTGTCCTTGTAGTTACAGTATTTATAAGGCAATTCCAGCTCAATTTCTGGTTAGTGGTAACCCCCAGAATGTTAATAGTGGGATTCAGATGGTAACACCACTAAACATCAAAGGGCGGTGGTTAGATTGTCTCTTATTGGACATCATCACTGCCTGGCATTTGTGTGGCACAAATGTTACTTGCCATTTTTCAGCCCAAGTCTGGCTATTGTTCAGATCTTGTTTTATTTGAACTTGTTCAGTATCTAAGAGTTGATACAACGTCCCTTATTAGTGAACATTCTCACTCTGACCTTACAATGGAGGCAAAGTCATTGATGAAGCGGCTTAAGATGGTTGGGCCTAGGACACTACCCTGAGGAACTCTTGCAGAGATGTCCTGGAGCTGAGGTGACTGACATCCAACAACTACAACCATCTTCTGATGTTCCAGTTGTGAGTCCAACCAGTGAAGAGATTTCACCCTGTGTTCCATCAGCTCTGGTTTTGTTGGTTGCCTTGATGCCATATTTGTTCAAATATGGCCTTGATATCAAGAGCACTCACTCTTACCTCATCTCTGGAATTCAGCTCTTTTGTCCATGTTTGAACCAAGTCTGTTATGAGGTCAGGAGCTGAGCAGCCATGGTGGATCTTAAATTTGCATCTGTGAGCAGGTAATTGCTCAGCAGGCACTGCTCGGTAGCACTGTTGATGACATTTTCTCTCACTTTACTGATGAGTGAGGGTAGTCTGGTAGGGCAGTAATTGGCTGTGTTGGATTTATCATGCTTTTTGTGTATGAATATTCGTGGTCAATTTTCCACATTGTTGGCTCAATGCCAGTGTTGTAGTTGGAAAGATTTACAGAGTCCTTGCTTTGGGCCAAAAAGTCCACGTTTAAGTACCACCATTGCCAGAAATGTGTGAAATCAAGTTGATTCAAAATGTTCACACTGAAAATGAACTGAGCTTTCTAATTGATCTTTCTCACACTGCTTTTGATTTGACCATGTTGTGAACACATGTTTCTTGGCCCTTAGATGGGATTTGAACCTGGAGCTTCTGGCAGAGGTAGGGACATTACCCACTGTGACAGAAGTTGAACTTGCATTTTGAGAATGAATAAAACACTGACTTGGCCCACTCTAGGAGCCATTTCCTATTGATAGGTTATGTTCAGGAGATCATGTAGATGTTAATACATGGCCGTTTGATGCTGTCAATTGACTGACTGTGTCCAGGTCCCTGGACTATGAACAGATGCTGATCCTGTCTGACTGTATTGGGAACCCTTGGTGATGACAGCATTACCTCCTATTCTCCCCCACTTAACTGATAACTAATCCCCTTCAACTATGAGGCATGGCCATTTGGTTGACGCACATGTAATGTGCTTGCCGTGTAGGTTGCTGGTGTATGCTATATTTGAGAAATTGACAGAGCATGAAGCTATTGAGTAACATGTTCACCCCTTGACAGATGAGTGCTGACAAGAATGAAAATTGCCCGGCTTTGTGTCTGCTTTCAGAAAAGTAAGACAAGACAGAAGTAGTATAAACCTTTTAAGGTCTTTCAGATGTGCAACATGCAAAACAAAGGCAAGGCATGGTGGGAACGCTGTAAAGATCAGGCTGTGCAAAATGAATGAATATGAAGACAGACAGCAAGAAGCCCCAAGATGCAGCCTAGTCCAATTCATGAGCTACATGACTGTCCTCAGACACAAAATATCCTGACAGCAACTTTTCAAGCTGGTGCACTCTAAAATGCAGCATTTAATGCAAAATCATCCTGTAAGTGGACTGAAGTTGTGCCATGATGATATGGAGAGGCTGGTATGTGTTGGATGCCAATGTCTGTAGACGTGGGCTGTGCCCAGTCACTGTCCACACAGCAGGACTGTGATGTTGGTGCCAAGTGTTAGATAAATGTCTGGAGGAGCAAATGGCAAGCTAGAGTTGCCAGGTAACCACTTGGACTTCCATGCTAGGAATTCTCAGCATCTAATTTCTATCCAGGGGATGGTAGAATGGGTTACTGCATATTAATGAGGCCAGAAGTAACAAAAAAGGCAATAATGAGCAATAATTCATGGCAATAGGCCTTTTGCTACTCACAAGAGAGAATCTCCTCTCACTGTCCAGGACCTGGTTGGAAAAAGTGACTTTTTGGCCTCAAGATGGGTCTCGCTGGACTTCCCACCTGATTTTCCCACATTTCTTGCCATAGCCCAAGTTGTGCAGGGGCTGAGAAGATTCTGCTCAAAATTTTTTATACTCATTGACGGGATATGGCCTTTGTGAATGGGCAATCCCAAATTACCCTAGAGAAGACAGTGGTGAGCTGTCTTCTTTAACTGTGCAGTCCTTGAGAGTAGGAAAACCCACAGAGCTGTTAGGAGAGGAGATCCAGGATTTTGATCCAGCAATAATGTAGGAATGGCAATCATACTTACTTGCAGTATGGAGAGTTGCTTGAAAGGGTACTTACAGGTTGCTGACATTCCCATACATCCCTTATTCTTCTAGGTGATACGAGGTTGTGGGTTTGTAAGGTACAGTTGAAGGCGGCATGATGAATAGTTACATCTTGTATGTGGTATACACTGCTGCCTCTGCATCAGGGGTGAAAGTTGTGAATGTTGAAGGTGAACAGTGGGCTGCTTTGTCCCGGATGCATCTGGAGTGTTGGAACTGCACTCAACCAAGCAAATGAGCAGCATTCCCACACATTCCTGACTTAAAATTTGTAGATGGCAGACAAGCTTTGAGAAGGCATGAGGCGAGTTATTTGTTGCAAGGTTCCTAGCCTCTGAACTGCTCTTGCAGCCACTATATTTACGTAGCTGGTCCAATTCAGTTTCTAGTTAATGTTGATAGTGGAGGATTCAGTGAAACAGAGATTCAGGAGGACATGAGAATGCATGGAGAAGGGAGAATTGGTTGACTTAACAGCTGTTATCACAAGTTCAAATTCTTTAATTATGTAGTTTAGGTTCCTTGCAGACTGTTTAAGGCAGCAGCAAGAACTATTTTCAGGTTTAAACTTCAGAGTTTATTGTACATTAATACTAAATAATGCTATACATGGTAATCATAGACTCTGATTTATGGTGACTTTAGATGAAGACTAATCCATCGTCTTCCAATGCTTACCTAAGTCTTCCTTGTTCCAGAGGGTGGAGTGTCTTCTAACTCCATCTACGCTACTCTTTACCCAGTGACGTGCAGCTCTGTGACATCATTGTAAGGTTATTCTTGGGTCCAGAAACCCGTACACAGATCAAGTGAGTGCTATAGAACGTGAGCCACTTTAATTTCAGTCAGATTTAAAGATTTCAGCACTGTCTTGATTCTGGATAATTATTAAGTAGCACTGTGTTCAGTGTGCTCATTTACCTCATAATTCCAGCCCTCTCACCTCCTTTTGCACATCTGATATGACTGAAAAGTAAAAACCTTGATATAGCAAGAGCACGCAAATTCCTAAAATGCTTTCAGCAACTGACTCGTCTCCAAACATTGGATTGGTGGCCCGACTTTCTCTACTAAAATTGGGCGAACGCAGGTCTGAGGTGGGTTAGCTCAAGTTTGAAATTTGAAACATTTTAACATCCCACCCAACCCCAATCCATCATTTTTGGACTTAAGGTAACTGTCATGGTCCACAGCACAGAAACAGACCATTCAACACTACACTCAATGTCAGTGTTGCTGCTCCATGCAAGTCTCCTCCAAAATTTCTTCATCAAATCTGTCTATCTTTTGGATTTTATTTTTCCTTGTGCACTTATCTTATTTGCCTGCGGTCACTGTTGCCCTTGATATGGTCTTGCTCCTTCTCTGGATTTCCACAAACCTTGTTCAGTCCACACCTCAGTATTCTCCATGCATCGTATAGTACATCTTCCACTTCTGTTTTCACTCTTGTTTTCTCCTTTTTTGATTTCTCCTTCACCTGTTGCCAAGTCAAGGCTGCCAGGTCTTTGTTTCCATTGTGTGGAGCTGTCCAACTTTCTCTTTCTGATTGTATGTAGTGACCATACTGATCACTAGATGTCTATTCTTGATCAAACCCCCTCATCAATTCTTTCCAACTAAAAACTGAAAGAACTGCAGATGCTGTAAATCAAACAAAAACAGAAGTTGCTGGAAAAGCTCAGCAGGTCTAGCAGCGTCTGTGAAGAAATCAGAGTTAATGTTTCACGACCAGTGACTCTTCATCAGAACTGTTCACTTTTGGACTGTATATAGTCTTTCAAACTGTATGTTATTTTTCTCTGTGAGTGACTCTAAGCATTGTCTGCCAGACCAAAATTTCAAAACTTATCTTCCTCCCAAGCTCTTTCTTCAGAGTCTGACCCTCATAGCCACTTAACTAACTTCCTTCTAAGTGGACCTTTAATTTGCTCAATAGTGGCCTTCAAAAGAATGGGGAAAAGAACTTGAACAGGATTTTTAAGACTCAATGGCCCTATTTTAAACAGTATGCATGGACAAAGGGGCCTGGGGGTTCATGAGTATGATCTTTGAAAGTGGTAGGACATATTGAGAGAGTCATAAGCAAAATATATAGGATCCTAAGCATTGAGTACAAAAACGAGGTTATCGAAACCTTTATAAACAGGGAATGTGTGGAACACGCACAGGGAAGGCGCAGGGAACGAATGGAGGACACACGGGGAACACGTGGAGCACGCACAGGGAATGCACAGCGAAAGCGAGGAAGATGCACATGGAATGTGTGGAAGATGCATGGGGAATGCACAGGGAATTGCAGAAGGAGCACAGGGAACGAAAGGAAGATACATTTTCAAACGCAGCTCGTGTTGAAGTTCATAGAATCTGCTGTTTATGAGGGGTTGGAAACACGATTACAAAAGAAATTTGACGGGCTTTGAGGGGAATAAACTTGCAGGAAATTGGTGTTTTTGACCCGGTAGGCAGGGCAGAGAATGGGTGCCTTAGATCTTCAAGGATGATCTCATTGCTAACTGCGAGACTTGCGCCATCCAAGGACCAGAACAGTGAGACCCACAACTACCACCAAACTGTGGGCACTTGTTTTTCATGGAAAGTTTTACCTTATTCTCATCGATTATTTCTCTTAATGGATAGAGGTTAGGAAGTTGCTTATTATGACCGTGGTGATGATTATCTGAGGCATACATGAGCTATCCTTGTATCGCTGCTGTGGTTGTTTTAGACAATGACTCTGGTGAGAGCTTCAGCCAAGTCACGGGTCAGTTTACGATTTGAACATGTCACAAGTTCAGTTAAAGATACCTACAACCAAATGGGGGAAACCAAGGGTGGGGTCATGAACATTAAGTTTCACTTAAAAGACGAATAGCAACTTTTACACAGGACTGTTAAATTACTCCAATGCACTCCAGCACCATCAGAGCTGCTGACGGGCATGAACTTCAGAGTTCTCACACACCTCTCTGCATAAACTGAGCTCTCCATCCTATTAAAGGTATTGATACTATATTTATGTTGATAGTAATATGATGACTTACATAAGGAGTAGTGTGATTGTGCACAATAGGGCACACGCTTCAATAGGTACTACCATGCAAGATGTTTGTCACATTTAGGACTGGGCTACAGATGAAGGTTAAGAAAAGATAGTCATCTAAGGAGCTGCATGCCCAGCAGAGATCATATTTGTACTGACCACTGGATCATACAATGTACCACAGGAACATTAACTCCTTTGTATGGGGAACTTGATAAAGTAAGGGACCTGCAGACCTCAGGCTGTCAGGAAAAGAATCAAAGTCAACAGTCTTCAACCTAAGCAAACTGCCAGTTTTTAAAATTGGAGAGAATGCATAATGGGAGGATAGCAGAACCTTCCACGTTGCTGGAAATTGAACAGTCAGGGACTTTGTGGGTGGTGGGAAGGCGAAAGAGACAACGTAATAGTAAATGTAATTACACATATAAATGTATAATACAAATAATAGAAAAATTGCTTGGGTAGGCGATGTTGCATAGGACTCTGAAAGGTACTGAGGAGTGCTATAAGCTCCACCAATATGATAATGTCATATGAACTTGTGGGCAGACAGCTTATGATCTAGGAGAGAGACCAAACATCTGGGGCGGTACAGTGGCTCATTGGTTAGCACTGCTGCCTCACAGCACCAGGGACCCGGGTTTGATTCTACCCTCGAGCGACTGTCTGTGGAATTTGCACGTTCTCTGTGTCTCTGTGGGTTTCCTCTGGGTGTTCCAGTTTCCACCCACAGTCCAAAGATGTGCAGGTTAGGTGGATTGGCCATGTTAAATTGCCCATAGTGTTCAGGTCCCTGTACCTCTACACCTTCTTTTGAATTGTGTTCTCTATTTCATCTTACCTTTGCTTCTTATCCATGTGTCACATCATCCTTTTCTGCATCAAATTTCATTTGCTGCTTGCTTCCCCCAAGCACCCAGTCTGTGATCCTTTGAAGTCTATCACAATCCTCCTCACAAGTTCAGAATACAGTCAGATCTGCTATAACACGATAGTTGCATTCCTGCGCAACATCGCATTACAGAAAATCGCGCTGTTGATAAAATGAGGCCGAGGGGAAAAGCAGGGTTAGGGACAGACCATGAAAAAAAAAAAAATCACTCAATAGCCTTACTCAAAGAATAGCACAGTTTGAATAACTGTTTAATTCAAATCTAATAATGAAATAAAAGTAAGTTTAACACGTTACCTTGAAAAATGTCAAGATGACTTGATGGGGGAAGGAGATTTTGAGGTTGCTCTGTTGTTAATGCAGGGGCTGAGGGTCATCACCACCATCATCATCTTCAGGTATCTTCAATGAATCTGGCTGTTGGACAACCCTTCCAAAACCTTTATTCTTAGCTCGGTGGCAATTTTTGTCTGATATTTATCAGTGAATCATCTAAAACATTTTTCTCAATTAATGGCCCTTTTAATGTTTCTGCTGTTGTTTATTTTTGAACCATTGTGAATAGGCGGTGTACCTGCATAACCTCAGTGTGTTACCTGCTGTATGTTGAGTCCCAGTGGCTGGAGTCTTGCAAAGTTCCACCTGATGATTCCATTTCACTCTGTGTTAAAGTGGCACTGAATTTGTGAAAAAAAAGCATTTTGAAAGAGTGTTATTTGGAACCCAATAACTTTAGAACTTAGCTTTTAATTGGCACTTTTTATTATGTGAAATGAAATGACTAATGCCTTCATGTAATCTTCAATAGGCCAGAATGTGATAGCTAAGCTGCAAACAATTCCATTGTTAGTTGCCAACTGCTATAGCTACCATTGAGACAAAGATAATTTTGGTAAGCAAAGAGATGGTCTCGAATCAGATACGTTAATAAGAATATTAGTATGTCGTGCTGTAACCAGATGTTGTTACTTTATTTTAAATGTTTTACGTGAACTCCTCCTGAAAGAGTGAGAGATTCCTGACACAGCATTACTTCCCTTGACTAACAATAATAATAACAAAGAGGAGTTTGAGGAGGAAGGGGAGGATGCAATTGAAAATGAGCAGGATTCCATGATATCTACAATATCTGTAACATCTAGAGATTACATGAAATCATTTGTCTCAAATCTCTCAGTCTGTATGGACAGTGGTTATATACAAGATGGGAATGAAAGTCCACCTGACACAACAGGCGTGTTGGACCAGATAGAGGAAAAGCACGGTGATGTAGAAAAGAAACTAACAGAAAAAAAATCTAACTACTTCAGAGCCAGGAATAGCCTTACAAACAAAGCAGACCCAAGATACCATTTAAACAAATCCTCCTCAAATCTGAGTAAAAGCAGCTACACCTTGTCATGGAGTAGCTTACCGCTTCATTGGGCAGAAAGCTTGGGCTGCACTGAGGTCAAATTTAAGTTTCTGATGAAGTCCAGGAGCTCAAACTGTCTGCTGCAGCCTGCAACCTTTAATCATCGTTTGAACAACATTTACTACAAAGCATGTGCTTCAAGAGAAGACCACATCTCAGGTTTGAAGAGGAGTGTAAAACCATGAGGTCAAAAATCACAATGCCAGGTTATGGTCCAACAGATTTATTTGAAGACACAAGCTTTTGGAATCTCACTCCTTCTTCCACGACACTGCAAATTGTTGTTTCTGGTACTGACAAAGTTCGAGGAAAAGTCGCAAGAGCCTATAGCCATCCCAGGTAAGAAGTCTTCACAAAATCCAGTCTGGTCAATAGTTTAAAGACAGCTAAGTGAAGCCAACAACTTAGTCAGAACTACAACTAAACACGTCACAGTCAGTTCGGTTCTTGGATTCTGGACTTCTGAGAAATCAGTAACAATATATCCCAACTGGTTTGGAAATACTAAATATTCCTACTGTTCAATCAGGTATGTACAGCAGCGAGCAATCCACAGTTTGTCAATGATCATTTGATACACAACTCAGCATTGTGATGTGCACCATTTCAGTTGCCATAATATATGGAAGAAAGTGCAAAAAAAATTACATCTACATTTTTGCTAATGTTTAGGGGTACCAATCAGTGCAGGCATCCGAATTAGGAGAGAAAGCCATTCAGCCTCAAGGCTGCTTTGCCATTCAGTAATTTGTTCAATGAACAAATTAATTCAATAATTCTGAGGAAGGGTCACCAGACCCGAAACGTTAACTCTGTTTTTTCCTTCACAGATGCTGCCAGACCTGCTGAGCTTTTCCAGCAACTTTCTATTTTGTTTCCTGGTTTACAGCATCTGCAGTTCTTTCGTTTTTTATTGAATTCAATAATGTCTTGTTTGTGTTTTGAATTCTACATTCCCCTCTAAGAAAACTTTTGATAAAGTCCATTACAAATTAAAGCTTATGGGGAAGGAGATAATGTAATGTGATAGATTGTTTTCTAGCCATTAGCCAAAAATTAGAGAGTAGGAATAATTGGTCATTCCCACATTAGTAGGTTGTGACTACCGGTGTACTGCAAGGATTAGCACTTCCTCCTCCAGCTGCACACAATATATACCCATGATTTGGAGGTGAAGATCCAATGTACTATTTTCAATCCTGCAGATCATACAAAGCTAAGTGAAGATGTTAAGTGGCTTCAGAAAGATATGAATAGATCTAGCAAATAGGCAAGAGTATGTCAGATGGACAATAATGTGGAAAAATGTGAAGTTATCCACTTTGGAAGGAGGGATAGATGTTCAGATATTTCTTAAATGGTAAGAGGTTGGAAAGTGTGGATGTACATGTCCTCTTCGACAAATTCACTGAAGACTGTGTAATTCTGATTAATCCACATATTAATACAGTTAATAGAATTTAGGTTTATACACATGATGCACCATATCCCCAGATTTGAAAACAAAGGCAAATTCAAAATGAACAGTAAAATAAGTACCATGTGATTTTATTCAAAGATAGGAGATGAAGTATTAAGGAGAAACAATGGGGCTGTTGTCTCTGACGAGGCTTTTATCTGTTAAAATGCTGTGGATATAATGCTGGCAATTAGAGTCAACGGTGGATCTTACTTTGGTTATCCTATATTCATCCTGATGGGAAAACCTACCAAACAGACACAGTGAAGTCTATCATTGAGCTGCAGGGAGAAGGGTTCCAGCTTCAAGGTCTCCAAGAACATCCTTCCTATTGGTCATCCAGCTTTGAGATCCAATCCTCTATCTAACAATTGGTCAATATGGGGGAAATCACATGCTCAAGCGAGCCACATTAACCAGATTTTGTCATTAGTTTTCCGTTATTGTAGTTTATTCAGGATTATGAGGTAAATTGATTTTGATTGTTTATGTTTGTACATAAACAGGTTAGGGTGAAAAATAGTTAGTCCAGAAGTGGATGGCTGTGGTTCTTTGTCTTCTGACTGTTTCTTGGGGGTTGACTTCAAAAAGACATCTAGTTTTTGCTGCTTTGCTCTTTTCCTTCTTTCATGAAGAAGCTGTTCATAGGGTGCCAAATAAGATCTTATTCCACGAACTGCTACTCTGCTACGTTCTGCATTGTAATCGTTGTCCTCTAAGAGCTGCAACTGCTTCTCAATTTCCCTTAGGATAGAAGACAAAACAAAAGTGGAAAGCTCTCGTGGTGCTGCATCCTGGACTTCAACTTCTTCAGCTTCCACATCCCCCTCAGCAACAAGTTGTTGTATATCAGCTATAGAAAGGTCTTCATAATGGGACTCGAGCAACTCTTCAACATTGTCACTCTCCACTTCTTCAAATCCAACTTGCTTTGCAAGATCAACACAATGTTCTTTAATTCTTGGGAGCTCCCCTGATGGATCAAAGCCTTTAAAATCTTGAAAAAAATCTGGGAGAAGCCTCCGCCAAACTGCATGCAAGCAGTCCTTACTGACATCACCCCAGGCCTCCACAATAATGTCAATTGCATTCTTGATATTAAAGCTCTTCCAAAATTGAAGAACACTGTCCTTATCCCCCTCAGTGGCTGCAATCAGCCTCTTAAATGTGTGCCTTAAATAATAAGCTTTAAAAGCTGCTATTGCACCCTGGTCCATGGGTTGAAGGAGAGAGGTTGTGTTTGGGGGTAGAAATAGCACTTTGATGTTTTCAGAAAGCTCACCAATGGTAGGAGGATGGCTTGGCACATTAGCCAGGATGAGGAGAATCTTGAAATCCAAATTTTTTTTCTTGCAATACTTTCTAAAAACATCTTCCAAAACATCAACAATAAGGTCTGAAAAAATTTGCCCTGTCATCCAACCTCTTTTGCTTGACCTAAAGTAGACGCCTAGAGTAGACCTAAGGCAACCTTTCAAGGCTCGTGGGTTGGCAGAATGGTACACTACCACAGGCTTAAGCTTTAAGTCTCCACTGGCATTGGCACCCAGCAGCACAGTCATACGATCCTTTGCCACCTTAAAGCCTGGACCATTTGCTTCAATCATAGAAATGTAGGCTCTTGATGGCATTTGCTTCCAGTATAAACCTGTCTCATCCAAATTGAAAATTTGATCTAAGTTGTAGCCTTCTTCATCAATTAATTTTTTTACAATGGGAATAAATGCCATTGCATGTTTCTCATCTGCACTGGCAGCTTCGCCACATAACTTTACATTATGAAAATCATAGCGGTTCTTAAAACCAGCAAACCAGCCACTGCTAGCACTAAAGGCAGGCACATCTGCAGGATTTTCAGCTTTTTTTGTTAGATCTTCATAAATTGATAAGGCTTTCTCTTTTATCATGAGAAAGGTGGTCCCAGATCGCTTTTTGATTTGATCTTCTATCCACACACTTAGAATCCGCTCCATCTCCTCAAGTTCCTTTGTTCGTGACCTCACAGATTTGCTAGCACTCAGACTTGTTCCTGCAATACAACTTGCTTTAATCTTCTCTGCATTGTCTCTAATGGTGCGTAAGGTAGATTCCTTTATTCCAGTTATGCGAACTATATCACATGTTCTCTCATTACGCTCAAAACGCTTTATAATATCAAGCTTCTCCCCCAGTGTTATAGCCTTTCTCTTACGTTCACCACCTGCAACTTTATCATCAGGATACTTCTTGCTAACGCTCTTGTCACTTTGCCCTTGCATTTTTGTGGGTAATACGGCAAAATTTGCAAACAAAAAACAAAAATCATGGAGTACTGTACTCACAGAAAGCGCTTCACGACAAAGTCTGTAAAACAATCACGGGACGCAGCGTGGAGAATCTTTCGGTGCTAACATTGTGCACATTCAGGACAAAGCCCACCAAACACGTTATAGCCAACACAACTTCGCGCTGGAGAAATAGCGTTCCCCTAATGGTCAGTCACGTTATAGCCGATTCGCGGTTACCGGAACACGCGTTATAGCAGAACTGACTGTATTTCCAAGTTCTGTGTCATTCGCAAATGCTGAAATTATGCCAGACCTGCAGCAGTGATCTGAGAGCCGGGGTGAGGGGTGGGGGGCTCTGTAAGGACGGGCCACCCACCTACAACGAGCTTGGTGCCGAAGGTTAGTCGTTCCTCTGCTGGGTGTTTTGTCACTTCAGTGTTATGTCTATGAACTCGACAGCTTTCTCCCCTGCTCTGCTGTGTGCGATTGTCAAGGCTACGGCGATAATGTGAGGGTTTAAATGGAGCCTCCGGTGCCTGAAACTCACTCAGCCGCTCGGGGACTGGGGGGACGTAACAGACACCGGCGCAGATGCCTCGGGAGGTTTCTCACACAGTTGCGACACTCTTTCCCTGTCAGGCCATTATCGTTTTGCTCCTCGTACAGTCCGGATTGTTAGCACAGCCGCGAAGTCACTCTCCGGACGCCCAGGCGGGAAGGCCGGGTATCCGGCTCCGGCCCACTCCGCGCCCAGGCTCCGAGGCCGAGAGCGCTTGGAGCAGGATGAAGGCTTCGAACAGCGTCCGGCCCTACTCCCTCACCCTGAGTGACGACCATTACCGTTACTCACCGAGACCAAAGCACCTTGACTCGAAGAGGCTCCGGAAGCTCCTCGGTCCCGCCTTCGACCCTTTCTGGATGTCGGTTACGGGTCGCCATAGAAACGAGAGCGAGCGTGACGACCTGTTGCAGCTGAGCAGCGAGCTCGCGGCCGCAGCACTGCGGCTGCGCGGGAAGCTCTGGCAGGAGGCACGGCGGTTGGAACCGGCCGGCATGGCCAGCGAGGCTGCTAAAGCCCAGTGGAGGCGCTGGATGGTGCGGGAGGCCAGCTGTCCCCTCACGTCCTGGTGGGTGGACCTGGGGGCCGTCTTCTGGCCGAGGTGGGTAAGGCACACCGACTGCGACAGGGGCCGGGCCAGCTGCTCCTGGCCCCCGGGCATGAGTTGCTCACAAGCCGAGTGGATGCACATCAAGCTGCTGGTGTGGCACTGCTGGACCGTGAAGGAGCGAGTGAGAGCATCGCAGCAGTGCACCTGGAGGCAGGTACCATACCCTGTAGTGACCGCTTGCAAGTGCTCCTGTCGGTGAAGCCATCCTGCTGGCTGTTCATCCCCTGCCCCCACCCCTCATCCTTTTCAAACACCGTGCAGAACCCAGCCAGGGCTATCTCCCAGCTCTCAAACTACAGTTAGATCAGGGAACTATGTAATCTTGTCTTCGAGATGATCAGAGGGTCACTGGACAGAAACTTATGTTTTACTTCTCAGTCCACAACAAGGGAAGATGGTAGGATCTTAAAATTCCAGCCAGGCCATTCGGGGGTGATGCCCAGAAGCATTCTTTACACAGAGAAATCTAGAACCCTTCCTCTACTAAAATGTTGTCGAGGGTGGAGCCTCTATTGAACATTTCTAAATTGGAATGGGTAGATTTTTATTAGGCAAGGGGGTCAGGGGTTACAGAACCAAGGTGCTTTGATGGAGTTATGACACAGATTAGCCATGGTCTAGTTCAATGCCAGAATAGGCTCAAAGGGCTGAACAGCCTCCTCTTATTCCGATATTCCAAATGAGGCAAATTGGCTCATCTTTATGCTCTGTGCAAGTGTGACACCGCTCCCCTTTTCAGCATCCAATTGAGGCAGTTGAGGGTAGTTATAATGTAATTGTACCAGTTGTGCCCTGCAATGAATTCATTCCTGAGCAGGGATGGGGCAGGGTATGGAGGGCCCGGGGAAGGAGAATGTGAGGCGACGGCTGAGCTACACTAGGCTGCTTGCACTGAGAAGTCCTCATCTCGGCTAAAGGCAGTTGTAAACTCTGGCAAACTCCTGCGTCCTGTGCTGAGGTTATAGTGAATGAGCTGTGGAACCATGTGATCATGGGAACATACAAATCAGGAATAGGAATAGGCCATTCAGGCCTGTTCTGCCATTCAGTAAGACCGTAGCTGATCTGATTGTGGCCTTAACTCCATATTCCTGTCTGCTCCACCTGATAGCCATCAACCCCCTGACCAGTCAAGCATCTATATGCCTTTGCTTTAAAAATATTCAATGCTCCCACCTCCGCAACCCTCTGGGGAAGAGAGTTCCAAAGATCCAAAACCCTCTGTGAGAAGAAGTTCTTCTAAGCTCCGTGTTAAAGGGGAGGCCCCTGATTTTTAATCTGTGCTCCCTAGTTTTAGTCTTTCTCTATCAGAGAAACATACTCTCACCATCCACCCTGAGAGTTCCCTCCAGACCTTATGTTTCAATAAGATGGAGTGAACCCCTCTCCCACCATATCTCTGCACAAAAACAAAGTTGCTGGAAAAGCCCAGCTGGTCTAGCAGCATCTGTGATGAAAAAACAGAGTTAACATTTCGGGTCCGGTGACCCTTCCAGCTTTTCCAGCAACTCTGTTTTTGTTCCTGATTTACAGCATCCGCAGTTCTTTCAGTTTTTATATCGTATCTCTGCACCTGCCTTCCCCAAATAGAGGAGTGCTGACTGGAATTAGTTTTCTTGCTTTATCTTCAATATTGTATGGGTGAGGCAGCCAATCCAGGCAGTTACAGGATTTGTTTGAGATCAGTTGGTGCCAAGTTTTCTGCCTTTTGTTATTCATTAATGGATTATTGCACTCCTAATTGCCAAGAGGGTAGTTAAGAGTCAACCACATTGCTGTGGGTCTGGAGTCACATGTAAGCCATACCATGTAAGGACAAGAACAGAAATTGCTGGGAAAGGTCAGCAGGTCTGGCAGCATCTGTGGAAAGGACAGTGGATTACCTTCTCTAAAGGACATTAGTGAACCAGATGGGTACTTACAACAATTAACAATAATTAATGGTCCATTTAGAGTAGCTTTTTTAATTCAAGATTTTTAAAATTAAATTCCAGTTTCACCATCTGCTCTGGTAGGATTTAAATCCATGTCCCAGAACATTAGGGGTTCTGGTTGACTAGTCCAGTGACATTACCACTACACTACCAACTTTCCCCCCTCTTGTGGGGAGAATTTACTTCAGTCGCCTCCCCCCATCTCCCTTCACAACACAGGCCTCCATCTTCTGATTGACTCACCGACACAGGGCCCAAGATGGATTATCACTCAATTTTTAATTTGGGAGGTTGGGAGTGAAGAAGTCACTTGGAATCAGAGTCTTTCCTGTAAATACATCACAACATGCTATTCTCGAATCCTCACTCCCTGAGCCCAGTGGATTGTGTGAATCTCCCAGTTGTGGTCATTCCTTCCCAGAGAGCCATTGTCATGCTGATATCTCACAGTCACCCTGGACGCTGCTGGCAGTGATTCTCCTCTCTCTGGCAGACTGGAGCAGGCAGGCACCTGAGAAGATTGTTGTGGTGCCTGACTTACTGAAGAATTGCAAACTGGATATGGCAGCGATGAATTGGAACTTTACCTCCACCAACTGGGAGCAAAGTCTGCAAGTCATTAACTTAAATGTGTTTCCCCTTGTTTCTTTAAACAGTTTTGATCCTCAAAGTTTGGAGCCTGTGGGAATGGATTAGAGACAAGGAATTTTTGTTTCAAACAACTCATACAGCAGCAAAGCGTTGATTAGATTCTCAGAATCACTGAATGACTGCAGTGTAGAAGGAGGCCTATGGCCCATCATGTCTACAGTGGCTTTCCAAATGAGTATTTCATTAGTGCCATTCTGCTACCTTCTCCCTGTAACCTGTACTTTTTCTTTTCAAATACCTGACTAATTCCCTTCTGAGTGCCTCAATTGAACTCCATCTGGGTGCAGGTGAGGGGAGTATTTGATTGAAACTTCCAGGAATATGTCCAACTGGAGTTGGCAACCCACAATGCAAAGTCTCCTGTCATGTTTATTGGTGAATGCAGTGCTGTAAGAATGTGAGAATTAGGAGAGGCAGGGCTTCTCGAATCTGCTCTGCTAATTTATAAGATCTTGGCTGATCTGATTGTAGTCTGAACTTCACTTTTCTGCCTGGATCCCTTGTCAATCAAAATTCTGTACAGCAGCCAGTAACTGTGTATACCTTGTCTTAAAGTATTGAGACAAAGGGATCAGGGAATGCAGTTATCTTTAGCAAAGGAAAGTTTGGAAATATATCTGTTAAAATGGCCAAAAATCATTAATTTTAGTGAGCAAGGGAGGATCTGTTCCTTAACAACAACAGATCAGGATCATGTTCTTCATGGTAACCATAGCAAGAATTTGATATATGGGGTGTCTTGATTATATCATAATCATGAGACCAGTAGATTGATAGAATCAATAGAGAGACACTCCTTTCCACTGGGGGGAAGAAGTAAAGGGGACATAATCTTATAAGCAAGTTTCAGGCCACAAGCTAAAGAAATGTTTTTTTTTACACAGAAGTGGAATTGTGAAAGCCCTTCTCTGAAGCAGTCAGATCAAGCAATCATTTTAAATCTGTGATTGATTTTATTTTGCTAGATGGCATATTATGGATAGACAGCCTTAGAATACAGATAAGCCACGATCTCAATAAATGGCAGAACAGCTTAGAGGAGCTGAATGGCCTCCTCCTGTTCCTATATTCCATTAATGTACCCTCTTAACAATGTGCAACATTTGATTAACACTGCCTAGTAATTTATAAAGTATTCAGACCTCAGTCAATGATGTGTATCAAATTTTTTACAGGAAAGTATGAAGGATTACATCAGAATGTAATTTGCTGGTTTGTGTGATTTGACTGGGACACAGTGGCATGGATTGGGGATTGGTGATGGGAGTGGGATGGCAAGGTTTGGCCACATTTTAATAATCAGCATCTAGGCCCTGCCGAAAACCTGACCTCAAGTCAGGGAAGTGGAAACAGGACTTTTGTTTAAGTTAAACCAAATAAATATTAATGCTGAGGAGGAGGGGCCTTGTAAGTGAGAAGAAGGGAATGCAAGCAAAATTTAAGAATGACGGTTAGAAGTTGGAATGGGAGTTCTATTTTGTACAAGATCAGGTTGGACCAGTAACCGTCATTTCCAAATTTTTTTGCCTTTAAGTTAGAAAGATTGGCCTCAGGATCTTGAAAAGCCCTCTTGTCCTGAGGGAAAGACTAATAATACTTGGAAATGAACATATTGTCCACCAGTTTGAAGTGCACAAGATGAGTTGGGCCAGTAAATCCCCTTTGTCTGATTTATGGTTTTCCTCACTGATTCCTCTGGCAGGTTATAATATCATGTATTCATTTACCACCAAGCCATAATGAAAGCCACTCAGATGTAGTTTTACCAAAGCTTATTTTTCGTTAGGTAACACTCTAGAGAACTTTGTCAGTAAACTTTTTTTTAACTGTGAGTAAGCATCAGGCTGCTGCATGGCCTCTCCTGCAAGCCTGCTCCTCGACTTCCATTGGTACTAAAGAAAAACCTGCATTTATATACTGCCTTTCACCCACCTAAGGAGCTCCCAGTGAGTTTAGGCTTACTGCCAGTGAAATACTTTTGAAGCATTGTCATGATTATGATGTTGCAATGTAGCAGCAAATTAGTGCAAAGCCAGCTCCCACAAACAGCAATGTGATATTGATCAGCCAAGCTATTTCTGAAATGCTGATTGAGGGGTGAATAATGTCCAGGAAGCCTGGGGAGAACTCCCCTGACTCTTCTTTGAAGTGGGTGTGCCTTTCAGTCATTTACCTCTGTCATTTACATCACAGCATGTATCCAAGCGGTTCTTTTCAAATTCAGGTAAATACAATTAAGACAAGGCTCAACAACAGTAATTTGCTTAAATATAAATGTTTATTAAGTAATAATAAATTATTATAGTGGCAATAATAAATTATTATAGTCGTAATAATAAACGGAAAAGAAGAGGGAAATAAAGCAACAAGTCTCACGCCTTTCTAGAAAAACCAACAAGTCTCACATTTTTCTGCCTGCTGGGGACCCCTCAATTGGTGGCTGGTCTGGAAGCTTAAGTTTGTCCCTGACACTGTTCAGATTCCGAGCCAAAGTGAAGTGCAGCAGTAGCAGCTTGGAATGAAACTCTCTCTCTCTTATACAGTGTGACAAACAGCTAGCATAAAGAAAGCAGATACGACAAGACAAAACTGCTGGCTGGTACAGGCAACACAGAACGGGAAAACAAGTGCAGGTGTCATCTTCGGCTTGTAAAGGAGTGTTCATTCAAGGACTGATTCAAGGTCATGCTGCTTGTTAAGTATTATTCTAAACTTTCCCAGCCTATTTCTCCCATCCTGTACAATTTGTTTTCTCATGCACCTGTCAAATATCATCATTAACTTTTAGCTCTTTGGCCCATCCTATACATTTCACCCCTGTTGATACTTGACAGCGCATGTTACAGTTGCAAATGCAGACGCAGATCAGCAATAGCCACACGAGAATGTATAATAAGAGTATGTAATCTACACTAGAAGATTAAAACTACAAGTAAAATAACTAGCATCAATACAAAGAATACAACAATCGAGTGTATCATCAAATTAATGATCGCAGTGGCCTTGGGGATTGACCCATATATGTACACACGTACCATCCCAATGTACTGTCAAGGCTGTAATGGAACCAGCAAGACGTGCCACCTGATTGAGGCAACCAGAATATTGTCTACATTCTTTTTTCAGTTAATCTATTTACATAATTTGCTCTGACATTGAGCATATTCCGGATTCAGGTTCCTTAATTTGTGTTTTTTTCAATTCCCTATACACAGACTCCTACACCACCAGAGTCTTTGCTCAGCCTTTTTTCCACATACACTAACTGCCCTAACACATTACAATTTCACTTACTGGTTTAGTCATACAAATGCTCAAGATGGGGTATTTGTATCCGTACACTTTCATTTCTGCAAGATTTTGACATAATAACCAATCATACCTTTTATTTTGATTGTAATTCGTTTTACATCCCTTTCACTAATACTATTTTCATTGTTTTAAAGTCAGTTTCTCTATGGATTTTGTGTCAGTGCCTTATCATTTAAACTCGGTTTTTGTGCTCTTCCAAGCCACACTAATCCTTTTGTCAAGCAGGTGTACATGTCTGAGACCCATTCTTCAGTTTATGTTTTTGTACTGTCTCAATGTTTGTTACCTCAAAGGTAATCTTCCCTTTTGCACACATACATTGGTATCCCAAGACCATGTTACACATTCTTGATCCACATGAGCTTATCAAACAATCTATGAGGTTTTATATGTCCCTCCACATATGGTCCCTATGCCTCGGGTAGTTGCTTGGTCACCAATTCAATCTTTCTTAAAAAGAAAGGCAAGGACACAAACATCAC
>NC_063368.1:4254108-4289382 GCF_021869965.1 Rhincodon typus
TTCCTGCTCCTATGATGCTGCTTGGCCTGCTGTGTTCATCCAGCTCTGCACCTTGTTGTCTCGGATTCTCCAGCATCTGCAGTTCCTACTATCTCTGATACAAAGAGAAAGCTATCAGTTTTGTGCTGTCATCTAAACTTCCTTTTCACTACTGCAACGTTTTAACCTGAATTGCCACTTGAACCCATTATTCTAACTATTTTTGTCTTCTGCTATCAAGCTCCACCCTGAATCACTTCATCTTATTCAATTTTGCAATGTAACTATTATCATCATATCTGATTCTAGAGATCTTAGAGATTGGAACATAATCTTACAATATTTTAAAACAGAAGTCAAATATTTCTGTTTGGTTCAGGCACAACATACTTTGTTCTTTCTCTAAGATGACCCACCTTTTTCTTAAAGTTGCTTGACAATTCATTCTAGATATTTGATATATCTCTGTGTAAATTCTTCCACGTTCAGTATTCTATTTGCTCCCTTAAAATTACAAACCATTTTTTATGTATTGAACCATTGAGATTGTGTATGTGTGCATTTTATCATTTTCCAGAATCCCTTTACATTTTCAGGTAACTATTCCATTTAAATGTTTTACAATACCAGGGCATGTGAGTCTTAAAATAGTTTTTGTTATGTTATGCTTAAGTGTACCCAGGCTCAATGGTTTCAAGATTCCTGACACTCACTACAATTGATATCTCCACAGTACTTCCCCAACATTGAAATGTGTAATTGATGAATTGCTTGATGGGTCGAAGGTACCTTGAGGGTCGAGGGCAAAGTTGAAATTCTGTAAATGGGTTCAACCTTCAGTGTCTCTAATTTCTAAACAAAAACAAACAGCTCCATCCATTCCATGTCAAGCAGAATGGGTTAATTCGTATTAAGCTACTATGGATTCAAAAGGGGGTGGGGCATAATTATGCCAGCCGTCTCTCTACCTCCACGAAGGGAGGGAAAAGCCCACCTCTTTGTTAAATTTGCCTTTCCTAAACTCCTGGCACACGGGGAGTTGCATTTTCAACATTCCAATATCCCAATCACTTGGATATTAACATTGAGTCGATCTTATCGTTCGGAATTAAAGATTCACTCGTGTCAAAACAATATTTGGAAGTTCATTCTGGCCAGTAAATGAAATTCCAAACATGGTAATTTCTGGTATTAAAATTTACCCAGCCCAAACACAACATGGAGCCAATTCCAAAAGATAAATGTTACCAAGCTTTAACAGATTTTTGAATCAACATTTTGCAAATTTTGGCTTTACACAATCACTGATGGTTTCTTGGAAGGTCATTATATTAACCACACATGCCCTACACAGATACAGGCACACAACACACTTTCAAATCACCAGACATTCCGAAAATGCTAAACAAAATTTCAAAGTAAGCCCAGATCTTGAGCTCCAGGGAATAAAAAGACAAAAATTGTACAGGATGACATTTAGCAACCAACAAACAAACATGCATTCAAACCTGACCACAAAGAGTTAACATTTCTACAAGGTTCAGTGCACTTGCACAGCACAGAAACCTGGCCTCCAGTTCTCCCTTCTTCCAAGTTATAACTGTCCCCCATCTTTTTGGGGGTCCTGAAAGTGAGCTGCACCAATGCCATATTGAATCGCTTCTAAAAATGCAGTTTGTACCTCTTCTATATTCGCAACAGGTTTGGTGGTGAGCTTCTCAGTTTTTGGAAAATATAAAGGAGGAGGAGGAGCACAAGATACTAGTTGCCCTGTTTGAGAATATTCCCTTATGTCCTGGAGCTCTTTTGATACTGCATAAGGTGTCTATTTCAGTTTTGTAATTCCACTGTGTGGTCCACTGCCAAAAGTCCAGAGTGTTCATTCTCTGGTGCAATAAATGAATCATTTTTAAGGTCACCATTTATCACTGCATAAGAAATCTTTCTAAGCCTTTCTTTGCCTTGCCCTGATTGGATAGCTTCCATTAGAGAACTGTGTAAGCACTCATCTTTCTGTACACGCTTCTGAATGATGAGTTTGAATTTCTTGACAGACCCAAACATGTTGGTATTGGGTTTGATATTAATGCAATCTGTGTGAAAGGAAGGTAAAAGTTCTGAATGTGTCACAAATACTGTTTTGGTAACTGGAGGGGATACATTAGATTTTTTAGGCAGGTTGAGGCACATAAATTATGTGACATGCAATCACCTTGTTTCATCGCAGTAACATGACTTTTAAAAGAATCTGAAAAGAAAAGTTGAATTTGGATTGATTGCAAAGGTCACAGATGTGTTAACTGACTGATCACATGGAACACTGAAAATCATGACATCTTTCATAAAAGGTGGATGCACTTTACTTTGTGGAATCTGCTATTTGCAATGGGACATTGCTTGTCAGTAGGAAATACACATCTTTAATGAATGAATTCTTATTTGGAACAGTTTTAGCTTCCTTATGTGTTATCATTTTTTCAACATTTTTGTGTTGGAGTGGAGTGTAAACCCTGTCTTCTTTTGGTTTTCCTTTTCTCCCTCCATATCTGACTGGATCTCTCTTACTTCCTTACGCTTAGGAGAGCAGTGTGTTCTCCACATATTGTACACAGCACATGTAGGTATTCCGGCTATCTTACTCCTCTCTATTCCTATTTTTAATAATGCCGCAAATATTTCCCTTCTGGTTATCTTTTGTTTCACCTTTGAACCCACCCCATCTCCAACTTGTCCCTGTTTGTCACTTGCTCGGGTGGACCTTACTCTTCGCTTACCAGCCTCCACATCTTCTAACTGTCCTAACAACAAACATACCTGTCCCACTGCCTGTCCATGGGCTGGCCGTAATAGAGCTAATAAGGCACCTCTCATCCAGCCCGGACCACTTCGCATCAGCCGGCTCCTCATTTCAGCTGTGAAAGATTCTTGGTCTTGGACCCTGAAACTGTGGAGAGTACAAACCTGCTTGTGTAGCCAATTCCCTCAAATATTTTATACCTTCTGGTATGCTCTCCCATTTTTCAACATCACCTTCCCAGTCTGTTGGGGAAGGGTATTTGTTTCCTACAGCTAGTGTCAGTGCATTCCACAACGATCCAGTTTGCACTATATTTCTAAAGACACTATTCACATGTGGATCAACACTTTGTGCTCCCAGATTCCCTCGCTCTGTGGCACTCAGCATAATATGGTTGGCACCCTGTTCCCATGACCACGTCAATCAAGAGGCCAAGGGTTCACCTGACTTCTGCTTAAAGCATGACCCCAAATCCTGCAATTCAGACATAGAGTAATCTCTCACAATTCTCAAATTTTGTGGCTTCTGTCATTCTACCTGTTTTGCCTTATTTGTTATTAGGGGTTGTGCTATTAGTCTCTTCTCTGAGGTTGGCTGTGGAGGCGGATCATCCCATTCCCCCTCCATCCATTCAGACTCTGAATCAGATGACTATCAGATGTCTCCATCCCAATGGTCAGGGTCCCATTGCAAGGTTAATAACACGCACACTTTGACTGGGTCAACTTTCCAATTGTGCTGTTTTGCTCTCTTTTTCTGTTGTACTGTTGCAGGATGGCATACTATCTGGTTCTGTTCCTCTTCTGCCTTCTCAGCTCTCTCCTGTGCTGTCTTAACTGCTTCTGTTAGGATAACGTTACACTGTTTTACTGCCTTCAATGTGGCCTCAAACTGCCTGTTTCTGGCCTGGCTCTCTTCCAATTCCTTGCATGTAGAACGCAAAGCTGTTAACAATATACATCTCATTTGTGGTACACAGTCCTTGTTTCTGGAGAAGCCTGCCTCCCATAAGCACTCGTGTACGGCAGGCTGTACGAATAACCCTCCTTTCTCTCTTTTTCTGGTTATGACCATCCCCCATCCTTGTGGGAGCCCTAATTGTGTTAACAAATTATCTACAGACCTGAATCCAGAGTCTGCCACATTCCATCCTGGAATACAGAAGGTCTCTGGAGCATCAGGTTGCCTTTCCCTTCTCTTAAATATTTTCCAAAATTCCATCCTCATTTCCAAAATATGTCTTGGATTACAGCGTGTATCCAAGCAATTCTTTTCAGATTCGGGTAAATATAATTAAGAGAAGGCTCAATAACAGCAATTTACTTAAATATGAATGTTTATTAAGTAATAATAAATGATTATAGTGGTAATAATAAATGGAAAAGAAAAGAGGGAAGAAAAGCAACAAGCCTCATGCCTTTCTAGAAAAAGCAACAGGTCTCATGTTCTTCTGCCTGTCAGGGACCCCTCAACTGATGGCTGGTCTGGAAGCTTAGGTTTGTCCCTGGCACTGTTCACGATTCTGAGCCAAGTGAAGTCCAGCAGCAGCAGCATGGAACGAAACTCTCTCTTTCTCTTATACAGTGTGACAAACAGCCAGCGTAAAGAAAGCAGATACAGCAAGACAAAACTGCTGGCTGGTACAGACAACACAGAATAGGAAAACACGTGCAGGTGTCATCTTCAGCTTGTAAAGCAATGTTCATGGATTCATTCAAGGTCATGCAGCTTGTTAAATATTATTCTAAACTTTCCCAGCCTATTTTCCCATCCTGTACCATCTACTTTCTCATGCAGCTGTCGAATATCATCATTAACTTTTAGCCCTTTGGCCCATCCTATACAACATCCACAAGGGCAACAGATTTAACAGGTCATTAAAAGACAGCACGTCTGACAGTGCAGCATTTAGTCACAATTCTGTGTTTAAGTGGATCTTGAACCCAGAACCTTCAAATTCAGATAGATATGCAACCCATTGAGCCATAGCACAATGTACATTAAAACCTGGTGGAAAGTATCTGAAAAAACACACTAATTATTGCTATTAAACCTGTGAATTTCAGTTATCAGTGGGAAATACATTATGTAAATGTTAAAATATAAAATTCAGAAGATGTTCGGTACGCTTGCCTTCATAGATCAGTGCATTGAGTACAGGATTTGGAATGTCATGTTGTTGTGTATAGGATATTGGTGAGACCGCTATTGGAATACTGCATTCAATTCTGGTCTCTCTGCTATAGGAAGGATGTTGTTAAAACTTGAAAGGGTTCAGAAAAGATTCACAAGGATGTTGCTGGTATTGCAGGGTTTGAGCTATAGGCAGAGGCTGAAAAGACCCCAGTCATTTCTTGACCATATGGAGATTTATAAAATCACAAGGGGCACAGATAGGTTGAATAGCTAAGGTCTCTTTCCCAGGATAGAAGAGTCTAAAACTAGACAACATAGGTTTAAGGTGAGAGGGGAAAGATTTAAAAGGGACCTGAGGAGCAACTTTTCCATGCAGAGTGTGGTGCGTGTATAGAATGAGCTGCCAGAGTAAGTGGTGATGGCAGGTACAATTACAATATTTAAAGGGCATATGGACTGGTACACGAATAGGAAAGGTTAGGATGTGATATAAGCCAATTGCTGGCAAATGGGACTAGATCAGTTAAGGACATTTGGTCGGAGCGAGCGAGTTGGACTGAAGGACTGTTTCCATGCTGTATAACTCTATGGCTCTGGAAGCTGGATCTGAGTTTGATCTGATATACATCTCTGCAGCCACAATGTCGGAGTGCTCTCAAAGCAGCACCTTCACACTGTTCACTCCTTTCCCCAGTGGTCATTCAGGTCTCTCACTATAGGTGGCAGCAACATCCTCCTGACAGGAAACACAGGCAGTGGACTCCAATGCTTTGAAATTATCATCATCAGAGGGACAGGAAGAGCAGAGCAAACAACTGGAAACAAGAGAGGGAGAGAGGAGGTGAGGGTGAAGGGACAGAGGAAAAGAGACAGAAGATAGTGGGGAAAAGAGAGGAGAGGAGTTGGTTGAGGAAGTCTGAGGTTCTTGAGTAGATTTGCAGCTCGGGTTGTGGTTGGTTCGCTCGTCGAGCTGGTTCATTAGTTCGCAGACGTTTCATTACCCTGCTGGGTAACATCATCAGTGCAGCCTCCACTGAAGTGCTGTTGTGTTTTCCTGCCTGGTATTTAAACTCTGGGGTCCGCTGGAATTGGCTACCTCAGTTCTGGTTTTTCTTTCCACAGTGGTGTATATATAGGGTCTAATTCTACGTGTTTATTGATGGCCTTCCTCATTGAGAACCAAGCCTCTAGAAATTCCTGTGCTTGTCTCTGTTTGGCCTATCCTAGGATCCTGATGTTGTCCCAATCGAACTGGTGGTTCTCCTTATCCCTATGAATGGAGACGAGTGAGTATTGGCCATATCTTTTTGTTGCTAGTTGGTGTTCATGTATTCTTGTGGCCAGTTTCCTTCCTGTCTGTCCAATGTAATGTTTGTCGCAGTCTTTGCATGGGATCTTGTATATCATGTTGTTCTGTCCATTGTGGGTAGGGGGTCTTTGGTTCAAGTTAGCAGTTGGCGTAGGGTTGATGTAGGTTTGTGTGCCACTCTGATGCCCAATGGTCGTAGGAGTCTTGTAGTGAGTTCGGATATGTTCTTGATGTATGCTAAAGTGACAAGTGCATCAGGGCATACTGTATCTTCTTGTTGTTGTTTGTGTGATAGGAATTGTTGGACCCAGCTGTTCAGGTATCCGTTATCCTTAAATACTTCGTAGATGTATTCTTCTTTGTTTTGGTGTAGTTCTGGGTTGTCACTCGTTTAAATAGTGTTTTTATGCAACTCTGTTGTGGGTGTTGGAATGGTTGCTGTTGAAATTCAGGACTTGATCTGTGTGTGTGGCCTTTCTGTGTACCTTTGCAGAAATTCCCCGTTGGCCCTGTGTTCTACCATGATGTCCAGGAATGGTAGCTGTTCATTCTTTTCTTCTTCCTTGGTGAATTTGATGCCGGTGAGAGTGTTGTTTATAAGTTGGTGTGTCTCCTCTAGTTTAGTCAGTTTGATAATGACGAAAGTGTCGTCCACGTATCAGATCCATAGTTTAGGTTGGATCTGCAGAAGGGCTACGCTTTCAAGTCTCTGCATCACCGCTTCTGCTATTAATCCGGAGATAGGTGACCCCATGGGTGTCCCGTTGATTTGTTCATGGATTTGGCCGTTCAAGGTAAAGTAGGTCATGAGGCATAGGTCCAGTAGCTTCAGTTGTCTGTGGAGATGGTGTCACTCGGGTCTCATTCTTTCAGAAGTGTTGCTAGTGTTTCTCTTGTCAGTGGTGTGTCAATCAATGTGAATAGGGCAGTCATGTCAAAGACACCATGGTCTTGTCCTCATCTATTCTTATGTCTTTGAGGGAATTGAGGAGCTCCTGGGCTGAGTGGATTGAGTGGGGTGACTTGCTAATGAGGTGCTTTGGTCTTCTTTGTAATTCCTTGGCTAACCTGTGTGTTGATGTGCCTGGGAAGGAGACTGTGGGTCTAAGGGGTACTTCTGGTTTGTGTACTTTTGGGAGGCTGTAGAACTGGGGGGTGTTTATCCCGTCAGGTTTCATTTTTAGGTAGTCAGCTTTGTTGAGTTGTCTGGTCTGTTTGATCTCTTTAATGTGTTGGTTATTTTATTACCCAGTTGTGGTGTTAGGTCTATTTGCACTTGCTGGTATGTATTCATGTCTGCTAGCAGCTTCTGTGCTTTAATGAGGTAATCCCGTTTGTTTAGTATTACTGTCACACGCCCTTTGTCTACTGGAAGGATTATGATGTTTTTGTCTTTTTTCAGTCCTTCTAGAGCTTCCTTTTCTGATGTGTTAAGAGTGTTAAGTTTGTTCCTTCTGGTCAGTGTTGGGACCACTGTCTGTTTTATAGCTTGTTGTGTTTCCTCATTTAGGCTGTTGGTCTTCAGTGTGGATTCTAGTGTGGCTAGGAACTCTGTCCTATTAGCAGCCCTGTGGTTGTAGTTGAGTCCACATATTAGAACAGCTTTCTCTGTGTCTGTTAGTGTCCTGTCTGCGAGGTTCCTTACCCAAATGTCTGATCTTTGGTTGTCATTTTGGTGGGTTAGTTTGGCTAGTTTTTCTTGTAGGATCTGTCTTTTCTTGGTTCTCGTGATTTGTTGACTGATGTATGATGATGTTGATAACAGCAACCACCCCAACACCCACAAACGGAGTAGCGTAAAAACACTATTTAAATGAGCGATAACACACTGCAGCAAACTGGAGCTATGCCAAAACAAAGAAGAATACCTCTACCAAGTATTTAAGGATAACGAATACAGCTGTGTCTGACGATGCCTATCACACAAACAACAACAGGAAGATACCGCACGCCCTGACACACTCATCACGTTAGCATACATTAAGAATATATCCGAACTGACCACAAGACTTATACAACCATTGAGCATGAGAGTGGCACACAAACCTATGTCAACCCTACGCCAATAGCTAACTTGAACCAAAGACCCCTTACCCACAATGGACAGAACCAACATGATATACAAGATCCCATGCAAAGACTGTGACAAACATTACATTGGACAGACAGGAAGGCAACTGGCCACAAGAATTCGCCAACTAGCAACAAAAAGACATGACCAGTACTTATTCATCTCCATTCACAAGAAGAAAGAGAACCACCAGTTCGATTGGGACAACATCAGGATCCTAGGATAGGCAAAACAGAGACAAGCACAGGAATTTCTAGAGGCTTGGTTCTCAATGAAGGAGGCCATCAATAAACACGTAGAATTAGACCCTATATATACACCACTGTGAAAAGAAAAACCGGAAATGAGGTAACCAATTCCAACAGAGCCCAGAGTTTAAATACCAGGCAGGAAAATATAATAGCACTTCAGTGGAGGCTGCACTGATAATGTTACCCAGCAGGGTAATGAAATGTCTGCAAACTAACGAATCAGCTCGGCGAGCGAATCAACTACAGTATGGTTGAGGAAGGTAGAGCAAGGCAAGGAGATATAGAGTGAGAAGAAAGGGACGAGGGAGTAGTGGACACAGGGATGGTAGTGGGTGAGACTGAGCTAATTCATTAAGAAAGCTTTTGCTTCCTTGGAGTTATCTTGGTTACCAGGTTCAGACTTGAAGGTAACCCAGACCTGTGTCCTCCAAATAAGAGCAAGTGTCCACCATTTAGCAAGCAGGTCGACTTAGGAAGTTGTCCCCTGAAGATGCCATGGTAAAACAAGCCTGGCAACCAACAACGCACTGATTAGGCTAGGATTTCGAACAGTCCAGGCCCAATCATACAACAGAGACTGTGTTCTACACACTCATTACCCCTTGATGTTCACTAATGGATAAAGCATTTTGACACAAGCTTCCCACAATCTTGAGGAATGTAGCCGTCTCCATAGAACCACTGTTTCGATACCTTCAGGGGAATTGATTTTCCCTAAAGTAAATGACACATTTCATTAAATCTGATAACTAGTTTCTCAAAATGTGTTTATATGTCGGTTTTCTTTGTCCTTCTGAAGGAGGTCACTCAGGAGGTTGTCAGGTTCTAGGACGTCGGCAATGGTCAATGTTCCACTTGTCAGTCCATTCCGAGACGCTGGTCAATGGAATTGAAGAAGTTGGCCTCATCTGGGATTAGCTGTGTCCTTGTTCAAAGTCAGAATTCTTCAAAGACTGACAGACAAGAACTAACAGGAATGCAGAGATAAAAACACCACAGATACTGAAATCCAAGGTACATAAACAGGAGGCTGGAAGAGCACAGCAATCCAGGCAGCATCTGGAGGAAAGGAGACGTCAACGTTTTGGGTATTACCCTTATTCAGGACTGGATGTGGGGTAGGGGGTGCTGCAGATAAAGGAGGGGGAAGGGTGCACCAGAATGGTGGTGATAGGTGGACACCGATAGTAGGTACAACCTGGTTGGTCGATGGGAGGAATGAATTTGGTAGGTAGCTGGAAGGGAGGGTCAGTAGGTGGAATGGAAGTGAGGAAGTGGGGCTGCAAAGGGAGCTGGGGGATGGGTGGGTAGGTTATTTGAAATTAGAGAACTCAGTGTTGAGTCCTGCAGGCTGTAGTGTGCTCAGGTGGAAGATAAGGTGTTGTTCCTCAAACTTACATTCTGAATCACTGTGACACTGGAGGAGGCAGAAGACGGATACATCGGAGGGGGAGTGGGGGTGGGGTAGAGTTGAAATGAGCGATGAACGGGAGGTTAGGCTGGCCATTACAGACCAGGTGAAGATGCTCGGTGAAACGTTCAACTAGTCTACATTTGGTGTCACCAATGTAGAGAAAACCACATCGGGAGTACCGGATGCAGTAGACGAGGTTGGAGGAGATGCAGGTGAAGCTGTGTCTCACCTGGAATGACTGTTTAGGGCCTTGAATAGAAGTGAGGGAGGTGGTGTGTGAGCAGGTGTTGCATCTTTTACAGTTACAGGGCAAGGTACCGGGCAGGTTGGAGTGGTTGGTGGGGAGTGTGGTGCGAACTAAGGAGTGGTGAAGGGAATGGTCCTTGCGGGGGGCGTGGAAGATATGCTCGGTGGTGGGGTCTAATTGGAGTTGGCAGAAGTGTTTGAGGATGATACATTGGATGCAGAGGTCGGTGGGGTGCAAAGTGAGGACAAAGGAAACCCTATCTTGGTTATGTTTTGGGGGTGTGGTTTAGAGCTGTGGGAAAGAGTGGGGAATGGAGGAGGTGTGGTGGAGGGCTGTCTGGATGACAGAGGGGGAAGAAGAACATTGTTTGAAAAAGGATGACATCCAGGATGCTTGGGAGTGGAATGTCTCTTCGTCAGAACAGATGAGACGAGAAATTTGGAAAATGGGATGAAGTTTTTGCAGGATATAGTGTGGGAGGAAGTCTAGTCTAGGTAGCTAGGGAACTTTGTGGTTTATAGTAAATGTCGGTCTATAAACTGTCACCAGAAATCAAAACGGAGAGGTCAACAAAGGGGATTTGGTGTCTGAGACAAACGAAGTGAATTTGAGGGTGGAGTGGAAGTTGTTAGTGAAGTCAATGAACTGCTCTAGTTCAGACTGGGTGCAGGATGCAGCACTGGTGAAGTCATTGATGTAATCGCAGAAGAGTTGGGGAACAGTCAGGTGTATGTACTGAAGAGGGACTGTTCAACACAACTGACAAAGAGGCAGGCATAACTAGGGTCTGTGCAAGTACCCATGGCCATCCCCTGGATTTGGAGAAAGTGAGAAGAATTGATGGAAACTTGATTGAGGATGAGGACTAGTTCGCCGAGGTGGAGGGACACAAGACCACATAATACAATTGGCTCTTACCTGCCTTGAGAAATGGCCAAGCAAGCTACTCAGTTCAGGGATGTGCAACAAATGCTGGCCTTGTCAGTAATAACCATATCCCATGAAAGAATAAAAAGGGTGAGGAAACATTTTTGTTTATTCAGTTCTCACTTATTTAACAGAGCCAGAGTACCCTCCAGCAATGCTTTCCAATTCACAAAGACATTCCACAGTTCCCCATGCCATTGATCAGATCCTGTGCTACCAGATTACTGCTCTGACATCCAGGTCTTGAATGAACTACAATTTCCTCCAGTTAAAGCCTTTGACCTCTGCTACAAATGCTGAATTCTCAACTTTACTTCCATTCTGCTCTCTCAGGATGTTGCTGCTGTCTGAAGCCTCACAGTTCTATCCAACCTTGAGTTCAGCTGCCAACGTCAACACAAAGACCACCAACTTCAAGATTCGGAACACTGCCTATCTTCACATCAGGCTTATCAACATTGCCCAATTCAGAACATCTGCCACTATTTGACTGTTTCATCCCAGTCTTTGACAACACAAGATTCAATAGTCCCAATGCTTCCCTGGTTGGTCTGTCATTCCTCATTGTCCCAAGTTCATCTAAAGTCCCACTTCCCTCACTGCTGACCGACATACGCTTCCCCCAACATCTGCAAACTAAAAGTATCCTCTTCTCAAATCCCTCCCATGGCTTCACCTAATCTCTCCTAGTTCTACAGATATTGGAAGAAGGTGTTGTTAACCAAAAGATGACCTTTTGAACTTGGTATAGAGTAGGTAATGGTTCACCAAGCATCTGGCTGCAGCACTGCATACCCTGGAGGAGTAATACAAGCAGAGACACCCAACAGCACAAACTGCACTGGCTTACGGAATGAATGCCTAATGAGGGTGTTACTGCAAAAACTAAGCAAACCAGACAGCAGATCCAATGTTGTCATTTCTGCGCCTCCAAAGAATTTGTTTCTTTTTATTAATTAATTTCCAATTTCTTTCTGTAAACCTCCCCAGAGCTACGAGGAGCACTCCAGCGTAAAATACACTTGATTGCACATTAATTTTCACCATTTCTATTCTTGAGGCTGAATTTAAATTCACTGTCACTTCAGATTTGAGCTGGTCGATATTTTACTTGCCAAACTCACTTAAATTTTTGACTGGAAAACTTGTGTCCAGTTGATGGCTTTGTCTGCCAGCAACTACAAAACCGTTTAATTAACTCCCCCCTGCCCCCCAACCTGTCCTACTTGGTCTTTGTTTCAGGTTTTGGCCAGCAGAGCTCCATGGCACATTTCTCTCTACAAGATGCTATATAAATGAAGAGTGTTGTGGTTGTAATATTAATAGGAATGGTGACACAGTGTTGATGCTGGCTTTTGTTGACATCATGTCTCTGTTTGAGCTCTCAGCACTTTCTCGTCATTATTAAGAGGTATAGAGGACAAGCCCAGGCTGGTAGTGTAGGGCTCACATTGAAAAGTGAAAAATAGATCATGGTGTCAGTGTTAGATCAAATTTCTGAAAGTTGCTGCCCTCTGAGACAAGGGAAGATCATTGAATGGTCTCTTTCTGTGCTTTTGATTCTAAGACAAAGAACTTAAGTCACAGGAAGGAACAAGTTAGAAGAAGGGCCAGCATGCTGGCCTGACACAACAACTTCATTACATTCAGGCTTAGCAGGGGGAGGTGATGGCCTAGTGGTATTATCGCTGGTCTGTTAATCCAGAGACCCGGATAACGTTCTGAGGACCTGGGTTCAAATCCCACCACAGCAAATGGTGGAATTTAAATTCAATAAATATCTTGAATTAATCATCTAATGATGACTGTGAATCAATTGTTGTAAAAATCTGGTTCACTAATACCCTTTAGGGAAGTAAACTGCCATCCTCACCTGGTCTGGTGACTCCAGACCCTGGGCAATAAATGCTGCCAAGCCAGCAACACCCTCATCCTGTGAATGAATGAATTAAAAAATAGGACTAAGCGAGAAAAGAAGACATGAGCAAATACCATTAATAAATCAGAGAGGCCAAGTGAAGAAAGGTCAGTATCTCCTGAAAGCTGTTTTTGATCTCCTTTGGAGATTAGAATTGAATTTGCTAGAATTAGTTTGCCTATTATGTTGACACAGTGGTTCATACTGTTGCCTCACAGCCCAGGGACCTGGGTTCGATTCCAGCCTCAGGTGACTGTCTGTGTGGAGTTTGCATGTTCTCCCCATGTCTGCCAGGGTTTCCTCCACATTCTCTGGTTTCCTCCCACAGTCCAAAGATGTGCAGGTTAAGTGGATTGGCTGTGCTAAATTGCCTATAGTCTCCAGGGAGTTGCAGGCTAAATCGGTTAGCCATGGGAAATGTGGGATGAGTTGCTCTTTGGAGGTCCAATGCGGACCTGATGGGCTGAATGGCCTTAGACTGTGACCAGGTGACACAGTTTAAGAATGAGAGGTGTTGCTGTTGAGACAGCAATAAGGAGACATTTGCTCTCACAGAGTCTTTAGTCTTTGGAATTGTGTTCCCCCAGAGAGCCACGGTGGCTGGGTCATTGAATATATTCAAGGCTGAGATAGGTTTTTGACAGACAAGAGAGTCTAAGATAATAGGGAAGAGACAGGAAAGTGGAGTTGAGACCACAAGCCAGATACACTAAAATCTTATTGAGTGGCGGAATAGGTCTGAGGGCCGAATAGTTTATTTCTACTCTAATGTATGATGTCCAAGCAAGAGCAGGAAGAGGCTTTTTTGGATCCTCAAGCCTGTTTTTCTATTCTGCAAGATCATGGCTGATCATCTTTATGAGCTCCACTTTCCATCCTATCCCATTATCTCTGACTGCCCAAGAGTCCAAAATCTGTCAATCTCAGTCATGAATGCAGACAATGATGGAACATTCTCTGTTCACTGGAGAAGACAGTTCCAAGTCTACCCAGTGCTGTCAGTAAAGACACTTCTCATCCCAAATATCTGACCCCTTATCTGAAGCTCTATGTGTGTTGTGCCTGAATGATAGGATCTGACTTCATTCACTGCAGATGCTTCATCCTGAGCCATTTTCCTGAGCGTTTTGTAATCACTGTGTGTTTTAGTCATTGTGTTCTCTGGTCTCAGTGGCAGGATAAGGCACTATTGAGTATAGGAATAGGTGAATAGGTCAGAGAAGTGTGTGGCTAAAGCAACGGTATAGGAGGGAGGATTTTAGATTTTTGGATCATTGAGAAAGTTTCTGGGTCCAGTATCCTTACTGGGAGGTTTGTTTGTGCCATTGGGGAGGTTTTAAACTGATTTGGCAGAGGATGGGGCACAGCGCAAATGTAAAATCGGGAGCAAGGCTCAAAAAGATTTGGAAGGAATGCTAGAACAGTCCAGCAGGCAAAGAAGACATGGTTAGGAGAAGGCATGTGGGAGGTCCAAAAGCTAAATTACATCTTTATTGCAAGGAGTTTCACTGGTAAGAAGAATGAACTTAGAGCATTGATCAGCAAGTGGGAATATGACATTGTTGCAATCACTCCGAGATGTTTGAAGGAAGGACAGGACTGGCAGCTCAACATTCCAGGGTATGCAAGTTTCAAGCATGATGGGCGGGCAGTAAGAGAGGTGGGAGCATTGCATTATTGATCACTGCAGTAATGAGGGAGGATGTCCTAGAAGGGACTTCAAACAAGGCCATAAGGGTAGAGATTAGAAATTAAAAAAAGGGGCAATTACTTTGTTAGGATACACAAAAGGCCTTCCAACAGTCAAAAGGAGATAAAAGGTCAAATATGTAGGCAAATCGTAGAAAACTCAGAGAAACAGGGCTATAGATGTAAGGGATTTCAACTTTGCTAACATTAACTGGGATCACCTTTGTGTGAAAGGATCAGACTAGGTGGAATTAAAATGCATCCCAGGAGAGCTTTTTGTGCTAGTATGGAGATAGCCTTACTAGAGATGGGGCAGTGCTGGATCTAATTCTAGGAAATGAAGCCGGTTAAGTGGTTGAAGTTGCAGTGGGTGAGCATTTTGGGGCTAGTGACCATACCTCTGTAAGTTTCAAAGTCAATTATGGAAAGGGTAAGGATAATCAGAAGTTAACATAGAAACATAGAAGATAGGAGCAGGAGGAGGTCATTTGGCCATTCAAGCCTGCTCCACCATTCATCACGATCATGACTGATGATCCAACTCAATAGCCTAATCCTGCTTTCTCCCCATAACCTTTGATTCCATTCGCCCCCAAGTGCAATATCTAGACACCTCTTGAATATGTTCAATGTTTTGGCATCAACTACTTCCTGTGATAATGAATTCCACAGGCTCACCACTTTTTGGGTGAAGAATGAATTCCACAGGCTCACCACTTTTTGGGTGAAGAAATGTTGCCTCATCTCCATCCTAAATGGTATATCCCGAATCCTCAGACTGACCCCTGGTTCTGGACGCACCATCGGGAACATCCTGCCTGCATCTACCCTGCCTAGTCCTGTTAGAATTTTATAAGTCTCTATGAGATCTCCCCTCATTCATCTGAATTCCAGTGAAAACAATCCCAACCTAGTCAATCTCTCCTCATATGTCAGTCCCACCATCCCCAGAATCAGCCTGGTAAACCTTTGCTGCACTCCTTCGAGAGCAAAAATATCCTCCCTCAGAAAAGGAGACCACAAATGCGCACAATATTCCAGGTGTGGCCTCACCAAGGCCCTGTATAACTGAAACAACACATCCCTGCTCCTGTACTTGAAACCTCTCTCAGTGAAGGCCAATATACCATTTGCCTTCTTTATCACCTGCTGCACCTGCATGCTTACCTTCAGCGACTGGTACACAAGGACACCCAGGTTCCGCTGCACACTCTGCTCTGCCAATTTACAGCCATTCAGGTAGTAATCTGTCTTCTTGTTTTTGCTTCCAAAGTGAACAACCTCACATTTATCCAAATTATACTGCATCTGCCATTGATTTGACCACTCACCCAACCTGTCCAGATCATGCTAAAGGATCTCTGCATCCTCATCACAGTTCCTTAAGTGTCTAAACTAGGGGAAGGCCAATTTCAATATCATTGGACAGGATCTGGCAAACATAGACGTGGAGCAGCTACTTGCAGGTAAGTCTATATTTGGAAACTGGGATCTTTTAAAAATTTCAGGGAGAGTGTGGTCCTCTAAGAGTGAAGGGCAAGGGCAGTAAGTCCAGGCTATCTTGGATGTCAATCCAAGCATTTGATAAAGAAACAGAAGGAATCATACATCAAGTACAGTGCATTAAAAACAGGGGAGGCACTTCAAAAGTATTAGGAGGCCAAAGAGGGGCCATGAAGCGTTTTTGGCAGGTGGGATCAAGGAAAATCCACAGCTTTTTATAAGTATATTAAGACCAAGAATATTACCAGGAAATAATGGGATCTATTAGAGACCAAAAGGCCATCTTTGAAAGTATTTCTCATTTGAATGACAGAGGAAAAAGCTGGAGATTTCGGTGGTGATGGTGAGGTTCAGGATGCATTAAAATTAATAAGGAGGAAGTATTTGATGTTTTAGCAGGCATACAGGTGCATAACACCCCCAAGGTCCTGATGAAATGCATCCCAAGCTCCTATAAGAAGGAAGGGAGGTGATTGCTGGAGCCCTGGCAGAGATATTCAATACTAATCTGGCCACAGGTGAACTGCCAGATGATTAGAGGATAGCTAAGTGGTTAACTAATTTTTAACCAAAGCTAATAAGATCATGGCTATTCTGTGCTTCGAATTAAATCTTTCCATCTACCCTAAATAATCTTCAGTTTCCCTGTCTACCAAGATTCAAATATTCAATGACACAGTCTTCTGAGGCAGAAAGTTCCAAAGTTGCACTACTCTCAAAGAGAAATAATTCCCTTCATTTTTATTTCTTTATTCATTCACAGGTTGAGGGCACCTCTGGCCAGGCCAGCATTTGTTGCCCGTCCCTAATTGCCCAGAGGACAGTTAAGAGTCAATCACATTGCTGTGGGTCTGGAATCACATGTAGGCAGACCAGGTAAGGACAGCAGTTTCCCTCCTTAAAGGGCATTAGTGAACCGAATGGGATTTTCCCCAAAAAACAACAATGGTTTCACAGTCATTAATAGACTCTTAATTCCAGACTTTTATTAAATTCAAACTCCACCATCTGCCGTGACAGGATTTGTACCTGGCTCCCCAGGAATATCACCTAGGTCTCTGGATTAACAACCCAGTGATTTTACCATGGGACATTGCCTTCCCTGACTTGAAAGATCCACCCATAATTTTAGATAGTGCCCTCTAGAGTCTGATTGATTTACAAGAGGAAATATCATTTTCAAGTCCATTTTAATAAGACCATTCAGGATCTTATGCACTTCAGTCAGTGACCCCTCACTCTTCTAAACTCCAGTGGGACTCAGGCCTGGCTGTCCAATGTGCCGTACTCGCACACTAATTTTTTGTGATTCATAATGAGAACAGTCAAATCATTTTCATCTCAAAATTCTGCATTTTTTCTCTCTTTAAGTAATAATTTACTCTTTCATGATTCATACCAAAATGAACAATTTCAGATTTTCACACATTATACTTCATCTGTCAGATTTTTTTTCCCACTCACTCAACCTGTCTATATTGGTCAGCAACTTCCTTATACCCTCTTCATAACTTTCCTAACTATCCTGGTATAATCTGTGAATTCAGCCACCATGCTTTCACTTCCTTCGTCTGAATCATTGATGTAACTTATAAAAAGGTTGAGGCCTCAGCACTGACCCCAGAGGGATCTCCACTCATATAATCAGATAAAGACCCATTTATGCATACGAGCCAGCCAATCTTGTAACTACACTGACATGTTGCCCTTAAACTATGAACTTTCATTTTTTTTGCAATAACCTTGGATGTGACACTTATCAAAGACCATTGAGAATTCCAAGTATCTACATCTACAATCCACATTCAATAAGATCATGGCTGATCTGATGATCCTCCACTAATTCCACTTCCCTGCCTTTTCCTCATACTCACTGACCCTGTTACTGATTAAAAATCTGTCTGTCTCAGGCTTGAATATATCTAATCACCTATCCATGACAGCCTCTGTAGTAAAGAATTCCGCAGATTCACTACCCTCTGAGGGAAGAAATTCCTCCTCACCTCTGTCCTAAATTTGTGTGCTCTTATTCTGAGATGACACCCTCTGACCCTAGATTCTTCGACAGAGGAAACAATCTTTCTGCATCTACCCTGTCAGCTCCCCATGGTTGCAGTACATTCACTTTCCTCATTTGAGTCATTAATATATATTGTAAGTAATTGTGGCCCCAGCACTGATCCCTATGGCATTCCACTAGTCAAAGGTTGCCATCTTGAAAATGGTCCCCTTATTCAATTCTCTGTCTTCAGTTAGTTACCTAATCCTCTACCCATGCTAATGTACCATCTCCCATACCATGGGCTCTTATCTTATCAAATAGCCCAATGTTTAGCAGCTAATTAAATGCCATCTGAAAATCCAAACATTTTACATCCATTTGCTTCTCCTTTATCTATCCTGCTTCTTCAAAGAATCCAATGAATTTGTCAAGCATGGTTCCCCTTCGTGAAGCCATGCTGAACACTGCTTGATCATATTACATATTTCTAAATGTTCTACTATTACATCCTTTATGATATTCACTGACATTTTCCCAATAATGGGCATTAAGCTAACTGGCCTATAGTTACTCATCTGTTTTGTCTACTTCCTCCTTTAAATAAAGGTATTACATTGGCATTAAGTTAACTTAAATGGCTGGTTTGTGATACCAACAATGTGGGTTCAGTTCCCACAATGGCTGAGTTAACATGAAGAACTATCTTTCTCAGCCACTCCCCAGCCTGAGGTGTGGCGATTGTGGTGATTGTAATGAGGTCTGTCAGCTGGACATCATAGAATATGAAGAAGGGTCTAGGCCCGAAACATCAGCCTTCCTGCTCCTCTGATGCTGCTTGGCCTGCTGTGTTCATCCAGCTCTACACCTTGTTATCTCAGATTCTCCAGCATCTGCAGTTCCTACTATCTCTGATAGAATATGAGTGCCCTGATTGGGGTTGTTAATCTGGTCCAATTAGAGACCCCTAGCTGACATAAAAAAGTTGAGCGTCAGGGATACTGACACTCTGGTGCTTAACTCTGTATAAGGTAATACTGTAGTCAAGGACTGTCCATGTGCAAATAAAGGGTGACTTGGTGACAGGATACTGGCCGAGTCATTTCAATAACCCTAAGGTTAAACCACCACTAATTGACCTTCTCTAATGGGAGAGCAGCCCTATGGTTTGGGAAGACTAAGGTGACTTTACATTGGTGGTTTTCCAATTGACTGGGACTTTTCCAAATTCTAAGGATTCCTGGGAGATTACTACCAGTGCATCACCATCTCTGTAGCTACTTCCTTTTAATATACTAGGATACATCCTGTCAGACCCAGGGGACTTATAGGTTTTTAGTCCCCATTAGTTTCCGGAGCATATCTTCTCTTGTGATAGTTTGTATTTATTTCTCTCCTTTTTCCCCTTGATTATTTAATAATTTTGGAATGTTATTCATGTCTTCTACTGTGAAGATTAATGCAGAGTATTAATTCAACTGCTGACTTTTCCCAATTTCCCACCCAGTCATTTGCCTGTTTTCCAAGCTGAAGCTACAAAGCCCATAGCGATGCTTCAGCGTTTTACTCGGTAGCATGAAAACAAAGAACAGAGGTTTGACTGCTTTGGAGACACAGCAGCGACCCAAAGACAGCACACTAAGCAGAAGCTGATTACTGAGTTGTTACACAGCTAACTCCCTCTTATTGTGCTATTGTAAACTGTGAATCCATCAAAAAAAAAGCACTTTTACGTATTTACTGTATCATTGTGTTTCCTTTTATTTTGACATAGCCCTAGTTTATAGGCAAATTGGTTTTCATAAATGCTTCCTCTGCTATCTCAAAGCTTCACCTAATAAGAATTCCTATTCCCTAACGTGAAATAATGACAAAAATGAGGATGGCAGAATATTATCTGGCATCTGTCTTGCATTGACAGATTGTCTACACCATGAAGCTTGTTCCTCAGTAAATTAAATTTCTCTCCATCCCATAACCTGCCCCACAATTTATTTCTTTCTATTTCAGTTTATTAATTTATTATGTTTGAATTTTTATTATTATTGCCTCGTCCCACCTAAATTCTGGAACATACTGCACCCAGTATTATTCCCTCAGTCTGGTCACCGCCCCCCATGTTGAATAAAATATTCCTCCCTACCTTGTTCCCCAGGAACTCAATCCTGGTCTTCATGAGTATGGACCTCCTCAGCTCTCTCTCTTGCCCTACTCCACAAACTGCCGCTGTCATATTGCAGTGTTTAGAAAAGTGCAATGTTTGTGTTGTTCACCTGAAGTTACCATTTGGAATTTTACCAGCAGAGAGTATGAAGAAACTGTTTTTAAAAAGCTGCTTAATTGTATGCGTGCGTGTGTGTGTTCGCATGCACACACTTAATCCTGGCTGTTTCTACTTCCAGCTATCTCACAGCCTCAGATATGACAGCACTTAAACTCTGCTGCTTTGCAATTAGATGTCAAACAGGGCTCTCAATGTGTCACACAGGTCAAAAATGTTGTGAGCACACACCCCGCTCGTCCTTCCCTCCACTGGTGCAGGAATGAGGGAGTGTTGTATTGTCAGAGGTGTACCTTTTAGGCGAGATGTGAGAGTTTCCACACTCATGCAGGGGCATTCTTCCTGGTATTGATCCCTCAACTGACATCACCAAAACAGTTACTTGGTCATTATTTCATAGTTGTTTTTAGGATCTTCCTGTGCACAAATTGGCGACAGTGCTTCCTACATTACAACAGTGACTGCAACTCAATTGGCTGTGAACTTCTCCAGATAGCCCAAGGTTATGAAAAGCACAATTAAAAAATTCTCTTCTCTGTTTGTATCCTTGAGGGAGACCAGAGGTTAGTGAGGGACTTAACCCTGCATCTAACGTTTCTTAATAAAAGAGAGTAGGATCATTCACGACTGCTCAAGTAATAAACTGTTAACATAGGCTGATGCAGTGATGCTAATGCATTCTGTTCTATAGACTGACTTTTAACCTCAGGCAGTAACAACTTAATTTTGCAGCTCATTTCAGGGAGTTGTTTGTTAAGCTTCAAGCAGCAATGCTTCAACAGCCTTTGCACAGTGTTAGAGTTTGCTAATGGAGGCAATTACAGCTTGTTCTCTGCGTCACCCACTTCTTTTTCAAAAAAGGTAACTGGATTGAACACACTGCTTTCATATGATGATTGTTAATGTGTTCCATAAAAAGGGATACAGCCTCTGATCCAATTGCTAGTTTTTTTTAAAATTGGGGCAATTTCTCACTTTTGCCTGAAGAACAGTCAAAATGTTAATTGTTTCTCCCTCCACAGACCCCCCACCCCCACCCCCGCTGAGTTTGTCCAGCATTTTCTGTTTTTGTTTCAGAAGTACCGGCATTTTGTTTTTACATTACTGGAGAATCTCCTTTCTCTGTTCTCCTTGGAATGGAGAAGATTTTGGTGCTCAAAGCATGAGGAATTTCGACAGAGTAAATAGGTATTGACTGTTCCCCTTGGAAAGAGGGTCAGTAGGTAGAGGGTACTGAGTTAAGGTTAATACCAAAAGACCCAGAAGGGGAAATGAGAGAATCTTTTTTACGCACGTATGATTGGGAACATGTAGGCTGAAAAGAACAAGGAGAAACAGATTTAACATCAACTTTCCAAAGGAAATTGGCATGAATCCTTCATCTTACCGAGACCGCTTCAACAGCAACTTCCAGCATCTACCTCCAAGCTGCCTTCCAATGCACACACCAGCCTGACATGTAGCAATATCATTGTTGGTTCATGTTTGGAGTGTTAAACACCCTGGTAGGTACAATTATAACATTTAAAAGACATTTGAACGGTACGTGGATAGAGAAAGTTTAGAGGGATATGGGCCAAATGAAGGCAAATGGGACTAGTCGAGTTGAACAAACCTAGTCGGCATGGACTAGTTGGGCTGCGGTACCTATTTTGGTGCCGTATACCTCTATGATCCTCCCTGATGGATTGTGGGAATGCCTGTACCAAATGGACCACACCAGTTTGAGATCACATCTCAGCACCACCTTCTCCATGGCAATTAGGAACAGACATTAGGTGCTGACCCAGTCAGTGACGCCCACATCCTGAGAATGGATAAGAAGAAAAAGGAGAAACTTGCATGGCTGTAGGAAAAGGGAAGGGGTTAATTGAATAACTTTTCCAAACATTCAGTACAGGAAACAAGGTCTGAATGTTCTCTGTGTGCGGAATAATTCTATGATTTCATGGCCCCTAGTTATTGCCTGTCAAAAGTGCAGATTTTCTGCATGTCTACCTTGTCAAAGTCTTTCATAAATTGAAAGGTCCCTATTAGGCAATGCCTTGGGCTTTTTGTTCACAGGAAGAGTCACAGCCTGTTCAATGCTTCCTGACAGATATTAGTTTTCAGTTTGAGTACCAACCTCGTGAAGCTTCATTGCGTGTTCTCCAGTGCCTCTAAATTCAATTTTATAATACAGAAAACCAGTACTGAACTTATACACAAAACCTCCTATCATTTGACAATCTCATTGAAAGCGGCCACAGAGATGGATGGTGTGAGAGCTGAGGAAGTCACATAGAAGCTGTAGCAATCTCTCTTTTGAAGCTTGTTTTGCAGTACATTGTAATTGAATTGTAGCTTTGTACCTGTTCAGTTTAGCCCTTGGTTTAAGAAAATTTTAGCAGCACTCTGTTGTCACTCTGGTCCTACCTCTCTACTTTCTGTCTATTATGTTACAAAGCTTGAGGGAATGTTTCAAATTCACTTGCAAAAAATGTCTTGATACAATAAAGGGAATATCTGGCAGTGTGCCGAGAACACAGAATAGAATTCTGAAATAAAACACATTCTCTCAGCCACACATGGCCAGTTCTGACTTGGCATCTCTCCACAACAGAACATAGTGCTATTGCAACTTTGATATGTGTCATGTGCCCCTAAAGCCTACACTTCCCTAGAGGTAATGCCAGAATCTGTGCCTCATCACTTTCTGGTGGAAAGGAATGTTGGTACAGGATTAGTTTTAACCTTGAGTATAAAAATGAAAAAAATAAGAACAGGAGTGGACCATTCAGGTCATCAAGGCTTGACTGCCTTAAACTAGATTATGGATACTGGACGAGGACAACAAATAGACTGCTAAAGTTGCAGGAGGATGGTGTGATCACCATGTCGAAACCGCAGACAAGACAAGAGGTATAATGGGGGAATACTTACTCTTGTCATTGTCGCGCAGGATGTTATTTAAGACTTTGATGAGGGAAGTTCCTGTTTTGTGACAGGGATGGAAACCTGATTGGAGAGATTCTGGGAAAGAGGGTTGGAGGCAATGACATATTCAAGGACCTTGGAGGGGAGCAGGAGGTTGGAGATAGGAGAATAGTTTGGGAGGACAGAGGAGTCTGTTTTTTGAGGAGAGGCTAATGGTGGCATATTTATAAGAGAGAGGGATAACACCTGAAGAAAGAGACAACTGTTAATAATATCAGCTAACACGGTGGCCAGGAGAAGGCATTGGGCAGTCCATAGTTTAGTGGAATAGGATTGAGAGAGTTGGTGGATCACATCAAGATGCTGAGCTGAAGGCTCATAGAGAGTTGCAATTTTAGGGCTAGTGTGAGAGGGAAAGGTTTTTAGAGATTTCGGGGAGATGAGTTCAAACCCCATTAGGCGAATTTAAATTCCATTATTTACAAAAATCTGGAATAAGAAACTACTATTGGTAATAGTGACCATATAAATACTGGATTGTTATAAAAACCCATTGGGTTCACTCATATTCTTCAGAGAAGGAAATCTACTGTTCTTACCCAGCCTGGGATGCCAGACTCACAGCAATGATATGACTGGCCTCTCAAATGGCCAAGGAAGCAATTCGGTTAAGCAGGGTTAGGGTTTACTTAATGAATCAAACACAGAAACAGGAGATCTGGTAGCATCTGTGGAGACAGAAACAGAAATAATGTTTTGAATCCAGTGTGAGTCTTCTTTGGTTCTGTAGATATACCAGAGACTAAAGAAGTCCATACCCAAATGCAGCAAGACCTGGACAGAATTTTGCTTATAAGTGATGAGATTCATCCCATACAAGTGCCAGAGAATGACCATCTCAAGCAGGAGACAATCTTGATATTCAATGGCACTACCATCGCTGAATCCCCCTATATCTAGATCCTGGGGCTTACTATTCATCAGAAACTGAACTGGACCAAACACATAAACACTGTAGCTACAAGAGCAGGTCAGAGGTTAGGAATATTGCAGCGAGTAACTCACCTCCTGTTTCCCTAAAGCCTGTCCACCATCTGCAAAGTGCAAGTCAGAAGTGTGATGGAATAGTCCCCACTTGCCTGGATGAGTGCAGCTCCAACAACAGTTCCAAGGAGCTTGACTCCATCCAGGACAAAGCAGCCCACTTGATTGGCACCACATTCACAAACATCCACTACTCCCACCACTGTTGCTCAGTAGCAGCAGTGTATACCATGACAAGATGCTGTGCAGAAATTCACCAAAGATCTTTAGACAGCACCTTCCAAACCCACAACCACTTCCATCTAGAAGGACAAGGGCAGCAGATACATGGGAACACCACTACCTGCGGGTTCCCCTCGGAATATATCACTATTCCTTCAGTGTTGCTGGGTCAAAATCCTGGAAATCCCCTCCTAAGGGCATTGTGCATTTGCCTTAAGCACATGGACTGCAGTGGTTCAAGAAAGTAGCTCATCACCACCTTCTCAAGGGCAACTAGGGATGAGCAATAAATGTTTGCCCAACCAGCAACCCTACATCTTATGAGTGAATAAAAATATCAAAAATAAATAAAAATGCCACAATTTCTTGATCAGTTAACTACATTTCATTTGAATGAGAGGAACATTGAGGGCTCAGAACAGAGGATCTCAGTTCACCACCATTCATACACTATTAAAAAAACGTGTCTTTATACGCTCCAGTCATGCGTTTTGCTGGATTACAGTTTAAATTAGTGTCTAATTTTATGCTGTTCTTTCAAATGTGTGAAAAAGATACTTGTGAAAACAACATTTCTTGCAGTGTGAGGTGTTAGTTCCCTCCAAGTCTAGACCAGTCATTGTTGACATGAGCAGAAAAATAATGTTGGGGTATCAAGAGAGACCAAGGAGAACCACAAGACATTGTCTGCAGTTACACAAGCCTACAGTCCAAGCATGGCCCAGTCGGTAGCACACTTCCCTCTACATTCCCGACTTTTGGGTTTAAGTTCCACTTTGGGGTTGAATGCAAAATTAAGGCTGACATTTCAATGTTATACTGAGGGAGTGTTACACTGCCAGAGGTGGCATCTTTCAGATGAGACATTGAACTGAGGCCCTGTCTGCTGGCTTGGGTAAATTTGGAAGATTATTAAAGATAAGCAGTAAGTCTTCCCTCATGTCCTGGCCAATATTTATCACCTAATCAAAATCCCTCTAAATAAAATTTGCTCAGTAACTATCACATTCCTGTTCATGGGAATTTACTGATTGCAAATTAATTCTACATTCTGGGTTTTTGAAAATTATTCATTTGTGGGACACGGGTATTACTGGACCAGTATTTATTTCTTAGTCCTAATTGCCCTGGAGATTGTCTTAGCGAACTGCCTTCTTGAACCATTGAAGTTTTCGGGGTGGAGAAGCACCCTCATTGCTGTTAGGGAGGGTGTTTTATGATTTTGATCCAGCAACAGGGAAGGAATGATGATATATATCCAAGACAAAATAGGAGTGGCTTGGAGGTGAACTTGCAGGGGGTGGTGTTCCCATCTATCTACTGCCCTCTTCTTTCTAGACGGTAGCAGTTAAGAGTTTGGGAGGGGCCGTTGAAGGAGCCTTGTTGAGTTGCTGTGGTGTTTCTTGTAGACAGTACACACTGCTGCCACTGTGCCAGTGATGAAAGTAGTCAATGTTGAAGATGGGTAGTGTGCCAGTGAAACGGTTTGCTTTGATCCTGGTTGGTGTAGAGTTTCTTGAGTGCTGTTGGAGCTTCACTGATCCATGCAAATGGGGAGTGTACAATTTCACTTCAGACTTATGCCTCATGGACAGGTTTTGGGAAGACAGGGGATGCGTTATTCACCACTGAATTCCCAGCCTCTGACCTGCTTTTGTAGCCACAGTGTTTATAAGCCTGGCCCAGTTTAATTGATGGTCAATGGTAACCCCTCCAGGAGATTGACAGTAGATGGATTATATGAACATATGATGGGTAGAATAAGTGGTTAGTGGTCTTGAAGCTCAGTAGGTAGTGTACTTGCCTTTGAGGCAGAAGCTTCATATTCAATTCCCACCCCAGGGCACATTGAGCAAAGAATGTGGGTTTGTGATGCTGCCAAGTATCAACTTGTGCATCCTTCTAACACATGCCAATGAGAGGTGGCAAGAGCAGGAGAGATTCCTGCACACAGTAGTCCAGCTCTGGTCTCACAAGCCCTGTACAGCTGTGAACAAAACCTCCATTCCTTTTGCAAGAAGCAATACATTCCCCTTCCCTTTCTAATCATTTACTGCATGTGCAAACTAAGTCTTCGTGATTCATATGTCTGAATTATTATAATAATTCATTATGCTCCATCTGCCAAATCTTTGCTCACTCACTTAATCTGCTTACTATTGCTTTGCAGATCTCTGTGTCCTATTGACAACTTACTTTCCTACCTATCTTGGTATGATTGGGAAATTTTTCTTTCATTCATTCACAAGATGTGGGCATCGCTGGCTAGGCCAGCATTCATTGCCCAGAGGGCAGTTGAGAGTCAATCACATTGCTGTGGGTCTGGAGACACACATAGGCCAGATCAGATAAGGACAGCAGTTTCCTTCCCTAAAGGCCATGAGTGAATCAGATGGGCTTTTCCAACAATCAACATGGCTGCATGGTCATTATTAGACTTTTAATTTTAGATTTTTATTGAATTCAAATTTCACCATCTGCCATAGTGGGATTTGAACACAAGTCCCCAGAACATTACCTGGGTTTCCAGATTAATAGTCTATGCCACTAGGCCATCATGTCTCCTTAATTTATTTATTTACCATACATTCAATCCCCTCATCTAAATTGTTGATACAGACTTTAAATCGTTAGGGCCCCAACACTAATCTCTGTGACAGTACACTAGTTATGGCTTAAAGCTGGAAAATATCCATCTATCCTCATTCTCTGCATCTTCTTAGTTAACCAATCCTTTATCCATGTAAATATGTTACCTGTAAAGACTGTATCTTTTTTAATTTTCTGTATTTTTAATTGTTGGCTGAAATAGGAAAAGGACAGTTTTAAAAAACCAAGGATCTGCAGAAGGAATCAAAGCCAAAGAACTGAAACACATTGTAAGTTGTGTTTACACTGTTGCTTTTTTCAAATAGAGGGGTAAGACCATTTTTAGATGAGCCTGTAAGTTCCTCCTCTTCCTCCCCTCCCTGTCACTTTCCTCTCCTCGTTTCCCATCCCTGCCTCTTCTGTTTCTTCCCTTCCCCATTCTGTTGCTTCTTCTCTGATGCATCTTCAGGTCTCTGATCAGCGCTGAGTATTTATTGGAGATTGATAGAACTTCTCAGTTATTGCAGTGTTTTGGTCACAATGATGAATTTGAAGAAAGCCTCCAATGGACAGTCCCACTCTGAATGATTAACAAATGATAACTGACAAGCCCCTCTCCTTCAGGGCTTGTCTGCAGGCAGCATAATATTCTGGAGTGAAGTCTGGACATCATCAGATAACTCTCATATTGTAGTCAAAGTAATATCACACACTGCGTGTGACATACTTTCAGGACACAGACTGCAGTAGTACAGGCATCTTGTCACCACCTTCTCAGGGGCAGTTAGGGAGGGGCAATAGTCAGCCCATATCCATTAATACATTAAAAAGAATTGGAGTCAAGGTCATGGCAAGTTGACAGTTTCTGTCATTTTTAAACCACCATAACTCGCAATACTGATATCCATTTGCCATTCATCTGTTTGGTTAAATGAGGGACTGATGTATAGAGAGACTGGATCGGTTAGGACGATATTCACTGAAAAATGAAGGGGAATCTCATAGAAACCTATAAAATTCTAGCAGGACTAGGCAGGGTAAATGCAGTAAGGCTATTCCCAATGACCACAGAGTCCAGAATCAGGCATCATAGTCTAAGGATATGAGGTAGGCAATTTACGACTGAAATGAGAACTGTCTTCGCTCAAAGAGTGGTGACCCTCTGGAATTCTCTGCCACAGAATGTGGTTGAGGCCAAAACATTGAATGTATTCAGGAGTGAGTTAGATATAACTCTTAGTGCACAAGGGATCAAAGGTCATGGGGACAAAGTGGGAATAGGGGAGTGAGTTGGACGATCAGCCATGATCAAATCGCATGGCGGAGTAGCCTTGAGGGCTGAATGGCCTATTCCTTCTCCTAGTTTCTATGTTTCTGTCTTTCTAATTGCATTCCCAATCTGCAAATCTGTTAGACTTCCCCCAGATTTTTTTTTCACTTTCTTCCGTAGGATTGACTTTAACTTCTTTGAATAAAGCCTTAACTTTAGAATTAAGAAACTAGGTAACTAGATAACTATTCCAATAGTGGTTCTGCAACAGACAGAGTGAATAAGGTGAATATGAATTAATTGGCTTGTTGTTTGAATAGCTGTCCAGTGATTGCTCCACTCTGACTGAGAGTGAAGAGAGATAACTACTGGAATATTGGTGGAGACCTGGGTCATGTATCCTGTGCATAATCTGATGGTTCACCCTCAACTCTGTAGATTGTGAATTGTGGCAGCAGCCAGATCAATGATACTGCTTTAAAGATGACTACAGATGGATCAATAGCTATTGTGTTAGAACTGATTCCAGATTCATTTCCATGTTAATTTATCAAGAAATTCTGCAAACCATGCTGGACAGATAAGAATTCATTCAGCAAGAGAAATAAAGACAGGTTACTTGTACTATGCAACTGGTTCAAATAAAGAACAAAGCTTTAATATACACAGCTTTCATATACCTAACCTTCTCCCCAGGCTTGATGTACACAGCCTTTATACACAGCCTCATATATACAGCTCTCGTACTTACAGCCTTCATATATACAGCCTTCATACGTACAGCCTTCAAGTACACAGGTTTCATGGATATATTTGCACGTACACAACTGTTATATACAATGTCTCATGTACACAGCTTTCATAAACACTACCCTCATGCATGCAGCCAACAAATACACAAATCTCATGTACAAGCTTTCATATACACAGCCCTACGGTACATCCAGCCCTCATTACACAACTGTCATGTACAGAGTTTTCATCCACAACTCTCATATACACAGCTTTCATGTACTTGGGTTTCACGCACACAGCCTTCATATGCACAGTCCCCATCTCTGCAACCTTCAGATACACAGCCTGAAGGTCCATGAATCCTTCATGTACACTGATTTCATGTACATCAACCTTCACACACACTACCCTGATGTATTCAGCTGTCGCCTTGTGCAGGGTTAAAGGAGGTTACGTGATAGAGATAAGGAATGGGTGAGATTAGTAAGAAACTTGCAAAAGCAGATGAACATTTCAAACTTGGTTGACCTACTGTCCAAAGCAGTTGATCAAATGCAATTTTTTCAACATCTTAAAAACTGAAGCCACTGCTTAAGGTTGCTGGGATTTCAGCAAATTGGACCTTTGATTGTTTCCAAATTAAAAGAATTTCGCATTGCAACTGAATTCATTAGTGACCCATTCCAATTGCAATTTCAAGCCACTCCTTTCTAACTCTGTTCTCAGATCCAGGTTTGCACATTGTTGATGAATGGAGCTCAGGACTAGCAATAGCAAAGAGAGCACCAGAAAGGAGCCCAAATCAGTGATTTAGTTGTGGGCTCATTCCTGTTCTCTGTGGAATTTGCTGCTAGTGCCCAGGGCTCAGTTACAAAGTGAGCGCTCACTTTTGTGGATCGTCAGAGTTACGCTCTGTGCAAGGCTGCAATATTTTAGACTGATTTAGTCCAATTTTTAATGAACATTTGATGTTGAGACTTAAAGAAACCATTCAACCCAGGGGGACCACTTACAGTTTAAATACACATACCATTGACTGTAACAAACTCAGGTTTATTTCTCAAGACAGATCAAGAGAGAAAATGATGGCCACACTTGCCCCCAGAAAAAGCTGTGTAAAAATATGTATGAAAATTAGTTGAGATCAATAATTGAACCCATTGTAGACAAGCTGTGCTTCACCATGATGTTGAGAAGACGTTTTCCATTTTTACAAAAGACATTGGACAGAATGTCAAGAGATAGTAGGAACTGCAGATGCTGGAGAATCTGAGATAATAAGGTGCAGAGCTGGATGAACATAGCAGGCCAAGCAGCATCAGAGGAGCAGGAAAGCTGACATTTCGGGCCTAGATCCTTCTTCAGAAAAATCTTTCTGAAGATTTTTCTGAAGAAGGGTCTAGGCCCAAAACGTCAGCTTTCCTGCTCCTCTGATACTGCTTGGCCTGCTATGTTCATCCAGCTCTATACCTTGTTATCTTAGGACAGAATGTCAAGGTCTCTTTGTTTGACAACTCTCCCCAGGACCTTACCACTAAGTGTATAAGTCCTGCCCTGATTTGCCTTTCCAAAATGGAACACCTCACATTTATCTAAATTAAACTCCATCTGCCATACCTAGGCCCATGCACCATTTGATCAGAGTCTTGTTGTACTCTGAGGTAACCTTCTTTGCTGTCCACTACATCACCAATTTTGATGTCATCTTCAACCTTACTAACCAGACCTCCTATATTCACATCCAAATCATTAATGTAAATGACAAAAAGCAGTGGACCCAGCACTGATCCTTGCAGCACACCGCTGTTCAAAGGCCTCCAGTCCAAAAAACAATCTTCCACCACTACCCTCTGTCTCCTACCTATAAGTGAATTTTGTATCCGAATGGTTAGCTCTCCCTGTATTCTGAGTGATTTAACCATGCTAACCAGTCTACCATGTGGAACCTTGTTAAGTGCTGTGCTGAAGTCCATATAGACAACGTCCACCCTCTGTCTTCATCAATCTTCTTTGTCACTTCTTCGAAAATCTCAATCAAGTTAGTGAGGCACAATTTCCCACGTCCTTCCCTAATTGCCCTTGGCCTGAGTCAGGTCTGACCATTTAAGGGGGCTGGTAAGAGTCAAACACATTGCCATGAGTTGATCACATGTTAGCCAGATTAGTAAGGATGACAGATTTCTTCCCCAAAGGACATTTGTGAACCAAATGGAACAACTGACGATAATTTTATTGTCATCGTCATTGAGACCAGTTTTCCATTCCAGATTAATTCATTGAATTTAAATCCCACCACCTGCTGGGTAGGATTTGAACTCATATCTCCAGCGCATTAGCTGGAGTCTCTGGATTACCAGCCAACTGGCATTTCCCCAATGCATCTGCCTTGACTCCCAACCCCGCACCACATACAGAAACTGTTCTATACTCAAGGAATGAGTTATTGCTAAAGGCATTGAAAGCAAAGAAAGGAGATAGAGTGCTTGGTGTGTGGTGTAAAGATAACAATCTCTCCCTCAACATCAGCAAAACTAAAGAGCTGATCATCAACTTCAGGAAGCAAGAGGAGAGCATACCCCTATTGACATCAATGGAGCTGAGGTGGAGACTGTTGAGAGCGTAAAGTTCCTAGGAATGATGATCACCAACAATCTGTCCCGGACCATCCACATTGATGTGACAGTCAAGAAAGCACAACAATGCCTCTTCTTCCTCAGGAAGTTAAGGAAATTTTGGCATGCCCATAAGGGCTCTCATCAACTTTTATGGATGCACCATAGAAACCATTCTACCCAGATGCATCACGGCTTGGTATGCTCTGACCAGGACTGTAAGAAACAACAGAGACTTGTGAACACAGCCCAGACCACCACACAAGCCAACCTTCCATCCATTGACTCCACCTATACTTTTCACTGCCTCAGAACGGCAGCCAACATCATCAAAGACCCCTCCCACCCCAGTTTAACCTCTTCCAACCTCTTCTGTCAGGCAGAAGGAACAGAAGCTTAAGTACACTTACCAACAGGTTCAAGAATTCCCTGCTGTCATTAGACTTCTGAATGGACCTCTCAAATTTCAAATCTAAAGAGATCTTGCTTTTAGCACACCTTCATTGCAGCCATTACTTTGTATTCCTCTGTTCAGTCACCCTACGATCTCTGCTTGTACTGCATGCAAAAGGGAGGTGATGGCCTAGTGGTATTATTGCTGAACTGTTAATCCAGAGACACAGATAATGTTCTGGGGACCCGGATTCGAATCATGCCACGGCAGATGCTGGAATTGGAATTCGATAAAATATCTGGAATTAAGAATCTAATGATGACCATGAATCCATTGTCTATTATCAGAAAAACCCATCTGGTTCACTAATGCCCTTTAGGGAAGGAAACTGCCATCCTCACCTGGTCTGGCCAACATATGACTCCAGACCCACAGCAATGTGGTTGACTCTGAACTGTCCTCTGGGCAATTAGGGATGGGCAATAAATACTGCCTGGCCAGCAACGCCCTCATCCTGTTAATGAATAAAAAAAACAAAACATTTCACTGTACATAGGTACATGTGACAATGATAAATAATAAATCAAATGAATAAATCAAAGGCTATAGCAGAGGGATGGAAATTTCTGAAGGATGGTGGGGTTGAAACTTCAGACATTATCAGAGGAATGTCTAATATCATGAGGTGAACAAAGAATTGGATGCTTCATTGTACAATTGTAGCTTCAGTTGGATTTTGATAAAACAGTATGACCTGTTAATGAATATATCCTGTCTGCCTTGCAGAGAAGGACATAAAGTCATTGCAAAAGGGGATTCAAATCTTAGCCGCACAACCTGGTCCGCTGCTAGAAGTACAACGGGTTAGGTAGTTCACTATTCACAGGGTGATTGTACGGACAACAAAGTCTGCATTATCTGGTTCAACATCAAACAGAGTGCTCCACTAACTAGAATCTCCAATACTACCCCCACAGGCATCACTGTTTCTGCATAAAATATTGATGTCATCGATCTGAACCGATTGTAAAAGAACTGGCAAAAGATTGAAGTATATTTTCCCTCAGTGTTTACAGGGGAAAAAAATCAAAGGTGGAGAGATTCTGGGCCTCTGCAGTGTACATCAAAACATATTTTTGTTTGATCTCTCCTAGAATAGAATTAAATATCCTTTTATTGTCACATGTACTCCATTGTAGAAGTACAGTGAAAAGCTTTTACAATGTCTGCCCCTTATGGTGCCATCTTGGGTACAAATCTTGGAATAAAAAGTAGTTGCATTACTTCACAGAGTTTAAAAAATAATTTAGAAATAAGACACCGTTAAAGGATTGACTTTACAGCCAGGTTAAAAAATTTCAAATAAACATTACATTGCAGCATGTGGTCTGGTCGCCTGTACCAGACCCCAGTCCAACAGCCGTCCCTGCAGTCCTCTCCAGTCCACTCCAGCCGGCACTCAGCTGCTCCAAGGTAACTTTCAGGACTGCCTCCCCCGGGCCGGTCTCTGCCTGGGACTCATACCCTGCACGCTGCTCCAGGACTCGCTCCCTGGACTCGCACCCCGTGCGCTGCTCCGGGACTCGCTCCCCGTGCGCTGCTCCGGGACTTACTCACTGAGTGCTGCTCCGAGACTCGGTCCCCTTGCACTGCTCTGGGACTCGCTCCTCATGTGCTGCGCCGGAACTTACTCCATGTGTGCTGCTCCGGGACTCGGTCCCCGTTCGCTGCTCTGGGACTCGCTCTCCGTGCACTGCTCCGGGACTCGCTCCCCTTGTGCTGCTCCGGGACTCAGTCCCCGTGCACTGCTCCGGGACTCAGTCCCCGTTCTCTGCTCCGGGACTTACTCCCCGTGTGCTGCTCCGTGACTCGGTCCCCGTGCGCTACTCCAGTGGCTGTTTTCTCATGTGCTGCTCCTGGGGCTCTCTGCCCACGCAGTGCTCTGGGGCTCACAGCCTATTACCACAGACTGCAATAGGTGAACAGGTCTTTGTATTTGCTAGCACTGCCCAGTGCATGTAGTTTACAGAAATTTTACTGTATGTCTTCCTGCAACATATTTATGGCTACCTGCAATATATTGTAACGAATGTCTTATATTGTTCAAACCTAATAAAGGCATTGTTGTCTTGATTTGAGCTCTGAGCATTGTCTCATTACATCTTGTAATTCTCATGTACAAACCTTAATGCGATTTACAAAAGGTTAGTTCTTACAAGTGAAATGGTCTGGAGAGCAAACCAGGCAGGTCTCCAGACCTCCCCTTCCTGAGCACAATGTGCCCAGTCTGAGAGGGAGTTGAAAGAGGGCTATTGCAACCTTGAAATAAATTATGGAGTCGTATGAGACAGAGAAAAGATAATTTGGCCCATCATGTCTGTGCCATCTCTTTGAAAGAGCTATCCAGCTCAGTCTGCTAGCTAGGAAGCAGGTAATATCAGAGGAGAGCCCAGCTCGAATCTGTGTGCTGCCTCTGTGTACATTGAGACAAACAGTCGCCAAGATGACAGCAGAGTAGGGCTCCTGACCCAGAACTGTTTGCTCCATCCATTTCTTTTCTTTCCTTCTCTTTTCACTTTTTCTTTTCATTTTCTTTTTACTCCCCATCCTTGGACTGGCCTCAGCATGGACTTGAGTCCCGGCCTCACTGTGGACTCACACACACCCGGCCTCAGTGCAGGCTCACACACAGCCAGCCTCACTGTGGACTCACACACACTTGGCCTCACTGTGGACTCAAACACTTGGCCTTAGTGTGGGCTCACACACACCCAGCCTCACTGTGGACTCACACACACTCGGCCTCACTGTGGACTCACACACACCCGGCCTCACTGTGGACTCACTCACCCAGTCTCAGTGTGGGCTCACACACCCGGCCTCAGTGTGGAATCATACACTCGGCCTCAGTGTGGACTCACACACTCGGCCTCAGTGTGGACTCACACACACCCGGCCTCACTGTGGACTC
>NC_063368.1:4294382-4326654 GCF_021869965.1 Rhincodon typus
CGTCAGCCTCTCTGCTCCTATGAGCTTTTTTTTTCTGATGAAGGGTCTAGGCCCGAAACGTCAGCCTCTCTGCTCCTATGAGCTTTTTTTTTTCTGATGAAGGGTCTAGGCCCGAAACGTCAGCCTCTCTGCTCCTATGATGCTGCTTGGCCTGCTGTGTTCATCCAGCCTTGCACCTTGTTGTCTCGGATTCTCCAGCATCTGCAGTTCCTACTATCTCTAATTTTCTGTACACATGAGTTCAAATGTCACTGTGTAGCTGGTAGAATCTAAATTCAATTAATTAATAAATCCAATTCTTTATTTAAAGAAAAGGTTTGAAAACTATTCTCATTGATTGCCATAAAATCCATCTGCTGCATTAGTGTCCTTTAGGGATGGAAATCCAACCATCCTTACATCATCTGGACTCACTGCAAAACCATTGTCCATCCATAATTGTCCTTAAGAAGGTAGTGTTGAATTGTCTTCCTGAACCACTGAAGTCCCATTTGTCACAGGGATAAACACAGTGCTGTTTGGGAAGGAGTTCCAGGATGTTGACCTATTGATACTGAAGGAATGACAATACACTCTTAAGTTTTCTAAAAATAATTCACACGATGTGGGTGTCACTAGCCAGGCCAGCATCTATTACCCACTAATAGCCCAGAGTGTCAACCCCATCACTGTGGGTCTGGAGTCACATGTAAGCCAGATCAGCAGTTTCCTTCCCGAAAGGACATTAGTGAACCAGATGGGTCTTTCCTGACAAAGGTTTCATTGTCATCATTAGACTCTTAATTTGAGATATTTATTGAATTCAAATTCCACTATCTGCTATGGCAGGACTGGAACCCACATACCCGGAGCATTACCAAGGTCTCTGGATTAATAGAATCATAGAATCCCTACAGTGTGGAAACAGGCTCTTTGGCCCAACAAGTCCACTCTGACCCTCAGAGCATCCCACCCAGACCCATCCCCCATAACCTACCTAATCTAAACATCCCTGAGCACTACAGGCAATTTAGCATGGCCAATCCACCTAGCCTGAACATCTTTGGACTGTGGGAGGTAACTGGAGCACCCGGAGGAAACCCACACAGACACAGGGACAATGTGCAAACTCCACACAGGCAATTGCTCGAGGGTGGAATTGAACCCAGGTCCCTGGTGCTGTGAGGCACTGAGCCACCATGCTGCCAAGATAGTCCATCGATAATACCATCAGACCATTACCTCCCCACGAAGTCAGGAGTTAGGATGTGAGTGGCTTGGAGGGCAACTTGCAGCTGGTAGTGTTCCATGAATTCACTATCCTTGTCCTTCTGGGAGGTAGAGCTTGTGAGGTTTTATGTTACTGTTAAAGGAGACTCAGTGAGTTGCTGCAGTGCATCTTGTAGATGGTACACACCACTGTGACAGTGCATACATGTAAGGATTGAAGGTCTGGATGGGGCCTCAGTCAAGTGAATTGCTTTGCCCTGGATAATGTCAAGTTTCCTGTGTGGTATTGGAGCTGCACCATCCAGGCAAGTGGAGAGCGATCGCTGGGTTGTACCTTGAAGATAGTGGACTGGCTTTAGGGACTCAGGAAGTGTCTTAGCTCCATGTAATCCCAGCCTCTGACCTGCTGTTTTAACCACAGTATTTATATGGCTGGTATAGTTCCGCTTCTGGACAATGGTAACCCCCAGGATGTTGATACAATAGGTGGGATTTGAATGTGTGTGTGTGTGCGTGTGTGTGTGTTTATCAGATTGGGTGTATTTGAGAGTGAGTATGAGAGATTGTGAGAGTGAGTGAGTGTGGGAGTGCAAGTTAGTGTGAGTGTGAAACTGAGTGTGTTTGCATCAGAGTTGATGTATTTGAGAGTAAGAGTGAGTGTGAAAGTGAGAGTGAGATTGAGAGGATCTCATTTTGGTCTGGAAGATCCTTCCCAACTCAGTCACAAATTATTTTCATGTGAGTTCAAGGCTCCCACAGGACATATTGGACAGGCTCCTTGATTGACAGTTATATACAGCACGCACCATTTGAAATTCCGCCCCGTCAGAAATAATAGATGTGGTTAAAGAAGTTGTCAAGTTGACAGAGAGATTTAGCTTTTGCCTGCTGCTTCCAGAAAAATGGAAAGAATGAACTTCAGCAAATAGGAATGAGAGAATCTTTCTGTGCTCCTTCAGAGTTTATGGCTAATTGCGGGGAAGTGTCTGTAGTAAAACTGCCTCTTGCCTGAGTCTGACATAACAAGGTGTAGAGCTGGATGAACACAGCAGGCCAAGCAGCATCAGAGGAGCAGGAAAGCTGACGTTTCGGGCCTAGATGTTTCTGTCTGCTCCATTCTTGAACAGGGTGTTATCCCTAGTTATAAGAACCATTAGGACACTGGTCCCCATACCAATGGAACAGCTTCTCTCTCTCCTCTGCACCGGTCCCAATGCCCCATGAATTGGAACACATTCCTCAGACACTAAGCTCTGAGTCACACGCTTACCTCTCTGATTTTATTTACCCTATACCAATTTGCATGTAGCTCAGGTAGTAACCCAGAGATTATTACCTTGGTGGTTCTGCTTTTTAATTTAGCTCTAACCCCTCAATAGAACCATTTACTTAGCCCTGTCTGTGTCACTGGAGCATGACAGCTCGACCCTTCCCCTTACTCTCTGAGTACCTCTCCAATCCCAAAGAGATTTTGTTCCGAGGATTCTCTGTCTTTGCTGCAGAGAATAGTTTTTATTCCCCTAACAATAGTTGAGTTTCTGGTCAATGGTAGCCCCCATGAAGTTGATAGTGGGGCATTCAGATACCACTGAATGTCAAAGGGTGGTTAGATTGTCTTTTACTGGATATGGTCATTGCCCAGCATTCGTGTGGCATGAATGTTACTTGCCACATGTCAGCCCAAGCCTGGCAATTGTCCAGGTCTTGTTGGATTTGCAATGGGCTGCTTTAGCTGATCTGATTGTGGCCTTAACTCCACTTTCCTGCGTATACCACTTCCTCCGCAACCCTTAACTCATTTGTCAGTCAAGAACCTGACTAACCCAGTCTTGAATATATTGAATGTCCTCAGCCTCGACTGCTCACTGCAGAAGAGAATTTCAAAGCCCAATGACAAACTGAGAGAATTCATAGAATCAAATCGCTACAATGTGGAAGCAAGCCATTCGGCCCACACTGACTCTCTGAAGAACATACCACCCAGACACCCCCTACCCTATCTCTGTAATCTTGCTTTCCCATGGCCAATCCACCCTGGCCTGCACATCTTTGGACTGTGGGAGGAAACCGGAGCATCTGGAAGAAACCCACACAGACACAGGGAGGATGTGCAAACTCCACACAGACAGTCACCCGAGGGTGTAATCGAACCTGGGTCCCTGGTGCTATGAGGCAGAATTGCTAACCACTGAGCTACCATGCTACCCATCTCTCATCTTAAATCAGAGAAGATCTTGTCTTTAAATTTTGTCCCTAGTTCCAGACTCCCCTGTGCGGGTCACATCTATTTAAAATCCACCCTGTCAAGCCTCCTAAGAGCCTTATAGTTATTTGAATAAATCTGTTCAGGCAGGCTGTGAGGCACCTATAGGATAAGTGGGACTTAAACCTGGACTGTCTGGCTCAGAGCTGCATTCTCCATCATTGCATCACAAGGCCCTCTTAGAGTCTTCAATGGGTGAATAAGACACAATGTGCTGTCTGAATCTCCCACAATTCATAGCAGGGTGGGTTTCAGGCCCTTTCGAGTCAAAGAGTCATGGAGTCATAAGAATGTAAACAGATCCTTCAGTCTGACCAGTCCATGCGGACCATAATCCCAAACTTAACTAGTCCCACCTACCTGCGCTTGGCCCATATCCCTCCAAACCTTTCCTATTCAACAACTTATCCAAATGTCTTTTAAATGTTATACCTATACCCGCATCCACCACTTCCTCTAGAAATTCATTCCAGTTATGAACCACTCTGTGTGTAAGCTACCCTCATGTCTTTTTCAAATCTTTCTCCTCTCACCTTAAAAATATATCCCCTAGTTTTGAACTCACCCATCTTAGAGAAAAGACCTCACCCATGCCCCTTATGATTTTATAAACCTTTATAAGGTCCCCCCTCAAATCTCCAGTGAGAAAATTCCCAGCCTATCCAGCTTTTCTTTATAACTCAAATCCTCCATTCTTAGCAGCATCCTGGTAAATCTCTTCTGAACCCTCTCCAGCTTAATAATATCCTTCCTATAACAAGAACTGGACACAGTGCTCCAGAAGAGGCCTCACCAATGTCCTGTACAACATCAACATGATGTCCCAACTCCTGTACTCAAAGGTCTGAGTAATGAAGGCAAGTGTGTCAAACACCTTCTCAACCAGCCTGTCTATATATAATGTAAACTTCAAAAAGTTATGTACCTGAACACTTAGGTCTTTCTGTTCTACAAAAGTCCTGTAGAGGTTGCTGATCATCAAATTATATAATCTACAAGATGCCTTATTTGTATCCAGTCAGTACCCATTTCTATTCCGTTGAAGAGGTGAGTTCTATTACAAAGCTTTGTCACTGAAAGGTATTTTACTTCACTGGCCTTAAACCAGTTTCTTCAATAATTGAACATTCGTCAGTTTGGTAAAGGAGGTTTTGGGGATTTGATTTGTCAATGATTACAGAAATGTCATTGTTTCTGCTTAAATTGTAATCAACTGATATTTTCTTATTGTCTGTCGATAATTGTGTGGGTGTTGCGCAAACAGAACACTTTAGTATATTAGGTCATTGTTGACTGCCACCCCGATCAGCCAGAAAATCTCTCGCAGCTCTCGTACGGAACTTTAACCTCTCTGATAGCCATCGATTCTTAAACCTCTCATTTCCAGTCATCATCACAGCCGTGTATTAATTTTATCACTGTCACCATACTCAGGCCTCTGCACTTTCTTCTCCCCAAGCAATACCGTTAGACACAAAAACAGGAAGTGTTGGAAAAACTCAGCAGATCTGGCAGCATCTGTGGCGAGAAAGCAGTGTTAACGTGTCAGGACCCTTCTACAGAACAATGTTCCTCAGATGCTGCCAGACCTGCTGAGTTTTCCCGGCAATTTCTGTTTTTGTGTCTGATTTCCAGCAGCTGCAGTTCTTTGGTCTTTTTACTGGTTTAATGCTACCAGGCAGTCTGATTGACTCTGACGTCATCAAATTTCCTCACCACTACTTTGATCCCCTCACTCATTCTCTGCGCCTCTTCCCTCCTACCAGTCTCCATGTTTTACAAAGGCCCTGTCTATTAGACTTAGACTTGGAATCCCTACAGTGTGGAAACAGGCCCTTTGGCCCAACAAGTCCACACTGACCCTCAGACCATCCCACCCAGACCCATTCCCCCTATAACCCACCTAATGTACACATCCCTGAACAAGAACTGGATACAATGCTGAACAGCCCCTGTCTAACCAATGTCAGCTGTAGCTCATTGCCATTTTCCACAGTGGATTCAAGACTCACTCTGTGAACTTGAGCCCAAATTTCCAGACCGATGCTCCCGTGCTGTGATGATGGATTGCTGCTCTGTTGGAGGTGCCCCCTTCAAGTAAGATTTTAAACCCAGTGCTCTTTCTTTCCTCTCTGGTGAACTTGATGAAGGGAGGGGGAGTTATCTCCCAGTATCCTGGATAGTATTTATTCCTCAATCAATATCACAGAAACAGATAACACATTGCTGCTTGCTGTATACATTTCAGCTGCCACGTTCCCAGTATTACAATAACGATTCCACTTCAAAAGTGATTTATTGGCTGTGGAACAATCTTCAGATTGCTAAAGGCACTATATAAATGCAGGAGAGATAGTAGGAACTGCCGATGCTGGAGTCTGAGATAACAAGGTGTGGAGCTGGATGAACACAGCATGCCAGGCAGCATCAGAGGAGCAGGAAAGCTGACGTTTCGGGTCTGGACCCTTCTTCAGAAATGATATACTATATAAATACAAGCCTTACTTCTTTTTGGATTTTGACTTCTCTCCAGCGGTCCTCAGTTTGACACCAACCGACCCTCAAGTTTTCAGTTTGATTTCTATGTTTAAACACTCATTAGCAAAAATAATCCACAGTTAATGTTGCTGAGTGAACACTTGCCTCCGACAGTGCTGAAGGTGTGAGCTATTGCTGTCAAGATACAGATTCCATCTTTATAATCATGTAAATATGATTATGTGGGCCATAACAAAGATTCAGTTCCTCCAGTTTAAACCTTTCAACCATGTTACATACAAACACTGTCATTAAGGATGGAATTTTAACCCTTTGATCTGTCTGTTGAAGAGAACTCTGGAAAACCATTTTAATGCAATGTTACTTCAATGCCTCAGTGTGTCCCTTAACAAATGTTTCTGTTATTCACAGTCCTCTTCCCCCTTTCAGGACACAAACTGCTTGGGAGATGCAGAGCTGAATCTGATGCTTTTGCTGTCTCTATACAGACAGCTGCAGAGGAACAACAGGGAGCCTGCCCATGGGAAATAAAGAGTGAAGGAAGGGGATCATTTGGTTGGGGGAGGGGGGTGGTCACTAACTACCTGGAATTAAATATCCCACAGCCACATCACATATCATTCATTCATGTCAACTTGTTGGCAAAATGTGATCAACTGTTTATGATTTGCAGAGATTTTGAACACAGCTTATAGAATCCCTACAGTGTGGAAGCAGGCCATTCAGCCCATTGAGTCCACACCGTCCCTCCAAAAGCACCCCACTCAGACTCACCCTATTCCTGTAATCCCACATTTTCCCATGGCCAATCCACCTAACCTGCACATCTCTGGACTGTGGGAGGAAACCAGCACACCTGGAGGAAACCCACACAGACACAGGGAGAATGTGCAAACTCCACGCAGACAGTCGCCCGAGGCTGGAGTTGAACCCGGGTCCCTGGTGCTGTAAGGCAGCAGTGCTAACCACTGAGCCACCAAATGGATATTTCATGGCCATGTAATGCAAAGGCACCTTGAGGAAGACAATGCCTTATCTGCAATTAATGGCATCCGATGTCAAAGTTGCTGTCCTGGAATACCCACTGACACGAGGGATTTATTACCTGGTGTGTGTGTGAGTGAAAAGAAGGCAGGAATGGGGTTGGAATTAAATGTACTGGGCATACTGGAGCTCCGTTTTGAATTGTACAAGATAGGGTCAGATCAGCGCGTCTCATTGGCCAGTTTCACTGGTCTTTCCTCTGAGCTTCAGATTGTGAAGTTCTGTAGATGCCTACAACCAAGTCCCAGAATGAACCAGATAGAGTCATAGCGTCATACAGATGTACAGCATGGAAACAGACCTTTGGGTCCAACTCGTCCATGCTGACCAGATATCCTAAATAAATCCAGTCCCATTTGCTAGCATTTGGCCCATATCCTTCTAAACCCGTTCTATTCATGTACCCACCCAGATGCCTTTAAATGTTGTAATTGTACCAGCCTCCACCACTTCCTCTGGCAGCGCAGTGGGTAAAGACTCAAAGCTCCGGTCATCTTGAGCTTCCAAGGCAATAGGTAGGATCCTGCTCCAAATGACACAGACTCTCCCTCCGCCAGGATGGGGCAGCCTCAGGTTTTGAAGTCACGGCTGCTCAGCCAGATAAAAGGAGCTGACCCTTGGTTTGTGAATCCTACGAACTGTAAATTGTCTCTGTGTCATCTCTTGTGATCAGACGCTCTGATCTGCTCTCAATTTTTTTATTCATTCATAGAATGTGAGCGTCACTGGCCGGGCCGCCATTTATTGCCCATCCCTAATTGCCCAGGGTGCAGTTAAGAGTCAGCCATGTTGCTGTGGGTCTGGAGTCACATGTAGGCCCAGACCAGGTAAGGATGGCAGATTTCCTTCCCTAAAGGACATTAATGAACCAGATTTTTTTTTGATTATTCTGTCACCATTAGACCAGCTTTTAATTCCCGATATTTTAAAAGTTAAATTCAAATGTCACCATCCACCATAGTGGGATTTGAACCCATATTTCCTGGACAAGAACAAAAACAGAAATTGCTGGAGAAACTTCGTAGGTCTGGCAGCATCTATGGAAAGAAAGCAGAATTAACATTTTGAGTCCAGTGAGTTTTCATGTTGCCAGACCTGCTGGGTTACCCCAGAAATTTTGACTTTTGTTTCAGACCTTCAGCATCCGCAGTTCATTGTTTTTAGTCCCAGAATGTTGCCCTCAGCTCCACGTCAGGTCATAGGGTTAAAGGTCAATGTGTCTAACCATCTCTCCAACTGGACTCAATGCAATGACATCTAGCTATTGCTGTAAATGATCCATAGATGTGACTTTAAGGAGTTATCCCCATTCAGAGGGGTGATTTTTATAATGACTTTTCACCTCTGTGGATAGATTAAAATTTTAATGGAGCATCTGAATTTTAAGTTCTGAAAATTCAGAAGTATTCACAGCCTAACATAGACATTTGAAATTTGATTTTAAAAAATGCACTTCTTCTTCCACAGCCCCTTGGTTTAAAGCAGTATATTTGCCCATGTCTAGAAAAATGTCAATGGTCTTTATAAGTTAAGAACATTTATGGGACAGAATGTCCAACTGAGAAATGAAACAGCTCCAACAGGTGTGGGTAAATGATTTGCAGCAATGTCTATCATCTGCTAAATCTCTTTCGTTCTCAGTTGCATGAGTTGTTCTGGTACACTGTCAGGAGCAGAGGTATGTTTTAATACTGTAGTTGGCAGACTATGAGCTATTGTCACATCTTCTTGTGTGATATGATACTGTAGTCTACTTGTTCTTTCCTTCAATCCTTGCCATTCTGTTTCAGTTGTTTGTTCTGCAGCATTTGTGAAACTGAAAGACTCCTGCATAGCTCCAGTGCTTTGTAAAAAAAAAATGTATGAATCCTCTTCTTCAAACATTGATCAATCAAGCAAATTGAGAGATTTCCAATAAAGCTTCACTCATATGAATAGAGTCAGAAGTCACACGTCATCAGGTTATAGTCCAACAGGCTTATTTTAAATCACAAGCTTTCGAAGCACTGCTCCTTCATCAGGTGAAGTCACTTGTTGGACTATAACCTGGTGTTTTGTGTCTTCTGACTTTGTCCCACACCAGTACATCCACATCATATTAACAAATGTTATTGACAGATGTGGTTTCATTATAGGTGGAGACTGGAGAATTTATAATTGAGAACAGGGAAAAGGCAGAGAAGCTAAACAATGACGTTGGGTGGGTCCGAAGTGATATTGGCTTTGTGTCCCAATTGTGCAAGAAATCTGATTAAGTGTAGCTCAACATCAGGAACTCCTTGCTCCATTTTTTACGCTTTGGACGGGAGGTGTGGAAACTTCGTCGCTAGGCAGCAGCAAGTTGCCAATTAAGGGCAATTACTGCTTGTAAAATGGCTTTGTAGAAGGCCAAACACACCATATTAATATTCAGATGTCTAACTTATTAGCGAACCACCTGGACATTGAGAATTCTCGATGTGGAAATTGGATCAAGTTCTTGGTGATTTCAGCTTGCCTTGCTCTGGAGGATCTCTGTGTTGGACACAGGGTGCCAACATTCCATGTTCACAGACATTGGCATCCAACATATATCAGTCTCTAAGAAGCCCCATGGCACATGTCTGATCCACTTACAGGACACGTCTGCATTTTAATGATGCCTGGTAACTCTCATTGCAATACTACAGCAAGGATAAAGTACGCTCGGGGACACACATCCAGCTCAGGAACTGGGCCAGATAAATCTGCATGCTCTTCCCTCACTGTCACAGTGCTCACTCTCTCTGACAATAAAGTCATCATAGTCCCAGAGGGCCACTCTGTCCTTAGAGAAGGAAAGGTGATTGGTGCTGGGTTTAATCTGAGGGGCACCATGCCTCAGGTGAAAGGTGTCATTGAGAAGGTGAGACATTCATGGTAACCTCAGCCAGCATGGGAATTGAACCAATGCTGTTGGCATCACTCTGTTTCACAAACCATAATCCAGTTAACTGAGCTAACTGACTTTGAGCCTACCTGATTGCTCACAGCATCCCTGCCTTGCATTGCCTTTGTACACTTTCTACCTTCAGTCAGAGCTACCAGGCTCATCTCACTTCTGTCTTACTGTACTGTTTCAGGCAGAAACGAAAGGCAGGAGACTTGTCAGGAGGCCTCAGTTTAGTCAAGAGGGACAGCCTTCACTCAGGGGGCCCGCAGGGGCAGTGTGTGGTTTGGAGGGGAACTTGCAGGCATTGGTGCTGTCATGTATCTGCCATTCTTGTGATAGAGGTATTGTGATAGATCCTAGCTCTGCAACTGAAGGGCCCTTCGCAAGTTGCCACAGTGCATCTTGGAGATCTGTAATTATGGTGGAGGGAGTGAATGTTGAAGATGTTACATGGGATGCTAATCAAGCAAGCTGCTTTATCCAGCTCGGGCTTAAGCCTTCTCTAATGTTGTTAAAGCTGCACTCAGCCAGGCCAGTGGCAGTAATCCATCAATCTCCTAACCCATGCCTTGTCGATGGTGGATAGACTTTGGGGACTCAGGAGGTGAATTACTCCCTGCAGAATTTCTAACCTCTGATCTGTTCCTGTAGCCACAGCATTTAAATGGTTGGTCCAATTTAGTTTCAGGTCAATTGTAATCTCCAAAACATCAATAATGGAGGATTTAGTGATATGGTCATTGCCTGGCACTTGTGTGGCACAAATATTACTTGTCACTTGTTAGCCCAAGCCTGGATATTGTCCGGGTCTTCCTGCATTTGAACACAGACTGCTTCAGTCTCTGAGGAGTCGTGAATGGTGCTGAACATTGTGAGATCATTGGCGAACATTCTCACTGCTGATGAAGCAGCTGAAGGTGGTTGGGCCTAGGACACTATCCTTACGAAATCCTGCAGAAGTGTCCTGGAGCTGAAATGATGGAGCTCAAACAATCATGACCATCCTCCCTATGTGACAGGTATGACTCTAACCAGCTGGGAGATTTCCCCCCGATACCCATTGATTCCAGTTTTACTAGGCCTCCTTGATGCCACACTCGATCGAATTCCATTTTGATGTCAAATGCTTTCTTCTTGACTTCACCTTCTCCTCTTCTTGAATTCACCCCATTTTTTTCACATTTTGACCACAGCTGTAATGGAGTTAGGAACTGAGTGGGCCTGCTGGAATCCAAAGTGAGTAGCAGTGAGCAGGTTAATATTGTATAAGTACCATTCACCTTGGATGGCACCTTCATTCACTTTACTGATGATTGAGAGTGAACTCATGGGTGTTAACTAGGCAGATTAGAATTGTCCTGCTTTTTGTGGATAGGACATATCTGAATAATCTTCCACATTGCCTCATTCAGATCTTGAAACAGCTGAGGCAGAGGATAAAAAGGAAGCGTCTGTATTACCAGTACAAAGTGCATGCTGCAGAGAGTCAAGTGCTGCAGTTTGGTAAATGTGCAAGTTTAAGAGTTAATCTCTTGCCATTAGAATCCAGTACTAATTGCTGCTAGTTCTTTAGTTAAATTCACTGTTTAATACTGTTTAATTCTAAAGGGTAGACAGTTAAGTTTCATTCCGGCTGGGAAGGGTAAAAACTCTCTCTCTTCATAGTAGGAGGGTTTGCTGTATCTTGGATAGTGGGGGTGGGAGCGGGGGGAGGAATGACAGTTAATCTGGTTTAAACCAGTTCCTGAAACAGCTGAGGCGGAGAATAAAAATGGAGGCGTCTGTATAAGCGGCTGAGATCTGAGCGTTGCAGTTTGGAAAATGTGGGAGTTAGGTGAAGAGAGGTCTTCCTTTTTCTCTGGTCTGTTTACTTTCACAGATCAGTGTGAACAGGAACAGGCAAAGGAGCAAGAGCTGGAGGGATGGAGGTTGTTAAAGGATTAATTGAGAAGCACAGGACTTAATTAAAAGTGAGTGAATAAGAGAAGTAGATTAAAGTTATGCTAAATGGTGCATTTTTAAGATTAAGTAATTGTGAAAATTAGCAGGCAAGACTAAGGAAGTTTAGGTTTGAGTCATGGTAGGTGAAGTCAGCTGAGTGGAACTTGTGACCTATCAAATGTGGAAACCATGGATGTGTGCAGGAAGGTCCCCCAGATGCAGGAACCTGAGCTCCATGTTGTGGAGTTCGAGCAGTGGCTAGAGACACTATGGCACATCGGCAAGGCTAGGAGTTTCGTGGAGAGAGGGGCTCACAGCACAGCAGCTGCAGGATTTGGAGGAGGGAAGGGAATGTCAAGGAGAGTCAGGCAGCTAGTGCAGGAGTCCCTCAGGGTCCTGCTCTCAAATCATTGATGAGGGAGCTGGTTCCTTGAGAGAGCGAAGATCAAGGCAAGCTTTTGGCACTGTGAGTAGCCTCGATTGTACAGGAGGGGAAGAAGAAGGCAGAAGCAATAGTGATAGTGGGTTTGTCAGTGAGGGGAACAGAGAGGTGTTTGTGTGGTACCAGAAGTGACTCCAGAATGGTGTGTCTCCTCCTTGGTGTCAGGGTCCATCCTGAAGGGAGGGGGTGACAAGACAGAGGTTGTATTACACATTGGTACCAATGATATAGACAGATGGAGGTCTTGCAAGGCTTTAGGGAGCAAGGCAGTAGGGTAAAGAGCAGTAACTTCTGTGCTGGTGAGTACAGAAAAAGGAGAATATGTGCATTAGGAGTTGGTGCAGGGGTGATCATTCTCCTGGATCATTGGGACTGTTTCTGGGAAGTTGGGTCCTGTACAAGAGGGACAGTCTTCACCTGAACCAGAATGGGACAAACGTCCTTGTGGGAGGATTTCCTAACATTGGGAGGAAACTAAACTAGCAGTTGTGGGAAGGCACACTGTGTTAGCTCAGTAAGAACACAGCATATTTTAGTAAAGGAACCAAAGCAGAGGAAGTTCAGCCATGTTGAGTTTCTAGGGAGTAAGGTGAGGCTGGATGGCCTTTAATGTCAGGAGTATTAGAGGTAAGACAGATGAGTTATGGGCATGGATTGACTCATGGAACTGTGATGTTATTGCCATCACAGAGATGTGGCTCAGGGAGGGACAAGACTGCCAAATTAACATTCTGGGGTACAGGATCTTCAGGCAGGACAGGGAGGATGCAGAAGTGGAGGTGGTGTCACATTATTAGCTAGGGAGGCAGTTACTGCAGTAAGGAGCGATGTTATCTTGGAAGGGGCATCAAATGAGGCTTTGTGAGTAGAACTTTGGAATCAAAAGAGGGCAGTCACACTGCTGGGAGTGCATTATAGAATCCAGTCAGCGGCAACTGAGTAGATATGTTGTCAATTTACTGAGGTTTGTTAGAAAAAAATAGGAGGTTAGCTATATTAGGGGATTTTAACTAGCCCAACACTAGTTGGGATTGTCATAGGATAAAGGATTTAAAGTGGGCAGATTTTTTGAACCGTATTCAGGAGACCTTTTTATATTGACATGTAGAAGGTCTCAGAGACAGTGAAATACTGGACCTAATTCTGCAGTACAAAGTTGTTCAAGGTGAGAGTGGAGAAGCAGTTTAGTGATAGCAAGCGCAACACCATATGTTTTAAGTTTCTTAAAGAAAAGGAAGAAGATAGTCATTTTGTTTTTAAAAAAATGGTTTGGATTGGACTCAGGCATATTTTAATAAAACATGACAGGATCTAACCAGAAGAGGCTGGGGACAGCTCCTCCTGAATAGACTGACAGCAGAACAAAGGGGGACTGCTCAAAAGGCAGAGTACAGGCCCAACATGTTACCTTTCCAGTGAAATGTGGGAACAACAAGCCCAGAGAACCCTGAATGTCTTGGAGTATTCAGAGGATAACCAGGGAGGGAATATTAAAATTAGCTTTATTGTCACAAACGTTCAAATGAGCACAGTGAAAGTGTACAAGTCACCACTTATGGTGCTATATAAGGTACAAAGGTTCTTAAGTACAAATTATTGGGACAAAAGTTAGAAAAATAAAGAAATAAAAAATCCAGTAATAAATTAGAAAAATAGAGAAATAAGAGTTCAGAATAACAGTCCTTCCAATCCAGGCCACGCTGGTCTTCACCTCGAGACCAGGAGTTTGAATAGTGCCCATTCATGGGGAGCAAGGAGACAAGCTGTGAGTGGTAGGGTGTTAAACATGTACTACATCTGCCTTCAGTTAGCAGAAAGAAAACGTAGGTACAGAATTCGGGATAGTGTTTCTTGAGATCACATGGAGTGAATCAAATTGGCTGAAGATGGCATCTATGATTCTGGGGACTTATTGGAGGTGACACTTCTAGCTGATGATATTTGCAAATCTCCAGCCTTGTCTTTTGCGCGGATATGCTGGGCTTCCCCTCGTTGAAGATTGGGATATTTGTGGAGCATCCTCCCCCAGTGAGTTGTTTAGTTGTCAACCCCATTCACGACTGGATGTGGCAGGACTGCAGAGATTAGATCTGAGACCATTGTTTCTGGGATTGTTTCTAAGATTTGCAGTCTTCTTTTAAAAGAAAATAAAGTAATGAAATGTAAGGCTATCTATTCTTTAGAAAATCAAAGGTGCAATGCTTCTTGAGTGGTGGGGATTTGGGAAGTGCTGCTGTTTGGTGTTCTTGTCCCTGAGTCACTGAAAGCTAACATGAAGGCGCAGTAAACAATGGGAAGGTTATTTGTGTGATGTCACCTGGATTATTGCATGTAACTTTGGTAGCAAAGAGGGCAATAGGGGTTTATCAGATTAATTCCTGATATGGCAGGATGGTTTTGAGAAGAGATCAGGAAACCAGGTCTGTATTCTCTTGAATGAGAGGTGATCTCATTGAAACTTACAAACTTCTTACAGTTTGTGACAGGGTGGACTAAGATAAGATGTGCCCCTGATTCATGATCCTCAAACAAGGGCTGCTAATGGCTTATTGTTTATTCTGAGATGAGGAGGAATTTCTTCACCCATGGTGTGATGGATCATTAGAATTCTCTATTCCAGGGGCTGTGGAAGATCAATCATTCAGTATGTTCAAGACAGAAATTGATAAACTATTGGAGACTAATGGCTCCAGGAGCTACGGGGAAAGTGGCACTGAGGTCAATGATCAACCAAGACATAACTGAATGATAGAGCAGGCTTGATGAGTGGAATGGTCTACTGATCTTATGTTCCTATTCGACTTCCCAACTCCAGAATGGTTTGATATTAGTTCACTTGTCAAAGGGTTATTTTGGCAATTATCAGAAAGCAGTACAAGTTAGTTATAACAGATTCAGTGCTATCTTCCAGCTCCTGTCTGTGCTGAATGACTAACCTATTTATAGGGTTCTGTGGTAAACTAAGCATCAATGTCTTCAATGACTTCTTAACATTTGACACTTTCTTCTTCAATTCTCTGCCTGATGAAACTGGGGAGGGCAGGGGTTTGGTTTAGCTCAGTTGGCTGGATGGCTGATTTGTGATGCAGAGTGACTCCAATAGCATGGATTCAATTCTCACTTCAGCTGAGGTCACCAGGAAGGACTTTCCTTCCCACACCTCTCCCCTTTCCTGAGGTGTGCTAACCCTCAGGTTAAACCACTACCCAGTCACCTCTGTCTGGGAGGCCAACTCTCTGATCTGCTAGGACTATGGCAGCTTTACCTTGAATGGGAGCGGTGTCAGTTCTACTGCTGATTGAGTACAGTAAGGTGACCTGCTCCTCCCCAGTTTCTTTCGGTCTGGAGCTCATCCAGCTTTGATTGAAGCAGTAACTGCAGTCCATCCAGTGTAGAACATTTTGAGGTCCAGGGGCTCGGAAAGGGATAAGGTTTTGTCCATTGTTCTGTACACCTCTATCCAGATGTTGTGGGCCCCTGTTCCTCCAATTGTCTGTCGCTGTGACTATTTTCTCAAGTGTGCTCTGCCAGGCCATTGGCTTTTCACCTTCCCACCTTCATCAGCATTCGATCCAATCCTCAGTAAAGGATTCACAAATAGCTGGCACCACTTATAAATATCCTGAATGCGCTAAGCACCACATTACTACAAATTAATGAACCTTCATTCATGGTCCTATTCACAGAGAAATGGTCCAGGAGAGGATTCCATTAGAAACTTGTTCATCAGGTTCCAGTTCCCTGTGATCTGATAGGGATAGGCTAGTGTTGAGGAAGTGGGGAGGCTGTAGAAGGATTTGGACAGGCTAGGGGAGTGGGCAAAGAAGTGGCAGATGGAATATGAGTGAAATTGCAAAGCGATGCACTTTAGTGGGAAGAATAGGGGAATGGGGAAAGGCTTCGCAAAGCTGAAGCACAAAGGGACTCAAGAGTCCTAGTTCGGGATTCTTTTGAGGTTAACGTGCAGATTCAGTTGGCAGTTAGGGAAGCAAATGCAATACCCGAAACACTACCTAGGTAGTGTCTCCCACCCATCCTCCTCCTCTAACCAAAAAAAAAGGTTCTGAGCGCTGATTTGGTAAGGCTACTAGTATTTTTTTTTAAAATTTGTCTGTTTGGGAATTCAGAACAGTGGGAATGGATGTTAGGGCAGTTGTATGCTCCTCCTGTAGAATGTGGGAGGTAAGGGTCACCACTAGTGTCCCCACTGACTTCATCTGCGGGAAGTGCACCCAACTCCAGCTCCTTGGAAACCGTGTTAGGGAACTGGAGCTGGAGCTGGATGAACTTCGGATCATTCGGGAGGCTGAGGGGGTAATTGAGAGGAGTTACGGGGAGGTAGTCACACCTCAGGTACAGGAAAAATGTAGATGGGTTACAGTCAGGGGACGGAAAGGGAACAGGCAGACAGTGCAGGGATCCCCTGTGGCCATTCCCCTCAAAAACAAGTATACCGTTTTGGATACTGTTGGGGGGGATGGCTTACCAGGGGTAAGCCATGGGGTACAGGTCTCTGGCACAGAGTCTGTCCCTGTTGCTCAGAAGGGAAGTGGGGAGAGGAGGAGAGCATTAGTCATTGGGGACTCCATAGTTAGGGGGACAGATAGGAGATTCTGTGGGAACGAGAGAGACTCGCGGTTGGTGTGTTGCCTCCCAGGTGCCAGGGTCCGTGATGTCTCGGATCGTGTTTTCGGGATCCTTAAGGGGGAGGGGGAGCAGCCCCAAGTCATGGTCCACATAGGCACCAATGACATAGGTAGGAAAAGGGATGGGGACGTAAGGCAGAAATTCAAGGAGCTAGGGTGGAAGCTTAGAGCTAGAACAAACAGAGTTGTTATCTCTGGTTTGTTGCCCGTGCCACGTGCTAGCGAGGCAAGGAATAGGGAGAGAGAGCAGTTGAACACGTGGCTACAGGGATGGTGCAGGAGGGAGGGATTCAGATACCTGGATAATTGGGGCTCATTCTGGGGTAGGTGGGACCTCCACAAATGGGATGATCTACACCTGAACCAGAGGGGTACCAATATCCTGGGGGGACAATTTGCTAATGCTCTTCGGGAGGGTTTAAACTAATTCAACAGGGGGGTGGGAACCTGAATTGTAGCTCCAGTGTACAGGAGGTTGAGAGTAGTGAGGTCATAAATAAGATTTCAAGGTTGCAGGGTGTACCGGCAGGCAGGAAGGTGGTTTGAAGTCTGTCTACTTCAATGCCAGGAGCATCCGGAATAAGGTGGGTGAACTTGCAGCATGGGTTGGTACCTGGGACTTCGATGTTTGGCCATTTCGGAGACATGGATAGAGCAGGGACAGGAATGGTTGTTGCAGGTCCCGGGGTTTAGGTGTTTCAGTAAGATCAGGGAAGGTGGTAAAAGAGGGGGAGGTGTGGCATTGTTAGTCAAGGACAGTATTACGGTGGCAGAAAGAACATTTGATGACAACTCATCTACTGAGTTAGTATGGGCTGAGGTTAGAACCAGGAAAGGAGAGGTCACCCTGTTGGGAGTTTTCTATAGGCCTCCGAAAAGTTCCAGAGATGTAGAGGAAAAGATTGCAAAGATGATTCTGGATAGGAGCGAAAGTAACAGGGTAGTTGTTATGGGGGACTTTAACTTTCCAAATATTGACTGGAAACGCTATAGTTCGAGTACTTCAGATGGGTCAGTTTTTGTCCAATGTGTGCAGGAGGGTTTCCTGACAGAGTATGTAGATAGGCCAACAAGAGGCGAGGCCACATTGGATTTGGTACTGGGTAATGAACCAGGCCAGGTATTAGATTTGGAGGTAGGAGAGCACTTTGGTGATAGTGACCACAATTCAGTTACGTTTACTTTAGTGATGGAAAGGGATCGGTATATAAAGCAGGGCAAGAGTTATAGCTGGGGGAAAGGCAACTATGAGGCGATGAGGCAAGATTTAGGATGCATAGGATGGAGAAGGAAACTGCAGGGGCTGGGCACAATTGAAATGTGGAGCTTGTTCAAGGAACAGCTACTGCGTGTCCTTGAGAAGTATATACCTGTCAGGCAGGGAGGAAGTGGTCGAGCGAGGGAACCGTGGTTTACTAAAGAAGTTGAATTTCTTGTCAAGAGGAAGAAGGAGGCTTATGTAGAGATGAGGCGTGAAGGCTCAGTGAGGGCGCTTGAGAGTTACAAGTTAGCCAGTAAGGACCTAAAGAGAGAGCTAAGAAGAGCCAGGAGGGGACATGAGAAGTCTTTAGCAGGTAGGATCAAGGAAAACCCTAAAGCTTTCTATAGGTATGTCAGGAATAAAAGAATGACTAGAGTAAGATTGGGGCCGGTCAAGGACAGTAGTGGGAAGTTGTGCGTGGAGTCCGAAGAGATAGGAGAGGTGCTAAATGAATATTTTTCGTCAGTATTCACGCAGGAAAAAGACAATGTAGTCGAGGAGAATACTGAGATACAGTCTATTAGACTAGACGGGATTGAGGTTCATAAGGAGGAGGTGTTAGCAATTCTGGAAGGTGTGAAAATAGATAAGTCCCCTGGGCCGGATGGGATTTATCCTAGGATTCTCTGGGAAGATAGAGAGGAGATTGCAGAGCCTTTGGCTTTGATCTTTATGTCGTCATTGTCTTCAGGAATAGTGCCAGAAGACTGGAGACTAGCAAATGTTGTCCCCTTGTTCAAGAAGGGGAGTAGAGACAACCCTGGTAATTATAGACCAGTGAGCCTTACTTTGGTTGTGGGTAAAGTGTTGGAAAGGATTATAAGAGATAGGATTTATAATCATCTAGAAAGGAATAATTTGATTAGGGATAGTCAACACGGTTTTGTGAAGGGTAGGTCGTGCCTCACAAACCTTATTGAGTTCTTCGAGAAGGTCACCAAACAGGTGGATGAGGGTAAAGCGGTTGATGTGGTGTATTTGGATTTCAGTAAAGCGTTTGATAAGGTTCCCCATGGTAGGCTATTGCAGAAAATACGGAGGCATGGGATTGAGGGTGATTTAGCGGTTTGGATCAGAAATTGGCTAGCTGTAAGAAGACAGAGGGTGGTGTTTGATGGGAAATGTTCATCCTGGAGTTCAGTTACTAGTGGTGTACCTCAAGGATCTGTTTTGGGGCCACTGCTGTTTGTCATTTTTATAAATGACCTGGATGAGGGCATAGAAGGATGGGTTAGTAAATTTGCGGATGACACCAAAGTCGGTGGAGTTGTGGATAGTGCAGAAGGATGTTGGCGGTTACAGAGGGACATAGATAAGCTGCAGAGCTGGGCTGAGAGGTGGCAAATGGAGTTTAATGCGGAAAAGTGTGAGGTGATTCACTTTGGAAGGAGTAACAGGAATACAGAGTACTGGGCTAATGGTAAGATTCTTGGTAGTGTGGATGAGCAGAGAGATCTCGGTGTCCATGTGCATAGATCACTGAAAGTTGCCACCCAGGTTGATAGCGTTGTTAAGAAGGCGTACAGTATGTTAGGTTTTATTGGTAGAGGGATTGAGTTTCGGAGCCATGAGGTCATGTTGCAGCTGTACAAAACTCTGGTGCGGCTGCACTTGGAGTATTGCGTACAGTTCTGGTCACCGCATTATAGGAAGGATGTGGAAGCATTGGAAAGGGTGCAGAGGAGATTTACCAGGATGTTGCCTGGTATGGAGGGAAGGTCTTATGAGGAAAGGCTGAGGGTTTTGAGGCTGTTTTCGTTAGAGAGAAGAAGGTTAAGAGGTGACTTGATAGAGACATACAAGATGATCAGAGGATTAGATAGGGTGGACAGTGGGAGCCTTTTTCCTCGGATGGTGACGGCTAGCACGAGGGAACATAGCTTTAAATTGAGGGGTGATAGATATAGGACAGATGTCAGAGGTAGGTTCTTTACTCAGAGAGTAGTAAGGGCGTGGAATGCCCTGCCTGCAAAAATACTAGACTCGCCCACTTTAAGGGCATTTAAATGGTCATTGGATAAACATATGAATGATAATGGAATAGTTTAGGTTAGATGGGCTTCAGATTGGTTTTCACAGGTCGGCGCAACATCGAGGGCCGAAGGGCCTGTACTGCGCTGTAATGTTCTATGTTCTATGTTCTATGTTCTATGCTAGCATTCAATTTGACAGGACTAGAATACAAGAGCAGGGATGTTTTGCTGAGACTGTATAAGGCTCTGGTCAGACCACATTTGGAATATAGTGAGTAGTTTTGGGCCCCATATCTAAGTAAAGATGTGCTGGTGTTGGAGGGGGTGCAGAGAGGTTTATAAGAATGATCCCGGGGATAAAGGGCTTGTCAGACAAGGAGCAGTTGAGAATTCTGGGTCTGTACTCAATGGAGTTTAGAGGGATGAGGGGAGAGCTGATTGAAACTTACAGAATACTGAGAGGCCTGGATACATTGGAGGTGGAGAAGATGTTTCCCATAGTAGGAGAGACTAGGACCTGAGGGCACAGCCTCAAAATGAAGGACAACCCTTTAGAACTGAGATGAGGATGAATTTCATCAGCTAGATTCTTTGGAACTCATTGCTGAAGAAGACTGTGGAGGCCAAGTCATTGAGGTGTATTTAAGACAGAGAAAATAGGTTCTTGATTGGTAAGGGGATCAAGAGAAGACAGGAGAATGGGGTTAAGAAACATTTCAGCCATGATCAAATGGTGCAGCAGACTCAATAGACCGAATGGCCTCATTCTGTTCCTGTCTTATGATTCCATCTGGTGGCACTGATACCTACGGGTAAACAGCTGAACCCATCATATAGCAATCACTTACATGTATGTCCCTGCTCTTCATCTCCCTGGGCTCCTACAAAAATTAGAAAGTTCTGCAGTGAGAAATGGACATATCTATCTCACTGATATCTGTCTGTAAAAGCATTGTTGAAACAATCTTTCCAAGCAGCACTTTTTCACACTGAAGTTTAAAATTTAAGTGGTAGGTGAGGGAGGACACAGGAAGGTATTATTCATTTCACTGAGTAAGGTTACAAGTACTGCTTTCAGACAGCCATTACTGAACTAATTTTATTGAAACATTTCCAGAGAGAGACAGGGCAATATAACAAAATACTCATCTTGTAATATATAACACTTCCTCCCCACTTAAACAAACCTATCCTTTAAAATGCAACATATTACATGTGCATGTTCCTGGAATATAATATGACTACATTTGTTGCATTCTTGTCTTTACTGTAATCACAACTAAAATGTATACGACCAAGAAAAGATTTACAAAGATGTTACTGGGACTGGAGGTTTGAGTTATAGAGACTAGATAGGCTGGGCGGTTTTCCCTTGGAGCCTAGGAGATTTATAAACGTTATAGAGGTTTATAGATAAGGTGAATGGCAAATGTCTTTCCCCTAGGACGGGGAGTCCAAAACTAGAGGGCATAGGTTTAAGGTGAGAAGGGAGTTATTTAAAAGGGACCTGAGGGGCAACTTTTTCACACAGAGAGTGGTGCGTATATGGAATGAACTGCCAGAGGAAGTGGTGGAGGCCGGCATAATTATAAAATTTAAAGCACATTTGGACAGGTACATGAATAGAAAAGGTTTAGAGGGATATGGGCCAAATGTAGACAAGCGGGACCAGGTTAGTTTGGGAAACTTGGTCGGCATGGACGAGTTGGACCAAAGGATCTGTTTCCGTGCTGCATTACTCTATGACTAATAGTGTGGTTTACCATGAAAAGATATTACACAGCCATTTGGACAGAGATCTTGTAATGGGTGTAGTTTTGACAATCAGTGTCCTAAACAAATTAGGTTGTTCAAAATTTTGCCAAAATGATGCTCAATTCCGCATACACAAACCCTTGCGTTTATCTGTTGTAATCTCAGGATGTCCAAAAACACTTTACAGCCAATTAATTATTTTTCAAGTGTAGTTATGGTGTAATACAGGAACCAATGTGCACACAACAAGCAGAATTATACTGACAATCAGTTCATCTCTTGTTGGTTGAGCGATAGAGATTGCTCAGACTTCTGCACTTGAATTTATGCACGTCACACCCACAAACAAATAAAAACACAGGAATACAGGCCACTCAGCTTTATTTAGTTTTACATTTTTACTGGAGTCTAAAGCATTCTTTATAGACTTTACATTGTAAAGCCATCTTCAAAATACAGTTTAGGAATCTTCCCAAGGCATGATTTTGGCAGGGAGGTAGCAACATTTTGCAACAACTCACAGTGGGCATAAGCTCCGGTTAAAATTCTTAAAGAATAGGAAAATAGAAATGAACATTTGCTTGTATCTTCCTCCCATATAATAATTGAGTAATAATTTGATAATTAAAAGTTGAAACATTGAACTTTAATACAGTAGATTGAATCCAATCAATCCAATATTACTAATTTCTAAAACGGCATTTCACAAAAATACATTGAATTACTCGACAGGAAACGCACGCACAGCAAAGTACAGAAGTCGGCTTTATGAAGCTGATTGAAGGATTCGGAAATTCCCCCTGTTCCTGACAGTTGACATTAGGGGAAATACTAAAGTGGCAATGAAGCTCGTAAGAGTAAAGGTACCTTTGTGCTTACGTTATTAGCACACTGTGCATAAAATGCCATTGCAAGTGTCCAATTGTTTAAAAGTGAGAAATTTAATAGACTGTTGTTTAGATAACCCAAGGTTGTAATAGTTTCTGAAACTGGCATAAATACTTTTTCAATCATCAGGGCAACTTGCTTTAATCAAATAGTTAGTTCCTTGAAAATTAATTATCAATGACCAACTCTCTCAATGCACCAGACACTACATCCAGGCGAAAACAATTCTGCTTTGAAATCAGAACTGAGGAGTTCTTTAGGGAAAATGCAGAGCCTGCTGCCTCAGAGCAATTCTTGGCTTGTTACATCTCATGTTGCTTTCCGCCAGGGCTGACCGTCCGATTTTGCAGTTTTCCTCATTTATCTGGGAGGTTTCAGTTATTGGTGGCTGGAAGCCAGTCATGGTATTAGCCACGTGGACAACATGAATTTTATTGGTGGTTTGCTTCTTCAAGTGACAAGTAAAGACCTGCCTGAATCTCTTGCGAAAATGCTTTGATATCAAAGCGTACACAATAGGGTTGAGGCAGGAGTTGGCATAGGACAGGCAGTGTGAGATGAGGCGGAAGGCGTATGTTGCTTTATTGAACGGGAAGTAACCAAACCAGAAGCACATGATCACAACATGATGGGGCAACCAACAGAGGCAAAAGAGCACAGCAACAATGATTATCATTTTCGTCACCTTCCGCTTTGCTTTCTTCGACTCTGAGATGGTCTCAATGGGATCCACTGATGTCCACAGATACTTGATTGTTCTGGTGTAGGCAAGACTCAGGATCGCAACTGGGATTAAAAAGCCAAAAACAAACGAGGAAACATCCATTATTTTTCTCTTCCTGTCTTCCCATATTGGCACGCAAATGGGTATTCCCTCATAATGGACAATCTGGTAGTAACTCAGGTATGGTCCAGCCAGGATGATGGACAAGGCCCAGATTACAGCAATGGCAGCTGTGGCATTCCGTGCTGTGCGGAGGTCTCGGGATTTCAAAGGGTATCGAATGGCAAGATATCTACAGAAATAAAGAAACAAGAGATTCGCATCAATACGTCAGTCTTTCATTTTATTCCCTGAATTAGTTGATGCCTTTACAAGGTTTAAGAACATTTCCAGTCCTGGAACCCACTACAATGCTGCAGCACCAACATAATCCTGACCCTCCAATGCTGCAGGCTCCTTCCATACGCTTGGGCAGCAGCCCTTGGCAGAACAAGACAACGAGCTAAATCTATCAGCCAGGCTGCCTTCTGGATCCATGGAAGAGAGAGACCTGTACTCTGTGGAGTCAAACAGCATTGAGGGCAGTGAGAAAATCCCCGTTGCTCAGAAATCAGCCCTAGTGTAGCACAGGAGGTTCTACGAGTTCTGAAGAAAGGTCGCTGGACCTGAAACTCTGCTTTCTCTCCTCAGATGCTGCCAGACCTGCTGAGTTGCTCCAGCAACTTCTGTTTTTGTGTAGCACGGGTGGTCATTTGACTCATTGTGCCTCAGTGTGCTTTTTGAAACAGCTATCTGATTAATCTGTTTTCCAGTAGCCTTTTAAATTGTTGCCCCTTCAAGTATTTAACTAACTCGTTTTCAAATAATGAAACTGAATCTGCTTCTGGCAATTTTCAGCCAGTACAGTCTAGATCAATATCACACTTGAGTAAAATACAGCAGCCCTTAATTCATCATTGGTTCTTTAGTCAATTTATTTATGTGTCAATGGTTAAAAACAATTATTGTGCGAATTTGGAGAGTCCCATTCATGTCATTGTATCTAAGGAACACTAACAATTTGGATTTGCATGAATTCCCTATTTAAAAAGCCATAAATACTGGTGGAGATTATTTCCCAACTTTCAGTATTATAATCAGGTACTGCTGCATTGCATTCCCTAATAAATAATTTCTTACTAATGCTGATTGTCTGCTTCCAGGGGACTTCAGTCAGCGCATTCAAAATCAAACAAGTTCCCACTTAAAGTTGGCTTGTGCTGCCACAAGGTTTAGAGCTCAGGGTTCTATTTTGCATATTGGAGAAATGACTAATCTTGTTAGTATGCAGCCTTTAATCATTTCTCCTTACCCAAGAGTGACTGTACTCTGATCAATAGGTGCATGTCAATTCTTTTATTCCCAGCATTATACATAATGCTGTTCTCTGTAAGTACATCTTTCAGTATAGATTATTCAACCCTTTCTTCTGTCGTCCTGCCTGCTGATGCACCATTATGATATACATCGCTTTTTCATTATACTGCAAAAAATATTCGCATGTATTCCTTGGTTCTCTAGCCAATTCCTTCAGTTTGTGACCATCGGTTATTGATTTTCCCGCCAGTGGCAACAGCTTCTCCTTATTCACTCTGTCAAGATCATTCAAAATTCGAGCATCTCTGCTAAATCCTTTTTTAATCAACCTTGCTTTTAGGAAAATAATCTCAGTCAATTACTTCATATAACTGAAGTTCCTTATCCTTGGTATCATTTTAATATATCTCACTTGAACTCTAAGATCCTGATACCTTGCTAAAGTGTGGTGTCCAGAATAAGACACAATATTGTAGCTCTATAGCACTAGGGATCTAGAATGGAATATGATATCACAGAATCCCCACAGTTTGAAAGCAGGACATTCAGCCCATCAAGTCCACATCAACTCTCCAAACAGCATCCCACCCAAACCCACAGACCTACTCTTTCCCTGTAACCCTGCATTCTTCTAGTCCACCTAACCTGCATATCCCTGGACACTATGGGCAATTTAGCATGGCCAATCTATCTAACCTGCACATCTCTGGACTGTGGGAGGAAGCCAAAGCTCCTGGATTAAACCCACACAGATACAGGGAGAATGTGTAAACTCCACACAGACAGTTGCCCGAGGTTGGAATCGAACCCGGGTCCCTGGCGCTGTGAGGTCTATTTGCCTTGGATGGACAAAAACAAAATAAAACTATCTATAGGATCCCTACAGTGTAAAAACAGGGTATTCAGCCCAGTGAGCCAACACAAACCCTCCAAAGGGCATACCACCCAGACCCAACCCTTTTACCCTACATTTCCCATGGCTAACACACCTACCCTATACACTATCAACAATTTAGCAATGCCAATCCATCTAACTTGCACATATCTGGACTTTGGGAGGAAACTCACACAGACACTGCAAGAATGTGCAGACTCCACACGAACAGTCATCCAAGGCTGAGATCAAACCTGGGTCCCTGGTACCGTGAGGCAGCAGTGCTAACCACTGAGCCACTGTACCCCAACAGAACCAAATCAATTTTCAAAAACTGCTCAAAGTTGAATTGATGCTGGATGATATTTAAAAACAATGTAGGATGCCCCTCTATAAGTTAATGAGATTAAAATGCAATTATCCAATTACAACAGAAGAAGGGTAGCTGCATTGATGTTAATGATTGTGAAGAGCTTGCTATTGATTGTCCAAGATGGCAACAATTTGTCAATGAAGCTGCTCCATGCTTCAAGTTTCAACACCTTTATGATGAGACAGAGAAAAGGGTGAGATGTGAAGAAAATGCAGCAAATCCTGCACTCCAGATCCCACTACCTGTAGAATGTCCTATAAAGCCAAAGATCTGCAGGTTGACTATTGGCCTGTTCAGCCACATGAAGAGCCATGGAAGAAACTCTCAAACCTGAGTCGACATCCTCGAATCAACAGGGGCCAGCTGATGATGATGATCAGAAACGTGTGAGTATCCAGATTAGGAAATGATTGACGGGCTGGGAATCTTTTCTCATCTGAAAAAAGGGGCAACCTGACAGAGACCTTTAAAATTATTAAACATTTTCATCGAGTGGATACAGAAAGAGGTTCCCTCTTGTGAAAGACTGGGTCATCAATATAGGCATCAGGAGGAAATTCAATAGAAAATAACATCTTTACCCCAAATAGTGAGAATGTGGAACCTGCTACCCCAAGGAATGGTTATAGCAAATAATATAAATGGATTTAAAGGGAAACATTTGAGGGAAAAGGGTCCTGACAGTAGATTTAGAGGAGGATTGTGTGTAGAGGCTGGAATGGAGCATAAAAACCAGCAAGGATAGGGTTAACTCAAATGTTCCTGAGACAGAGAACCCACATATTGTGTATGTCACTCAGAAGGCCCAAGGCTAAGAACTTGGAAAATATTGAAGTCAAAAGTGATCTGGATGTCTTTGCTCATGGGTGGCCAAATGTTAGCATGAAGATACAGCAATCAGTTAGGAAGACAAATGGTATGTTGGCCTTCATCACAAGGAGATTAGATTGCAGCAGTAAAGGTGTCTTTCTGCAATTGTATGGAGCCTTGGTGAGAAGTCACTGAGAATATTGTGTACAGTTTTGGTCTCCTTATATAAGGAAGGAATATTTGCTGTTGTAGAGTGCAACGGAGCCATACAATCACACAGCACAGAAACAGACCCTTTGGTCCAAATCGTCCACGCCAACCAAGTTTCCCAAACTAAACTAGTCCCACTTGAATGCATTTGGCCCATATTGCTCTAAACCTTTCCTATTCGTGTACCTGTCCAAACGTCTTTTATGTATTATAACTGTACCTGCATCTATCACTTCCTCTGGCAGTTCATTCCACATACGAACCACCCTCTGATAATCCATGGAATGATAGTATTGTCATAGAATCATGGAATCATACAGCACAGAAGAAGCCCTTTGGCCTACTGAGTCTGTACCACCAAAAATACACTTCTACCTACACTAGTCCCACTCTCCAACAATAGGACCATAGCCCTGAATGTTTTGCCACTTCAAGTGCTCATCCTAGGACTTTTAAAATTTATAAGGTTGTGTGCCTCCCAGGCAGTGCATTCCAGGACCCAGCCCCATTCTCTGGGTGAAAAAGGTTTTCTTCAAATCCTCTCCAAACATCCTGCCTTTCACTTTAAAATTATGCACCTTTGTCTTAGGAGAGAATAATGCAGCAATTGAGTCTGTGCTCTGTAGAATTTCAAAGGCTGACAGGCAATCTCATTGAAACTTACAATTTTTTTTACAACGTGGGACAGAGCGGATGTAAATAGGATGTTTTCGCTGGCTGGTGATTTTAAAACCAGGGAGGGACACGGTGTCAAAATAACAGGTCATTTAGGATTAAAATGAGGAGTAATTTCTTCACTCAGAGGCCAGTGAATCTTTGCAATTCCCCACCCCATAGCACTTTGGGAGCTCTGTTATCGAGCAGGTTCAACATCACTAGATATGGAGAGATAGTACAGGGAAATGGTTTCTTGACCTGGGAGAATGGCAAAGTAGCCTTGATAGACTGAATGGCCTACTCCTGCTCCTATGACAGTGCCACATATTTCCAGCGAAGGAGCATTGCAATTTATTGTTAAATCAAACTCCAAAATTGAATATTTAGTGGAGATTTAGTGAAATGTATCGCTACCCTAAGCTGCTCGTTTGAGAATCAATTGTGTGTCAGCACAAGTAATGTTTGCAAAATTTAATCCACTCTGTGATCATCATTTAAAAGGCTGTGGCTGAAACTATTTTTATTTTAATACTGGTCAGCGATTAACATTCTCTGTTTCTAAAATGATCAGACAAAGGTGACCGATGACAATCTGCAGAATTGTAAATGCTGTCATGTTGTATCCTGTGACAGTCCTGATAATTCCCACTGCAGGTCAGCTTCTTGACAATTGTGTATGGACTATGTCGAATTGGAACTGAATAGATTAGTTGCCGTTCTAAATCTCACTGTGTTCCAAGATAACTTTCAAAGTCAAAATATTTCCCCTCAACATTTCAGGCAACCGGCAAAGGAAACAGAAGGCGAGTTGAGCATTTTCTTTCATACTGTGAAATTATTCCCTGAAAGGTCAGCATGTGCAGATTTAGTAACTTCCAAGTTAGAATTAGATAAGTTCTTGAAGGAGAGAAATTTGGTGATCTTTGGGAAAAGACGTGGGAAGGGGGTCTAATTAGATAGTTCTTTCAAAGATTTGGGACAGGAATGATGGACTGCATTCCTGCCCCTTCAGGGCAGTATAGTTTTATGGCACTGAAACTGGACCTCGAACCAGGTCCAGAGTATTAACCACAATATTATTTTCCTTCTTTTTTAGTCTTCCTCCTTCAGGGTTTCCTGCTCGGTGCCTGACATGGGGAAGACAGAAGATCTTACAGTTACATGTCCTGCATTATGCCAACATACTCTTTCAAGTAGTTGTGATTGAGTTGCTACCTTAACCTCTCCTGCTCTTAGTGTTTTGTGTTCACTTACCACCCTTCCTATAGAATTACCGAAAACTACAGGCCATTTGGCCCAACTGGTTGGTACTGATCTTTACACACCAGCCTCCTACCACCCTTCTTCCTTCTCCCTAACCAGTATGATAAGAACATAAGAAATAGGAGCAGGATTAGCCATTAACATTTTAAATTTAACACTACACCATTCAATACCATTCAATGGCAGATCTTCCAAATCAACTCCACTTCCTGCCTATCACCTGATCTCCATCTGTCTTTCTATAAATTTTCTCCTTCATGTGGTCTCTCAGTCTCTCATTAAAAACATCTATGCTACTCACCTTAATGACCCACATAGTAGCCACTCTAACAATCCTGTTGATCTAATTTTGGACATCTATACAAGTTGAAGGAATTTCTCTGCCCAGACAACAGCAGACATTGGGAAGCAACTGTCAGAGCGAGAACCCATGTGTAACTCTTTTGCGAGTGCAGTTTCTAGGAACACCCAATGTGGCCATCCAACTTGGCAAAAGTTATAACGTTATAGGAAGGATATTATTAAGCTGGAGAGGGTTCAGAGGTGATTTACCAGGATGTTGCCGGGTATGGAAGGTTTGAGTCATAAAGAAAGGCTGGATAGGCTGGGACTTTTTTCACTGGAACGAAGCAAGTTGAGAGGAGACCTTATAGAAGTTTATAAAGTATACAAAGGTTAATGACAATTGTATTTTCCCTAGGATGGGGGATTTCAAGACTAGGGGACACATTTTTAAGGTGAGAGGAGAGAGATTTAAAAAAAGACATGTGGGGCAAATGTTTTACACAGAGGGTGGTTCGCATTTGGAATGAACTTCCTCAGGAAGTGAATACAATTACAATGTTTAAAAGACATTTCGATAAGTAAATGAATAGGAAAGGTTTGGAGGGATATGGACCAGAAGCCGGCAGATGGGATTAGTTTATTTTGGGACTATGTTCGGCATGGACTGGTTGGACTGATGGGTCTGTTTCCATGCTGTGTGTCTCTATGGCTCTATACATGGTACAAACAACACAGGAAGCAGACTCACCTGTCGACTGATACAGCAGCCAATGTGAAGCTACTCGCATACATGGTGAGGTAGATGAAAAAGTGGACCACTTTACAAAGGAATGAGCCAAAGACCCACCCGTCCAGTGTATAGATGGTGGCTTGAAAAGGAACACAGAAGATAATAAAGAACAGATCAGCTATGCTTAGGTTTAAAATAAAGAGATTGGTTGTGTTATAACTCATCTGGCCATTCCTCAGCAGCACTGCCAGAACAAGGCCGTTCCCTATAGTTCCAAGTAGGAATATCAGTGAAAAGATGATCGGAACGATGATGCTTGCAGGCAGATGATTTGGATTTTCAGAGACCTTCCAGTCATCCGCCATATTGGTGTCAGGTAGATGGCTTTACCAAGCAAATGTTGGTGAAATTCTGCAAATACATGTAACAATAAAATTAGAACAAACATTGGCAATTGTTGAATCTTACAGTGACATTCTCCCATTCTTTTCAATAACAAATTCCTCAGCAAGTGAGTTAATAGATCTAGTACTATGGATGGTACTCAGCCACACAGAAGACTGGTTTCATTTGTAATTCATATTTAATTTTAAAAAATAATGCAACCTGTCCAGACACATTACGACACATGTGGGGCAGTTAGGACTTGAACAGAGTCTTCTGGACCAGAGGAAGGGATACTACTACTCCAACACAAAAGCCTTAATTCATGTCAGTTAGCTGGCTTCAAGTTAGGATGGCTGTATAATTGATCCTAGCAACAATAATCTAATCAGAAGAGTAAGCAGCTGAGATTCCCGCTCCTGGCAATTAGCAATGCACCTCCATTAAAAATGATGGATTTCGTGTGAGGATTAAGTCCAGCTGAACTGGAAGACTTCTCCAGTCAAATAGCCTTCCAGAACTCATTGCCTAGACTCGCACACACAACATGGCCACTGTGGCCAAATCCAGACAGCATCAGTGAAATGATAACCTGAGAAAAATGAATCCTCCTTCAGGAGAGGAGAGAAACAGATGGAAAATACTGTTATTCACACCTGCACACTCCAATAGCGGCCTTGCATCTATTACTTCTACAGGATTTTAAACTTAAAAGATTTCAATACCATCATTTATTTAAAGATAATTCACAGTTCTGTCTATTTGTCAACAACCATTTTACAACATTCAGCATTAAGCATGTAGCATAAGAGCAGTGGTTCTAATTAACAAATTAAATTGAAACACATTTTGTTCGTTAGTCTGATAAAGAAACCCTGTGATATACTGAGAACACCTTTTATCATTTTAGTGGTTTTACTAGACACTAATTTTCCTCTCCTTTCTGCACTCCCTCATCCCCACAGAATCTTTTACAATAATGAAAGCTGCAGAAATAACAAATAACCAAACAACTGAGATGAATTTCCAAAGCCAAGAGGAAAACTGTTCAATATTTCATTATTAACTACAAACAGTTCTACAGCAGATCTAGTGTAACAGCATAATGTCACAGTGCAGTTAGTCAGAAATGTATTACACCCCCAGACCTGCATTTGGCTTTCAGCTGATCATTTTGGTTAATGGTGAACGTCTAAACAGGGTCATATACCAATAGCTGCTTAGAATGGGCTAGGGACTAGAGTGGGTTAGGGGTTAGGATGGACAAGGGACTAGAGTGGGTTAGGGGTTAGGATGGACAAAGGACTAGAGTGGGTTAGGGGTTAGGACGGACAAGGGACTAGAGTGGGTTAGGGGTTAGGACGGACAAGGGACAAGAGTGGGTTAGGGGTTAGGACGGACAAGGGACTAGAGTGGGTTAGGGGTTAGGACGGACAAGGGACTAGAGTGGGTTAGGGCTTAGGATGGACAAGGGACTAGAGTGGGTTAGGGCTTAGGATGGACAAGGGACTAGAGTGGGTTAGGGGTTAGGATGGACAAAGGACTAGAGTGGGTTAGGGTTAGAATGGACTAGGAGTTAGAGTGGATTAGGGGTTGGAGTGGGTTAGAGGCCAGAGTGGGCAGGGGCTAAATTGGGTTAGGGGGCAGAGTGGGTTAGGGGTTAGAATGGACAAGGGGCTAGAGTGGGTTAGGGATTAGAGTGGGCTGGGGTTGGAGTGGAGTAGGGACTAGAGTGCATTAGGGATTGTTGGAGTGGAGTAGGGGCTAGAGTGGG
>NC_063368.1:4326664-4352459 GCF_021869965.1 Rhincodon typus
GTGGAGTAGGGGCTAGAGTGGGTTGGGGATTGTTGGAGTGGAGTAGGGGCTACAGTGGGCTAGAGGCTTGCTGCATCACCTTTGTCTGGAATTTCACACCAAAATGCTCCAGCCAGTCCAGTGAATGCCAATCACACTATACTGCAACCTGAGTCCCCCCTCTTTATGCCCAGACTCCAATAATTGATTTAATTTTACTGTTATATACTGATATAACAACAAAAATAAGGTAACCACACCCAACCTTTAATGTGAAAGCTACAACAGGAAATACTGATGTGTTCAATTAAATAACAGTAGGTTTACTTATCAATTCCTCAATTTGTTTTTTTATCTTCAATCTCATCACAATCCTATCTCCATTTGGTAATGTGATTTACATTCAGCTTCTGATGTTCATCTAGTTATTGGATTACGTTACTTTGGTTAACTATTAGTTTCATCCTCCTGTACATTTCTATAACTAGGTTTCTACATTGGTTTTATATATGCATTTTTAATCAGTTTTCTGTTGACTATTTATATTAACTTGAGTCCATCTCCCTCTTTATATCCAGAAACATAACCATTTGTTTTTCTGTTATAGCCCCATGAAGGCACATACATACAGTTAAAAACACATAAAAATGAATGTGGACAAAACAAAATCACGCTTTTATATATGGACATGAAAACATACACAATGAAGCAAGTATAATATTATCCTGTATATAAAATTGCATAAAAGAATTGAAATAGATAGGACTTCTACAAAAACCTGATATAAATTGCAAATTAGAAACCCAAAGTGGAATCTTTGGTAAATGAACATAAATATTTATATATTTTAAATTAATAATCACAATTATACATTGTGTTGTGTTATTTAACTTACATTCAGGAGATGTCCTTCAGTGAATTACAATTCAGTCAGTCAACATTCTGCAAGTTGTATTGAATCTGCACGAACAGTCCCTTCAGAAACAACGTTGCTTTTCACTTTGATTTCCAACATTCTTCTTCACTGAACACTGTTTGCTGTTCTTCTGTCCAGTGATCATATTTGCATTCTAGCATATTACTGGAGGAAAAGGTGTCTGGTCTGTCTCGATGGGGCTGAATATTAGCCACTGAAGGGAGCTGCACTCACTTTTCACACTCAGCTCGTGTTATAAAGAGGGAGCACTGAATCAGAGGAAATAGAAAGCAAATCAGAATTAACTCCTTCACCAGCACATTGCATTTCATATTCCTCTCACTGGCATCTACCCGACAATGTGTAAAACTGAACAGGTTAGTCCTGTACATGAATAAAAAGCAGGACAAATCCAACCCAATTACAATCCCCATCGGTTTACTCTCAAACATCAGCAATGGAATGAAAGTAGTCATCAACAATATTGTTAAGCAGCACTTTCTTAGCAACAACCTGCTGACTGACTAAGTGCCAGGACTACTTAGCTCCTAACCTTAATACAGTCTTAACTTGAACATTGTTAAAAGCGCTGAACACCAGAGGAAAGATGAAAGTGACTGCCCTTGATGTCAAGGCTGCATTTGACCCAGAATGGGACAACAAGGAGCTCTAGCAAAATTAGAGTCAATGAAGTTATAGGAACACTCTCCACTGGTTACAGACTTAGCTGGCACAAAGGGAGATGGTCGTGGTTGTTGGAGGTCAGTCATTACATCTCCAAGACTTTGCTGCAGGCTCAGGGTAGTGTCCTAGGCCCAACATCTTCAGCTGCTTCATGAATGACCTTTCCTCCATCATTAGGTCCGACGGGAAATGTTTACAATATTCAGCATCATTCGTGATTCCTCAAACTGAAGCAGCTTATGTCCAGATGCAACAAGACCTGGACAATATCCAGGCTTGGTCTGAAAAAGAGCAAGTAGCATTTTGCACTAGAGAAATGTCAGGCTATATCCATCTGTCACAAGAGATAACCATCTACCCATGACATTCAATGGCACACTATTGCTGAGTAGCCCATTATCTTTACCCTGCGAGTTACCATTGATCAGAAATTGAACTGGACTAGTTATATAAGCACTGCAGTGAATAACTTATCTCCTGACACCAAAGCCTGTCCACCACCTACAAGGCACAAGGCAGGAGTGTGATGAAATACTCCCCACTTGCCTGAATGAGTGCTAATCCAACAAGACTCAAGAGGTTTGATACCATCTGAGACAAAGCAGCCCATTGGCTTGGCATCACATGCTCAAAATTTCACTCCATCCACCACTGAAGCTCAGTAACAGCAGTCCGTATGATCTATAAGATACACTGCGAAAATTCTACAAGGCTCCTTAAAAAGCATCCTTCAAGCCCTCAACTAGCATCTAGAATGACAACGGCAGCACATACATGGGAGCACCACCATATGCAAGTTCCCCTCCAAATCACTCACCATCCTGACTTGGAAATATATTGCTGTTCCTTCACTGTTGCTGGGTTTAAAATCCTGGAACTCTCTCTCTAATAGCATTGTGGGTCTACCTACAGCACATGGACTGCAGTGGTTCAGGAAGGTGACTCAGCTCCACCTTCTCAAAGGCAACTGGGGTTGGAGAATAAATGCAGGCCCAGCTATGAACCCAACATCCCCTAAATAAATAAAACTACAATATAGAACATTTCACACATACCAGTATTGCAAAAGTCTTGTTGCATAGAAATAAATTCTTATCAATGCCACAAAAACAGAAGTTGCTGGAAAAGCTCAGCTGGTCTGGCAGCATCTGTGAAGAGAAATCAAAGTTAACATTTCGGGTTGAGTGACCCTCCCTTCTTCTGTTTTTGTTTCTAATTTACAGTACCAGCAGTTCTTTTGGTTCTTACCAATGCCAATTGCTTTCAGAGACTGCTTTCCAAGTGTTAAAAACTCACAGTGTAAAAACAATTTTCCTCATCCCACTTTTGCCAATTATCTTAAATCTGTATTTTCTAATTACCAACGTTCCTAACAGTGGAAATAGCTACTCTTTATTTACTTTATCAAAACTCCTAATTATTTTGAATGCTTCTATTAAATGTCATCTTAACCTTTTATGCTCTAAAACCAATTTCATGTTTTTTTCAATTTCAATCTTCACTTAAGTGAAATCCCTTAACTTTGGAACAAACAGAACTTGAATATGGCTGAAAAGAGAGAGAAAATTTGCTGAAGCTTTTTGTCTTGCACTCAACAGGGCTAACAGTAATGCCAAATTTCAAAATATTACAACAATCAATTCTACTGGGGAAAAGGGCACTGATTGTTTGGTAAACTGATTCATCTGACCACTGGGCACAGATCACACTTGATCGGCTACGATGGGCTGGGCATGTTGTCCACATGTTCAACTTGACACTCTCCGAGCAGGTGCTCTACTCCTAGCTTCCAAATGGCAGGCAAGCCCCAGGTGGACAGAGGAGGCACTTCAGTGATACCCTCAAGGCCTCACTGGCAAAGAGTGGCATTCCTCTAAATACCTGGGAATCACTGGCCCACAACTGTCCAAAGTGGAGAAGAAGCATCCGGAAAGGCACTGAGCACTTCGAGACTTGCTGGCAAGATAAAGTGGAAGCCAGGTGAAAACAAAGAAAGGAGCACGCTGCCACACCAACGCCTCACCATTCCCCTGCTGCGACCAACTTCTGCCCCAAGTATAACTGCTTGCAGTAGCTGCCTCAATCTGTACAGTCGTCTACGAACTCACCCTGAAAATGGAAGAGAGTCATCCTTGTCTGCGAGGGGCAGCTGATGATGATGAAACTGACTCAAGGCACTGCTAGGTTAGAGCCACATGGGCCAATATATCCACTACTGGTTGTGATTCCATTTTTGGACAGCACTTGCTGAATAATCATAAGCACACTAACAGCTGCACATTTATTTCAAAAGGATGCAGCATAAAAAAATGAAGTATTACATAAGGTGCTTGCTAGACCACACCTAGAGTATCATGAACAGTTCTGGATTCCTTATTGAGGCAGTCCAAAGAATAATCACCAGAGGGATTTTCTTAAGAGAAGAGGTTAGGCATGTTGGGCCTCATTGGAGTTGAGAAGAATGAGAGATGAACTTACTGAAACATACAAGATTTTGGGAAAGACTAGGACCAAAGGCAATAAACTCAGAGGAAATATTTGCCTGTCCAAAATGCCAATGTGGAGGATTTTTTCTCTCTCTGAATCTATGAAATTCTTTATCTCAGAGGCTGGGTCAATGCTGAGGTGAACAGATTTTTAAACAGTCAGGAAAACAAGGGTAACGGGGAAAAGGCTGGAGAGTGCAGTTGAGTTTTATTAGAACAGCACCGAAACGTCAGCCTTCCTGCTCCAATGATGCTGCTTGGCCTGCTGTGTTCATCCAGCTCTACACCTTGTTATCTCACTGAATGACAGACTCAATGGGCTGAGTGGCCTACTTCTGCTCCTATGTCTTGTGGTTAATATACCAACAACAAACTGAAGATAATCGGTTGAGCTCACAATATGTCTCATTTTATGCTTACTAGAAGCAATATAAATTAATTCACAAAGGAAAAAAGAACATATGTTCAGTATTTTACCCTTTGTTGAATTACATGGAAGCTTGGGTACCTTTAGCTCCTTATTGTTTTACCCATTGCAATTTGTCAGCCAATCAAAGTCAAATTGCAATCAACGTCCTTTTATCTTATAGTATGAATTGCTATGATTGTTTGAAATTTGGCAATATAATTCTTTTCAGTAATATACTTGGCACTTTTCTGATAAATGTCTTCTCCATTCTTTCCAAAGAGTGATGCCCAGAAATTTTCAACTAGGGTCTAACCAGTGATTTATTCTTTCGTATTCTATATGTGGAGTCTATAATCTTGCAGAAAAATGAGTGAGAGGAGATGAGGAGAGTTTTTTTCTTAGAAAGGGAAACCAAAGCCAACTCGCTGTGAACAATCTTATTGCCAGATTAGCCAGGGAAGGTTGAGGTACATCTGGGACTTTAGTCTGTAAAAACACTCTAGATTTAAGCAGCAAGGCAGATTTCACTGGTTCTGCGAAAGGGTCAATTGACCCGAAATGTTAACTCTGATTTCTCTCCACAGATGCTGCCAGATTTGCTGATCTTTTCCTGCAATTTCTGATTTTGTTTCTGATTTACAGTATCCACAGTTCTTTTGAGTTTTTATTCAGATTTCACAGCTGCTGTCTGGGACAGCACAATGGCTCAGTGGTTAATCCTGCTGCCTCACAGCACCAGGGAACCAGGTTTGATTCTAACCTTGGGTGACTGTCTGTGTGGAGTTTGCATGTTCTCCACATGTCTGCGTGGGTTTCCTTCCACAGTCCAAAGATATGCACATTAGGTGGATTGGCCATGCTAAATTACCAATAGTGCTTGGGGATGTGCAGGCTAGGTGAATTAGCCATGGGAAATGTAGTGTTACAGGGATGGCATGGGTCTGAGTGGGGTACTCTTTGGAGGGTTGGTGTGGATATGATGGGCTGAATGGCCTGGTTCTATGCTTTTAGGGCTTATTTGGCCTTGGATCTTTGGGTAAATGTCCTCCAAGACAGACTTTGGGAATCACAACAACACAGAGTCACCAAGCAGAGGCTGATAGCTAACCTTGGTACCCATGAGGATGGCCTCAACTGGGATCTTGGGTTCATGTCGCACTACAGGTGACCCCACCACACCATACACTCTCACAGACGCATACATACCCACATACACACTCTCTCTCCCTCACACACACACACACACACACATTCTCTCTCTCCCCATCTCGCACATGCACACTCTCTCCTCTCTGTCTCTCACTCACACACACACACACTTTCTCTCTCCCCCCTTATGCGCGCGCACGCTCACACACACACACACACACACACACACACACACACACACACACACACACACACCCCCCCCCCACTTTCTCTCATACACACACACACACGAATCTCTGGGGTGAATTTGTATTTGCTGATACATTTTATTTTGTTCAAAAAAGCATACAACTTATAGACAGTCAGTCATTGTGACATATTATAAATTCCTACTTTAGAAATAAAACCAATCTGATTCCAAACTAAAACGCAAACAGATTCTAAAGAAGGTCCCACACCTAACATGCATTGCCTGACCTAAAATGTCAGTTCTTTACACTGATAAAACTTTTAGTTCTCTCAGGATCGTGACTTGAAAGGAATTCAGGGATTTACATCTACATATTAATCAAATAAAACCTTCTAACTGTTTAAAGATTTAACAGTATCTTAAGTTTGTTTAGTACATCCTCGTCAATGGTGTGAACTTTGATCTTTTACTTATATAAATCCTGGGTCCAATACTACCTCTCTCACTAACACCTGAAGAAGAACTGAGGCTCCGAAAGCTTGTGTTTTCAAATAAACTTGTTGGACTATAATCTGCTGTCATGTAATTTCTGACCATCTCTTAGAAGAAACAGTATTACTTCCCCCAACATCTAAATCTCTCTACCTCTAATTTCTCTCTCCACCATCCAAAGTCTTTCTCGCCCAACAATTTCTCTCACCATTTTCTTTGTTCCCAGATAGTGACTGTTTACTGCAAACCTTTCCACCTGGCCGGCTAGCGTCTCAATCTATTTAGAAGTCTGGATGGTTTTTCAATAGCTTTCCTGGCTCTTATAAAAAGTTCTCAAAATTTAACTGTTTCTGCAGCTCATTTAAAACTGCACCATTTATTTTGCATCGTCTGAACGTATTGGTCCATAATTCATTGCTTCACACTTCTATGTTAACTTTAATATCATAGAGTCTTCTGTCTACCTATATCACCAACATTTATTCTCCTGAAAACCGTTATTATCAATGTTTACTGTTTTGTCTCATCTACAAAGTTTAAAACTATTTACTTGATAACAAAGTCCAGACCGTTAATATTTACTATGTCATAGGCAATATTTTGGAGCAAATATTATCAATCTGCCATGATACAAAATGTACAAATATAAACAAAAATCTGTTGAAGAAGGGTCCCCACCTGAAACGTCAACTTTCCTGCTCCTCTGATGCTGCCTGGCCTGCTGTGCTCCTCCAGCTCCACACTGTGTTGTCTCTGTTGAAAATTTGATTTGTTTTACTTTTCCAAATTCCTTCAAATGTCTTTTTCCTTACAGTCTCATCCTCTAAAATAAAAAAAAGCCAACCTCTCACTTTAGGTTTAGATTGAAGCTTTATTGTCACGTGTACTCAAGCACAGGAGTACAGTGAAAAGTGTATAATATTGCCACACACGGTGCCATCTTAGGTACAAAGGTACCTAGGTTCAAAACTTAGGTACAAGTATTAATATTGAGAAACAAATTTAAAAGTAAAGCATTACTGTTGTTGTTAGTATAAGTAGGAAAATAAAGAAATAAAGTTAAAAGTTAAACATTACAGTCCTTCCTACTATTAAGTGGGAAAAATGAAGGACTAAAGCTACTCGGTTAAGTACAGGTATCCAGCTTGGTCACAGAAAATACTTGGAAACCCTTCCTTCACATTCAGTGACTGTTATTGCATTTCTGACTCAGTGTTCCTTGTTACTTTGTACACAGATCTCAAACACTAGAACTCAATGAATTCAATCAACCTGGTTGCAGGAGAATGGTGGCCAATCCATCTAACCTTGTACTCTATGAGGAGATGGCCATGGGCTAGCATTATTCTCTTGCTACAGGAAATGGTGAATTTGGGATGTAGTGGCAGACCAGCTATCTAGGCATCACCCCATTTAACCTGCAAAAAAATCATACAGTCACAAGCCGCTATCCCTTTTTTCTCCTATTTTTAGGCTGCATCCCCTTTTCTTGCAAATCTACTGTGACAGTCAGGGCCACAGACGTATGAAGATAATGATGAGCAAGAAAATTAGAGCCATTACTTCCCTATAGAGAAAATTCAATTAATAGCTATAGGAATTCGCAAAGGAATGTGGCAGTCACCTATTATACTCTAGGCCTTGAGAAACCCAGTACAAATATTACCTGATGATGCCAGTTGAAGCAAATGATCAGATATGTAGTACTGAAGAAATAGGTGATACAGAGAACGAGTTCAAGAGAGGATTTTAAAAAATATCTCTGCGAGAACTCAGCAGTAGTTTGAGTTCCATTATCTCCTTTGTCACCCTTATCTTTTACATTAGCCTAGTCCATAAGAAGAAAATTGGCTTCAATGGGATGGAATTTATAACTGTCATTCTTTATAGGGATCCCATAGCAACTGTATAGGTGTCATAAAATGAACAATGAAATCCGCTATTTTGTTTTGTACTGAGCAAGTCAGCACTCTATGGTAAAACTTATAGAAGAGACAGTTCCAAGAGTTGCAAAATGGGAGCATTCAATACTGCCCAGCAACGGGCAAAATGCTTGTTACAAGATATTCGATAGATCACTCAGTATGAGTTGGGGTTATTGAAAAGGAGTGCAAAGATTACAGTGAATATGTGGGAGTGACAGATATAGATTCCATTTTAGACATTGCTGCTCTTAACTGTGCCTCTAAAGGCAACTGAACTACATGGGCTTTGTGTAGTGGAGGCTCAGGGAAGTCCTGGGAGCTGAAGGGGGAATCTTACAAAGCTGTGCCACTACTAGTTCATACACCTGAGAATGGCACGGAAAAACCGATAAACGGTATTTTCAAGATGCAACTGAACAAGATTAAAACTTGAGGAATACCCAGGATAGTTTTAGCTTGGTGAAGCAAGTTGTCGGCGAAGATATGGAGCTATGCTTGTGAATGAGTACTGAGTGCAGTTTTAAATGCAGGGGAGTGCAGTCTCAGGAAAAAGAGGGCAATCAACCAGAACAGGGACAAGCATTGTGGTAGTCCACAACAGAATAGTTTTTGAGAGGCACTGTCAAGGCCTGTTTGGTTAAAGTCATAATCCTTTGAGAAGTCTAATGAGAATGATTCAGACTCATTGACATTAACGTCCAGGGGAACTTGCTGATTAATCATGTGATATGACTTGATTGCATTTGCTATTTAATGCACTCAAAGTGTCAGATTAAAATCCATTACACATATTTACCATACCTTATAGGGGATAGGAAAAAGTTGTACGTGTATTATAGATTGTATTACTGCTCCAACATTGTGAAGTTTATTGTTCGTTGTTCAAAACCATGGAATCCTGCAGCATTATTTTCCTAGTAAGTTCTCTGCATCTCACACTTTGTCATTATTAACTAAAATTAAGAATTATTGGTTGCTAGTCAGATCACAGGATGCAGGCTCTGCTGCCTAGGCCTGGATTTATTGCCTAGCCCTAAATAGCCTTGAGAAAATGTTGGTGAGCTGCTTCTTTGAGCTTTTGTGGCTGTCCTTCGGGGGGTATGAACACCCACAAAGCTGTTCAGTAGGGCGTTCCAGGATTTTAAGTCAGTGACAGTGTGGGAAAAGTCATATAGAATGGTATGTGACTTGGAAGGGAACTTGCCAGTGTCGGCATTGCTATGCATCTGTTATCCTCATTCTTCCAGGTGGTAGCGCTTCCACGTTTCAAAGGTACTGTTGAAGAAGACTTTGGGAGTTACTGCAGTGCATCATGTAGATGGTACAAACTGCTGCCATTATGCATTAATCGTGAAGGGAATGAATGTTGGTGTTTGTTGTTGGTGTGTGTTGTCCAGAAAGCAGTAGAGGCCAAAACATTGTATGATTTCAAGGAAGAGTTGAATATAGCACTTACCATGATGGATGAAGGTAGGGCAGTGGATGTTGTCCATATTGACTTTAGTAAGGCCTTTGACAAGGTCCTGCGTGGCAGGCTAGTCATGAAAGTTAGGTCACATGGGATTCAGGGAGAGCTAGCTAATTGGATACAAAATTGGCTCAATGGTAGGAAGCAGAGGGTGATGGTTGAAGGTTGTTTCTCGGACTGGAGGCCTGTGACTAGTGGTGTGCCACAGGGGTCAGTGTTGGGACCTTTGTTATTTTTTACTTACATAAATGATCTGGATGTGAATTTACAAGGCATGATTAATAAGTTTGCGGATGATACAAAATTAGGAGGTATTGTTGATAACGAAGAAGGTTATCAAAAATTGCAGGGGGATCTTGGTCAGATGGGGAATTGGGCTGAGGATTGGCAAATGCAGTTCAATATAGATAAGTGTGATGTATTGCAAACCAAGATAGGACTTATACAGTAAATGGTAAGGTCCTGAGGAGTGTTGCAGACCAGAAGGACCTAGGAGTACAAGTACATAGTTGTTGAAAGTGGCATGACAGGTGGGCAGGGTGGTGAAGAAGGCATTTAGCATGCTGGCCTTCATTGTTTGAGGTATTGAGTCTAGGAGTTGGGACGTTATGTTACAGTTGTATACGTCGTTGGTGAGGCTGCAGTTGGAGTAATGTATACAGTTTTGGTTACCTTGTTATAGGAGAGACATAGTTAAACTGGAAAGTGTGTAAAGTAGATTTATGAGGATGGTGTCAGGACGAGTAGGCCTGAGTTATAGGGAGAGGTTGGAATGTAGGAGAATGAGGGGTGACCTTATTGAGGTGTATAAAATCATGAAGGGCATAAATAGGATGAATGCATATAGACTTTTCCACAGGGATAGGAAATTGAAAACCAGAGGTCATAGGTTTAAGGTGAGAGGGGATAGATGTCTGCAAGCATGACCCCAATCTTCTGGTTGCCTGCCATTTCAATACACTCTCACACTTACATTTTCTGTACTAGGCCTGCTGCACTGCTTTAGTGAAGCCCAAAGCAAGCTGGAGTAGTAGCACCTCATTTTCCTTAGGCACTTCAAAGCCATCTGGACTCAACATTGGGCCCAACAACCTCAGACCTTAAGTCTGTCCTCCATTTTGATTTTCTTGTCACCCCCAAGAGTCTGCAACTGAGCAGAGATGTTCTGCAAAGTGCTCACTCAATCAGTATTTGAGCTTGCCAATGTGTGGGGCCAACATAGTTAGCAACAAATATAGTAAACTGGATTGATACAGAAAATACAGAAGCTTGAACATATGCACCAACAGATTCAAGAACAGCTTCTTCCCTGTCGTTATTAGACTGCTGAATGGACCTCTCTAATTTCAAATAATGGTGATCTTTGCACCTCCCGTGCAACCATAATCTTGAATGCCTTGCTCTGTCTAAGCACCCTATGTTCTGTATGCCCTTGTTTGCAATGATCTGCTGTACAGCTCACAAAACAAAGCTTTTGTGTTTTTACTTTCATTCAGAGATGATCTTAATTCTGCTACTAACACCTACTCTGGACCTCGGCTTTGGCTCTTTTTTCCAACCACTATTATTTCCTTTGCTTTTTCTTCTATGATACCTTTAAGCTCTAATCTCCCTGACTCTAATCTTTCTTCGATCTACGCGCTATTCCACTTCTGCTTGCCATGTTTTCAAAAAGACAAAACATATCATGTTTTTAAATCTCTTCAATTCTGACAGGAGGCATATTGGACTTGAAATTTTTATCTATATTTAAAATACTCTCTCCAGTTGCTGCCAGACCACATTTTCTCTTGCAACAAAATTGAATCAATTCTGTGAAAACTAACAATTGAGTTTATATCAAATGGAATGGGGATAGGTTAAGAATTGTGAGCACATCACACATTTAAAAGGTATGAAAGGGTTTAGGGTTGCTCGTGCAGTAAGTTACTAATAGGAGAGTTGTGTATTGTATGGTACTGAGTTAGCAGGGGCAGCCCCTTAATCAAAGTGCATTGATATGGAAGTACCGGTGTGGGACTGGGGCGGACAAGGTCAGAAATCACATGACACTGGGTTATAGTCCAAGAGATTTATTCAAAAACACAAATTTTTGGAGTCTTACTCCTTCTTCAGGTGTTAGTGAGAGAGTGATACTACCGTGTGCTGTCGTGTGATTTCTGACAAAGTGCATTGTGCATGGTTATCTCACAGCTGTTTTAAACAACTGCTTCCCAAGGAAAATAACTAATATGTACCTTGTTTGTCCAGGTCAGATCATTGGACTTTTAGTGATAGTAGCCTATAACTGTCTTGGGCTGACAGTGGGCACAAGTGATCTTTTTGGCTGGCTTCCTGTCATGGACAATGAGTACTCTGTCTTTCCTTTATTCTATTTCAACCAGCAGGGCTCGCAGAACAGATTCAGTTAAATTGTGACAGCCTCTTCTTGCTCTATGCCATTCTTTGCTGCCTTATTTGTCCACATTATTGTAAAGTCACAAAAAAAAGTCAAAGTAAAATACTGCAAATCTAAAATAAAAACAGAAAATACTGGAAATTTCACTCAGAAGATTGGTGGGAATCTGGAATGCACTGCTTAGCGGTGGGAAACCCCACATCCTTTAGAAAGTATTTGGTGAACACTTGAAATGTCATAACATTCAAGGCTATGGGCCAAGTGCTAGAAAGTGGGAACAGTGTAGATATATCAACACAATCTCGAAGGGCTGAAGAGCCTCTTCTCTGTTGTATGATTCTATGACTTTCTACTCAGTGGGTCAGGGAGCATCTGTGGAGAGAAAGACAGGGTAACTTTTCTGGTCATTAACCTTTCATCAGAATTAGCCATGAACAACTCACTGGACCAAGAATTTTGCTCATCTCCTGCTGGAAATTTCAGTGAGAACTATCTTTTTAAAGATTGCTCTGATGTCTATTTTACAGAATATTTATGCCAATGACTGCTCTAGTGTCTATGGTGGCGAGGAGCCATAGCATAAACGTTTGAAATTTCAAGGCCAATATATGCAAGTAGTTATCTGTACTTTTTAAAATCTGTGCAGAAAAGCCTTATATCCACTTTTTATTTACTTACAGTGACATGTGTCACAGTGTAATTCAGCATTTCTCAAAGATGCTGTTAAACATTAGTTGGACATGTGAACTTTACCGAAAGACTAATGGGTAAAACTGCTCCCACAAGTAAATTCCAGTCAGGAATTGACGAAAAATTAATAAGTAGAAATGAAGTTACCAATAAATTGAAAATAGAAATTTCATTCAATATAAAAAAAAATCTGCTTAACAGTTAAATCACCTAAGTAGGAATTTCTTCTAAAGATTAGATTTAAATAAAATTGATTAAGTCTAGCAAAATCTCAGACTACATATATATGAAAATGTGAAATGTCTTAGAAAGCAGTAAAAGGTGCAGCTTGAAGCAATAGTTTTTTTTTATTTTTAGCACATATATGTCTGAGATAGGCAGAAATATTATTCAACAGACTGTAAAGTTTGCCCACAAGCAATCAAACCTTATATAAACAAAGCTAGTCTGTTTAGCTATAATACTGGCCGAAGCAATATATGACAATGTTAATTTATTCTCCCCTTAGTGCCAGAAATCAAGTGCTACGAAACAATCAGCATTTACCACCAATTATTATTTAGATACAAATATATGAACGATAAAGAAAAACTTAATAAATTCCTCATTACAAGGATTTTTTAAAAATGATCCAAATGATGAAATTTCTTCTCAAGTTGCATTTCTAGCATTTTTTTTGATAATTATCATCCTTCCTTCAGGGCTGGCCAGCAATTTGTTCCCAGCTCTGATAACACCATGTTTTATTCAGGATTACTGAAGTAAATTCTAGCATTTCCAATCGTGAGATAAACACAGACCAGGGATTAACTCTCATCTGTAGTTGTCATCTCCTTGTCTCGGTCTTCATCACATCACACTAAGCATTCACTGAACGAACCATCAAGGAGTCCTGCAAAACTTGTTTTATACAGTTCACAGTGACAAAGTTAATGCTTTTTCTGAAGATTAGCAAGTATCTAAAAGCCCTAAAATTTCCTAGGCATTCTGTGAAGGAGTACCTATACTGTACTCAATACCCAATGCAATGAGACAATCTTTGCAACAACCAGAAACAGACACAAAAATAAATAGCAGAACGTCTCCTTCCTTTTAATATGCAATTTGTCAAATTTTATTCAAGTAACACTTATTTGCTCCAATTGCCTGAGCCAAACATTTTTTGGAGGGAGGTTTGTTTTCAAGAACAAAAATGAAATGAAATCCAGGTTTAGCTTTCCCATTTCTTGTTGCAGCTGAACACGTCAGACAGGCAGACTGCTAGCCTGCCAAAAAATCTTTGAAGCTTGGTTAAAGAAAATATTCAATTGACTATTAAAACAAATGTCAGTTCAAACTATTGACGCAGAGCTGGTTAACAATATTGTTCATTTTCACCTATCTCAGCTGCACCTCTCAATTATGCTGAGTCATACTGAGGTATAAGGTTGAGGTTTACAGGACATTATTTCCCCATCCTCCTTACTAAAAGTCATTTGATTCATAGAATCCCTACAGAGTGGAAACAGCCCATTCGGCCCAACAGGTCCACACCGCCCCTCCGAAGAGCATTCCACCCAGACCCATTCCTCTAACCCCACATTTCCCATGTCTAACACACCTAACCTAAACACCCCTGGGCACTATGGGCAATTTAGTATGGCCAATCCACCTAGCCTGCACATCTTTGGACTGTGGGAGGAAACCGGAGCACCCGGAGGAAACCCACAAAGACAAGGGGAGAATGTGCAAACTCCACACAGACAGTCGCCCGAGGGTGGAATTGACCCCGGGTCCCTGGCGCTGTGAGGCAGCAGTATTAACCACTGAGATTTGGGAGACCAGCCAAAGAGTTGGGCCATTTTATACTGCTGGGTTGTTCATTGCCTCACGGGAAGACTTCCATCCTCATTGTAGGAAGCAGTCCATCAACACCAGATTGTGAGCAGTGGTCATTGCTGGAACTACAGCCAGAACTTGAAGAAGAGAAGGTTATGGCAGTTGGACTGAAGATAAGTCTGGGGTATAGGTGGGGCCTGATTGATAGGTTGTTAAGTCATCGAAATAGGAATGTATTCAGAATTTGATCTTCAATTATACCAACTGAAACTGTTTCATAGATTTAATTAAAGCAACTATGGTAACACAGTGTACTGGAGCCCCAGCATACTGTACTGAAAACTGTTGGATGCCATTTTCTTATACAATTATTTCCTGATTTTAACATAAATCTGAGAAGTGAGGGAGTCATTTACTGCCCTAAATGTCCTTGAGGAGGTGGTGGTGCCATTTTAAACTGCTGCATTCTGTATTATGAATGTACTCTTGTTGAGCCATTGGGCAGGAAGTTTCACGATTTTGACCATGTGATGTTGAGATAGCATATGTCCAAATGAGGGTGGTGTGTCAAATGAATGGGACGGAGTTTCTATGTCCACAATACCACTGACCTGGGCGAGAAAAGCTGTAGGATCGCAAAGAAAACCTTGACAAGTCATTGAATATTTACAGTACAGGTTAGAAGGCTCACTTACAAGAACAAACTCCAGAGTGACAACTAACCTAAGGTTTAAAGAGTAATTAAAGCAACTACTTCAAAAACTTTACAATTTCAAAATTAAAAGGAAATTTTCAGCTTCAATGTTATTTCTGTCTTCCACTGAATATTTATTGTTACCAACTGAATAGATGGGATTTAAGTGATGAATATTCTAACACAAGGTCTATAAAGCTTTGTCAGTTTCACAGGATATGCAATTGATATTTTACACACACAGACACACACACCCCAAACTTCTAGCAATCATCCATTGGACAAGCCAATGTACAGACAACAAAAGGATACACAATTTGCTTTGAGTCTGGCTGAGATGAAGTTCTACCCTGTAGATTCTTCAATAGGGTGTGTATAATCTCAATGTCCTTCTGCCCCATATTAACCACTTTGCCATTTTGCAGGTCAAGCTTAAATGTAATTAAATCATGTAAAAGATAAAGCATTATTAATGTTTATCATTTTACCGAACACATCGGATTTCTGACATAAAATGAGATCGAATGGTAGATGCAAATTCACTCACAATAATGACAGTGGGATGTATCATTGCTCAATGCCAAACTACTGTGAATCATTTATATATTCAGTTTGTGAAATGATTTGGCTATTTAAATGTTAACTGCCATTTACCTGACTTGCCAATTACTACTTTTACAACAATCTATTAAATATTTCATTATCTGTAACAAAATCCTTTTCCAGCCCAATTATTTTTAATTGATGTGATCATCTGTAATGTTTTAATTAGGTATTTTAGACTGCAGTGAAGTCAGTAATAATGAATAAACTTCCTCCCGCTACTGGTGTTCTAAAACTACTGAAATTATGCAAAACAGTAGTTGTAGTGCAACATTTGGAGGATTATCTATGGAATCAGAGTGAAGATTTACCCTCTCACCTGTGGTCCTCTACACTCTGAGTTCCTGATTTGAACCATGTTAACACCAGAAGATGCCACTCAGTGACCACTGGTTTAGGACCTGGTGTGGGCCCCTACTTGGTTTCCGCTGCTTTTTCAGCTGGTTGCAGGAAGATAGCTTCCACATCCTCAAGGTGCTTGATGCCTCTAAAAGGCATCAAACTTGTCTCCTGCCCAGTTAGATTACGTGCACTAGAAGTTTGCATCACAAGATTGGTGCAGGTGAGTTGCAGGATTGGAATCCAGAATTCATTTGGATGTCAAGTTCTCAATCCTGCTTTAAAAATCTGGCCCCAAACATTTTACTGATAGTAAGGAGTGAAAAATCACAGGCACTGCTAGCTCAGGCTCTTCTACACCTCTTAATTACCTAATTTGCACAAGCAACAATTGTACCTTCCTTCTTGATAGGGGAAGAAGGTGTAACCTGAAAATATTTATTACTAAGTCAAAGTATTCCCTTCCTTAATTATCAGCACAATATGTCAAATGTTGGGGAGTTTACTGGTGGGGAAAGGTAATACATACACCTGTGTTTAAGTTCTGCACACGGTTTTCACTGTAACATAAAATGTGGAAACTATACCATTACATTTTAGGCCAGCTAACAGAAAAGTTTACTGTGCGATAACATAGAAAGGTGAGACTTATTAAAAATAATTCTCAAGATGTAGGTATCACTAGAAATGCCAGTGGTTTATTGCTCGCTTGTAGCTGCCCTTGAGATGGTACTAGTGAGCTTTATTCTTGACTGCTGTAGGCATGTGGTGAAGATGATCCCTGTTGTGTTTAGTACGGAAATCCAATATTTTGATCAATTAACAATGACAGAACTACCAAATTAGGCCACTTTGGCTTAATTGAGTTTCAGATCAATGGTACCAGCAGGTACAGAAATGTAAAAGTACAAAATGTCATGGAGAATGGTTATAATGTCTCTTCCTGGAGATGGTCACCAGTAGGCAGTGGGTATGATAGGAATGTTACTTGTCATGCATCAGCGTAAGCTTAAAGATTGACCAGATTTTACTGCATGCAAGAATGGTTGCTTCATTATTTGAAGAGTTGACAATGTTGATTACTGCAAAAAACAGTGAACAGTTCCAATTCTCACATTATAATGGATGAAAGGCCATTAATGAAGCAGCTGAAGACAGCTAGGCCAAGGCCATTACACTGAAGTTCACCAGTGATATTCTCGACAATTTAAATCATCGTACTAGATACGATTCAAACCCCTGGAGATTTCCCATCTCTGTTGACAGCAGTTTTACTAGGCCTTCTTAGCTTGACACTTGGTCAAATGCAGCCTTAATGTTAAGGGAAGTCACTCACTTCACCTCTGAAATTCAGCTCTTTTTATCCATATTTCGACTAAGACTGTAGTGATGCCTGGAACCGAATGAACCTAGTGGAAGGCATACTCAGCACAGCTAAGCAGGTTATAAGCAATTGTCAACTGATTCACTGTTGACGATATTAATAATTGAAGGTAGGCTGATAGGTTGATAATGAAGAGATAGTGAAGAATCGACTAACTTGGTTTTAATAGGTTACTCAATTAGTCTTTCAATTCTGGAGTTTGACAAATCGAAAACAATAAAATAAAAAATATTTTCTTTTGCCATTTAAATGTCAAAATTGGGGAATACATTGACAATTTAGAGGATGATATTTGTTACTTATAGTTTATAAAATAATTATAAATCATACAAATTGTGAGATAAATGGAAAAAAACAGTAGACATCTGTCCATTATTGATTTTTTTAAACTAAGGGTAATTGTTGATTCTGTTCATATAATATGTCCAATTTTAATTTGTAGCAGACATTGATACGTTTTTGAGCCTTACCTACGCATTAGCTGTCATGTCTTTTTAAGGTCACTATCTGAAATTTTTCAGCAAGTCTGATGTTGATTCATAGAAGGTTATACAAACAGCTTACACTTGTAAACTGCATTTAGATTAGGCAGTAATGCAGCCAACACAGCATGCTTGATAGAAACTGTCAGATCAATAAGTTACTCATATAGCAATACATCTGGACATAACCCCACCTGTTTCAGAAAAAGAATCAAGGCCTCAACTGTGTCACTGCTCAATTCTTCTGATTTTAGCTCTGCTGCCACCTGTAGGAACTGCTTCATATCAGCCTCAAAAACAATATTCTTGCAGTGATATTTCAAAAACTATCAAAACATAAAATATCCGTGGTTAATGGAACACACCTAAGAACCATACAATTGATATCCAGTCAAAGTAATTATTAAAGAGCATTATCATGATTGCAACACGGTATGTTATTAAAACTTTTTGGAGGTCTGTATGAATTTTTGATCCTTAATGTATTAGAAATCATTAGCACAGGAGGAGGTCATTCTGCCAGCTCTCTGGTTCGGAAATTTAATTTAGCTGGTCTCACTCTCTGACCTTATCAGGGGGCCAGCAAATAATTTCCCTTCAGGGGCTCATTCAGTTCTCAGTAGAAAAACATAATTGAATCTTCCTCCATCATCCTTTCAGGCTGTACATTCATATTCTAACTACATGTTGCGTAAAAACATTTTTTTGCATGCAGTGTTCTATGGTTCTCTTGCCAATCGCTTAAATTAGTGCTCTCTGGTTCTTGAACCTGCCTGCAATGAGAACTCTCTATATACTCTGTCAAGACCTATCAATATTTTGAAAACTTCTATCACATTTTCCATTTTGTCTAATGATAACTGCACTAGCTTCTCCAATCTATCCTGGAACCATTCTTGTAAAGCATTTTAGAACTCTCACTAAAGCCTCCACATCCTTCCTGAAGTGTGGTAATTAAGAAGGTCTTTATTGTTGGTTTGTTATAGTAGTTGGAATTTAAGAAAAGCAAAGTCTTGTTTTAAGTGTACAGGGTGCTGGTGAGGCTGCCCCAGATTGTTGTGTGCAGTTTTGGTCCTTGTATTTAAGAAAGATATGGGGGTTGATTAGCTCAGTTAGTTGGATGGCTTGTCTGCAATGCTTAGTGACACCAACAGTGTGGTTTCAATTCCCACAGCGGCTGAGGTTACCATGCTGGACTCTCCTAAATCTCTCCCCTTGCCTCAGGTGTGGTGATCCTCAGGCCAAACCACCAGAGACTATGGTAACTTTATTTAAGAAAGGATATAATGGCACTGAAGGCGATTCAAAAGAGATTAGGCAGACCGCTAGGATCAATGCATTGACTTAACAAAACTGCTAAAGCAGTTAGAACTTTATTCATTAGCGTTTAGAAGAATGATGGGCAACCTTATTGAAACATACAAGATCTTTCGGGGGCTTCATAAGGTAGATGTTGAGAAGATGTTTCCACTAGTGGGAAATCTCAAACTAGGGGCCAAAGTTACAGAATAAGGGGACATTCATTTCAAACTGAGATGCCAAGGAATGTATTCTCTAGAGGGGTGGCAAACGTTTGGAATTCTCTGCTCCAGAGGGTTGTGGAGGCTAGATCACTGCAAGTATTTAAAGCGGAGGTAGATAGATTTTTGAAACATCCAGGAATTGAGGGCTATGAGGAGCTGGTTTGAAAGAGAAGTTGAGGCCTGGGCGCCAATCTTTCTGAATGGCAGAGCAAGGCTTGATGGGCTGAATGGTCTACTTATGCTCTGATTTCTTAAGTTTTTATGTTCATTAGGGATTTTCAAATCTGCTTCCTTGCAATGCAAGTAATTAAACACCATACTAATTTCTAACACTTTCTTGGTCACTGGTTGCCAAAATCACTTGTTTGTTTACAAACAGCAGATAGGCCATAGTCTCCTTTAACACTCCAGTTCATTACAATCATATGACAATTCTTTGCAACACAGTAATGTCCAAATGTCCACATTCCAATCTTTGTTATCCATAAACATATGCATTCCCAATGTTACAACAACATAAGCTGCTAGTTCAGTGATGTTCATGCCGATCCTGCATCAGTGCCTTCAGCCATGAGAGGACCCATAATAGGCAATTAAAAAATTTATGAAAAGGAGTTTACCACAAAAAACATTCTGCTGGTAAAGGGCTGGCTCTAAGCTTCATGTGTTCAAAACAAAACCTTAATTTTTTGTAGGTTTTAAATAATTATTTTTCCCAAAATGTAATTATTGTCTCAATTAAAATTTCTGTAGCTTTACCAACCTGATGTAAATACCTACCAAATAGAAGTAGTGGCTGAGAAGAATTGCAACCATTGCACGCTAAGTACAGCTATTGTGGACAATATAAATGGCAAATTTAGCTCCCAGATTAATTTAAAGATAGATTAGTTGGTTTCTGATAGCTGCAATGTGACCATAATATTACAGCAGCATATCACATCAAAGGGGGAGATCTCTTTTATTAATCTTATGGCCTCCTTACTTTTCAGTTATAGGGTTGTGAAAGATGACAACATTGGCCACCCTAACTCGTAACCTGTGCGGCTGTGTGCAGGTTTGGTCTCAAAACCACTGCCCTGGAAAAATCTCCTGCGGAATATGTGCTCAGCACTTGGATGGTAACAATGAGACTTGCACAGATCTTGCACAAATCGGCAGATGTAGAAAGACCATAAGATACAGGAACAGAATTAGGCCATTTGGCATTGAGTCTGCTCCATCATTTGATCATCAATCATGTTTCTCACTCCATTCTCCTGCCTTTTCTCCATAACCCTTGATTACCTTACTAATTAAGAATCTTGCGTCTTAAATACAGTCAAAGACTTGGCCTCTACAGCTTTCTGCAGCAATGAATTCCATGGATTCACCATCCTCTAGCTGAAGAAATTCCTCCTCAACTCAGTTCTAAAGGGGTCTCCCTTCACAATGAGGCTATGCCCTCAGGTCCTAGTCTCTCCTACTAGTGGAAGGACTTTCTCCACTATCCAAGCCTCTCACTATAATAAAGTTTCAATCAGATCCCCCTCCCCCTCATCCTTCTAAACTACACTCAGTGCAGACCTACAGTCCTCAACCCACCTCATATGATAAGCCTTTCATCCCTGGGATCATCCTTGTAAACCCCCCTTCCAACATGAGCACATCCTTCCTTAGATATGAAGCCAAAAACTACTCACTATATGCCAAATGTGGTTCTGACCACAGCCTTATACAACCTCAGCAGTACATCTCTGCTTTTGTATTCTAGTCCTCTTGAAATAAATGCTAACATTGAATTTGCATTCCTAACTGCCATATGAACCAGAATGTCAACCTTAAAAGAATCCTGAACAAGTACTCCTGAGACCCTTTGTGCCTCAGATTTCTGAAGCCTTTCCCTATTTAGCAAATAGTCTACACCTCTATTCTTCCCACCAAAGTGAATAACCTCGCACTTTCCCACATTGTATTCCACCTGCCACTTTTTTACCACTCTCCTAGCCTGTCCAAGTCCTCCTGCAGCCTCCCCACTTCAACATGATCTGTCCCTCCACCCATCTTTGTGTCATCTGCAAACTTTGCACAATGCCCTCAGCTCCTTTGTCCAGATTGTTAATGTATAATGTGAATTGTTGTGGTCCCATAATTGACCCCTAAGGAACTCCGCTAGTTACCAGCTGTCATCCTGAAAAAGACTCCTTTATCTCCACTTTCTGCCTTTTGCCAGTCAGCTAATCCTCTATCCATGCCCGTACCTTGCCCCTAACACCATGGTCTCATATCTTCTTTAGCAGCCTCCTGTCTGGAACCTTGTCAAAGGCCTTCTGGGAATCCAAACAGATCACATCCACTGGCTCTCCTTTGTCTAACTTGCTTGTTACCTCCTCAAAAAAAATTCTAATAGACTTGTCAGACATGACTTCCCTTTGACGAAGCCCTATTTTTACCACGCACTTGCAGGTACTCCACAATCTCATCCATAATAACGGCCTTTAAAATCTTATCAATGACTGATGTCAGGCTAACCAGCCTATAATTTCCCATCTTCTACTTCCCTCGCTTCTTAAACAGGGGTGTTACATTAGCTATTTTCCAATTCTGTGGGACTTCCCTGACTCCAGTGATTCCTGAAAGATCACCGCCAATGTCTCCACAATCCCCTCAGCTATCTCCTTCAGATCTTTAGGGTGTAGTCTATTCAGTCCGGCTGATTTATCCACCTTTAGACCTTTCAGCTTCCCCAGCATGTTATCCTTAGCGATGGCAACTGTGCCCACCTGCCCCTGATCCTCTAAGTTCTGGTATGCAACTGAACCCTCCTGCCCAACACTTTCCCTTCCCCCCTACAACTCCCTCTGTTCCCCCCACCCCACAGTACCTTCCAAAACCATGACTGCTATTATCTAGATGGGCAAGGGAAGCAGATACAAGGGAACACCATCACCTGCAAGTTCCTCCCTAAGCACTGACCATCCTGACGTGGAAATATAACGTGGTTTCTTCACCGTTGCTGGGTCAAAATTCTGTAATTCGCTCCCTAATGGCATTGTGGGTCTATGTACTGCACATGGACTACAATGGTTCGAGAAAGTTGCTAACCACCACCTTCTGAAGGGCAACTGAAGTTGGGCAATAAATGGGGGCTCAGCCTATGATGCCACATGAAGGTTGTCAGTATTTACAAAGTATTCAGTTTTATTTCCTTTATTCATTCACAGGATGAGGACATTGCTTTCAGGCAGCATTTATTGCCCATCCCTAATTGCCCAGAGGGCAGTTGAGAGTCAACCACATTGCTGCAGGTCTGGAGTTACACGTAGGCCAGATTGGGTAAGGATGGCAGTTTCCTTCCCTAAAGGACATTACTGAACCAGATGGATTTTTCCTGATAATCCACAACAGCTTCATGGTCATCACTAGATTACTGATTCCAGATATGTTTTATTGAATTCAAATTCCACCATCTGCCATGGCAGGATTCAAACCCAGAATGTTATCTTGGTCTCTGGATTAACAGTCCAGCAATAATGCCACTAGGCCATTGCCTCCCCCATGTTTAAATGAGAACACATAACTGGCACTCAGGCTGAATCATCACTCTGTATGAGAGATTTTCAATAAAAGCCTTTATCAGGTTCTTAACAAAAGAAGATCTTTTAACAAGGTTTTATTAGAATCTTTTTCTATGGGCTACAGTTTCTGTTGGTTTTGTTTCCAGTTTATTCTCATCCACTTACTCATAAAAGGAAAATTACAGTATGCATTAAACATAATGTTTTTAATCAGGTATATAATGAAGTAGAATCTGCTTTAACTCATTTCAGTGTTCCTTACCAGGGCAGAAAGTCTGAGAAATCCAGAATTGAAAAGGCAGTTCTGTGTGGAATTCACCCTTGTGAAAAGCAGGAATCGACTCCAGGGCTGTGACACCACATGGCAAACTAAATGAACAAAATGTTCTTCAATATTTGGAGTGGATCTTCAAAATAACACTTTATTTCATACTCTCTTTAGATTAGGATTAAATAACATCCAGACACTTCACTTGCTTCTCTATTGCATGGTGGCTGGACCTCTGTGTTAACTCACTATATGTTAGTAACTGTTATACCCCAATTTTGTTGACAGCTACAATTCTAATCAATATGCTGCTCTAATGTGAGCCATCCAAATTTCCAAGTTTTATTCTGTATATTTTTGCTATAGAATCGGGTTATAACTACTTTATGACAGTAGACTGAGTTGGAAACAACTTCTCCTGATTTTCTAAACCCATGGATAGTCAGACTTTTTCCAAGAGTAAAAATGTCAATTACGTGGGATGCGGGTTTAAGGTAAAAGGAGAAAAGTTTAAAGGAAATGTGAGAGGCAGGTTTTTTTTTACACAGAGGGTGGTGAAGTGGCCGGAATGCGCTCCGAGAGGAGGCGGTAGAAGCAGATAGAATAGCAATGATTAAGAAGCACCTTGACAGATACACGAATAGGCAGGCAATAGAGGAATATGGACTGTGAAGAGGCAAGGGGTTTTAGTTTAGAGAGGCATCATATGTCAGCGCAGGCTTGGTGGACTGGACGGCCTGCTCCAATTCTGTTCTTTGTTCTTTAAAATCAGTCCCCCAAATGCTCTTATGTTTTTTGACCTTTGCTACATTCATTGTCCTCCAAGTCCTGAACGAGCTCATTGCAATATAAGGTTATATAGCATAATGAGCTGAGACAACAAAGAGGAGTTTTTCAGCTTGATGAGTTTGGAAAAATTGATCATCAAGCTCTACATCTGTTCATAAATTATTAGGATGATGCTTTTTGGAAAGCCTTGCACTTGTTTCTGAGAAAACAAGCAAGAAATTCTGCTACCCTTGCATCACAGATTTAAAAATTCCTTATCAGCATATCTTCATTCTGCAGAGAGAGAATGGCTGAGGATAAAGAACAGTGAAGCAACATCCATCAGATACAACACACTCAAAAGAATGCACAGCCAACACCAATTCTATGAAAATTTTTAAGAAAAAAAAATTGCAGGTTACACAAAGATTTTTATCTTTCTAGTGCAATAGTATTACGATACATACAATGGATGTTACGATCCCTGACCCCAGTAGTTATGGAACTGAGCACATTCTCATACTCACAGATGTCTTCACCAAATTCATACAGGCTATTCCAAAGATGATTCATGGTTCTAATAGCACCCTGTACTCATCCACAGGCTATTCTCTGCATATTAGACAATTTCCTTGGGCTCCCAACACATTCTGATAGATGGGGCCCAGTCAATGAGTAGACAGCTGAGTATCACATGAGGCTAAGCCAGACTTTTCCAATGCACCCAAGAGGACTGAGGGAGTAGTGTTGAGAAGCAAACAATTCAACAATTGCTAAGCTGACAGGATGACCTTCCAACCAGTGCAAGGGAATTCCTTCAAAATCAAATATCAGGCATCAGAATAACATACAGGATGTGTAGGACACTGAATCCCACAAAATCATCATGCACTTTGTCACACCTGGCCACATCTATATTGTCAAACCAATAGCTGGAAGGCAGCCTCAGAAAACAGCTCACCGAGGGGAACTGCTTGAGACCATAAGTTTGGTGAATGTTGTGGAGGCAAGCAAATCATTCAACAGCATTATGGAACCTAAAGTGTCAGTGTGTGATGGCTTGACTGAAGTGGAGTCATATAGTGATGTGAAATTCTGGAGTGATTTGTGAATCTCAGGGTACATTTGGTGTGGGGATCCCTCCTCCTCCCTGGGAAACAGCACAGGGGGAAGCTGTCAGGAGGCAGCGTCTTGAGCAACAAATATTGTCAATCATACGATTCTTTGATGATCAATCTAAAACCCAATCTGTGTGATGCACAACAGAGTGTGGATCTCTTGGAAGATAAACGTAAATGTAAGACACTGAGAAAGTCTTCTCAAGCAAATGCCAGATATCATCCCAACCTTATTATTTGCTCAGATTGGTGCTGTAAGGGGAGAATGCTGATACTAATGTGGACTCAAACATTCTGACCATCATGGGGCAATCACACATTGCTTAGTTAATACTTGAGATAGCAAGAACTGCAGATGCTGCAGTCAGAGATAACAAAGTGTGGAGCTGGAGGAACACAGCAGGCCAGGCAGCATCAGAGGAACAGGAAAGCTGACGTTTCGGGTTGGGACCCTT
>NC_063368.1:4352859-4387835 GCF_021869965.1 Rhincodon typus
CCAGCTCCAAACTTTGTTATATCTGCTTAATAAACAGTTATTCTGTGCTATTTGTAGTTGCTGGGATGGTTAGTTTCAAACAGGAAAGTGTGTAACAGAACCTCTAGCAACAAAGTGGTGATGGTGAGGGGGAACGCTTGACAGAGGAGCTCAAGCTGTTGTGCCATGACCTCCAGCAGCAAATGGCAATGGTGAGGGAGAACAGCTAGAACAGTTGAACGGACTGATTCTGGGAAAAAGGGTGCCTTTTACGTGAAGGAAGGCTCAGGGAATAAAGAAACAGACAAAAAATCCTCAATGCTATACAAACCAGAGGCTTCATTCCACATAAATACTTTCTTGGTACACTTAATTTCCCTTCATGTTTTTAATGATGCTAGTGGAATAAAGTATCCCTGCTTCATGATCTTTGGGCTGTCTGTGTTCAAATCTCATATCACAGACAGACGAGTTGAGACAAGGTGAAGTCGGGTGATGTTATGGAGGTGGAAATAGGAGGCTTTAATCTTGGTGTGATTGAGATTGGAATCTCATCTTCAGGTCAAATGTGACACCAACTTTGTGAACAGACTGGCTTAATTTCACACTGTTGCCAGGTAGAAGGATGGAGTCAGTAGCTGGGAACGGAATTTGGAGTTTTTAAAACAAGGCCTCAGTTTTTTCCAATATTTAACTATAGGAAATTACTGCTCAAATCAGTAGCCCGATAGTTCAGATAAAGTGGGAGAGTCAGGAGAGGTGGTGGAAAGATGTCAGTGTATGTGAGAACTAGCTTAGTGCTTTTGTCATCAAGAAGAAAAATGGAAATGTAGGTATACTAATCATGTCAATGGATGAGTAATCCAACAGCCAAGGCTAATGCTTTGGAGAGATGGGTTCAAATCTGGACGCTGGACTACAATGCCATCACTTCCCCAAGGCCAGCTCAATTCTAAGGCAGTTAGGGATTGGCAGAAAATTCCGGCCTTGCCAGATTCACCCACATTCTATTAAGAATAAATTTTAGAAAGATGATTAATAGGAGAGGGACAAGAATAGACTCTTAGAGTTACAGAGTAGGAAAATAAACTGTTGCAAGTGGTTCTTTGGCTATAATTAGATACTATTTTGTAAAAGAGCCGTATTAGACTTGAAAGGTTAACTTTGTTTCTCTCTCTCCACAGATGCTGCTAGACCTACCAAGTTTCTCCTGCACTTCCTTTATGTTTTAGATCTCCTGAATCTACAGTAGAACATAGAGCAATTCATCTCAGTTCATGTGCCGAACTTTTACCCTAAACCTAAGGTCTATCTAACCTCAACCCCTACCTTATACTATCATCCATATGCCTATCTAATAGCCGCTTAAATGCCCCTAATGAGGCTGACTCCACTACTGTCTCCGGCAATGCATTCCACGCCCCTACCACTCTCTGAGTAAACAACCTACCTCTGATATCTCCCCTATATCTACCTCCACTCACTTTAAAACTATGCCCCCGCGTAATAGCTACCTCCACCCTAGGAAAAAGTCTCTGGCTATCTACTCTGTCTATACCTCTGATCATTTTGTACACCTCTATCAAGTCAAAAGTACTTTGCTTTTGTTCTCTTTACAACCCTTCCTGCTGGCTCCAACAAAAACTTGTAATTCTTTTTAGCCTGAAGTGATATCATGCTTCAATTAAATTGTAGATGTTTGGTTCAAAAAAATGAAGGAGCCAATTCTTGAGTCAAAGAAAGAGAAAGGTTATTGCTTACTAACCCAGAGAAAAATAATAAAACGTGACATCAAACACAATATGCATTTTAAAAAGGGGAGGGCATCCAGTATAAAAAGATCAAAAATATGCCATTTAAAACTTCCTTAGAGTCCTTAAATACTAGATTCATCTGAGACCACAGTTTTTTAATCGATGATTTTTATCCTCCAGAGCAGCAAAATTTGTAGATATCTTGATGAATGATGTTATTCCAATTTGCTTTTCATCAGTGTAGTTTTCTGTGAGACTGAGAGGAAACAGAGAAAGGTGGCATCTTACAGTTCTGCTGTTACAAATCCATCATCTTCCTCTCTGCTCTGCCCAAAAGCTGTTAATTTGAAATACTATTTGTCTGTGTAATTCTGTGCCTGGCAAGTCTTTCATCCCACAATGTCAAACTTCCAGAACAGTGTAACTCAAATCAAAAGTCTCAGATCTGAGTGATTCACTTCACTCATTTTGATAACATGTAAACTTCAGTTCAAATCGTTCTTTTCATCTTTTGATTGATGTTTCATCTTCTGTGTTAGGTGATCACTGCAGCCATCTCAGTGCTTTCCCTTTTTAAAAATTATTTTAGTCCAGGAAAGGTCCCAGGTAATAACTTAGCAACAGCAATAGGGCATTCAGGTCAAAGAACCTGCCCTACCACTCAATATGATCTTGGCTGAATGAGTCTTTTACCACTCCATCACCCAGTAAAGCCACTGGTAACCACCATCCTGGAGTCACATTTATTGCCCTGACTGTGGAATCCCATGTAACTATTTCACTTCCATTCTTCTTCCTTCTTATCTGTACAGTTGAGTTGCCACAGTACCATGGGCTTGAATCTGGCTGCACTCCCCAGAGGAAACATCTCTTCAATTTCCAAAATGGAATATCGATTAGCAAGTACGATAGACTCAGGGGATTCCTGTACTACATGCCTAATTTTCTGAGACTGCCTGGTAGTCTCACTGCCTATACGCTTCTAATCTGCTCAGTGACCACATCCCTCTATGCGTTATCCACATAGACCTCTGCCTTGTGGACTCACAACATTGCCTCCAGCTCTTGCTTAAGTTCTGAAACATGAAGCTCAAGCTTATGCAGTTTGTGACACTTGCTGCAGATATGTTTCTGGAACAGATGTGTGAAGTCATGGATGTACCATAACATGATGTATACTCCACTTGGTCCTTCTGACATGCCATCTCATAAATCTAAAAACTATTTGTTATCCTTAGAATAAGTAGAGACTTACTATGAAAACTCAACAACATATTTCTCAGAAAAAGAGGAAAAAATTCCAGAGACTTAAACACAAACTAAGTGCCCAACTTTCACTATAAAGATTTAAATACTGACCAAACCTATTCACCAATCAACTGTTTTCTGTGATGTTAAATTTCCATTATTCTAAATCCAGGTAGTATTCTTGATCTACATCTTATTTCTTCATCATCAGGACTTTCCATCAAGCACCAAGACATCGCATGGCTTGTGGTAAGGAATGCACTACTTGTGAGATCCTTCACGTACGCCCGGACTCTGCACCACTGCACGCTTCCCTTGAAGCTGCTGTGAGGGGGTACAGATTGTCACACATCTCCTTCTGGAATGTACCTTTGCAAAGGAACTCTGGAGAAAAATGCAGTGGTTTTTGTCAAGGTTTGTCCCAACCCACTCCATGACGCAGGACTCTGTGCTCTACAGTCTGTTCCCTAGGACTTACACTGAGACAAACATCGACTACATCTGGAGGACCATCAACTTAGTGGAAGATACTCTTTGGTTTGCCCACAACTTGTTGGCCTTCCAGAGCAAGGATTTGGTGTCAACCAAATGTTGCAGACTGGCGTGTTCCCAGGTCCAGGACAACATCCTGAGGGATGCACTAAAGCGTGGGGCAGCTGCCGCCAAGACGCAGTGGGGAGAGACCACTGCCTAAAGTCCTTCTACTGAAGTTAAATAGGGGTCATTTCAGTTATCAGACTCTCCCAGTGCCTCAAATGCAATTAAATATTGTCTTGTATAAGTAAGAAATGCCTTGGGTTGGTTTGTTCTACATATGTAAAGACTGTATAGTAGTGAAGTGCTCTAGTGTCTATGTATGCTTATAAAGATTTTTCACGAAGACTATATTTTTGAACTTAAAAAGTTGTATTCTGTCTAAAGTCAAATGGGAAAGTCAAATGGGATTAGATCCACTCTGGGACTGGTGATTCACCCTAACCAAATCTGTGCTGTACCAGACTGGAAGATCTCTGAGAACTTCATGCTCCTCAGGGATACGATCGCCTACATGCAGGACAGCGGGTGGACATCTGCCTCATCAGCTTGAACCAGGAGAAGGCTGTTGATGGGATATCGCACACCTACATGAGGATGTGCTCTCCAAAACTGGTCTTGGGGAGGGAACTGAAATTGATCAACTGCTCTAACCAACATTGTTAGTGCAATCTCAATCAATGGTTGGGAATCAGAAAGCTTCCTGATCAGATCTGAAGTCAAGCTGCCTACACTCTACAATCTTGTTCATGTGTTGTTAAGAACCCTTTGCCAAGTCCATTAGGAAGGATGCAAGTTTGAGAGGGATGATTATTCCAGGCATCAGAGGCTGCAGGTCAAAGCCTCCCTGTACAGGTATGACATTGCTGTTTTCTGTTTGGATACACTGTCAGTGCACAGACTCATGAATATCTGTGACCAGTTTGAAGTGGCCTTGGTAGCCAAGGTAAATGGAGGCAAGAGAAAGGTCATATTATTTGGGATCTGGGCTGACTGATCCTTTATCCTCTTCATCGTCAAGACTGATTACTTGAAGGCACTGGGAAGATGGTTGAGGGGATGGGCGTGAGCAAAAACTTGGGAGAAACGTATCATCAATGTTAGTCAAAAACTGCACTTATGGAAGCATCACTCTCTCCCCATAGCAGGTAAACACCTTGTCATCAGGTGTGTGAGGTACTGTTGCTGCTGCAGTTCATGGTGCAGGTAAGGCCCATTCCCTGAAACTGTGCCTTTGCAATTACCTGAGCCATCTAACACTTCATCTGGAGGTCAAAGATGAACCATGTCTGCATGGACACTATGTATAAAACTCTGGATTGGGGGCGGAGGGGGGAACAAAGATGTACCCAACGCTGCCTCATCCTGATGGTCACCTTGTGTGCGGCTGCATCAAGCTGTGTGTAGACCCTCAGTTCGTTCACTATGTACTGTTCCCAGTGTTGCAAAGGATGGATCTGGCCACAGTGCTGTGGAATGCTCCATCTAGTTGGACCATTCTGTATCTCTTGTCCTTCATGGAAAAGTTTGCAAAGAAAACCACCCGGGACATGGTCAACACGTAGCATCCTCGAGACTCTGCAGGAAAAGGAGAAGATGGACTCTGTTGTGCGGTTTCTTAAGCAGACTGTCAAAAAGTCATTTGACAGAATATTTCATCGCCAGAACATTACAACAAGCACTGGGATGGGCCTTGGCTGTCAGATCATTGAGGTATACCTGGTCGCTGTGTGCCACTGCACACTGCTCTCGAAGCAGCTGCGCTGGTGAAGAGACTGTTACACATATCCTTCAGGAATGTGCCTTTGCAAAGAAAGTCTGGAGAGAGATGCAGTGGTTTTTGTTGGGGTTAGTCTTGATCACTTATGAGACACAGGGCGCTGTGCTCTACAGGATGTTCCATAGGATGCACACTAAGACAAATATCAACTGCACCTGGAGGATCATCAACTCGGTGGAAGATGCTCTTTGGTCTGCCCAAAACATGTTGGTCTTCCAATGTAAACAATTGACCTTGACGGAGTGTTGTGGACCAGGACATGCCAAGGTCCAGGACAACATGCTGAAGGATGCACTAAAGCATGGGGCAGCTGCCACTAAGGCGCAGTTAGGAAAGGCTGCTGTCAAAGGTCTTTCTGCCAAAGTTCTTGCATGAGTAGGAAATGCCTTTGGTTTCTACAACTGCTTGGAATGTTATTTTCCAATGTTTGCTTTTTTTGATGTGCAAACACTGTACAGAAACGCTTTAGTACCTATATATATATATAAAAATTTTAATGAATAAAGTATATTTTTGCAATGAAAATAATCTGTTGTAGTCAGTTTAGTTATCAGACCCTCTCTTTGCTTCAAAATGTATGTAAATACATGAGTAGGAAATGTTCTTGTTTCTGCAACTGCCGGAAATGTCAATTTCCAATGTTTGTTTTTCCTTTATATGCAAAGACTGTACAGTACTGCTTTAGTACCTGCATATGTACATAAAGACTTTTTACGAATAAAGTACACTTTTGCAACAAAAAATTGAATTTCTCCTGCATAAGTTTAAAAATGCCTTTGTTTTCACAACAGTCTGTTAGCTCTGTGGGATGTCAAATTTCAATGTCATTTCTTTTTTCTCTATGCAAAGATTGTACAGAATGGATTGAGAACCAATCAATAATTATGTATTTAGAGACAATTTTTAATGAATAAAGCATATTTTTGCAATAGAACAAAATTATGCTTTTTCTTCTCCTCATCAAGAGGTAAAACCAATAAAAGTTGCAATGACACATATTGGTCTGAATTGTCTTGTCTCAAAATGGAGCTCCACCACGAACAGTACATTCATTACTGAATGTTACTGTTTTTTTTCCATCTGGGATTCAAAACTAGACATGAAGACTCCCCATGGCTCTAGGCTCAAAACAATAATTCATTCCTATTTCTGTCCCACTTCAACCTCCCTCTCTACAAGCTCATCTTATCAATGAGGCAGACCTCTTGCTAAACTGGCTTCATTCTCACTAAGCTATTGATCACCAGTTTTTCCACGTCTGTTCAGGTTGCACACAGTAGATAAATGCCCATAACCTAAAATGCACATGTCTGAAGTTGAATATTATCCCTCACCAGGAAATTTCATACTAACTACAGAATTTACTTTTCCATCTCAGTTCAACACAAAGCATCCAAAAAAAGCATCATGAATCTCAACTATTTAAACAATAGATTATTCAAAAGTAACTTAATTTCAAACATGTTGATAGCAGCCCTTAGGTTAAGTCCTGAAGGAAGGACAATAGGAGGGAGACCTAATTCTAGGTTGCCAGTGAAACTCAGGCACACGTGGCCTCTTGGCTCTATACCCAGCTGTAAAAAAATTACTGCATTGATGGTAGATTCTTGCCAGGCCTAATCCATGACAGGAAAAGCTCAGTTGCGCAGAAGAGTCTAAAAACAGAAGCAAGTGTTCTGGAAAAGAGTCATTTCAGACTTGAAACATTAACTTTGTTTCCCGCTCCAAAAATGTTGCCAGATCTGCTGCGTTTCTCCAGCATCTTCTGTTTTTAGTACAAAAATTCTAATTTTAGTTTTAGGTGACCACTGAGAATCGCTAAGAAATTGCTCCACAATACATTTTAAAAAAAATAGTTGCCATAGCCCCAGGGGATTACAGGGCTGCTCTGTCATTATAGAGAGATGACAGGTGGTGACTTAACCCGAGTCACCACTCCACAGGCTAGGGATGAGGTTGAGAAGTGGGGCCTTCATGGTGACCTCAGCCGGTATAAAAATTGAACCTGCACTGTTGGTGTCACTCTTCATCAATTGGATTTGTCAGATTTCAGGCATCTTTGAGTGGAGCACAAAATTAGTTCATTTTGTCTCTGATTTCCACCAGAAGACAACCAGTTTTTACTTCAGAAAGTCTTGAAAATACACATTATTTGTGTCAACATCTAAAAGGTAAAACACAGGTTAATTTAGATGCAAATCCTTTGTTAAAAAGCAGGATGTTTGGATGTTCACACGCCTGATGTGTACTTACAATACTTTCTGCTTTTATTTTACATTTTCAGCATTCAGTTCGAGGTTTTAACATTACGTGTGGCTTGGTCCTTAATGTGCAAGTACTCCATCAATGCTTCCAGACAACCAGTTGCAGCATAGACAAGGAGGTCATCTCCCTGCAATTAAAAGTTACAGTATTTTACAGAACTGTCAAATGTATGCATACATCTGTTAGTGTAAATAATGACTAAATTTCAACTGTTAATCTCCAAGATAAGGGTATGTTTTAAGTGATTGTTTTCTTATCTTCCTATCCTAATTTCACAGAACTGCTTCACCACAAAGCCCCTCTTTCCCCTCCCCCTCCCCTTTATCTGAAGTCAGTTTCAAGATGTCTGAACTTATCTGAAATTCAGGCTTCATCAACTTATTTTGGATGAGCTACAAAGCTGCAAGACTAAGCCAAGCTAGAAGTGAGCATTCAGTGGAGGGAAGGAGAGCCCTATCAAAGTGACTAGAAAGCAGACTGTTCTATTTTCCCGGGGCCAGTAAACATATTCCTGCATTCTTCTACCCCAAATCCAATCAAACAAATTTAAACCTTAAAACTACCCTCTATTTGACAGAAATTAGCAGGCGCACTATGTAGTCCACTGATGAACCAGTTTGTGGACGAAAACACGTGCACATTTTCAGAAAAAGTCTGCCGATTATTGTACGAGGTCAGGCAAACAAGAGGCATTCTTTGTCCACACCTAATTACGTTTACACTGATTACTGCAGACAAAATAACTAATAAAGAAGATCTCAGCATTTCATTTAATTTTATGTGGCAATATTTTTACCTGAACCAGAAGGTTTTGCAGATGGATGAAGAGTAATAAGACTTGTTTATAAGAGAGTGGATACAGCAAGACATCTTGATCCTGTAGTGGATGGTTCCTAATGTTAGGGTTGGTAATGGCAAGAAGTGGAGTTGTGAACTTGTCTCTCAGGACAGTCTGCAAAAACTGAAGAATACATACTGGGGAATAAAGCAGAAAGGACAGAAAATATTTTTAGTAAATTATAATCATTTTCAATCTCAGAAAAAAAGTCTATGATCTTTGTATCAAATTGGCAGTGCCTGTATCTGAGTCATAGAATGGTACAGCATAAAGTACATTTGGTCCATTAGATCTGAAAGGTCTCTTTGAAAGATCTTTCCGATTAGTCCCACTCTTCCACATTTTCCTCATTGCCTGGCAATTTTTTTTCAAATATATGAGATTCCTTTCTTAATGTCGTAATTGAAAATGCCTCTAACATAGATTCAAGCAACGCAGTCCAGATCTATATAAGTTTATGTGTATCTTTTTCACTCATGCCATTTCCAGTTATTTTCCCAATTCCCTTAAAATCTATATTCTCTGCTTAACATTTTTCAGCCACAGGGAAGTTTTTCCTGCTAGCAAAAGTCCTTCAAAATTTCAAGCAACTCTACCAAATCTTCTCTTAAGTACCTCTGCTCCACAGAGAATAATCCCAGTTCCTCTAGTTCCTTCCATATATCTGAAGTATCCTAGTCCTTTCTGAGCAAAATCTCCTCTGCGTTCTCTCCAGAGCTTTGACATCCTTTATGTATTGTAACACCCAGAATTGGTAATAATACTTCAGCTGAGGCCTAACTGGACAAAGGATTAGCAGAACTTCTTTGCTTTTGCAGTCAATGCTTTTAATAAAGTAAGAGTTTTTTGAAAATATGTATACTCATTCATGGGATGAGGGCATCGCTGGCTGAGCTAGGTTTTATTGCCCATTCCCAGTTCACCTTGAGATGGTGGTGAGATTGTTCCAGGATTTTGACCCAGTGATGCTAAAGGAACTGCAACATTTTTCCAAGTCAGAATGAGGGGAACTTGCAGATGGTTTTGTTTCTATGTATCTGCTGCCCTTGTGCTTCTAGATGATAGTCATTGTGTGTTTGGAAGACACTGCCTAAGTAGCTTTGTTGAATTTCTGGAGATGGTACATAGAGCTACTGCTGAGTGTCAGTGATAGAGGGAATGTTTGTGGATGTGTACTGCAGGCTGCAGAAGCCTGGATGATGTCAAGCTTCTACATGGTGGCTAGTGCTATTCAGTGCACCTGTTAAAGGGAAGGTGTTTGATAGCTATAAGTAGTAGCAGCAATCATTTTAAAACTGAATCTGTGCTCTGATACTTCAAGTAACAGCTGAACATACAAGAGAACATCTACCAAATGTTTTCACACATTGAATGGAGGTCTTGGTGGAAGAGTTTAAAAAAAGGGAGGGATGTCCTATATCCATTGGGCTGGGAGGATGGTGAGGGCGTGCTTTGGAATGATGTTGCTGGTGAGAACAGATCCTTCAGACAGATGCTCAGAGGCAATGGGAAGAACTAGAAGTGGAAGTCGATATGAGGATATAAGGAATATCGTTCCATGAATATAGATGCAATTTCTCTCCGGCAGTTTCAATTAAAATCTTTTGTCAATTATTTAGAAAAACATTGCAAGAGGTAAAACTGCTGCTTCGCTGACAGTCAAGAATCATTCAAATCAGTTAACAAAGATTTTAATAACACTCCAGTGAGCCATGAAATTGCTGACATGTTGGACAACGATTAGGACAGCTCTGAAGTGAACATCTTGTAAGCAACAGATTATGTGATGAAACACGCAGGATCGTGTTCCATCAAAGTTGGCAATTATAAATCAGTTAAGGAAAACAAAGAGGAAGGGCCCACCTTGTAGCAATAAGCTGTCCTTTTTGAAGCTGATGCAGTGAAAGACCTTATTCAATTTCAAACTGATCGTTCTGTGAACCTGCATAATTTATGCACAACAGAATAATTACAATTTTCATTGATTACAAAAAACGTCTAAATTATTTCTTTGGAAAAATGTTAACAAGACCAAATCAATAATCAAGGTAAGTTTCTCAAAATGCTTTAGGCTTTATACTAGTGTCTCTTGTGTGTTCCTGGACTTACTTTCAAACTTCTGACTTGCTTGAAATTACAGGGCATAATATTACTGTAGTGAATATTAGATGCACACATCCATGACTTTATCATTCAACTGAAGTAAGGCTTTATTTTACATATTAGAATTAGAATTAAGTTTTATTCTCACGTGTACTCAAGTACAGGGATACAAGAGGACAGTGAAGTGTACAAAGTCACCATTCCTGGAGTCATCTCAGGTACAAAGGTACCTAGGTACAAAATCTTAGGTATATATTTTCTAGTAGACAATCCTGTTATAGTTTTGTCTTATTAAAGAAGAAAATTGTAGACACCCAATATTTGAAGACAAGCATAAAAACAGTGAGCAAGAATTCCTCGATGCATGTTCAGGTGCTGTGGGCTGGACAGCAGGAGGTTAAGGAATGATAAGTATTACTGAGATAACCTTCTCAATTCCTTAAACAGCACAACGTTTTAATGACGCAGAAATGTGGGAGGGCAATTTTCAGAAGGTGCAGAGAACAACTGGATAGGGGGCTTCAGACTTTATTACTATTAATTAGAATCCCTCCAATGCTGACGTAAGGATGCTAGGCTGGGCGTGAGAACAGAAACACAAGTCTACATATTTTGCATACTATATAAAGAATTAGAGGTCCGGGTTGGTGGTGTACTGGTATAACAGGGGTGGGGGAATCACTGGGTGGGATAGATCAAGAGAGAGGGAGGGAGATCAGACACCTCAGAGCTAGAGTGAGTATAACAAATTGGTGTGGGTTCCATCGCCATTTCAGAGAAGTTTGGCTGTTTGGTATTCTCACACACAATTTTCCCTTTTGGGAAATAATACGACGGTGTTGGTCCACGCTCCTCATGATTTTATAAACCTTTATAAGGTCACCCCTCAGCCTCCGATGTTCCCGGGAAAATAGCCCCAGTCTATTCAGCCTGTCCCTATAGCTCAAACCCTGGCAAAAAAAGGATCAGTAAGCTGACTGTCAACATTTTGAACTGAATCCTGAATACACCTTCCAACATTACCAAGCACTAGATTGTGACTTTTTAAAAAGTTTTTCATGGGATATGGATGTTGCTGCTGCATTTGTTGCCCATCACTTATCTCCCTCAAGAAGACTGTAGTGAGCTGTTGACTTAAAACTGCTGCAGTCCATCTCATGACACAGTGCCATTGAAGGAGCAACACTCCGGATGGTGTTTGGCTTGGAGGGCACTTGCAGGTGGTGTTTCCATGTTTCAGCTGCCCTCATCTTTCTAGGTCATAGAGGTTGCTGCTTTGGAAGGCTATGTCGAAGGAGGTTTGGTGAGTTGTTGTAGTGCACTTTGTACATGGTACAGACTGCTTCCACTGTGAGTCAGTGTTTTCGGGATTGACCATTCAAATTGGTGAAAAGGGTCCCAATCAACCACACTGCTTTCTTCTGGGATGGTATCAGGCTTCTTGAATGTTGGAACTACATTCATCGGGGCAATAGAGAGTATTCCATCCTGCTCCTGAGATGTGTGTTGCAGATGGTGGACAGGCTTTAGGAGGACAGGAGTCCAGAGTTCCCAGCTTCTGGTCTGTTTTTGTAACCAGAGTATACATATGATGAGTCCAATTAAGTTTCTGGCCAAACGTAACCCCTAAGGACGTTTATAGAAGGATCCTTGCCAATGGTAATGATACTGAATGTTAAGTGAAGCCAGTTAGATTCTCTCTTATTAGAGATGGTCATTAGCTCGCATTGGTGTGGTATTAAAGTTAATCGCCACTCTTCAACCCAAACCTGAACACTGTCCAGACCTAGCTGTATATGCACATGGATATGCATATAGTACCTGAGGAGTTGTGCGTGGTGCTGGAGATTGTGCAATCACGAAGAAATATCCTCACTTCTGATTCTATGGTGGTGGAAAAGATCATTGATGAAATAGCTCAAGATGACTATACAGTATGATTGGTGAGGCTCTTCCACATGAAAGTAGAAATATGCATAGATTTTTGGTCCAACATTTTAGCAGCTTAGAAGCTGAGCAACTGCAGAAAATTGGGTGTTAAGAATTCTGAATTTTGAGCAAATATAGCCACTTCAACCAGACAGAAACATTAAATAACTAAATCTCTAATTTCTGTGTGTTCTGAAGAAGAGTCAAACTGGTCTTAAAACATTAATTATGTTTCTCTCTCCACAGATGTGGCTGGATAAGCTGGGTTTGTTTTCCTTGGAACAGAAGAGGCTGAGAGGGTATTTCACTGAGGCATACAAAATTATGAGAGGCATACATAGGGTAGATCATGACAATCTTTTCCCCATGAAAGATGTGCCTAAGACCAGAAAGCACAAGTTTAAGGTGAGAATTAAGTGGTTTAGAGGAGATCTCAGTAAAAATTTGTTCCACCAGAGACTGGTAGAAGATTGGAACACGCTGCCTGAGAGGGTGATGAAGGCAGGTACTCCTGCAACATTGAAGAAGCATCTGGATGAACACTTAAAATGCCAGGGCATAGCTGGCTATAGATCCAGTGCAGGTAAATGGGAGTATCGCAGTTTGGTATTTGTTGATTGATATAGATGTGTGGGCCGAAGGTTCCGTTTCCATACTGTCTGACTCTATGATTCTAGATGGACCACACCTGTTGAGATTCTCCAACACTTCCTGTTTTTATTTCACTGTGTTCTAGCAGACAACAAGCTTATTTTGTAAGGTTCAGATTAAAGCAGGTTTTCTCCTCCTGCATCATTTTGCCCTGATGCCATCCACCTACTGCTCTCTTTAAATACAGATGGGTAGTTATTGTGAAGTCTACATGACTACTGGTATGGGCACCATGGGAGCTCCAAAGCTATGAAGCGGTGCAGGCCATGCTGCCCACCACTTCCCACATGTCCCATGTGGCACTTTGCTGATTAGGACACGAGTGCAGCCATGTCATGTATGGTAGTGTGAGGGGAGATCAGAATATGACATCAACTTGACACATCTTACATAATCTCAATGCATACATGCCCATTGAACATCTGTGCTAATTCATCAGAGCTGATTACGTATGTTCGTTCAATGGTTCGAGGGGACATTCTTCTCCAACACCCCCAACGCATTATTTAAAAGTCCAGGCATTGAACATGCAGATGCAGTGCTTTTTGACTTTGTTGTGGAAAGTTAACAATCTGCTGCTTATCTTTTGAGGTTTTGTTGTGCATTTTTGCTGTATGAATGCAATGATGCCAGACGATTTGGCAAACCAAAGTATGGGACTATGTTTTTATGTCTCTGGAAATGCAATATGACCAACAACTGAGGCAGTCAAGTCCAAATGCAGCAACACATGGACAGGCTTGGGCTGACAAAGGATAACATTAATGCCACACAAGCGCCAGGCAATAACCATCTCCCCTGGGCAATGATATTAAATCATTGAATCCCCCACTATCCTGGAGGGTTACCATTGGCCAGAAACTGAACTGGACTATCCGTATAAATACAGCGCCTATAACAGCAGGTCAGAAACTACGAATCCTTCAGTGGGTAACCTACTTCCTGAATCCCCAAAACGTTCTACCAACTACAAGGAACAAAGGTGACAGAACTCTCCTCACTTGCCTGGATGAGTGCAGATCCAACAACACTCAAGAAGCTGACACCATCCCGGACAAAGCAGTGCTTGATTAACACTATATTCACAAGCATTACTTCCCTCCACCTCCGATGCACAGTAATGCAGAAATTCAATAAGGCTCTTTAGACTGAATCTACCAAACCCACAACCACTACCATCTAGCGGTATGAGGACAGCAGATACACAGGAGCACCATGATGTCCCCTTCCAAGTCACTCACTAACTTAACTTGGAAATATATTTCTGTTATTTCACTGTCACTGGGTCTGGAACTCTTTCCTTAACAATATAGTGGGTGTACCTGCACCAAATGGACTGCAATGGTTCAAGATGGCAGCTTACTAGTATGTTCTTAAGAACAATAAAGGATAAACAATAAATCCTGGCCCAGGCCAGGGAAGCCCATGTGCCCTGAATGAATAATATGAAGCAAAGGCTGTAGCAAAGAGAAATTCTGCAAAGAGGAGGAAGTAAAGGTTCTGCATGGAGGGTCCTGGATGGAAGATCCTAACTATCATGGGTTTTCTCCTCAACAAGAGAAGCAGGATGAGGGAACATGGCTATGCCAGGAGAATTGGACTCTGAATGGTGGAGGGCACAATCAACAGATCACACCTGGCACTGTGAGATCCCCATATCAACACTGAGAGGTACAGGAATTGCAAGGGCTACCATTCCATTCATGTACAGTTACTATATGGCCATCCTGACAGCAGCCATAATGCCTTCATTTTGAGGCATCCTGAGGCAGAATATCATTCCCTCTGACTTCACAACAGTCCGGTGAACCAGAAGGTGGCTGCTCAGGGACAATGGTTAGCTCTTGCAGATGCAGTGCGTGACTGACATCTCCAACCTGACCAGGGACTATAACGATGGCCATGGGGTGGTCGCCATGGAGCAGACCACAGGTATTCTGACACCTGGACCACTGAAAGAGTGCCCTCCAGTACCAACCAGACTATTTGCCCAAGTTCATGACAGTCTGCTACATTCTTCACATTTTTACCAGGAATCCTGGAAGTCACCTTAGGAAGAGATGGAATCCTGGATACATTTGATTCAGATGGACTATCCAAGAACACCTGTTCAGACTCCAGTTCCCACAGGACCACCTCTTTTTACCACTATGGATTCACCATTCATCATTATAACATCCGTCTAACACTTCATTACAGCATTCACCTTGGCCAACACCTTAACAGTAAAAGCTATCTATCAAATATTTTCATTAACAGCTTTAGCCAAAAATCTGAAAACACCCCTATTTTTACAAGTAACAGTAAACTATTCATTGTTACGCATTCTCTTTGCCTGCCTAGTGGGTGTCTTTGGCTGTCCTGGTGCTCTGACATTGTGCTACAGTTTGGCCAGTAATCTGTTGTCTCACACTGGAAGTGAATGCAGATGGCTTGCCGAGATGCCCTTCAGGTAGTGTGGGTCTCAAGTCCTACCTTTAGACCACCAGTGAGGACACTGGTGGAGTTGTAGAGGTGGGAGTATTAATATGTACACCTTATGAGGTATAGCAGGTTTGTGAATCACAAGGTAGCACTCAGTAATCTGAATAAACACAAATTGCTGGACAGTTGTGACAGCCTGCATACAGTTTTAATGCACAGATCACATGACCTCCATCTGAGTTTCCACTACAGCACTCAGACATTGGATGCTTTGCAAACCATAAGTGATCAGATTCTGCATCAATGCTGGGTCCATAAGTACTGTCATTTGTTAGCTCACCATTCCTACAGTGGGGAGGACACCTTCTGTCATATTAGAGTGGCTTCATTCATGTTATACTGATAGTGATAGGAGCAGTGTGGCAGACATGATAATGCATCAGAACTCTTGGTCTGCATTTTCAGTATTCTCCTGTATGCAGCTCTTATCTGAGATGCCTACAGCTGAACTCAGACATGAACTTGATTTCTGGTGAGCTAATACAAGGGAAATCTTTTCCCATGCACGGCTAGAGTAATTCTATCCATTAACTCACCACTTGCAAATCTGAACTCCATAGCAGCCCTGAAGATGCAAAATAGAGCCAGTATCTGGGCTAGCCGTTGTGTTGTCAAATCAGGGTTGATTTCTCTCTACTTTGGACTGCTATGTTAGTCAGGCAGCAGAAGATTAGAGTTAGGCTGAGGAAAGGTATGAGGTATATCAAGAAAAGTTCCACAGTCATCCTTTCTACGGATGCCCATCATGCCAAGTAGCAAAAGACAGTGAAGAATTTCAGTGATTGTGCTTCATTGTGTTTGAGTAACGTGCCTGCCATAGCTGATTAGAGTGGGTGAGAGGCTGCTATCATTGGAAGGTGAAAGAATTAGGAAGATCATATGAATGTTGGGCGAATCTTGCTGAGTGGCTGATGGGGGTATAGTGCACTGACTTGTGAGAAAGGTTGGAATGTAGTAAGTATGAGATGCTATGTGAAGACGCAAGGTTATTAAACTTCCTCCAGCACTGCTGCTAGGTCCTTGAATTCTTGCACTGATCTTCCTACCTGGGCTGCTCACACTTGCTTGGGTACATACCTTGAAAGACCTGGCCTTCCAATGGAATCATGACATCTCTCCTCCCGTCAACCTATATGACTAAGGTCATCGTATGTGGAATGAATTTCCAGAGGAAGTGTGGACGATGGTACAGACACAACATTTAAAAGACATTTGGATAAGTACATGAATAAGAAATGTTTGGAAGGATATGGGCCAAATGCAGGCAAGACTAGTTTAGTTTGGGATTATGGTCAGCATGGACTGTTTGGACTGAAGGGTCTGTTTCCGTGCTGTATGATTGTATGACTGCAGATTGTTCTCTATGTCCAGGAATTCCTCCTGACTAGTTTCCAAGTAAAGGCAAAGGTAAGGTCACCATAGTCCTGCTGGACTTAGGGCTGTTCTCTCATTACAGATGGATGACTGGTTGAGGTTTACCCTAAGGTTCATCATGTATCAGACAACGAGAGAGCCCGAGAAGGGCAGTCCTTCATAGTAACCTCAACCGGTATGGGAATTGAACCCATGCTTTTGGCATCATGCTGCATTGCAAACTAGCCAGCCAAGCTAACCAATCCCTAGTTTCCAAGTAACTTAGCAGCTTCCTTTGATTCAGTGCAACTTCCCTTTTTAAAAGGAACAAGCTGCTTTGAAGGACAAGAGGCTAGATGCAATGCATGGTCCCCTGTGTGCATGCCGCCAGCCAGCAGGGCCAGTTGTGCTGTGTTTCATTCAGATAATCATGGAAATGAGGAGGCATGAAGTTTGCCTTTTGTTGGCTTCAATACAAACAGGTGTGACAGACTGTAAAACCTGCAAGTCAATACATTTGAAACACGAGCAACAACTGTTTGATACTCATTTGTCAAGCAACTTTCTATCCATGCAAGGGATGAGCCTCAAACGTCATCAGCAAGTAGATATTTTAGCAGTAGTGTGAACTGTGTGAACATCTGTCAATTTCCAGAGACGGTAGTCTCCCGAACAATTGAGGAGTCTATCCATACCATGTTAGGCGCAATTTCTCTGGTACATAGGCTTTCACCATGGAAACAATGACGACCCTCATGGAGAGGCACATAGCATTGAACAGATGCTATGCGTACAGGCAAACATACATAGCATAACTTCATCCATGAGCTGTAGAGCAATGAACAGGCAAATGAGACAACCATGCAACTCTGTGTTGCCAGGAGATGACATACTGCCGGCAACCACTGGAGTGCATGGCCACTTGGAATTAGGAGGGATCGAATTAAGGCAATAGAGTTCGTCACAAGCTGCTTCAACAACTGAAGATGGTGGGTCCTCAGTCACTTTGACAGTGACATTAATACTTTATGTTTTCTGATGACTGAGGTGGACTCTGCACAGATGTAGGTGGCTCCATTATGGCACAAGGACCCAGGGGATACAAGCCAGAACTATCTTGTACAAAGCATGAAAGGCAGTAGGCTACTATCACAACAACATAAGACACATTAAGTACACCTTGCAGAAGCAACCATAAACAAGCAGGTATATGCACAAATCAGCACCTGGAGTTTGCCTGGGTGATCATTAATTGTTCAGTGCAGTAGCTTTATTGTGTTGAGACTTAAAGGTCTTCCGACATAATTTATAACAAATTATACATTCATTAAAGACTTCTCACTCCAGTGCAAATTTCCCCAGCTGGCTTGTTTCATTGCTCAATCCACACAGGAGATCTTTTTCATCTTTGTTGATATACTTCAAGCATTCATTATAATATTGTAACTGAATGCTGGCTTACCAGCAGAGTTGTAAAAGGTCTACCGCGTGAAAGTCTGACGGTATTGACGAGTCTTGACTGAGAAGAGGAAGAATGGGACAAAAGAGTAGAAGGTAGTAGGTAGGAAGGAAAGAGATGAGGCAAGTGGACTATCCAAACTGGAAGCTAGGCATTGAAGGAAAAACCAAAAATGTATGAAAACATTAAGTGATTAAGAAGTTATTTATCTTCAAGATTATATAACTAAAATAACTTAAACCAGATAGCAAAATAGTTGAGACATAACCTTTAGAAGCTTGCTCCTTACTGCAGACCAGAATCTATACCTATTCTGTTACAATCAACTATCTACATAGAAGGTTGTATTCTATTCTATTTCATTCTAAATGTTTAGATCAACAGTTTCATTGTTAATTGTTAACATTAAGGATGATTAAACATTTGAACAGTAGGAACTTTTAAACACACACAAAATTAAAATACATTTAAGTAATCAATCTAGCAACACATTCTAAAGGTCTAGACACTTTTGAGGAAACTTAATTAATTTGTACTACTAACCTCTGACTTACAGTTGGTCTGGCTTTGGACTAAACAGCCTATTAATAACCAGACTGAACTAATCAGGTCATCAGGGAGACGTTCAAGAGTACACTGCTCTGACCAGCTCAGCTCTAAAATCTTCTCCAACAACTCCATCAGACAGGAATTAGACAGCAACATAGATACAACTGCGTAATTAAAACAATGAACATATTTGACGTGCTTGCACCACACATTTATACCTATAAATGCATACTTATGTCCTCATCTTTTTAAATAAATGACAGAAAATAAATATTTAAATGCAATTGTCAAATTTGATTTATTCTGAAAAGAGTTTCCCAGGAACTCAGATGAGGATTTTACTAGACTATCCTGACCTAAATCAGGCAGGATAGATTAAAAATTAAGTAGCAAACCCTACCCTTGCATCCTAGCACTACGCTCTATTTTTCTCTGTCTATCCAAGCTAACAAAGCCACAAAAAGGTCTTTTCCCATTTCCAACCGGCAAATAATGGTGGAGGCAGCATCAGCAAACTGCTCAATTTGCTTTTTTGCTGTTGCTATTACTAGCAGTTACAGAAGGTAACAATGGCAAGCTTACTACTGCATTCGTTAGACGATAAAGGCCTTGAAACTGCCTCCTCTCTCTCCATAGTGACCCCTAACCTTCAAAGTAAAATGTGATTTTTCCCTTCAGGGCTCTTTTTCTACTTTGATTTTAGCTCATACTTCTTCTGATCTTGTAGCATTACCAAATTTATCCAAACAACAATCTGGTCTGTCTCAATGACTGGGAATTCATTCTGCATACCTTATCCATGATAGGAGACTGAACCAGGATCACAGTGACATCAAATGTGGTGGGCAGAAGATCTCATACAATGGATGTTGAAAAATCCTTCAAATAATCTTAAATACACTGGGCTGAATCTTAGACAATACAGTGTGGAGCTGGAGGAACACAGCAGATCAGGCAGCATCAGAGGAGTAGGAAAGTCGATGTTTCAGGCCGGGACCCTTCATCAGAACTGAGTCTTACTTTTTTTAAGCTAAGTGCCAGTTGTGTAGAATTTTTTGGAGGGCTTTTCGCAGTGAAGCCTAGTGACATTTCGCTTCACAGCTTTCCATTCACCTCATTAACTACCTAATCTGCCCTTATGGTATTCCTCTCGTTCAACTTTAGTCCATCATTTACTGTGTGCCATTCCTGGAACAACTCACCACTCAGTGGACATCTGCTAAAAGACAGGCATACCTTGTACTTGTGCTGTTTTTCAAAGGCTGCTGTGAATTCAGGCAAGCATTGGCAATCCGGTGATACCCCTCACCGGCAATTTAATGGCACAGCAGCCAGCAAACCATGCTGCTCATGGCAGAGACAGCATGGCTGACACTTTGTTGCAGTGTGATATTAAGTGTGTGACTGCTATGTACATATATTCAATACAATAAGTTTGGGTTTCTAGTTTTTGAGCTAGTAACTGGTGGGTTTTCTCTGTGTGTCAAGTTAATAGACACAAAACACATTAATGTAGCATCTTTCATATTTTCATTTGTGTCAAAGTGCTTCACAACCTTTGAAGTGATATCGGCAAACGTGAAACCAATGCAAATGAAAGTCCAGATAAATAATCCTTACTCTCAGTAATGTGTTACACATTTGTAAAAATTCTAAAACATCAAATCCTGTCAGCCAAAACAGCAAAGGACTGAAGATGGTTAGTGACACATCAAGTATCACTTATAAACTGTTTCAGAGATAGTAGGAACTGCAGATGCTGGACAATCTGAAATAACAAGGTGTAGAGCTGGATGATCACAGCAGGCCAAGCAGCATCAGAGGAGCAGCAAAGCTGACGTTTCAGACCTAGACCCTTCTTCAGAAGATTTTTCTGAAGAAGGGTCTAGGCCCGAAACGTCAGCTTTCCTGCTCCTCTGATGCTGCTTGGCCTGCTGTGTTCATCCAGCTCTACACCTTTTTATCTCACTTATAAGTTGCTTTGCCAAATCTGACTAGTGACCTGATCTCAGAAAGGGGACTTTTCATTGTTAACCCCGCAACTGAAACAGTAATTAAATGTATATAAAGCTCCAGATGTGCTCTGCTTAATTACCTCTGTTTCTGTTGTGGCCTGAGGTCTGTTTCAAACTGCAGTAGAAGAAATTAAAAGCAGGTTGGAGGAGTTCTGTGCTCAAGGTTTTGCATTTTCCTGCCACGTTACTCACTTAAAGAAGATAAACGAGCATTAATTTTTAAATGCAGTAATTCTGCGTTATAATTTGTGCATATTATACTAATATCAAAACTAGCTGAAGGATAATAATGTCAGTGTATTAGCATTTTTTTTGTTTATTCATTAACAGGCTGAGGGTGTCGCTGGCTAGGCAGCCTTTACTGCCCATCCCTAATTGCCCTGAGGGCTATTGAGAGTCAACCAATTGCTGTGGGTCTGGAGTCACATCTAGGCCAGACCAGGTAAGGATGGCAGTTTCCTTCCCTAAAGGATATTAGTAAGCCAGATGGGTTTTTCCGACAATCGACAATGGATTCATGGCCATCGTTAGAACATGTACTCATTGTTTTTGAAGAATCTGATCTACATGGATCAGCTACATTTGGAAATGGAAATGGTGCGCACATGACATCAACATTAATGTAATAATGACAGTACAACTTATTTTGCACCATAGGAAATAAGAACTCATTTACTCTGAGCTCCAGCGACTATTGCTGTACATGAGTAAACACAACAGTTCTTCCGCATGATTAAAATCTCCCCCCTGAAAAAAAAACTACAATTAGACCACAATCAGAACATTTTTACTGTGGAATGTTATGGTTACAGCAGAAATCTTTGTCAGGATAGCCAAAACTGTCTGATCTTTGCAACAAGAGTAAGGAGCATGGAATTTAAGTGGCCAAACCTCATCCTAACTTTATTCCTTGTATGAATATACCCATGTCTCTCTGAACATCAGCAATTAAGTCTTCCTTTCTTTCAAAAAATCTGCTTTTCTATTCTAACAGCCATTGAATAACCTCAGTTACCACATTATACTCCAAATGCAACCCTGTTGCTCACTCACATAATGTGTGTATATCTCTGTTTTCAAACTCTTCATGCCCTTCTTACAGCCTGTATTCCCACCTAACATTATGTTGTCAGCAAACAAACACATTATATTCTTTCCCTTCATCTACGGCAGTAGTATAGATTGTGAATAGCTGAAGCCCCAGCAGTGATCCTTGCTGTACTGCATTATCACACCTTGCCAATCTGAGAAGGTCCCATTTATTCTTCCTGTCTGCTTTGTGTCCATTAACCAATGTTCTATCCAAGCTAATACATCATGCCCAACTATAAGGCCATGAGATGTTGGAGCAGAAGTAGGTCATTCAATCCATTGAATTTGCTCTGCCATTCAGTAGGATTGTGGATGATCTGATAATTGTCAACTCCACTTTCCTGCCTTATCCTCATAACCTTTCCAGTTTATAAATCTGTCTATCTCAGCCTTGAATACACATAACGAACTAGTCTGAACTATCCTCTGCAGTAAAGAATTCCACAGGTTCACTACTGTCTGAGAGAAAAAAATCCTCAACCGCATCAGCTCTCATCTTATATATACCCTTTATGTGGTACTTTATCAAATACCTCTTGGCAATCAAGCATACTATATCTATCAGTTCTCCTTTGTACAACCTGCTAGTTATATACTCAAAAACCTTCCAATAAATATATCAAACAGAATTTTCCTCTCATAAAACCATTTTGACTTGATCTGATTGTACAGCATTTTTAAGACTTCTTTAGTAATGGATGTCAGTACCTCCCTAATGACTGATGTTAGCCGACGGCGCTATAGTCCTCTATTTACTAACTCCTTCCTTTCTTGAATGCATCTGCTAACTTCAAACCTGCTGGAACTATTTGAGAATCTAGTGAAGTCCGGAAATTCATAGCCAGCCCATCCACTATCTCTACAGCTATATTTTTAAGAACTGTAGAATGTGGCCAAACAGGTCCTGGGGATTTGTTATATTTTAGTTCCTCAAGTTTCTCCAGCACTTTTACACCACTGATATTAATTGCCTTGATTTCCTCACACTTATTAGCCTCAAGGTTATCCCCTTATTCTGGTATATTGCTTGTTTCCTCTATTGTGAAGGCAGGCAAAAAATACTTAGAATCATACAGTCATACTGCATGGAAACAGAACCTTTGATCCAATCAGTTCATGCCGGACATAATCCTAAACTCAACTAGTCCTACCTGTCTGCTCCTGGCCCATATCCCTCCAAACCTTTCCTATTCATATATCCATCCAAATGTTTTTTAAACGTTGTAATGGTACCTGCATCCACCACTTCATCTGGAAGTTCATTCCACATGCAAACCACCCTCTGTGTAAAAAATTTGCCTCTTATGTCTTTTTTAAATCTGTCTCCTCTCTCCTTAAAAATGTGCCCCCTTCTGTTGAAATTCCCCTTCTTAGGGGAAAGGCAACTACCCATCAACTCTATCCATACCTCTCATTATTTTATAAACTTCTAACAGGTCACCTCCCAAACTCCTACACTATGTTACAAGCTACAATAATTTATTGTTTAACGGTAAATGGTAAATAGTATTAGAGAGCCATTTAACTATTCCCACAAATGTTTCTGACCCTTGACATTCCCAAACTTACTCACAATGATTCTATTTCCCAATTTTTGGAGCAAAGATCCTTCTTCGCAGATGTTTTTATTTCACTCCTAATATTAGGGCTACTCTTCATTTTCCATTATGTCTTCGAACAGCCCACAGTGCTGGAAGTAGTATATTGGCAAGGATAGAGAATTGGAAAATGGCCAGAAAACACAAGTGGAGACTGTAGTGATTGTAACGAGATCAGTCAGGTGGACATCACAGATTATGAGTTCTCTGATTGGGGCTATTAACCTGGTCCAATCAGGGAGCCCTGGCTGACAGATATAAACAGGAGTGTCAGCGGTTCTTCTCACTCTGAGAAAGCTGGATCAGTGTCAAGGATTCTCCACATGTAAATAAAGGGTGTCTTGGTGATGGGATACCAGCCTCTTTGGAGTTATTTCAGGGATAAAGGGTTCTTTTTCAACATGGTGACCTGTGAAGTTCCTCAGGATCAATGCTGGGACCGCAAGTGTTTACAATATATTCACGTCTTGAAGGAAGGAAGCGAATGTATTTTGGTCAAATTTGTAGATGACACAAAAATGTTGGAGACAAATGTTGCAAGAAGATTACAAACAGTTTACAAAGAGATAGTTATAGGTTAATTAAGTGGTCAAAATGTTGTCAAACGGAGTGTATTGTGGGAAAATGTGAAGTTGTTCATTTTGGAAGGGAGAATAAAAGAACAGAGTGTTACTTTATTTGAGTAAAACTGCAGAAAGCTACAACACAAAGGGACTTGGGCATGAAACACAGAAAGCTTGCGCATGTGCAGCAGGTAATCGGGAAGGCGAATGGAATGTTAGTCCTTATTTCAAGGGGGTTGGAGTATAAGAGTAGAGAAGTCTTACTGAAACTGTACAAGGTGCTGGTGAGACCACATCTGGAGTACAATATGTAGTTTTGGTCCCCTTATTTAAGAAAAGATTCTATTTCATTAGAAGCCCTGTATGGAGTGATTGTCTGATGAGCAAAGGTTAAACAGTTTTGGACTCTACTCGTTGAAATTTAGAAGAATGAGGATATCTCATTGAAACATATAGGATTCTTAAGGGGTTTGACAGGGTAAATACTGACAGGGTGTTTCCCTTCATGGGAGAGTCTAGGTCCAGCAGGCATTGTCTCAGAACCAAGGGGCATCACTTTAAGACTGAGATGAGGAGGCATTTCTTCTCTCAGAGGGTTTGAGAATCTTGGAACTTCTTGCCACAGAGAGCTGTGGGGGTAGAATCCTTGTGTATATTTAAAGCTGAGATAGATTGATTCCTGATTAATTGGAAAATCAATGTTATGGGGTAAGGGCAGGAAAATAGATGCGAAGAGTGTTGGATCAGCCATGATCCTATTGAATGGCAGAGCAGTTTTGAGGGACTTAACAGCCTACTCCTGTTTCTACTTCTTATGGTCTTGTGGTCTCTTTACGAAATGTGTAACCTGTAATATTTACTTCCCAGGTTTAGTCACGTCTCTGTACTGGTGATTAGATCTAAACTATTCATCTTTATTTGCGCCACTAATTAACCCATCTTATTGTGGAAGATAAAATGACTTCGATTAATTTTTACGACTATTTCTTGTATGGATTTTACCCTCTGATCAATTAATATCATTAAAGTCTCTATTCCTTCCTGTATCACTCAGATTTCTTTATCCACATCAACAAATTTTACTATCACCTCAAATTTTACATTTGTCTTTCCAAATCTCCCTTCTACAGAATCCTCATCCCTTATAATAATTTAAAATCAATATTCCCTTATTTTGACCATTTTTGCTGGTATATTTTTGTTTTTAATGCTCTGTTCCTTACAGTCACACTCTGGTCACCTGTACTCATATTGCAACCCCATTCTATTGCCTTATCCTTTCTCTTTAACTTTCTAAATCTCCCTACACTTGAACTCTTCCCACCACTATTCAAAGCCTACTCTACAGACCACTCTACAGGACACAGTCCCATCACAGTTCAGGTGAAGATTATCCCAACAACATATCTCCCTGCACACCCTGTAATGAGTTAATGCCCATGAATCAAAACCTACTTCTTTCATAGGCATTCAACTGTTTGATATTATTAAACCTATGCCAATTAGCTCATGGTCAGAAATCACATGACACCAGGTTATAGTCTAACAGGTTTATATGAAAACACAAGCTTTCGGAGCTTCGCTCGTTCTTCAGGTTTTAGTGAGAGAGGTAGTATATGACACAGAATTTATTGGTAAAAGGTCAAAGGGTCACACCACTGATGAGGATGTATTAAATCTAAGATGCTGTTAAATCTTTAATCAGTTAGAAGGTTTTAATTGATTAATATGTATATGTAAATCCCTGAATTCCTTTCAAATCACTGTCCTGAGAGAACTAAAGGTTTTATTAGTGTAAAGAAGAAGTGACATTTTAGGTCAGGCAAAGCATGTTAGGTGAGAGGCCTTGTCTAAAACCTATTTGTGTTTTTGTTTGGAGTCAGACTGGTTTTATTTCTAAATCAGGAATTTATAAAACACCACATTGATTGACTGTCTGTAAATTGTGTACTTTTTGAACAAACGGAAAGCTGGGAAAATGTTGGTTTATACACAGAAAATAGGGAGGGCGATGGAGTAGGGAGTTAACGATAGGATAGAGCCCGAAGAGACAGAAGAGCAGTTGGATATACAAAGGAGTGGATAACGATCTGGCTGGGAGGGTGAATAGTTATTAATGGGGACTGTTAGTTACTAACAATAGGTAGTGTGTAATGGCAGGCTATGTGATAACAAGGCCTGGTGGGTGGGGTAGGGAATAGGACATGAGAGAGTTTAGGCCCTAAAATTATTGAACTCGATATTGAGTCTGGAGGGCAGCAGGGCCCCCAAGTGGAAAATGAGGTGTTGTTCTTCCAGCTTGCGTTGGGCTTTGCTGGAACACTGCAGCAAGCCAGAGACAGAGATGTTGGCCAGGGAACAGGGTGGTGTGTTAAAGTGGCGGGCAACAGGTAGCTCAGAGTCTTTTGTGTGAGCAGAGCGTAGATGTCCTGCAAAGCGGTCACCCAGTCTATGTTTCGTTTCCCCAATGTAGGGACCTCATTGTGAGCAGCAAATGCAAAAAACTCGTGGGTGGGGACGGTTCAGGTCTTTGCTCCAGGAAGAAGCAGAGAGCCCTGAGACCCTCCTGGTGGGGACTGGACATGTAAAGGGATTGCACGTCCATAGTAAAGAGGAATTACAGGTGAAGTGTTGCTTCACCTGGAAGGTATGTTTGGGCCCTTGGATAGTGGGGTAGGAGGTGGTAAATGGGCAGGTGTTGCACTTTCGTCGGTTGCAGGGGAAGGTGCCATGGGGCTGTGGGGGCTGTTGGGGTGAAGGAAGAGTGAACCAGGGTGCCCTGGAGGGAATGGTCCCTGCGGAAGGCGGACAAGGGAAGGGAGGGGAATGTATGTCTGGTGGTGGCATCTTGCTGGAGGTGGCGGAAATGGCATCTGATGATCTTCTGGACGTGGATGCTGGTGGGATGGTAGGTAAGGACAAGGAGAACCCTATCGTTGTTGTGCGTGGGAAGAGAAGGGGTGAGGGCAAAAGTGCAGGAGATGGGTCGGACCTGGTTGAGGGCCCTGTCGACAACAGTACTGGGGAATCCTCGGTTGAGGAAAAAGGTGGACATTTCAAAGGCTCCCTTGTTGAAGGTGGCCTCATCTGAACATATGCGATGGAGACACAGGAACTGAGAGAATGGGATGGAGTCTTTACAAGCAGCAGGGTGTGAGGACGTATAGTCCAGGTAGCCACGGGAGTCAGTGCGTTTATAGTCGATATTAGAAGCCAATCGATCCCCAGAAATGGAAACAGAGAAGTCAAGGAAAGGAAGGGAAGAGTCAGAGATAGACCAGGTGAAAGTGAGGGCAGGGTGGAAACTGGAAGTGAAATCGATGAACTTTTCCAATTCCAAACGAGAGAGGTAAACAGCACCGACGATATCATCGATATATTGGAGAAAGAGTTATGGGTTGGGGCCAGAAAAGGACTGGAATAAGGAATGTTCCACATAGCCCATGAAGAGGCAGGCATAACTAGGGCCCATGCGGGTACACATGGCCACCCCTCTGACCTGAAGAAAATGAGAAGTTGTTGATGGTGAGGACGAGCTCGGCCAAGCAAAGGAGTGTGGTGGTGTGTGGGGACGGTTCAGGTCTTTGCTCCAGGAAGAAGCAGAGAGCCCCGAGACCCTCCTGGTGGGGACTGGACATGTCAAGGGATTGCACGTCCATAGTAAAGAGGAAACAGCTTGAACCTGCAAACTGGAAGTTTGAAACCGGCGTAAAGCTTCAGGGGAATCACGGATGTATGTGGGCAGGTCCAACCCTTTATTGACCCCTTAAAATGAGAATTGCTTGTCTCTGGGTACTTTATCCCTAATTTGTTTAATTAACTGGATTTAAATTCCATACCTGCCATGGCAGTAAATGAACTCAGGTTCCTGGACCAGTTGTCCAGTCCTCTTGATTTCTAGTCCAGTAACACAACCACTATGCTGTTGTACGTACAAGCACAGGGTGGATCAAGAAGTTATTCATGTTTGCCTATGAAGTAGACCTTTGAGAAATCATGTTGACAGCAAGGTTCAAACAGTCGTAGAAAGCTGATGGTCTGAGTTACTCATAAACTGGAGAAACTAATAAAAACATTTTTGACATAATCCCAACAATAATAATAATTATACCATGGTAGAGGAGCTTGAAATCAATACTGCCCATTTCCTCAAGATCTCCGAATTTTAACTGTATGAGTGAAAGAAGGTCCAGTACTAAAGACAGGTTCTTGTTTCCTGATTAACAGAGAAAATATTGATTACATGTAAATAAAACAAAGAACTGCAGATGCTGGATTATATGTAAAGACTGGTAATCCTCAAATTACAATGCAATAGTTGAAAATATAGGAGACATGTTGGTAAACTCAAATGACTAATCCAATTGTAAGGCTGCAGATAACGGGTGCAATAATGGTAATAATGCACAATACAAATCACAGCCCAAGAAAAGATGAAGAGGGTGATTTTTGATGGGCAGGGTAACCAACTATCATGGAAGAAAATTAAGGGATGCTTTGGCTTTGCCTAAACTGTGTATGTGCCAAGCAGACAGCTGGGAGCAGAGCACGAGAAAACACATGCACAAAAGTGAAGGATATGAAAAGGGAACAAAATGTGTCCTGGCAGCCATCAAGTGGGGATGCAGGAGAGTCTCAGAAAATCTGGGCTGGGCAACCTTGCTTTCAGGCACTAAGGGACCTCTGATGTAATCTAAATGTGTTAAGCTGAAATGCTCGTTTATTCGGGTCTATTACAAAATTACATTTTCGTAAAGGAGTTCAAATCTGTAATCAGAATGGCCACCTAGAGGACCATTAAGGTGCTGACTACTACCTAAATTAACCTGTTAATATTCATTAAGGAAGCTGCATTCTGATGCATAGCAATTTAACCTAACATCCTCTCCTAAAAAGAACTAGCTGATTGGGAGTAAGGAAGACATTGCAGAGAGCTTTTGTGCCACCTTTTGCTGTTCACTGGGATTTGGAGACTTTTGAATCACATCAAGAGACTTTCTGGGACAGAATATCAAGACTACATTTTTTAAAGGATTTCATTTGTGGGGCACAGACATTGCTGGCTGGGCCAGAGTTTATTGGCCAACCCTAGCTGCCCATGAGAAGGTAGTGGTGAGGTGCATTCTTGAACTGCTGCAGCCCACGTACCGTAGGGTGGCCCACAATGCCCACAGGGTCAGAATCCCAGGATTTTGACCCAGCAACAATATATTTCTAAGTCAGGATGGTGAGTGGCTTGGAGGGGAGCTTGCAGGTAGTGGTGGTATTCCCATGTATCTGCTGCCTTTATCCTTCTAGATGGAAGTGGTCGGGGTTTGAAAGGTGCTGTCTTTGGCGAATTTCTTTGGTGAAGGGAGTGAAGGCTTGTGGATGTGGTGCTAATCAAGAGGGCTGCATCCAGCCCTCACTTGCCTGGATGGTGTCAAGCTTCTTGAGTGTTGCTGGAGCTGCAGCCATCCAGGCAAGTGAGGAGTGTTCCATCACACTCCTGATTTTATTCTTGAAATTTTCTAAGGACATTACTTAAAAAAAAGTGAATGGTGTGCTATTCTACTTCATTGGAGGTCTTTTTATAGTCACGAGGAGAAAATGAGTAATTAGGGTCTCTCTTTGTCTACAGGAAGAACGGGAAGAAGCCAGCATTGGTTCATACTGAAGACTGGGTTCAAAAGATGAGTAGATTCTTTCCTCCCTGAATTTTATAGGACCTGCCTTCTCTTCCTGAGCTCCTCCACCAGGATTGCAAGTGCTGTGTCTTAAAACCTGTGCTCCATCTCATTCAGTCCGAGCCATCCTGAAACCTGCTGTTTTGCTCACCAATGCAGTGCACAACTTTGTGTATACTGCGCCAAAGGAAAATGTGTCTAAACGCTTTGCAAGCACCTTTTTTTTAGCACCTCTGGGTAACTTCAAATTATTATAATTGGCAATTTAAATAAACTTTGTGTTAAAATTTGACAGTGAAACAGGCATACCTTGTTAGCACAATATCTATTTCGCATCTGTATTTTTAATCAATTTAGCACCTGTTTACCCTTTTAGAAAAATAACACTCCCTCTTTTAAATCACTCCAGACTATTCAATTTTTAGAATATAGTGTTTTACTCATTTCCTATTTTTGTTCTGCAATAATTCTCATTGAAGTGGACAACATATTTTGTGCTGTAGTGTTGCTTATTCTGAATAATGAATTACTCATATAAACTCTACTGCTTTGCTAAAACAAACTTTAATTAGAACTCTGACAGTAATGTAACAAATTTATATGGTCCTTATTCTTTTACACAAATCTTTTGGCATTATTATATGTCCAAGAAATGAGTAACAGTGACAGTTACCACTGGCATAACAAGTATAACCTGAACAGCTGACTACATATTTTTACACTATATTTTCCAAACAATTTTCAGATCACGCATTATTCAACATGGAGTTAATTACTTTTATTTCCTTGCAGCCACAGTTTCATAACTTCCCAAACTGACCAAGCTCCCTAACTTTCCAGATCCAAGGTCTTTCTCAGGTAGTTCTTTCAAGGCCTTCCCTCCAATAAATGAGCAAGGAAAGCTTCTTCGCTCACATGTAGCCTCAGATGTTCCTTTCCATTAACCAGCTATTAACTAATGAATGTCCTGTGAAATAATGCAATTGAATGTCTAATCTGACAACTGGTTTAATGCAAGTTTTAATTCAACAATAACTGAAACCTAATTGACTAATACTTTTGTAATGAACAGGCAAAGATGAATGGTTACTATTCATACACAAAATCTGATTTTCCTTCCAGAACCTGTACATCTCTATGGCTTACCTTTGGAAGACTGTGCATTGTTTCCTATTGTGAACTTTTGTAATATCTGCAGCAACAGTGGTCGAAGTAGGTCAGAAGTCAGAACAAAATTGCCAATATTCCTCAGGAAAAATTTCAATGTCACTAATGCTTTGTAAGCCAATTCCATTTCTTCAATGTGGACCATATCCTATAATAAAAGATACAACATAATGATTTAAATGAATATTTGGTTGTAACTTGAAAAACTGTAACGTATTTTACTCAATCCAACTCTTTTTATAATTTTAATGAAAAGCACTAATGTTGATGTTTCACGATAGTGGATTAAATCTTGTGTGCTATGTCAGAATTACAGAAATGTACAAAAAATCCAGCTTGTGTTGCATTGTAAAAACTCTTATCAATTAGATTAGCTGCTCTCAGACATCATTGATTAAAATGGGTCACTTACGATTATATATTCAGGACATAATTTTTACCATTGGTACTAAAGAAAACAATATGTAGATTTTAATGTTTGTGCCACAGATCCCACCCAGTGATTGGTAAACTGGTGATAACCCTGTGCATTTACCTGGACACTTGGGCTTCCCATGCAATTAAGTCCCAGTAAGGTAGTAATCTCACCTTCAAGGACTGCCAGTCAGAATCAACTGTAGTGATTGTGACAAGATCAGCCAGCTGGACCTCATAGAATATGAGTTCCCTGATAGGGACTGTTAATCTGGTCCAATCAGGGAGCCCTGGCTGACAGATAAAACCAGGACTGTCAGAGATTCTGGTACTCTGATAGCTGACTCTGAACAGGCAACACTAAGGGCAAGGACTGTTCATGTATCAATAAAGGGTGACTTGGTGACAGGACACTGACCTCTGTGGAGTTATTCCAGTGGCGGCAAGAGTAAAGCATGTTCCTGAAGAAACCCTCACGCAACGGTTGTCTTTGAGTTGGGATAAGCATTTCTTACATCATGCCTTTGTTTGCGAAGCTTGAGTCAATTGACCCTGCCATTGAAGACTGGGCCCAGTATATAGAAAGAATGTGTTACTTACTTCTGGGCAAATGACATTGTGGCAGACAAAAAACAACAAATAGTTCACCTGACAGCTGTGGAGCCGCAGCTTTTTCAATTATTAGGAGCCTAACTTGCTGAGGCACCAGATTCTAAAACCTTTCAAGTACTGATGGGCATAGTTATGGAATATTATGACCCCAACCCTCCTCTGATTTTGAGATACTCTCATTTTTACTCGGCAATTTGAGAACCAGGAGAATCCATAATCGGGATTTTTGACTACTGGCTGAAGGCAACTGGCAGATGCATGTGACTTTGGTTTAAACATTAATGAGATACTTAGAGACTGTTTGGTATACAGGATTATTACATTCAAAAGTGCCTACCAGCTGACGCCAAACTGGACTTCAAACAAGCAATACAACTGGCTTTATCATTGGAAAATGGAGTGAGTGGAGCATGAGTTGCAGGGTATTCCAAAGGAAGTGGACACCCTTGCCAGTACGGCTGAGCTTGGGGAATCACCACTTGAGTAAAGGCAATTGCATAGCCTCACTCAGGACATATCCTGAACAGAGGGACTCTTGGTCGGCCCACAGTAAAACCCCAAAACAAAGCCAAGCTTTGGCCAAACAGTTAAAATTTTCTTCAGGATCCTGGCCAGTAAGCCATCATGGTTGCTGCCAGTATGTGGACTTGAGACAGCTGAAGAGTCCTATTAGACCTAAACTGACTAAGATAACTCCAATATCCAAGGAGAATATCTAGGAGAATTCATACCCTGGAAAGTCTGAGTATGAGAACTCATAGGCCAGTATCCAGGTGACTGCACACCCTGGAAAGTCCACCTACACCTGGTTCAGAACAGTTAAATTGCTTAGCAACATCCAAATCAGAACCATTCAAAATAAACATCTGGTTAAATGGTCATCTGGTTCTAATGGAGGTCAATACCAGGGCAGATGTATCAGTAAACACAGAACCAGTTTTTAAACAAAATTCATTCTGGACTCTAGCCAGTTAGTTTGCGCAAGACTTTGGCTAGGCTGAGAACCTATACCAGGGAAACATTACAGATTAAAAGGTATAACTTTGGTTCTGGTCTCTTATGAGGAATAGGCAGCATAGGTTGTACTAATTTTGAAGCCTGACGGGTTGGCTCGCTGTTGTGGGGATTTTAAATAAATGATAAACCGCTTTTCGCAGTTGGATAAATATCCAATCCCTTGGATAGAGGATTTATATGCAAAGCTGGCCAGGGGGCTGTTCGTCATGAAGCTTGACATGAGCCAATTGTACTTGCAACTGTGTCTAGATGAGGATTCTCAGAAGTACGCTACAATTAATACCCATAAAGACTTGCACCTATGTACTATAGACTGCCATTTGGTGTATTGTCAGCCTGTTCAATTTTTCAGTGGACGATGCAGAACATTTTGCAAGGTCTACCTCAGGTTGCCATTTATCTAGATCATGTTCTAATTACAGGGAAAACCAATAAGGAACACTCAGAGAACTTGAACATAGTCCTAAGGTGTTTTTCCAAGACAGGCATACATCTTAGAAAGGAAAAATATGTGTTCCAGGTCCCCACATGCAACTACAGGGATAGCGATAGCTGAGTTGCTAATGGGTAGAAGACTCCACAAAAGTTAAGTCTAATGTTCCCAGACCTGGGCAGAGAAGGGTGAAACCGCATCGGGATGTCCAATGTCAGACGTAAGACGAGTCAGAAAGTTTGATACAGGGATGAAGTTTGGTGTAAGAATCATGGAAATGGTCCTGCATAGGTGAGAGGCATGGTAGACGCGAGGTCAGGACCAGTGACGTATAAAGTTTTGGTACGTGTGACGGTCCTGAACAAGAATGTAGACTACATGAAAAGCACAAATTTGCAAACAGTGTAGGAGCAAAATGCACCCTGCCCCTTGGAACAGTTGGAAAGGCTGCTGGAACCTGGGGTTCATCTACTCCATTAAGCTTTGATGAGTCCTCTGAATTGGAGACGTAGCCACCTCGACACCTTTGCTACTGGAAGAAGAGTGAAATTCTGGCTCCTGGTGCAAGAGGTGATCTCCGGTACATTATACATCACCTGTACTGGATGCCAGGTCACAGGAACTCAATCCAGTGCTAAAACGTCCTGTGAGGCTCTCCAAGAGAAAGCACTGGCCTTTGTCCTCAGATTCACAGACAGAGGGATATAGAGATTGTAATGAGGTCAGTCAGTTGGACCCCATTGAATATGAATTCGCTGATTGGGGTTGTTAATCTGGTCTAATCAGGGAGCTCTGGCTGACAGATAAAATGAGGGTCAAAAATTCTGGCACTCTGATAGATGACTCTGAAGAGGTAGTACCAAAGACAAGGACTGTTCATGTGTAAATAAAGGGTGACTTGGTGACAGGACACCGGCCTCTGTGAAGTTATTTCAGCAGCCATGGTGACTGCTGTACGCATTTGGGGTTACCTTGAGGATCACCCATGGATCCTTAAAAAGAGGTAAATGTGGGAAGGATCGAGATCACAAGGAGCATGTGGTGGCAGATCATAACACACAAAGATCATAGGGTGATTGAACAGAGCAGTGAATTCAAAGTTACACTTGAAAAGGTACATAAAAAGCAAGATCAACATTAGATTTGAAATTTGAGAGGTCCATTCAGAAGTCTGATAACAGTGGGTAAGAGGCTGCTCTTGAACCTGTGGTCAAGTGGCTTTCCCCAATGATGAGTCTCATTGTCCTGCACTCCAGATCCCACTGCTTCACGGATGTCATATAACTAAAGGATCTACAGATCAAGAATCAGCCTATTCAGTTACATGAAGACCCGAGGTAGTTGTTATCCTTGAATCAAGGGGAAACAAACAATGAAAAATGAAGAGAGATAACAAGGTGTAGAGCTGGATGAACACAGCAGGCCAAGCAGCATCAGAGGAGCAGGAAGGCTGACATTTCGGGCCTAGACCCA
>NC_063368.1:4388235-4438488 GCF_021869965.1 Rhincodon typus
ATTTCTGAAGAAGGGTCTAGGCCCGAAATGTCAGCCTTCCTGCTCCTCTGATGCTGCTTGGCCTGCTGTGTTCATCCAGCTCTACACCTTGTTATCTCAGATTCTCCAGCATCTGCAGTTTCTACTATCAATGAAAAATGAACACCAATTTTATGGAGCAGTAAGCTCCACACTTCTATTGAAGCTACCCAGTGTGCTGACAGACAACAGCATGTAGCAGGACCAACAGGGAAGGCTCAAGCACTGTCATTAACAGGCTTATGGGTCTTTGGACACGGAACTGAAAATCCTGATTGAGCAGATTGGGGCTTATCCATGGAGCGGGGATGGAGCTCTGTGACAGGAAAGGTTCACAAGCCAAACTCTCCTTTTGATCTCACTATGAGTTAAAAGTGAATTTAGTTCCTGTCCGATACTGAATTTGTCTAGAGATAGTAATCCAGATTGTAACTCAGTTATATTTACATCTGAATATTAAGCAGTGATAAATGTTGAAGCACCCAGCAACAAACAAGGGATTTTCTAGCAGTCACTTATTATACCAAACATTAGTGTAAAAGTATCTTCAATCTTCACCCGAGTGGCAGTAATTATATGGAATATTATTTACCAGCAGAATAAGGAGGACATTTGGATTTCCTTGTATAATATTCATCATGCAATTTGTGTCACTCTGCAGGTTAGGAACCAGATTTTCATCCTCAAAACAGCTGATATCAACATGAGCAAACCAGCACTTCAAGACAAAGTAACCAAATCTGTCTGTCAACTCTGGGTAGAGGAAAAAGAACATCGGCACTTGATGGTGGCAAGTATATACAGAGGAGAAATTGGATATGCCCTCCAGGAGCTTACATATGGAGTTTAATGACACCTAAAAGATATAGAAAATAGATTAAACTTATTTGATAAGAATTTATGCATTTCAAATAAAGAATCCACATGAGTAAGTTTACATATGAATTTCCATTTATCATACTACCCACCTATGTTGGATTACTAATTTATCACCACACTAGGCACAGTTTTGTTTGGTAGGATCATTTAGTAAGAATCCTGTTCAGTCTGCCAAATTCATTTTGTAGTGGACTCCTGTATTTGGCAGATTATGGTGTATTTTGTCTATCACCCTGGACTAGTTTGAACCCGGGTTCTAGAGCTGAAACAGCATGTTAATTCAATTCAATACCCAGACAATTTTATTTTTACAACAATGAAGCAATTTTAGCCATAAAAACAAGGAAATTTTAATTCCAAGAAGAGACAAAAGACAAGCCAGAACCTTGACCCAAATTCTTCTCCATCCTGTCTGCCAGATTGCCAAGAGCTTTATCATTATTATACTTTACGAATGTGGCTATTGTTGGAGCCTTTACTGATTTTTCGGTGGAGATATAAGAAAGAAGGATGAATGCTACTATTAGATTAACAAAGTTCAGAGATATTACAGAATTCCGATATTGTACTTTCATTTCTGGAGAAAGATCAACAGAGAAATACAGTGAAATTGCTCAGAAAATACAAAGCAGTTTACAAAGATACTCTTAGATGTCCCAAACCTCAGAAAAACTACCAAAAGCTCTCAGGCAAAGGCTGCTCTCCCAGGAGGTGAGTGCTTTTACATTTAACTACAGCATACAGCATGCCTGTCTGGGATTGGGCATTACCATGCTCCAAAACTCCTCACACCCCTTAACAATCTTTACAATGCCTCAGAATTCTTTCTCGGCATCATCTCCTAAGGCCTCCTACTCAGCCTACTACCCCTGCCCGCAAAAAGAAACTCTGGAGCCTTAGATTTTGTTCTCTGTCCCCTGATCCCACTCCCGCAAAGCCCCAATTCCCATCGCTCCACCCAAACCTCCAATTTCACATTTCCACCCTGCCTAGCTAAAGGCCTCCAATCTTCTGTCACATTCCTAAACCAAGGTCACTCACCTCCGCTTCCATCCATTTCCTAGCAACCTCATCATCAGTAGTGACCCCCTCATCAGGTTAGATTCCAAGCAGGGAGCCAACTGCTGACACAACAAACTCCCTGCAGAGTCACAGTCATGATAGAGCTAAAGCTCTACAGGATAGAGAGGTATCCTAATCTCTAGGCTCATGTGCCTTATTAACACCCCCTTCTCCGTCAGGTGTGCTGATTTAAGCTGAAATTCAGGCCAATAGATGCTCTGCAATTGAATATATTCAACTTAAGAGATCAATAGATTTTTGTACACTGAAGGAATTAAGAGTCATGGCGAAAATAAGGAAAGGTGAAGGAGAAGTAAAAACTGCCATGGTCCTTTCCAATGGCAAGGATGCTTTTAGGACCAAATAACGGAACCTGTTCCTATTTTGTACCTTCTCCTTATCAATGTTACTGCAAACACAATTAGTATTCCCTCAATTAAATGAAATTAAACAGAGAAAGTTGATTAAAAGACGGGAGCACAAGTCAAAATCAAGACACTGGCATACTATACAACAACATTTTACTATGGTATCTTAAAAAAGTAAACAGCTGCTTTCCCACAGGTGAAGAACAACCAATTGTCCAGACATTCTATTGAAAGTGGAAGTGTAAATTGAGATTTGGAGCTGAACGTGGAACACAAAAAGGAAATTGAATGCATGGGAACTACAGTTTGCACCACAACAGCAAACACAAGCCAGTGGGATATGGGGAGGGGAGGGGGTACAATTGCTTCAGCGGTAAAGGCATTGGCATCAGTCCTTCAATTTGAAATTCTCATGCTTGTCTTTTAATCCCCATACTGTTTCTCTAAGTCAACTGTTTCATGCAATGTCCTCTTCTTTAGCCCCATTTTTGATGGCTGTATCTTCAGCTGCCTTGGCCCACACCCCTGACATTATTTTCTCTGAAACACTTTACGTATGTACCATACCATGACAGCAAAACGACCAGAATTTTACAGGAATCACTGGGTGGCAACAACAGAACTACAATAGTTATTTGCTGCTCTCCATCATCTTACAATGAAGCTGAAACCAGAAGTACATTTGATGTTCAGTCAGAGACAAGTAAACTGTATTTTTGCAATTATTATGCAAGCAGTGAAGTGTGTCCTGGAAGACCTCTCTGGTAGAAGTAGGTGTCTTGTATTCACACTTGAATGTAGCCTAGTTTCTTTGAAAGAAAATTATCAAGTATTACAAACCACTTGAATTGTTTGCTAAGCTAAGCCTATTCTACTGCATCAGGCTAGGTGAATTGGCCACGCTAAATTGCCCGTAGTGTTCAGGGATGTGGAGCTTAGGTGGGCTATAGAGGGATGGGTCGGTGTGGACTTGTTGGGCCTAAGGGCCTGCTTCCACATTGTAGGGATTTTGCGCTCTAAGGGGCATAGGTTTAAGGTGAGAGGGGAAAGATTTAAAAGGGACCTAAGGAGCAACTTTTTCACACAGAGGGTGGTGTGTAGATATGGAACGAGCTGCCAGAGGAAGTGGTGGAGGTTGGTGCAATTACAACATTTAAAAGGCATCTGGATGTGTATATGAATAGGAAGGGTTCAGAGGGATATGGGTCAAATGCTGGCAAACTGGGCTAGATTTAAATAGGAAATCTGATCAGCATGGACGATTTGGACCGAAGGGTCTGTTTCCATGGTGTATATATCTCTATGACTCTATATCACATTCCCTCTTTCAAAGTGCTCCTTAAATTCCACTTATATGAACAAGTTTTACTCACTATTCATTCTATCTTCTGCTTAGTATTAATCTTTTTTCCATATGCTCTTTAGAAGCACCTTGGAATGTTTTATATGTTAAAATAACACTCATGGACCTGACATGTTAACTCTGTTTCTCTCCACATATGCTGCCTAACCTGCTGAATTCTTGCCCCAGTACTTTCTGTTTTTGTTACTCTATAATGTAAATTGTTGTGGAGGAGGAAGAGGCAGCAGTGAAAGGCAAAGAATGGGAATTATGACAGCAAGGCAGGGATAGGCTAAGATGATATCATAATGCTGGACATGAGAAGTAAGAGAGGGATGGGGTAAGAGTTAAGGGGAGAGAGATGGTAACAGTAGCAGAAGGGAGAGCTGAAGAGAGAAAAAGCAAGGTAAAGCATCAGTAAGGGTGAGTAGAGATGAATTGAGGGAAAAGTTAACAGTGGTGAAGCAAGGGTAAAGGTAAGTGGAAATAAAAGTAAACAACAAGGGGAGAGGAAGTAAATACAGACATAGGAGATATGGAAGGAAAAGGACAGCAAAAGATCAAAGGGAAAAGCAAATGCAAGAGATAGTGGCTATGAGAGTTGTAGGTGGTAAGATGTATGTGCATGAGGAAACCAAAATCAGAAGCAGCAAATAAGATAAGATCCAGCATCGGAAAAACTAACCAATAATACAGATGACATAAGAGATCCAGGTGCAGAATATCCACAGACTTCCCCTGAATCATTTGATGATAAAAATTGCACCACATATAGATTCGGCAAATCAAATTTGCAAAGGTAACCTTGAAAATGAGTTCAAAGAATGCACTCAGGACAGGTAGAACAATATGTTCAGGAACAAACAAGGGAATAGACAATTTTAGACCTGACAATATATACTGAGACAGGAATAATTAATGATCCCATAGGAGAGGAAATTCTAGATTAGAGTAATCATAACATAATAAAAATTCACAACTTGAGCCTGAAACTAATATTTTAAACTTTAAAAAGTTGATTACAAAAGTATGGAGACAAAATTGGCTATATTGGACTGGGAAAATGGATTTTAAAGGTTAAGACAATAAGTAAGTAGTGGCATACATTGACCCACTTCCAAAACCTAAGGAGTGTTCTGTTGGCCAAAGTAACTATTGATGAAGAGATCTAGCACCGCATTCAGCGTGCTACAGCAGCCTGAGGAAAAGGGTGTTTGAGGACAACATCAGTTCTGACACCAAGATCATGGTTCACAGAGCTGTGGTGGTTCCCACCTTCCTATATGGCTCTGAGACGTGGACTGTCTACAGCAGACACCTCAAGGCGCTGGAGCAGTACCACCAACATTGCCTGCTCAAGATCCTGTGAATCTGCTGGGAAAAAGGACGCACCAACATCAGAGTCCTCGACAAGGCCAACATCCCCAGCATCGAAGCACTGACACCTTTGATTGACTATGATGGGCTGGGCATGTTGTCAGCATGACTGACGCAAGATTCTCCAAGCAGCTACTCTACTCCCAGCTTCAAAATGGCAGGCGAGTCCCAGGTGGACAGAGGAAGTGCTTCAGTGACACCCTCACGGCCTCACTGGTGAAGTGCGGCATTCCCACAGACACTGGGAATCACTGGCCCAAGACCACCCAAAGTGGAGGAGGTGAATCCAGGAAGGTATTGAGCACCTCGAGACTCGCTATTGGGAAAAAGCGGAAGCCAGGCGAAAACAGCAAAAAGAGACTGCTGCCACACCAACACCTCACCCACCCCTTCCCGTAACCATCTTTTATCTCAAGTGTAACAGAGCCTGTGGTAGCCACATTGGTCTGTATGGCCACCTATGGACTCACCCTGACAGTGGAAGAGAGTCATCCTCGTCTGTGAGGAACCACTAATGATGATGATGACATATGAAGACATAATCCATAACACTTTAAGAAGAATTCATATGCAACAGAATGAAGTAATCTCTGGGAAGATGCACCATGTGTGGCTAAGGATGTTCAGTATGTTATGAAATTGAAAGAAAAGGCATACTATGCTGCAAGGACTTGTGGGAGGTCAGAAGATTAAAAAAATTAGAAACAGCAAAAAATGACTAAAAGAATAATAAACAGGGAGAAATTATAATTTGAAATCAGAGTTCAGCCATTAATAAATATAAAAACAGCAAAAACATTTTACATGTATAAAAAAAGGAAGAAAGCAGTCGGTCCCTAAGAAATGAAGGGATTGGTTCCAGTGTATTTTCTGCTGAACCTATGATGTGGAGGTGCCGGTGTTGTCAAAAATCACATGATATCAGGTTATAGTTCAACAGGTTTATTTGAAAACACTAGCTTTTGCAGTGTCGCTCCTTCCTCAGGTGTAGTGGGAGAGGAGGTATCAAGGCACAGAATTTATCAGTGTAAGATCAAAGGATCATAGAACTGATGGAAAAATTCCCAAACCTAAAATGGCTGGCTGACTCCCTCCTGCTAAATCTGTAATTAGTTAGAAAGGAGATGCAAGATTCAATTGATTAAAATGCAAATCTCAGGATGTTTCACTTGTGTGGGAATCTAGAACTGGGGGACAGAGTTTCAAAATGGGTCTTTCATTTAAGATGTGAATGAGGTGAAATATCTTCTCTGAGAATCTTAATCTTTGGCATTCTCTATTCCAGAGAGCAGTTAAGGCTGGAGCATTGAATATATTCAAGATGGAGTTATAAACAGATCTTTGATCTACAAATGATTCAGGCGCTGTGTAGTTTGTAACAGGGGTTGGGATCAACATGATCTTAGGAGCAGGCTATTCTGGTGATCTTGTGAAAGGCTACTTTTGCAATGTTAATCGCCTTCGCTCCCTCTCATCCTATTTCTTACAAAATCCCTTTTCATCCTTTATTCCTGTGGTATAAAACGTTGTCATCATTTGAAATTCTGCATCTGTCATTTTAAGTTCAAGATAAACATCTACAACATGTTACTCTTTTCTGCTATACTCATATGGGATAACTAAACTTCTTCTTGCATTGTATCCATTTTCTTGGAGCTGTATTCCCGACATCAATCTTTACAGCTATCTTTTGTTCCCACCTTCCCATGAACTTGGAGGGTCTCCTGCTGAGGAAACTGGACATCTCTTCTTCTTCACAATTCTTCAATGAAGCAGAGCATCCAATAATCTTGGTGCCTGTGTTCTCTTGTGATCAGCCTTTCTTCATTCTTTCCCAAGTTAGGTTCACTTGTAGAATGACCCTAGCACTTATTTAAGCCATTAAAACCTCTCATGGTGAAGAGCTAGGTTTAAGTGTTGCCCGGCCTCTTAACATTGTTCATTGGCTGTTTACACAATGTTGGGAGTAATAGCTGAACAAAGCAATTGTAACACTGAGCAGGCAGCACAAAGTTGATATGCTGTTTGCATAACACTGAAAGGGTAGAAAACAACTGTGAAACATGATTACTACACTTCTTTTCAATAATTAACCAATTTAACCCCTTCTGTCTCTCCATTTATTCCCATAAAAGCCTCAGTCCACCCACCTGTTCCATTAAAATACTCAACCCACCTATTTCATCAAACTTTTAGACACATCTCCTAATATCTTACTGTTTGGCTCAATTACTCTATTTCTCCCTAAATCTTTGTTAAGTACTTTTCACTGTTCCCTGTATTTAGATGCTTTATAAACATAATTTGTTAGAGAGAAAAAGTGAAAGTCACAGCCATGCACAAAATCATTATGCTTCTCAAGTTTAGGATTTCTGTTGAATAAAGATCAGTCTCAGTCCTTGGTGATATATTCCCTATTGTTATCTTAACATAAATTTTAAGTATTTTTGTTTTATAAAGTTGCTGATTTTGGCACTACATAAAAATACCGTAAACACTCAAGCCACCAAAAGAAGTAATTCAACACACAGCAAACAACAAAAATATTCATTTACCCAGTCCAGTCTGCTGCACTTTTCTTGACATACAGACAACAGATAGAGGGCGGCTCTAAGTACAAACGGTGGAAGTGAATGCCCTTGAGCTAAGGATTTGTTTAAGAAGTTACTGATAGCTGTGAACACAGGACCTTCTGAAAAAAATCTAAAGAAGCAAAAAAAGTGAAACATTCTAAAATATACTTGAATACTTGACTACGGACACATACATATAAATAGTTGATCTTGAACTCCCAGGAATATGTCATGACTTAATTCAAACACCAATCAATGCCTAAGACTCTGAAGTTATTTTAATAGATGTTCAACCCTTTGTTTTCTAAGCAAGCTATTCCTGTTAAAATACCAGACAAGAAAATTACAACCCAATGCATTAATCATTTATATATTGATGTTTACAGATATTTCAAGGCCTAACTGTTATAAGATAAATAATTTCTTGGCATTGACATATTAATAATTAGACCACAGAACAGTAAACTATAGCCCATGTCTCAATTATGCAGCTAACTTCAGCCAATACTCAACATTGTATATAAATACATATACAAACTAAGTAGCACATGCTACACAGTTACTTTGCAAATAGTACTTTTGCTAATGATTTCATCCTTTGAAATTTATTGCTGATACAATGCAAGCATTCCTAATGCAAATCATATACAAATGTTTCAGATAGAAACACTGCATGTAAACAATTGTATGTTGTGGATGTTGTTATAGTTTTCAGCCATTATTGAGCTCAACTGTCTCCCAGGATCTGTTAGCCATTTTGCTTTTCCTAATTCTCATTCGGTGAAAATTTAACAGGTAATTTTCTGCATTGCATCCAATAAACAGGACAGTAGGACCCTCTTGCTCTTTTGCAGTCCTCTACCTGCCACCAGAAGCTCAATTTCGGGGTAATGTCTACCTGACCCTTTTCTGAATTGTTCCTGGTCCAAACAGCCACATTGCCTGGATGGTGTTACTGTAACAGACTTGGTGAATTGCTGCAGTGCATCTTTGCAGCCACTGTGTCAGTGGTAGAGGAAGTGAATGTTTAAGGTGATACACAGGAGCTGCATTCATCCAGGCAAGGTGACAATATTCTAAAGCACTTTCGATTTGTGTCTTGGAGATATTGGGTATGTTTTAAGGAGTCAGGAGATGAGTTGCTTGCCACAGAAATTCCAGCCTCCGACCTGCTCTTGCAGCTAGAATATGTTCATAACTGTTCCAGTTCAGTTTCTGGTCAATGGTAATCCCCAGGATGTTGATACTGTGGGATTCAGTAATGGTATCTGCTCTTGTAGCCAATATTTGAATGGTCTATTCCAGTCCAGTTGTTGATCTATTATAAAACCCAGGATGCTGATGCTAGGAAATTCAACAAAGGAGCTGCCACTGAATTTCAACTTGTTGGAGTCAGTTATTGCCTGGCACTTCAGTGGAAAGACTGCAGAGTTCTGATCGGATTCACTGGCTCTGGGATCACTCAGCTATCTTTTGCATGCTGTTTCAGCTATTTAGCATACATATTCTGTATTATAATTTCATCAAGGTGCACCTCATTTTTAAGTATGCCTAATGCTGCTCCTGGCATACCTTTCTGCACACCTCATTGAATGAGGTTTGGTCACTGGTTAAATGATACTATAGATTTATTTAGATAAATACATAATGGAGGCATAATACTGAAACTGTAGGATAGATACATTCCTATATTACTTAAAGAGTAATCTCTAAGTGGATCAACAAGCACTTTGATAAAGTGAAATAAAAAGTAAAAAAAGAAATGACCTCTATAAATCCATGAAAGTGACTAGGAAAAAGATTTCTGATGCTCTAACAATTAATAAGGAAGAATAAATAAAATTTGGGAGATCTCAGCACATTAGAAATAGTCCCACATAATACAATGTTCATAAAAAAGGCCACATTAACAGAAAAATGCATCTATTATATGAAGAATAATGGAATGGGTTACTAAGAGGAAACTTCAGGATTGCTAACTGACATCTATGGTTTTATCAAAAGCAGATCATTATTGGTTTAATACAGCACACTTTGTGTTAACCGGCGGCTTATCAATTGGAACTCTTGATAAACTGGCAAAAATTATATACCTTAAATACCATGATCTAATATGATGTTCAAATATTTTATGCAGTAAATAAAGTATAACAGTGATGTGTATACTCCCTGCTTTATTCTTCTATTGCTTACTGTGTGTTTTTACATTGATTTTAGGAGGTTTGTTGATGTTTTTACTTGGATTTTTTGAAGGTTGTTGATGTCTTGAAACTTCTCTTGGTCAGGGTTTAAGTTGCATTTTGGTAACATAAACAAGAGCAAGACTTATACAATTAAAAGTACAGCTTGGATAATGTTGCAGTATTGAGAGATCTAAGCGTTCAGGACATAATTTTTGAAGTTTGCATCACAGGTAGACAGGGTGGTTAAGAAGGCATTTAGCACACTTGCCCTCAACGCTCAGACCTTTGAGAATAGGAGTTGGGATGTCATGTTGAGGTTGTATAGGACGTTGAGTAGGCCTCTTCTGGAGTACTGTGTATAGTTTTGGTTGCCCTTTTAAAGCAAGGATATTATCAAGCTGGAGAAGGTTCAGAAATGATTTATCAGGACATTGCTGGGAATGTAAGGTTTGAGTTATAAGGAGAAGCTGGATAGGCTGGGACATTTTTCACTGGAGTGTAGGAGGTTGAGGGGTGACCTTATAGAGGTTTTTAAAATCATGAGGGGTATAGATAAGGTGAATGGGAGGTATTTTTTCCCTATGGTGGAGGATTTCAAAACCAGAGAGCATATTTTTAAGGTGAGAGGAGAAAGATTTAAAAAGGACATGAGGGGCAACATTTTTTACACAGAAAGAGTGATTTGTGTGTGGAATGAACTTCCAGAGAAGTGGTGGATGCGGGTACAGTTACAGTGTTTAAAAGACATTTGGGTAAGCAGATGAATAAGAAAGGTTTGGAGGAATATGGACCAAGCGCAGGCAGGTTAGATGAGTTTAGTTTGGGAGTACGTTTGGCATGGACTGGTTGGACTGAAGGGCCTGCTTCCATTTGACTCTATGACTCTATTGTGGTTATGCATACCTCTTGATTATCAGGAATATTTGATCAACCGGCACACTTCTGATCCCGTAGGTGCTGGTTAACAAAAAGTTTGCCGTAGTATCTAATCTGCCAATCTCCCACTTCTTTAAAAAAGGCTAATAAAATTATTTATAAAACCTCTTACCTATTTTCGTACATATGAGCCAGATACAATATTACTAAAAGGCAATGATGACAGTTCTGAATGTCTTCATCTATTCCAATTGTATCTGCACTTTCTGAAAGCATGGATATAGCATCTGAAAAGGTGCGGTTTAGATGTGGCATACACTTTGTGAAAAGCATGGATAAACAATCAAGATCTAAAATGAAGGAAAAAAAAGAGATCACAGTCTAAAACAATTTTAAAATCATAATCCTACTTAGCTTGATAATGGTGCAGCAAGAAAATATTTTTGGAAAGATTAACCATTAAACAAGCATGAGCAACAGTTTTCAGTCACAACTGACATCAGCCAGGATTACTTTACATGACTGTTACATTTATGAACATTAGATGAAGCAAGCTTTGCACTTGGCTAAGATATTTTCCACAACTGAAAAGCATGCCAATCTAAAAGAGGATCAGACAAATAATGGCATAAAGAGGCAAACTATTCAGTGGCTGCTACTATGGAGTTATACTGCAGCATGAGGGAGTGCCAACAGGAGACAAAGGAAAAAAATTTGAAGCAAAAATAGCACAGCAAGAAAACTAATTAAAAAGGAAAAAGTACACAGACTTCTCTTCTCCATGTTTTTATCCCCTGCTATTACAAATTATCAGATGTATTTGGAATCACCTTGGTACCTTTCACTTCATTAAAGGTTCTGTATAAATGCACGATGCTGCCATTGTTCAAATTAAACAAAAAATTCCCAAACATTTCTAGTAACTTTCACCTTATTAATTTTTTAAAGTATTTAGAGAATTAAAAGACACCAAACAAGAAGTGTAAGAGAAGATAGAGTAAGTCCAGTGTCAACGGAAACAGTTTTGACATGACTTTTGAAGACTCCCTAAACAAGAAGATAGGGACTCACCAGAACAAAATGAGAACAGGAACTGTGTTTTGAGACAGGGATCCAATGACTGATTTTCAGTCTGGGAATGGGATAATTACTGCCTGCTGATGAGCTGGTTCCCTAGTTCCATCCTATCCCTTGAGTATTTTTGAGAAAGTGGGATGGCTGAGCATAGCAGGTTGCAGATCCAACATTTTAAAGGCAGGCAAGACAAATTAAAGGAAGCCAATGGTGACTTCCCAGTTGAAGGGGGCAGAGCTAGTTTGACTGCTTTGAATTTATGGTAGCAGACCTAGAGGCCCTCCATGCATAACTGGGTGCTGTACCAGCTGCAAGTCCTACCTTCCTGGCTCCACCAACTCTCCCACTCCCAACAGTGACAGACTGGCTAGAAAACCCATTTTAAATTCAATTTTAAGTTTTAAACAAGTGAGGGCACCTCCATATAATAGTATTCTCTCCAGAGCTCTTCTGCAGTCTAATACTTCTTTAAAGCTGAAAGGCCTCCGATTGGCCCTCCAGCTTGAAGATCCACCTACAGACTTAACTGGATGGCATTACTGGCCAGTAATTCGTTGTCTTGGGAAAAAAAATCATAATTTTCTCACATGGTGTCTGTATTGCTTGCACCTCCCTTTTCAACAGTTGGTCACACTTTAAAAGGCTACCCAGTGGTATTATAATTTGAAAAGCCTTCGCAAGCTGAGAGTGGAACTTCCGTCCCTTGGTGGAAAGAAGTGGAAGTGCCCTTAATAGCTAGCAGGGCTTGAACTCAATAGTGGGTGCTGCTGGGACTGCAAGATGTCACATGAAGAAGTTTGATAGTGACTGGATAGGAAAATCCTTGTCTTCTGGAGTGTAGAGAGACGCAGCAGCCTAGGGCAGAGGATGTGTCATTTTGCAGGCCATGTAGAGGTACCCCATGTAGGGGTAAAAATGGCAGGTACGCTCTTTACGGGAGGGTGCCCTTGATATGCACAGGGCATTCTCCAAACAATGTGTAAGCCAGCCAGCCTGCCCCGCACCCCTTCCATCTTTCTTCTTGTCCTTTCACCAACTTTGTTCTAAAAACAGTCTTCACTGCACTTCTGTTGCCCAACGTTTATGGCAGTGGGAGCAAACTGAGGTCCTTATGTGACCATTAATTCATTACTTCAGGGCTCAATAGATCTCAGAATAGGCAGTCTAGTGGACACTTTATCACATCCACCCTCCTGTCACCCTTGTTTTTGGAATTAAGACTGGGGTAGACAGAAGACAGTGAGCTACCCACGCATCTTAGGTCTTGCCGCACCATAAACACACCCAGCAGGGGCTGTAAACCTCAGCCCCTGGGTTCAGACACCTATAAGAAATATCTTGCCTTGAGTTCAAAAGGATATAAGAAGAGAAAAATTATGGAAGAAGGACTACAGAAATCAATGAAGTTACAAATATTTAAAATGCAGTTATCACAATAACAATAAATATCATACAAGCAAATAGTTTTAGCTGTGCTCATAACAGAAATTAAATGAAACAGAGTTCTAACATATATGATCTAAAATAACTTTTTAAAAGGTGCTGTCTTGGAAGTCAAATTGATAAAATTGAAGCAAATGTTAAAAAGATTACATAAGCATGGATGGAAAAAAACAGAAAGCAACGCTAAATAGAGATTTTTCAGCTGGAATGTATATAAACAACGTTGCTTATTGGAGTCAGCATTTGAATCAATATCTTTACCAAAATACAGATACATACATTTATACATGAGTATGAATGGAACTCAAATACAAGAGGTATAATATCAAGCATTGTAATTAAACAGGGAAAAGCTATGCACTGGTAACTTGAGGGCTGCAATATAAGTGAAGGTGAAAGACTTTTTATCACGCAGGGATTTTATTTTAAAGGTCAGGAAATGCTCCAACATAAACAATGGATTTGAAGTTAGATGCACAATCGGTAACTGCTGGATGGAGTACGCCTGCTTGTTGTTAACGCATAAGCTGCAGCTATTTTTGGACCAGGAACCATTTTCATGCAACTGACCAGATCTGCATGCAAAGCAGCAACTTTCCAGAGTTAGGAGGAGTAGGGAATATGAGCAGAAGCCAGGTCATAAAGTCTGTTGTGTGGGGAGAGATGGGATCACTTGTCATGCATTTAGTCACACTGGAAATAATCAACCCAAATGAGTGGAAAGGAAATTAAAAATTAAACACCTAAATGAGGAAGGAACCCTACCAGAAAAATCAGATATCAATCTGCACTTAGTAGTGTTTGATTATATTCATTTGCAATGATCTGCATTCAAAAGCATTCAGCTTGCATTCCCAAGTGTTCATAGTAGTGATCTATTGAAATCAATGACCTCAGAATGAAATCTCACAGCACTCCAAAAGTGGGTTGAGATAAATGTGTGATCAGCTTAACAGCGACTAAGAGAAAAGTTTGCTAAGTCCCCACTGTAAACTGCGATTGTTTTACAAGAACTCAGACAAGACTCAGAAATTTTCTAAGTCGCAGGTGCAGTCATTTGATTATTTAATGTAAATCAATTTCTACTGTTATGACGTCAGCTGATGATAACAATGGACAAGGCAGATCCCAGAGTGAAACTTGGCTTGACAGATCATAGGTTCTGTTATTGATGTTTGGTTTATATATTGGCCAGTCACTAAATGTATTCACAAGAGTGTCAGTGTACTTACAGATAAAAAAACACAATTTATTTTATCTACTTTATCCATTTTACTAACACCTTCCACCCCAACCTTAAGTTCACCTGGACCATCTCTGATACCTCCCTCTCCTTCCTGGACCTCTCTGTTTCCATCTCTGACAACCACCTGGAAACCGATACCTATTTCAAGCCTACCGACTCCCACAGCTACCTGGAATACACCTCCTCTCACCCACTTTCCTGCAAGAACTGCTCCCGAGAGGAGGCATTCCACTCCCAGATATTCCAGATGTCCTCGTTTTTCAAGGACCGCAATTTCCCCTTCACACTGGTCGAAAACGCCCTCGACCGCATCTCTCGCATTTCCCGCAACTCATCCCTCACACTCCCTCCCCGCAATAACAACAAAGACAGAATCCCCCTCGTCCTCACGCACCACCCCACCAACCTCCGGATTCAACGCATCATCCTCTGCCACTTCCGCCACCTGCAATCTGACCCCACTACCAAGGACATTTTTCCCTCCCCACCTTTATCCGCCTTCCGGAGGGACCGCTCTCTCCGTGACTCCCTCGTCCGCTCCACACTCCCCACTAGCCCACCACCACTTTTTCTTGCAACCACAGGAAGTGCTACACCTGCCCCTACACCTCCCCCTCACCCCCATCCCAGACGCCAAGTAAACCTTCCACATTATACAGATCTTCACGTGTACATCTGCTAATGTGGTATATTGTATCTGCTGTTCCCGATGTGGCCTCCTCTAAATCGGGGAAACCAAATGGAGACTTGGAGACCGCATTGTGGAACACCTACGCTCGGTTTGTGACAAACGACTGCACCTCCCAATCGCGAACCACTTCAACTCCCCCTCCACTCCTTGGACAACATGTCCATCCTGGGCTTCCTCCAGGGCCACAATGATGCCACCCGAAGGCTGCAGGAACAGCACCTCATATTTTGCTTGGGAACCCTGCAGCCCAATGGTATCAATGTGGACTTCACAAGCTTCAAAATCCCCAACCTCATCCCAAAACCAGCCCAGCTTGTCCCTGCCTCCCTGACCCGTCCGTCTTTTCTCCCACCTATTTGGTCCTCCCACCTCACTGACCAACCCCCCACCCCCACCTCCTACCTACCAGCCTCATCCCCGCCTCCTTGACCTGTCCGTCTTCTTTCCACTTATCTGCTCCTTTATCCACCTTCCATCATCGGCTCCCCTTCTCTCTATTTATTTCAGAGTCCCCTTCACCTACCCCATTTGTGAAGAATGGTCCAGACCCGAAACGTCAGCCTTCCTGCTCCTCTGATGCTGCCTGGCCTGCTGTGTTCATCCAGCTCTACACCTTGGTATCTCACAATTTATTTTTGTTATACAACAGCTAGCTGAAATGAACTTATTACAAATATTAGACTCATCTCACTCATATCCCACTCTTCTGCTGCCCTATAGTTTTCTAGATGGGAGAGGTTCTGAATTTGGAAGGTGCTGTTGAAAGAGCTTGATGAGTTGACAGGTTGCCAGCTTCTATTCTTCATAACATACTTTACAATCTAAATCAATTTTACACTTATTTCTTCCAATGTTGACAAGTTATACTGTTAGCTATTTTGTTGATTATTTGTTTACAGGTGTTTCTCCTATAATGCGATAGTTGCGTTCTTGTGTGACCTCACACTACAGAAAATCATGTTATAGAGAAATCGCTACAGAAAATTGCTATACCGTACAGTAGAAAGTTCGCGTTATCCAAACAGCATCCACTATTCATCAAACATGTTACAGCCAATTCACATTAACGAAATACGTGTTATAGCAGAAACACCTGTTTTACATTTCCCAAAGATGGCAGAGATGAACCAGGAAATTACAGACCGGTGAGTCTCATGTCAGTGGTAGGGAAACTGGAGAAAATTCTGAAGAAGAGAATTAATATCCACTTGGAAAAGCATGGGTCAATACATCTGGGGTATCATCAGCCTATGCGATTTTTCAGTGGACGATGGAGAACACTTTAAAGGTCTACTCCAGAGTGCCATTTAGCTAGATGACATGCTAAAATTAGGAAACATCAATAGGGAGCACTTACAGAACTTGGACACAGTCCTTAGATGTTTCTCCCAGGCAGGCGTATGCCTTAGAAGGGAAAATGTGTTTTCCAGGCACCCAAGTGACCTACTTAGGCTACAGAGTTGACAAGACTGGGTTGGAAGATAAAGTGGGGAGGGCGATCAAAGGCGTCCTTGCTCCCACATCTCCACCACAACTAGGTCTTTCTTTGGGGTGGTGAAGTGTCATGGAAATTTAATACATTACCTGACTTCCATCCTGGCACCTTTGCACCAACCCTTAAAAATGGTCAGCCTTGGACAGGTCAGGGAGGCGGGGATGGAGCCAGTAAAGGTGAGTGTAGGTGGGGAGTTGGGATGGGGATTGGTCATGTAGCCAAGCCACAGCTTTCAGACAAATAAAGAAACAGCGAACATCCTCTAAGGTGTTGACACACCATGATCCCAAGCGATATCTGGTATCGACATGCGATGCCTCCTCGTATGGCATTGGGATAGTATTAGTTCACAGTGTCTAATGGAGAAGAATGCCCAATAGCTTATGCATCCAGGACTTTGGTTAACGCAGAGCATAAACACGCCCAGATAGAGAAGGAAGGTTTGATGGTCATATTTGGAGTCAGGAGGTCCCACCAAAACATTTATGAAGATAAATTTGTAATAATAATGGACCATAAATCCCTGCTAGGTCTACTTGAAGAGTGCAAGGCGGTGTCACCCATAGCTTCAGGCCAAATTCAGCGGTGAGCTCTTATACATATAATTACAAGTTGGAACACTGTCCAGGAGGCCAAGTAGCAAATGCGATATATCGAACTGCCTCCTGCTGGTAGATACACTACTGGTGGTACTGCCACTGTAAGACTCCATAATGGTTTTAAATTTTCTGGACAAGCTTCCAGTCATAGTTGACAATATCAGACTTTAGATGCACAAAGATCCGGTCTTGGCAAAACTGAAATAGTTGGTGGTGATGGGGAAACCAGAGTGCTGTCACACCACAATTGAAGCAGTTTTGGACCTGGAGAGACCATATCACAGTAGAAGATGGTATTTTATTATGGGGGCCAAGAGTCCCAAGGAAAGATAGCTAACAGGGAGAGTTGCTAACGAGGAAATATTCTGCACCAAGTTAAATCTGATCATCCCGGACCTGTGGGAGGAGGGTGAAACAGCATCAGGAGTGAGATAGTTTACTTCAGGGGACAAAGTTTGTTGTAGGAATCACGGGAATTGCCCTGGATGAGTAAGAGGTTGATGCAAAGTCAGATCCAGAGACGTATAACAATCGGGTTGGTGCGATGGTCCTGAACAAGCATGTAGACCATATGAAAGTTGCAAAGTCACAGATGATGCAGGAGCAAAATGTGGCCTGTTCCGGAACCTGTGGGTTCTCCTTCTCTGTCAAGCGTTGAAGATACCTCGGAATCTGAGATGGGCATGGTGGATGTCACCACCTTGACGCGTTTGCTGCCTGAAGAGGAGAATGAATTTCTTCCAAGACTGTCTGGTTGCAAGAGGCGAGTTATTGTTCATTTCACGCCACCTGTATCAGAGGCAGACTTGGAGAAACCTGAGCCAGTGCTAAAATGTTCCAGGAGGAGCTACAAAAAAAAGAATCAACCTATGTCCTCAGACTCAGAGGGGGAGGGATGTAGCGATTGTAACGAGGTCAGCCAGATGGACGTCATAGAATATGAGTTCCCTGATAGGACCAGATCCCAGTCAAGGAACCTTGGTTGATGGATATAAACAGGAGTGTTAAAGGTTCTGTTCACTCTGAGAGCTGGGTCAGTGTCAAAGACCATGTGTAAATAATGGGGACTTGGTGAAAGGATACTGACCTCTGTGCAGTTATTTCAACCTCTATTTCTTTTATGCTGAAATTTTCACTTTTACCCAAAGCATTTAGTATAAGATTGTCTGCACATGTTGGGGTCTGTCTACTCCAACTGGCCTCATGTCCATGTGGTCCTGCAGCAGCAGTCACTATGCACTCTGGATCTTCTTCATGGCCACTTGCAGTACACTCCTTACAGGCAGGGATCCTGGCCTGAATAGATAACAAACCCTGTGCCTGAACAGTGCATGACAGGCATATCTCTCCCAAACACCGTGGGTGTTCTAAGAAAAAAATCCCACACTACAATTCTCAATACTTCACTTATTGTGCTTTTAGCATACAATTTTACAATTCTTAGGCCAGCCTGAACTGAGGATAGCTGTTTCTTTTTGTCAACACAGTCTCTTAACAATTGACAGCAATACGCATCAAATTAAGACCCTGGAAAAGGTGTTTTTATCAGAAGGATGTGTGTATTTTGTTTAAAGGGATGAGATCAGTCATTGGTCACCTGGATTACTGGATAAAAGTCCACACACAAGCATAGCTCTGAACAAGGGAAAATTTGGCCCACAGATCAATTTGCCAGTCTGGATCAAGAACAGTTTAAAATCAGTTGAAATTTCCAACTTTTTTTTCCCCTTTATTCATTCACATGATGAGAGAGTCACTGGCTAGGCCAGCGTTTATTGCCCATCCCTGTTTGCCCAGAGGGCATTTACAAGTCAACCACATCTGTGGGTCTGGAGTCACATGTAGGCCAGACCAGGTAAGGATGACAGACTTCCTTCCCTAAAGGGCATTAGTGAACCAGATGGGTTCCCCCCCCAGCCCCCAGAATCAGCAAGGGTTTCACAATCATCATTAGACTCTTAATTCCACATATTTATTGAATTCAAATTCCACCATCTGCAGTGGGATTTGAACCCAGGTCCCCAGATCATTGCCTGGGTCTCTGGATTAACAGTCCAGCGACAATACCATTAGGCCATCACCTCCCCTGTTTGTGAGCTATGCAGCAGCATTGTCTTTGGATAAGAAAGAAGAGTATATATTATATTCTCCCAAGTAAGCATAGTTTGATGGCAGAATTTTGATGTGTGGGAGGGAAAGAAAATGTGAATAATAAAAAGCAAACCTACCATGCTGGTAATTTAGTATATTCTTCGTAGCTGAAAACAGGAATCGACACATGTGACATAGAAAGTCTGAGCAGACCTGATTCAATTTTGGGTTTCTAATGGAACAGAATGCAAATATTACAATGTCTTCCATTTTAGAATTCTCACCAGGCATTTGGAGTAATGACATGTGGAGGACAATTTTAAGTCATTAACTGAATCAACATTTGGTTCAACATGGCGGCTAAATTCAGCAATGGGAACATTAATAGACCTGAAAACAAAACTGTATTACCTGCCTCCTGAACAGAATTTGGCCTTCAGTTCCATTGTAAACGTTATAAAAGATGACGAAGCTGTAGGCAGATAATTCAATAAAGAGTGACTGTTTTTAAGTAAAGTTTAACATTAAATGTAAAGAATGGGTAATGTTCATGAGAATTCATTTTAATGGATGCCAAAAATATAGGGCGGTTATGTTTAATCAACCAATGGTATTGGTATTTTTAATGGGAAAGGATGACAGAATTGAAAGATTCATACCTAGTTTAATGGAAAACTGGTTGGCTTTATTTGGCAAGATACTGTACTGGACATTGAGTACAGAAAAGAACACCTCCAAAACTCTTGCACTGGGAGTTTTTTCATAGTGTTTCTGTTAGAAAGAAATATGGAAGTAAACATTAAATAGAGAACAAAGATGAGTAGGAATAAAGATATTTCAACTTGAGGCAAATGCAACTGTATAGTATTGCTGTAGGATTCTTTCATGTAAGCTTAACTTCATCTATATTTCATCAGTCAATCAATGGAACAGGTGTAACAAGGGACAACCTAAATCAGGACAGACTTGACCATGTCTGCCTCTCAAAGTTGACAATAATGAAATCCTTTTGCTTGTATGTCCTAATCTTAACAAAATTAAAATTAATTGACATTATCATTGGAAATGTCAAGTAGACAAAAAGCAGGATAAATTCAACACAGCCAATTACAATCCCATCAGGCTACTCTCGATCATCAATACAGTAATGAAAGGTGTCATCAACAGTCTTGCTTAGCAATAATCTGCTCACTGAAGCTCAGTTTGGGTTCTGTCAGCTCCTGAACTCATTACAGTCTTAAAGTTAAACATGGGCAAAAGAGTTGATTACCAGAGGTTAGGTGACAGTGACCACCCTTGACATCAAAGCCATATTTGACCAACTGTGGCATCAAGGATCCCTCGCAAAACTGGAGCGAATGGGAATCAGGGGAAAACTCTCTGTTGGTTGCAGTCATGCCTCAAAGGCAGATAGTTTTGGTTGTTGGAAGTCAGTTATCTCAGCTCCAGGGATTTTCTGGAGGAGTTCTTCAGGGTAATGTTCGCAGCTCAAACATCTTTAGCTGCTTTACCCTTCCTCCACCATAAAGTCAGAAATGTTGATGACCGCACAATGTTCAGTACCATTACAACACTTGAGATACTGAAGCAATCCAAGTCCAAATTCTGCAGGTCATGTCTTACTGAACTGACTGAACCTTTCCAGGAGGTGACAAAGGTGATCGATGAGGCAGAGCAGTGGAAGTTGTCTACATGGATTTTAGTAAGGCTTTTGACAAGGTCCTTCATGGTAGACTCATCCAGAAGATTAAGATGCATAGGATTCACGGTGACTTGGTCATGTGAATTCAGAATTGGCTTGCCCATAAAAGGCAGACGGTATAGGTGGAAGGGTGTCTTTCTAGCTGGAGGTCCACGACATGTGTCGTTCTGCAGGGATCCATACTGGGTCCTCTGCTATTTGTGATACATATAAATGACTTGGATGTAAATGTAGATGGGTGGGTTAGTAAGTCTGCAGATGATACAAACATCGGTGGAGTTGTGGGTAGTGTAGAAGCTTGTCAAAGGATACAGTGGGACATAGATCAGTTGCAGATACGGGCGGAGAAATGACAGATGGCATTTAATCCACGTAATCATGAGATGTTGCACTTTGGGAGATCAAATGTTAAGGAAAAGTGTACAGTTAATGGCAGGACCCTAAATAGCATTGATGTACGGAGGTTCAAGTCCATAGCTCCCTGAAAGTGGCCACGCAAGTGGATAGAGTGGTAAAGAAGGCATATGGCATGCTTGCCTTTATTAGACAGGGAATTGAGTACAAGAGTCAGGATGCCATGTTGCAGCTTTATAAGACTCTGGTTAGGCCACACTTAAGAGTATTGCATTCAGTTCTGGTCACCACATTACAGAAAGGATATGGAGGCTTTGGAGAGGGTGCAGAAGAGGTTTACCAGGATGCTGCCTGGATTAGAGGGTATGAGCTATAAGGAGAGGCTAGAAAAACCTGGTTGTTTTCTCTGAAGCGGCTGAGACTGAGGGGAGACTTGGTAGAAGTCTATAAAATTATGAGATGCGTAGATAGGGTTGATGGTCAGAATCTTTTTCCCAGAGTTGAAATGTTTAATACTAGGGGGCATGCATTTAAGGTGAGAGGCGGAAGTTCAAATGAGATGTAAGGGGCAAGTTTTTTTTTAACCAGAGAAGTGGTAGGAGAGTGGAACGCCCTGCCAGGAGTGGTGGTGGAGGCAGATACACTGGGGATGTTTAAGGGACTTTTAGATAAGCACATGAATATGCAACGAGTGGAAGGATATGGACAAGGTCAGACAGAAGGGATTAATTTCATTTGGCATCAGGTTCGGCACAACAGTGTGGGCCGAAGGGCCCATTCCTGTGCTGTACTGTTCTATGTATATCCAAGTTTGGTCTGCCAAGAGGCAAGCAACATTTGCATCACGTAAGTGCAAGGCAATGACCATCTCCAATAAGAGACAATATAACCCCTTCACCTTGACATTCTTAGTCCTACCATCACTGAAACCCCCACAGCAACATCCTGAGGTTTACCAGAAACTGAAATGGATCAGTCGTATAAATACATTGCCTACAAGAGCAGCTCAGCCGCCAAGAATATTGCATCAAGTAACTCATCTCATGACTCCATAAAGCCTGTTCACTAACTACAAGTCAGGAGTGTGATGGATTACTCCCCAGTTGCCTCGATGAGGGCAGCTCCAACAACTCAACAAGATGATACGATCCAGGACAAAACATCCTTTTGACTGGTACCAAACCACAAACATTCAATTCCTGCACTACCGATGCTCAGTAGTAGCAGCATGTACCGTCTGCAAAATATACTACAGAAATTTCCCAAAGATTCTTAGATAGGATCTTCTAAAAGTACAACAACTACCAACTAAGAGGACAAGGGCAGCAGATACATGGAAACACCAGCAACTTCAAATTTTCCTCCAAGTCACTCACCATCCTAACTTGGAAATATATCATGGTTGTTTCAGTGTTGCTAGGTCAAAATCCTGTAATTCTTTCCCTAATGGTATTGTGGGTTGACCGACAACAAATGGACTGCACAGTTTAAGAAGGCCACCATCTTCTCATGGACTACTAGGGATGGGCAATAAATGCAGCCTAGCTGGCTATGACCACCTCCCTTGAATGAATGAAATAAAATTCTTCACTCCAAAGAGTGGTAAACTTGTGGAATTCTCTACCACTGAAGGCTGTGGAGTGGAAATCACTGAATATAATTAGGAAAGAAATAGATAGCCTTCTAAAAGTTAGAAGTATCAAGGAGTGTGTGGAGAGAGGAGTTTGGCATTGAGATAGAAAATCAGCAGAGCGGAGCAGGCTTGATAGGGTAAATTCCTGCTCCTACTTTCTACGTTCTATCTCATTTGTGTTTCATATAGATAGACACCCTCTAAATTGTGCAGTAGTGATCATCCCATTAAAAAAAGGTGATAATAACAAACTTGAAGGCCAAGACTGGGGCGGGCAGGAGTAAACAAGAAACAACAGCAAATGAGAGGCTCCCATAGAAGAAAGTAAGTGTCATTTCTTCAGTAAAGAAACGTATTTCATAGAATCCCTACAGTGTGGAAACAGGCCCTTCAGCCCAACAAGTCCACATCAACCCTCAGACCCATCCCCCTATAACCCACCTAATCTACACATCCCTGAGCACTACAGGCAATTTAGCATGGCCAATCCACCTAGCCTGCACATCTTTGGACTGTGGGAGGAAACTGGAGCACCCAGAGGAAACCCATGCAGACATGCAGAGAATGTGCAAACTCTACACATACAGTCGCCCAAGGCTGGAATCAAACCCAGGTCCCTGGTTTTGTGAGGCAGCAGTGCTAACCACTGCGCCACCGTGCCGCCCCAATCTGGAGAAAAAGTCTGCACATGATTTAACCAACAGAAAAGCAGTTTGGGCTGCAGTTGGGAACAGAACAAATTTTAAATACAAAATAGAAAAGCCACTCTAAACAATACGGTGAAGGCATACAAGGTGCTGGATATTGTTATATATGTAGTTGGGTGTGTGTTGCCCCTTTAAGAGAGGGGCCAGGTGACCCAGATTGTGAGTAAATGGACTGTGGAGCTGAAGGGATATACATAAAGTATTCCCTGTTCCACCTTGTGTTCTATTTATGGTTCTAGCGAACCATGATTATATCAACTGGCGATGAGCGTGGAAACCAGCCACGAACTTGTTTGTGAACACCATTTTGTTTTGTTGAGATGAAGGACATCACCCAGACTTTGAAAACGGTGTGGGATTGTGAAGGGCAACATCAAACAGTCACGAGGGGACTCAGGCTGCGGCTGGTGCCTGGGAAGAACGGCACCCACTGAGTAGCTTCCTGAGAGCATTGGTCATGAGCAGCCTATGGCTGAGGAGGGGAGTACTCACCTGGGAGCTTACCATAATCAAAACTGAGAGTCGTTGTGAGTGGATGCAGGCTGCACGCAATGCCAGGGAAGAATGTCATGCTGACACAGTTGGTGAGGGAGCGGCCGGCGCAAAGAGAGTTCACTGAGGGGACTTGGGCTGCTAGAATTGAACGGGGGGGAAAAATTCCCACCAGTAGGAAATGAAATGTCAGGCTAATTTGGAGAGATCGAAAGTTGGACACCGTACACCAAACATTTGGATGCATATTTAAAGGCGAATAAGGTGGCTGAAGACATAATAGTCCCAGTTTTCTTGAGTACCACTGGGAGTCTGGTACAACCAGAGAAATCCTCGGAGAAGATATACCAAGAACTGTGCAAAGTGGTGAGGAGTTATTTTGCACCAAAGCCACTGATAAGCATGGAACATTTCCGTTTTCACAAAATGGGTACAGCATGAAAGAGTCAATTGCCCAGTTCGTGGCTGTCATGAGGTTAGCAGAACATTGTGAAATTGGAGGGTTTCTCCAAGCTGCCTTGTGGAACCATTTAGTTTGTGGCCTCCAACACAAAGCCATCTGAAGGAAGCTATTGGCAAAGAGAGACTTGGGTTTCAAGGCAGCTTTTGAAATTGGCCACCAGCAAAGCAACACAGTTGAGTGATGACGCCCAGGTGCATAAAATAGTGGAAACTCAGCAGACTGTGGTATCAACTGTAGGATGCTGCTGATGTGGCCATAGGGAGTCAGCATGTTATACTCAAGAAGGCTAGTGCCGCAGGTGTCAGCCAATGGGCCATATTGCCCTAAATTGCCAAGTACTTCTCAAGCAAGAGAAAGAGGTGTTTAAAGGAAACAATTCAGATGACAAGGCACAAAAGGCTCATGCTGCCAGCTAGGAAGTAGAGCTGGAGTCAACCAGGTATGCAGGAGAAGCAGACAGCCCAGAGTCAGCAGCGTTTTGATTTAACATCCTGTCGGTACAGGGTGAAGCCGATTGTTTCTGGGTTCTTCCCAAATTAGAGGGTAAGACAGTAAGGATGGAAGTGGATACGGGTGCAGCGGTGTCTGATTCCCAAATCAATGTATTGGGAAAAGTTAAAGGCACTGCCACGAAGCCTGCCAAGATTTCTCCACGGATTTACATGGAACAAGTGGTGTCACTGAAGGGCTGGTAAAAGTACAACTAAGGGACCAATGTGCTGTACTGCCTCTGTACATAGTGAAAGGTGACTAACCTGCATTAATCAGGTGCTCCTGCTTACTGAAATTAAAGTTAAATTGCAGCGTGGTTAATAGGCTGGCTGACTCAAAAATGAATTTGAGAGTGATTTTGGATAGGTATAACGATGTCTTCTGGGGGGAATGAAAGGGGAAGAAATTAAACTTCGGTTGAAGCAGGAAGTTCATCCAAAGATTCTGAGGGTATGTCCAGTACCATATGCTATCCAGCCTAAAGTGGAGAAGAACAGTAATGGTTGGTGAACCTGGGGAGTGTTTGGAATCAATAACCACCAGTGAATGGCTCACTCTCATTGTTCCAGTCCTAAATACGGATGGTATGGTGAGGATTTGCGGTGACTTTAAGGTCACAGACAACCAAGTCCTGCGTGTGGATCAGTAACAACTTTCACACATTGAGGACTTGTTCAATGGACTAGCTGGATGAAAGAAATTATCAAAAATGGATCTGTCGCAGTCCTACTTACAGATGGGGGTCACAAAGGAATCCCAGCCACCACTAACCATAGTGACATATCCAGGACTGTTCCACTACAAGTGACTGCCTTTTGGCATCATGTCAACACCAGTTCTATTCCAAAGGGCAATGGATCAGATTTTGAGTGGATTGCCAGGTGTCCAGTGTTATCTGGACGATATTTTGATTACTGGATCCTCTGAAAAGCAATATTTGAAAAACCTAGAAGAAACCCTAAAAAGGTTGCAGGAACATAGTCTACAAGTAAAAAGGGAGAAATGCGAGTTCCTTTAAAGACTCCACAGAGTACATGGGCCATATGATCAGTGGCAAGAGACTACACAAGCTGTCCAAGAAGATGGAGGCTCTCTCGAAGGCCCCTAGACCAGAGAATGTGTCTCAACTGAGATTGTTCTTGGGACTTGTAAATTACGATGGCAAATTTAGGTCTGATCTGGCAACTGTGCTAAAACCCTTGCATCAGTTGCTGAGAAAAGGACAACCATGGAAATAGACCCAGGAATGTGAGGAGGCTTACCAGGAAGTGAAGCAAGTCCTATAAAGGTCAGAAGTGTTGACTCATTTCAACCCAAAGTTGCCACTGCAGGTGGCGTGCAACATCTAGCGTTATCGGTTTGGCACAGTACTGTCACACATCTTGTCGAATGGAAAGGAAAGGCTCATTGTGTTGGCATCAATTTCAGCCAGGAAGATGGAGAAGTATGCCGAAGTGTAAAAGGAAGGATTAGGCATTATATTTGGTGTTAAGAAGTTCACCCATTTCCTTTATGGCAGGCACGTTGTGCTGCTGACAGACCACAGGCTGCTAACCTCCATTTTTGACCCATATACAGGAATACTACTAAAGGCGGCAGCACGACTGCAAAGATAGGTGCTCACTTTGTCAGCCTACTCACATGAAATCAGATACTGACAATCAGAGAAACACGGATTCCACTAACCGGAAATAAGAATGCTCCCACATAGAACTGAAAATTCTGTGCTTTTCCCAGGAAGACAAGGCACCAATGTGAGCGTGTCAGGTGTGGTACACTACCTGGAATGACCTGGTTTTGAGTCTAATGGTGGACGTAGTCTTGAGAGGAAGGACTTGTCATAGCAACTGCCCAGAGTTACGCCCTTACCTAACCAGGAGGTGGGAGTTGTCAATATCAGATAGGCGTATAATGTGCAGAATGAGAGTTGCCATCCTTCCTCCATTAAGAGGAAAGGTGCTGGTACACCAAGGTCACCTGATGTGGTATGAATGAAAGAAATAGTCAAGAGCTACTTTTGGTGGCAAAATGCAAACTCCCAGATTAAGGAGAAAGCAGGATCATGCAAATCCTGTGCATTAGTGAGGAAGGCATTGTCATTGTCACTCATTCACCCATAGGAGTGGTCTCAATCACAGTGGCAGTAGATTCATAGACAACATAGTATGGACCTGGAGGAACACAGCATGCCAGGCAGCATCAGAGGAGCAGGATAGAGGGATGGATGTTACTAGTGGTTGTGGATGCTCATTCCAAGTTGCTCGACGTGATGGTCATGAAGTCAGTATCTGCAGAAGCAACGACAGACTGACTGGATGAAATATTTGCCGGGTTTGGGAATCCCGAACAAGTTGTAAGTGACAATAGTCCACAGTTCTGTGGCACAAGAGCAAAAGGAGTTTTGGAAAATCACAGGATCATACATGAGAGATCGACTCCATATCATCCTGCGACAAATGGCCAGGTGCAGAGATTTGTACAAACCTTGAAGCAGGCCTTAAAGGCCTCACATGGGAAAGGTTTGCTAGGATGGTGACTCAACAAGTTCCTCAGCATGTACAGGAACATACCACATGCCATGACCCAGTGCTCACTGGCATTCTTAATGTTCAACCACTAGCTGAGAACTACATTTGACTTACTGCGGCCCAAAGAGACCAGAGAAGTGGTACAGCGGAATCAAAAAGGACAGATGGTCAGAAGGTCAGGAAACTCATGGTCAAGGGTATTTCAAAGAGGAGAGACTGTGTTGGCCGGGAATTATATATCTGGGGAAAATGGATCCCAGCAATAGTGATGACTCAAACAGGACCACTGTCATTTACAGTAGAGACTAGGGATGAACCAGCCTGGAGGAGACATGTGTTCCAACTGGTCGCTGCACCTCACCAATGGGGGTGGAAATCCCTCAGAGTACCAAGGGGTTCCAGATAGGACCAGTGGTGTGCACCAAGTCATGTGTCTCTGAGCCAGGGTGGCCAAACCCATGTAGGAGACAACAGCAACTTCATAGCGGACGTGCAGCCAGAGAAGTCAATTAATAGGGGAGACTACACTTGAAAAGGTTCCTGGGACAAAGAGATGGTCATCTAGGTATTACCATTACCTGACATGCTGATCACATTAATGTCAGCTGCAGAAAGGTCATTTTCTTATATGTATGTATGTTAACTACAATGCTTGTATAATATTTAGAATTGTTGGATGTGTATATATATATATACTGATAAGGGGAGCATGGAAATAAAGGGGGAGGGATGTTATGTATGCAGTTGGGTGTGTGTTGTCCCTATAAGATAATAGGTCAGGTGACCTGGAGGCAGGATTTAGAGGGGTAGTCCAAGACAGACCATGGAGCTGTGAGGACAATAAAACATTTCCTATTCTAGTTCACCCTGCATTTACCTCATGTTCTATTTATGATTCTTGTGAACCACAACAATAACAGATGTCATGAAAAAAAAGAGAAAAGCACAGAAAATTCAATGCTGAAGATACACACTTTGGAGTTATGGAATATCTTAATAACAGTAACATCACTGCAAATCTGAAGTGCTTACAAAAATGATGATTACTAAATCTTCCAGTGTGAACTAGAAGGCCAAAGATATTATAACCAAGTTTAAAATTCTTAACGAAACAAGCCAGCTGCACTTCATGACAGCCGTTTGGGGCACTGGATAAGCAAGCACTGAAAATACTGATAGCAGTTGGAAATGAAGGCTTACATAGAGTCATTACTTCTGGTTTATCTGAAGAGGATGAGAAATATCCTACAAATATACGGAAAATGCTAGGGATCAGCTTCATCTAAGTAAATTTTCAAATTCATTACCTAGAATAATGTCTTACAGGCAACAGCCACTGTTAAGCAATGGATCAATTTGTCTGTAGATGCCATAACAAAGGGGACAAATGCAATTTTATCAGAAACTGAACTGTTGAATCAGTTAATAGAGTTGGTGATTGCTTTAATACCTACCAAAATGTTTGAAAAAGAACATTTTGAGAAAAAAGTTACAGTATTGATACATTACTAGAAGATGATAGAAAATACCAAGCCACTGTAGCCAGACCACAGCACCTACAAGCACTAGATGTGGTCAATACGGATTCAAATGGGACAAGCTCCAACTGAATCATGTTGGGACCAGAGTCCTGACTAACTGCATAACTGTGGCAGCAGATAATAAATAGGGGGGTGGCGGTTCAGTTGCATGGAAAATTATCAAATCAAACGTAAAGCAGAAGGTAGGTTTGCTGATTGATGATGGGGTTAATTATTACCAGAAAATGAAAAGGAAGGGACATAATTTGTGAATGTCGTACTGTACCAATAAACCATAAAATTGTAGGGAAACTTGGTAACAGAACATAAAGGCTTTGTACCTGAATGCACAAAGTGTTTGGAATAAGCTAAACAAACCAATGGCACAAGTGGAGGTCACAAGGACTTCAAACTAGTTAAATGGGTGGAGGGCTCAGGAGAGGTTATTAAAGTATCCAGAACAAGTAATAGGATAGAGAGTAGGGAAATGGTCAGGAACCGAACTTCAGGCACAGCAGATAAAGGGGACAAAACAGAGGAGGGGGGTGTCAACGCAGCACTTGAGGGTGTTGTACTTCAATGTGTGTGGTATATGAAACAAGGTAAATGAACTTGTAGTGCACATTGAAATTGGTGGGTATGATGTTGTGGACGTCAGAGACGTGGCTGCAAGGGGATCAGGGCTGGGAACTAAATATTCAAGGATACACATCCTATTGAAAGGACAGGCAGATGGGCAGAGGGTCTGGGATTGCCTTGTTAGTAAGAAATGAAATTAAGTCGACAACAAGAAGTGATATAGAGTTAGAAGGTGTAGAATCTGTGTGGGTAGAGTTGAGGAAGCTCAAAGGAAAACAAGACCCTGATGGGAGTTATGTGCAGGTCTCCTAGCAATAGTCAGGATCTGGGGCAGAAAGTAAATCATGAGATAGAAAAGGTATATAAGAAAAGCACTATTACATAATCATGGTGGACTTCAATATGCAGGAGAACTAGGAAAATCAGGTTGGTAGTGGATCCCGAGAAAAGGAATTTGTGGAATGTCTATCAGGTGGGTTTTTCGGAGCAGCTTGTAGTAGGGCCCTCTCGTGAACAAGATTTGGTGCAATGAGACAGACTTGATTAGGGAGCTTAAGGTGAAGGAAGCACTAGGGGGCAGTGACCTTCAAACGTTAGAATTCACCCTGCAATTTGAGAGGGAGAAGCTTGAATCAGATGTACAGTATTACAACTGAGTGAAGTTAACTACAAAGACATGGAGAAGGAGGTGACCAGAGTTGTTTGGAAGGGAAGCCAAGCACAAAGTTGGTGCAGCAACAATGGCTGGAGTTTCTGGGGTAATTTAGGAGGCACAGCAGAAATTCATCCCAAGGAAGATGAAACATACTAAAAGGGAGGATGAGACAACCATGGCTGACAAGGGACATCAGGGACAGCATAACAGCAAAACAAAATGCATACAATGTGGTAAAGATTAGTGGGAAGCCAGAGGAGTGGGAAGCCTTTAAAAACCAGCCTAGGACAACTAAAAAAGTATCAAGGAGGGGAAAAGACTAAATATGAGAGTAAGAGATAACACAGTGTGGAGCTGGAGGAGCACAGCAGGCCAGGCAGCATCATAGGAGCAGGAATGTTGACGTTTCGGGTTGGGATCCTTCTTCAGATTTCCTGCAACTTTCCTGCTCCTATGATGCTGCCTGGCCTGCTGTGCTCCTCCAGCTCCACACCATGTTATCTCTGACTCCTGCATCGGCGGTTCTTACTATCTCCAAATATGAGACTAAGTTAGCTAGTACTATAAAACAAGATTGCATGAATATTTAGAGCTATGTAAAAAAGGTAAGAAGAGGCAAGAGTGGACTTTGGACTGCTGGAAAATGAGGCTGGAAAAGTAGTAATGGGGAACAAAGAAATGATGGAAGAACTGAATTGGTACTTTGCATCAATCTTCACAGAAGACACCAGCAACATACCAGAACTTTAAGATAGTCAGGGGGAACAGATCAGTATGGTAGCCATTGCTAAGGAGAAGCTGGTGGGGAAGCTGAAAGGTCTGAAGTTGGATAAAACATCGAAATTGGGTGGACTATACCCCAGGGCTCTGAAGGAGATAGCTGAGGAGATTGTGGAGGCATTTGTGGTGATCTCTCGGGAATTTCCAGAGTCAGGGAGGGTCCCAGAGGCTGGAAAACAGCTCACGTAACACTCCTGCTTAAGAAGGGAGGGAGGCAGAAGGCAGGACATTATAGGCCAGTTAGCCTGACCTTGACCGTTGGTAAGATTTTAGAGTCCATTATTAAGAATGAGATTGTACAGAACTTGGAAGTGCATGGTAAAATAGGGCTGAGTCAGCACAGCTTCATCAAGGGGAGATCATGCCTGACAAATCTGTTAGAATTCTTTGAGGAGGTAATGAGCAAATTAGACAAAGGAGAGTCAATGAACATGATCTATGTGGATTTCCAGAAGGCCTTTGATAAGGTGCTACATAGGAGGCTACTAAATAACAGCCCTTGGTGTTAGGGGCAAGGTATTGGCATGGATTGAGGATTAGCTGATTGGCAGAAGGCAGAGAGTGAGGATAAAGGGGGCTTTTTCAAAATGACAGCCAGTGACTAGAGGAGTTCTGCAGGGGTCAATGTTGGGACCACAGCTATTCATGTTATAAATTAATGATATGGACAAAGGAACTGAAGGCATTGTTATTAAGTTTGCAGAAGATGCAAAGATGTGTGGAAGGACAATAGTGTTCAGGAGACAGGGAGGCTGCAGAAGGAGCTGGAAAGGCTAGTAGAGTGGGCAAAGAATGGCAAATGGAACACAATGTGGGAAAGTGTACGGGTATGCACCTTGTAGGAAGAATAGAGGTACAGACTATTTTCTAAATGGGGAAAGGCTTCGGAAATCTGAAGCACAAAAGGACTTGGGAGTCCTAGTTCTGGAATTTCATAAAGTTAACACGCAGGTTCAGTTGGTAGTAGGGAAGGCAAATGCAAAGTTACCATTCATTTTGAGACAGTTAAAACACAAGACCAAGGATGTACTGTCAAGGGTCTATAAGGCTCTGGTCAGACCGCATTTGGAATATTGAGAGCAGTTTTGGGTCCCATTTCTAAGGAAATGTATGCTGGCCATGGAGAGGGCCCAGAGGAGGTTTTCAAGAATGATCCCAGCCTTACTTTTCACTCACTACTGAAATGATACACGCAATCTTAGACTTTGTACTTATATATTGCACAATCCTTTTGTCTTTAGTCATAAATTTTATTATCCTTATCTCTGTCCAACTAATTTTGCTATTGGCTAATGTTTACACACTTTCACTTTTAGTATGAGATCTAGTTTTTGGAAAATAGGTGTTATATTATTAAGAGTAGTGTGGCATTAAGTGATCAATATGCAATTATGCGAAGGGCCAGGATGTCATCACATGATCAGCAACCAGTCACATTGCATTGTAGTCCCCTGGTCCAAGGGTGTGTTTAGAGATAAAGATAAAATGAATACCTAAACAACAGAGTAAAATAGAGTGACCATAAAATAAATAAACCCACAAGACAGTGAAGAATATTATTTAAGATTACAAAGGGATCTTGACCAATTGGTCAATGGGCTGAGGAGTGGCAGATGGACTTTAATTTGGATAAATGTGAGCTACTGCATTTTGAGAAAAAAACAAGGGCAGGACTTATACAATTAATGGTAGGGCCCTGGGCAGATGAACAGAGGCCTAGGGGTTTAGGTCCATAGTTTTTTGAAAATTGCATCAGAGGTAGACAGAGTGGTTAAGAAGGCTTTTAGCACAGTTGCCTACATTGCTCAGACCTTTGACTGTAGGAGTTGGGACATCATGTCGAGGTTGTACTGTACATTGGTGAAGCCACTTTTGGAGTACTGTGAACAGTTGTGGCTGCCCTTCTAAAGGGAAAAGATTAGATTGAAAAGGGTTCGGGAAAGATTTACCAGGATGTTGTCGGGAATGGAGGGTTTGAGTTAAAAGGAGAAGCCGGATAAGCTGGGACTTTTTCAATGGAACCTAAGAGGTTGAGGGGTGACCTTATAGAGGTTTTTAAAATCATGAGGGGCATTGATAAAGTGAATAGCGAAGGTCTTCTCTCTAGAGTTGGGGAATTCAAAACTAGGGGGCATATTTTAAGGTGAGAGGAGAAATATTTAAAAGGGACCTGAGGGGAAAGGTGTTGACAGAGGGTGGATCATACGTGGAATAACTGCCACAGGAAGTAGTAGATGCAGGTACAATTACAACATTTAAAAGACATTTGGACAGGTATGTTAATAGGAAAGGTTTAAAGGGATATGGGCCAAACAGAGGCAAATCGACTAGTTTAGTTTGGGAAACTTCGTCGGCATAGACGACTTGGACTGAAGGGTCTGCTTCCGTGTTGTATGACTCTATGACTCGAAGTCATTTTCAAGTAATCAATGTAACTAATTTCAAAATCAAAATATTAATTTCTATTTCATAAAGACTGCAGTCAAATCCTCCCTTGATTAAAACAGAAGTCAACTGAAACGGGCATCAGGTGGGTTTTAGAACCAGTGATTCATCTTAAGGTCAATGTTATGCCTATGTGGCTGGTTTAGACCATATTCCAAGAAAAATAAAGAGGGAAAAGAGTAAAAGGTAAAGGGCTTATAAAATTCACCCTGGGAGTATTCACTATTTCATCTATTTGCTCCGCTACTGGACTGCCATGAAGAATGAAGACATAGCAACACAAAAGAGGCCCAGTTACAATATAAATTGATGAAAAGTATTTGTGGTCTATTAGTAAACACTTCCCATCATTGGTACTTTCCCTGAGAGCAACTATGCTTAACTAAAACCTGCAGTATGATAAAAAGTTTTTTGTTCCATCAATTACTTAAGGTTGTTAGAATAGTGATACTCACCAAAAGATGGAGCTGCCGTACATCTAAACAGTGAATACCTAGGTAGACTTTGGACTTTATGCAATTTTGATACTTCTGTGAGACAAGACATTTCATAAAATCCAAAATTATGGAGTAGGTTTCCAATATCTTGACAGTAATTTGGTTGAATGGAATGTTCCATTACTATGTAATGAGGATCTGGCTGATTCAATCTGCTTATAGGTTACTACCCAAGTAACTTAGATGAAAGCCTATCTCATGATGCATTCTATTGTTCATAATCCTATTTTATTATTAGAACTGATGAAGACCCTTCTGATGAAGTCATTGGGCTTGAACCATTAGCTCTGCTTTCTTCCCACAGATGCTGCAGACTTGCCAAGTCTCTCCAGCAATTTCTGTTTTTGTTTTAGATCTCCAGCTTCCACAGCTCCATGCTTTACTTTTATGTCTATTTTCTTCATAATGATCAAGCAATCAAAGTAATCAAATTTGAAAAAGAACCCAAAACTCAAGCAGCTGTTATGGACCAGACCAGATGCCCCTCAAAATATTTCAGAAGGTAGCCTAGGTCCTAATTTTTTCTTATTTTAAAGGCAAATATAAAGTGTCTGTTCCTGGTGCAATGTGACTGGTCAAACTACTCGGCTTTAAGCAAAACACAATTTTATTTAAACACTGTAGTTCAAATACAACCAAAGAAAGAGGAATTTAGAATAGCTTAACTCTTTTGGAAACTTACCAGAATAATAGATACAGTAACTATTAATAATTAACTGTTCCAATATAGTAACATTACATAAACACACCCCTTGGCAAAAAGAAAAGGAAAATTCAGACACAGTTTCTCACATGCAGTTCTCCAATCCAGGAGGAAAAGACATGATGAGAAAATCCAGAGAAAGTCGTAGCCAAGAGACATTCACTGAAGTTTTCAACTCTTTTGATACCCCAAGAGCTTCTGCTTAAAACTAAGCCTGAAAACTAAAAAAAAACTAGAAAGCCTGGTCTGTGAAATCTGGCCACACCTAGGCTGCTTCCATTGTTCCAACTTTAAAAGTAAAACCCCAAGGCCACACAAGTTGTTTACTCAAGTGGTCCTCAGTAGACAACTCAATACCTCTGCCTACAACCTCTCTTCAAAACAAAACATGGTAAACTAACCTCTTGAAAGTCACAGTTTCGTCCCACAGTCTATAAAAATCTTGTAGGTTGTCCTGTTGCATTATCTCCAACTGGTATAAATAAAAAATTAGCCCATGATACAGTTATGTTTAACTCCATATTATAATTGATACCATAAAGTGAAAATTGTAGCGACTGTATTAGTTATCTACGTAATTGTTGTAATACAATCAACAAGTTGTTTTTTCATTCACTCATAGTACACGGGCACCACCGGCTGGGCCAGTATTTATTGCTGACCCATGACTGCCTTTGAGAAGATGGTGGTGAGCTGCTTCTTGTGGTGGTAAATGTTGCTTATCACATTTCAACTCATATGTGGATATTGTCCAGGTCTTGCTACATTTGGGAACTGGCTGCTTCAGTAACTGAGGAGTTGCAAATAATGCTGAACATGGTGCAATCATCAGCAAACATCCCCACTTCTGACCTTTTGATGGTGGGAAGATCATTGCTGAAGCAGCTGAAGATGATTGGGCTTAGGATACTACGCAGAGCCACTAAAGGTTCATGTGACACAGTGGCAGTGTTCCTATCTCTGAACCAGGGAACCCAGGTTCAAGTCCCACCTGCTCCAGGGTCATGTAATAATAACTCTGAACAGATTAATTATAAAATATCTACCCCGAGCCATTCCTGCAGAGATATCCTAGAGCTGAGAAAACAAACCTCCAACAACTGCAACTATCTTCCTTTGTGTCAGGTATGGCTTCAGTCAGCAGCGTGTTCTCCCCCCACTCCCATTGATTCTAGTTTTGCTAGGGATCCAGGATGCCTCACTTGGTCAAATATAGCTTTGATGTCAAAGGCATGCTCAACTCACCTCTGGAATTTACCTCATTTGTTCATGTTTGAACCAAGGCTAGAGATTTAGAAGTTGAGAATTCATGTTTTGTAACTGCCATTGGTCAAAGACAATTTGTTTCTGATAAAGTTATTTTCTTGTTAAATACAGAAACCTTAGTTCTACACTCAGGACAATTGGGTAGTTTGACCAAATCTTTTAACATTTGTGATGACTCCAATAATAGTGGGGCTTGATTTCAAGCACATTACACCACTGAGGTGTGACATATCATATTTAAAATATTTGCATACTGACCTCACAAACCCAAGAGGTAAGTTCTTGCATGTATTGTGACTGGTATTAATTCAGTGTAAGCTTTGGGGTTTTGAATGAGTCAAAATTATTACCCATTATACACCGAAGCAAAATGCAACAGTTCCTTTAAAAAAACACATCTTACAACTAACTTCAGCGGCTGTAGAATTAAGGTGAAAAACTTCACAATCCTCTTTTGTTGTGTATTCTCTATGTAAACCACAGAATTATAGGTTGATGTAACACAGGAAGCTATTAGGCTAAATGTGCCAGTGGTAAAGCAGTCCCATTACCTCTTCTCGTCTGCTCTTTGTTTAAAACCCTGCAAATGCTTTCCCTTCACGTCTTTGCTCCAATTTCATTTCAAAAGTTGCTACTGACTCTCCAGGCAGTGCAATCCAGATCATCATAACTCACTGTATAAATTATTTTCACCCATCTCCCATCTGGTCTTATTGCCCGACAGCTTACATCTGTGTCCTCTAGTACTGGCCTTTCTACCAGCGGAATCATACTTTCTTTATTTACTCTATGAAGACAGTTGATGACTTTGAACAAGTCTATCAAATTTGCTGATGTCAGATTTTTCTGATTATCACTTAAGTCTTCATTTTTGGTTAACTAAAATTAAATGGATTCTTTCTAATTAAAATTTTGATGCTTCTTACCATTACAATTGGGATACACAAAGTGTCGCAAACATTCAACAGGAACTCTGAATACTTCTCCAACATGTTCTCACTTGCAATGCTAGGAGCTGTGAAAGCATTTTCTTGTACAGAAGGATCCTTCTGACAATCAACAGCTAATCTACAAAAAAATTGAGCATAAAGATGTTTTTTAACACACTTGTATGGTATACTGCCATTAAGGTATATAAAAAGAATTATTTTGCATCAGATTTATCAGGGAGATTGAACGGACAAAGGTGACTTTGGAGAATGAGATGAGCAATGAGATAAGTGCATTTGAAATTTAGAAAGTCAATGGATGAAATGACCTAACCAAATTTAAACAATATAAAATCCCTAGTCCAGATGGATTGAATTCACGCATTTTAAAAGAAGCCGGGGAAGTGCTGGCAGAGGCATTATATACGAATTTGACTAATATGTAAAGAGAAATTGTGTGAGAATGATGAATAATTAATATAATACCTTTATTTCAGAAGTGGGGTAGAAGATGTCCAGGGGAATATAGAGCAGTCAACTTAACATTAGTAGCAGGAAAAGTAATGGAATCCCTACTAAAGGTATTAGAAGAACATCTAGAAGTAAAATTTGTAACAGTCAGCACAGATTTGACAAAGGAAAGTCTTACTTACAGAATCATAGAAGTCCACAGCACAGAAAAAGGCTATTCAGCCTATCAAATCTACACCAGTCTAAAACAACCACCTAAGTATACTTGACGAGCTTTAAAATCGCTGACCTTTGAAACAAGTTGCCAGCTAGTATATGAGAGCAAAATCAGTGCAAATGTCTAAAATGGAATTGCACATGTACCACTATCACTGCTCAGGATGTTGGGTGCAATGCCTAATGTGACTCTTCTGATGTTCTTTCAAGTGCAAAGAGGAATCTCCCAGAACATATCTCCCCATGCCACTAAAATTTGCCCCAGTAAAAATTGAACCAAAGCTATTTTAAGTCTGCAGTTTGCTTCTCAGGTTATTGGTTGGCCATATGTGGAACCACAAACATCATGACATTTGTCCAAAAATCTTTCCTAGCATTACATCCAGTCATGCACCACTGCAAGCAGGTTTTTGTTTTTAATCAAGGGGATTTAAACTGTTCCACATACTGTATATTTAACATGCCTGCTCTAAAACTTCCTCATTCAGGATTATTAGCTTCAGTTTATCCAGTTGCAGCTTGTAGTTACTTCTTGATTGGTTCTCATGGACTTTCTCAAAGCTTTCAATGCTAAACATATCTTCAGTGTTGCAACTTCAAGCCCAAACTATTACAAATATTGAACCTTAGTTCACAGCTTCAGTTTTCTAGGGTGAACTGTATTGAGATTCAAAAGCAAGACTTAGACTCTCTGGAGAAATTTTAAGAAGTTAAGTACCTATATTTTTTCAGATTTCAGAACAACAAACAAGTGCACTTGAAATGGGAGATGGGTTGAGAATGTTGGGGGAAGCTCAGATAATGTGGGGAAAACTGGAAGTAAGAACAAATCATCCAACAGTGACATTTTAACTCAGTCATCTCATCATTATTTTACTTCTGGAATTCCTGCCTAATCAGGAGCAGTAGGTATTACGTGAACCTGCAAGATAGAACTTCAACTCTAATTTGTAAAGAGATAATCCAAAAATGCAAGTTTAAGTCTGAGACTGAGATTCAGTTTCACAGCGCAGATGCCTCCCTAAATGTCCTACCAGAGTCTGAAGAGCAAAGAGAAAGCAACAAGTAGAAGAAGCCTGAAACTGAGTCCAAGAATAAGGTTGGAGGTTGTGTTGGAACAACTGGAACCTGGCACATACTCCTGCCTTCAGTATAGGAAGCAGTTTAATGGCAAGGGGAAAGGCAAGATTTACCCAGACAATAAAAAAGGTATAAGAGGATAACACATTATCATGTCTTCAGATGCTGCCAAACCTGCTGGGTTTCACAGCACTTTCTGTTCTTGTTTCAGATTTTTAGCATCATAACTCACAGTTCTTTGTTTATATATTATGGATAAGGGATTGGTTAGCTAACAGGAAGCACTGTGTAGAGATAAATGAATCTTTTCCATGTTTGCATGCTGTACCATGTGAACTGAATCTGCTTCCACTGTCCTTTCAAGCAGTGAGTTCTGATCGCAATAATTCGTCATCCCAGTGAGAGGAGGACCTGGAGACAATCACCAACACCTGAAAAGAGTGACTGAAATGAGGACCCAGATATCATCACTAATATCTAAAAAAGTGAAGGTTAAAATTCTAGAAAAGCATGCAGAACCTACTCCTGCTGCAGACAATGGGAATCAATGACAAGGAGGATCTGCACAAAGTGACCAGCCAGCAAGCCTTGCTCTTTGCCTCAGAGGCCTCCACGTTAGTCACTGGTTCAGGGTCTGCTTTGTGGAGCAGGATGAGACCTGCTTGCGTTTCTTCTTTCAAGAGATGCATCGGGTGAGGGTGTGTGTGTGTATGGTGACCAACAGCCTAAAGGAAGAAGATGGCTCTCATGGCTCTCACTCTGACATCCTGAGTATCAGCAAATTCTTTATGCCACACTGTATATTACGAAGTCCACATACTGCACAGCCTCCCAGTCATTCCAGTCCTTTATCACAGAAGTCTTAGACAACAGCATGCAGGAGAAGCTGGACCAACTGCTATCTCTGTTCTGAGGAAGGGTCACCGGACCCGAAACATTAACTCTGATTTCTCCTTCACAGATGCTGCCAGACCTGCTGAGCTTTTCTAGCAACTTTGTTTTTCTCAACTGCTATCTCTGGATGAGCTGACTAAGGCCCTCGAGTCCTTTGAGAAAAGGAAAGCTCCCAGAAGTGAGTTCTTACTGGCCAAGTTGTGTTCAGCTAGGTGGGACATAACTGGCTAGGACCTGCTGGAGGTGTGCGACAGTATGCTTCTGGCTGTAGCTTGTGCAAATCCATAGAGAAGAGCATCATCACCCTTGTCTACAGATGGAAGGGGGAGAAGGAGGAAATCAGAAATCAGAAATTGCCGGCCAGTCTCACTGCTGAATGCAGATTATGTCCAAGGTCATTGCCAACTAGGTCATCTCTGCTCTGTGATCAGTGATTCGCCCCAACTAAACCTGCGCTGTAACAGGCAGAAAGATTTCCGAGAGCCCTGTGATGCCGAGGGCCCTGACTGCCTATATGCAGGACAGGGGGTGTGGACACCTGCCTCATTACCCTGGACCAAGATATCGCACACCTACAAGAGGGATATGCTGTCCAAAATGGGCTTTGGAGTGGGAATCTATAATCGGATCTGACTGCTCTACACCAACATTAGTGCATCTCAATCAATGGGTGGGAATCAGAAAGCTTCCCAATAAGATCTGGAGTCAGGCAAGGCTGCCCTCTCTCTGCTGCCTTGTTTTTGTATTGTATAGAACCTTCGGCCAAGTCCATCAGGAAGCATAAAAGCCTGAGAGGGGTCAATTATCTGGGCAGCAGAGGACTGCAGGTCAAACCATCCCTGCACATGGATGATGTTGTCGTTTTCCACTTTCGATGCACAGACTTAGGAGCATCTGTGGCCAGTTTGCACTGGCCTCCGGTGCCAAAGTAAATCAAAGCCGTGTTGTTTGGAAACTGGGCCAACCAATCCTTTATCCCCTTTGCCATCAGTATTGATTACCTGAAGGTATTAGGAATATGATTCTGAAGGGCCAGGATGTGCGCAAAAACTTGGGAGGGGCATATCACCAAGATGAGGCAGAAACAGGGCTAATGGGAGCACTGTACCCTCTCCACTACGAGTAAAAAAGCTTGGTCATTAGGTGTGAGATACTATCAGTTTTGCTGCATGTGGCACAGGACTGACTAATTCCCTGAACCTCCACCACTGCAGTCACTCGAGCCATCTTCTAACTCATCTGGAGGTCAAAAACAGATCGTGTCTGCAGGGACACCATGTACAAAGCTCTAGATAAGGGACGGATGGACATACCCAATGCCACCTTCATCCTGTTGGCCACCTCTGTGTGTGGCTGCATCAAGCTGTGCGTAGGCCCTGGGTACACAAAAGTGTCACTACAAATGGAGTTTCTACCTTTCCTTGGTGTTGCAAAGGATGGGTCCAGCCAAGATTCTGCAGAAAGCTCCAAGTTGTTGGACCGTTCCGTATCACATGTCCTTCATGAAAAAGTCTGCAAAGGAAAACATCTTTGACCACAAATCAATCAGGAAGTGGTCAGGACGTAGCATTCTTGAGACCCTGTGGGAAAAAAGACAGGGTGGATCCTATCACGTAGATCCCTGAGCAGACTGTCAAGATATTTGGCAGAATGCCTCATCACCAGAACTTTCCACAAACACCAAGACATAGCTTGGCTGGCGTGGAGAAGGGCACTACTCATCAGATCCTTCTTGTATGCCCGGTCTCAGTGCACCACTGCACACTGTCCTTGAAGTGGCTGCACTGGTGAAAAGACTGTCACACCTCGTTCTGGAATGTGCCTTTGCAAAGAAAGTCGAGAGACAGATACAGTGGTTTTTGTCAAGGTTTGTCCTGAGCAGCTCCGTGATGCAGGACTTCTTGCTCTACATGCTATTTCGAGGGATGCACATCGCGACAAACTTCAACTGTGCCTGGGAGACCATCAACTTGTCAAAGGCACGCTTTGGTTTGCCCAAAACTTGTTGGACTTCCAGAGTAAAGAACTGACCTAAATCAAATATTGCCCATTGGCATATTCCAAGGTCCAGGACTATGTGCTGACCACGCACTAAAGCTTGGGACAGCTGCTGCCAAAGGACGGTAGGAAAAGATCACACTCTAAGGTCTTCCTGCCAGTATAACAATGGTCCAGTCAGTTGTCAGAATCTCTCGGTGGTCAGAATGTACATAAATAGTTTCCTGGATAAGTAGTAAAAATGCCTTTGTTTTTGTGACTGTACAGAAGCTCTGAGAAATGTCAAAATTCCAATGGTTTGTTTGGTATTTTTCTTTGCAAAGGTATGATTTGTAACCTTTGCATGCACTTGTAGATGATTTTTATGAATAAAGTATATTTTTGAAATAAAAAAGTCTAAAGGAGTGAAGGTCAATCCTGTGGGATGGTTCCCTAAGCAGACTGTCAAAGTAATTTGGCAGAGTATCTTATTGCCATAAATTTCCAACAAACACTAAGATGTACCTTGACTGGTGTTGAGAAGGGCACAACCTCTTAAATCTTTCATGCACGCTTGTACTTTCTGCCTCAAAACACACTGCCCTCAAGACGGCTGCAGTGATGCACATCTTCTTCTGGAATGTGCCTTTGCAAAGGACAGAGATGCAGTGGCTTTTGTTGAGATTCGTTTGAGCAGCTCTGTGATGCAAGACTCTGTTCTCTTCTGGCTGTTCCTCAGGACACACACTGAGCCAAACATTGACTGTGCCTGGAGGGCCATCAACTTGATGGAAAGATGCTCTTTGGTTTGCCCAAAACGTGTTAGTCTTCCGGTGTGAAGAATTGGCCTCTACCCAATGTTACAGACTGACATATTCCAAGGTCCAGGACTAAATGCTGAAGAATGCACTAAAGCCTGCAGCAGCTACTACCGAGGCACAGTGAGGATATGTCAACATCTACATCAACAACTTGTCTCATCAACATGGACTGGAGTTTAAAATGGGGAAGTCTTGTTACAACTGTACACGGTGTTGGTGAAGTCACACCTGGTATGCTGTGTACAGTTTTGATCCTCATTTAAGTATTGGAGGTAGTTTAATAGAATCATTTGGCTGCCTTCTTGGGATGAAAGGGCTGACCTATCAGGAATGGCTAAACAGGTTAAGCCTTTATTCATTAGTGTTTAGAAGCATGAGGGGTCATCTTAGACTCAGAGTCAGAGTATTACAGCTTGGAAAGAGGCCCTTTGACCTATTGTATCCATACCAGTCATTAAGCACCCTAGTCTCTCTTTCCAGCACTTGGTCCACAGCCTTGTGTGCTATGGCATTTCTTAAATGATGTGATGGTTCCCATCTCTTCTACCCTTTCAGGCAGTGATTTCCAGGTACCCACCACCCTCTGTGTGAAGGAATTCTTCTGTAAATCCCCTCTAATCATCCTACCCCTTACTTATGCCCCTTATAATTTTATACAGCTCAAACATGCTCTTCTCAGCTTTCTCGGTACTGAGGAAAACAAAACCAGCCTATCTAGTGTCTCTTCGTAGCTGAATTGCTCCAACCCAGGCAACATCCTACTGACTCTTCTCTCCACCTGTCTAATGCGATCATATCCTATGATATGCCACTAGACACAGGTTTCCTGACCATCATCCTCTGCTTCCAGCCAGTATGCTAATTTTCAATCCAATTTGCCAAAATGCTTTGCACCATCACAAGATCTTACCTTCCTGACCAGTCTCCCATGTGTCTACTCTCATCCACACATTCAGTCAGCTTCCCAAAAATTTTTCCAATAGTTTCACTATCACTGATGTTAGATTCACTGGTTTATTCCTACCCATCTTGAATAATTGTACCACATTAGTTGTCCTTCAGTCCTCTGGCAGGTCTCCTGAGTGTAGAGAGGGTCTGAAAATTAATGCAAGGGCCCCTGCAATCTTCTCCCTAGCCTCCCACAGCTGCTTTGGTTATATCTCATCTGGGTCTGGTGACATTTTGCAATTTTACGCCCACTAAAAGTGCTAAATATCCCTCTCAACTGTAATTTATTTAAGTATATCACAGTCTTCTTCCCTGATTTCTATACCTACATTGTTCTTCTCTATCATAAATAGATATTTCAAGTAGTCATTTAAAACCTTACATATGTCTTCTGGCTCCACCCTTAGTTTGCCATTTAGGACCCCACCATTTCCCTTATTATCCTCCTGCTCCTAAAATACTTATTAAATGCCATTGAGTCACAGAGTCATATAGCACAGAAACAGGCCCTTTGGTCCAACCAGTCCATAAACCCAAACTAAATTAATCCAAACTGCCTGTGCTTGGCCCATATCTCTCCAACATTTCTTATTCATTTTACTCATGCAACTGTAGTTTAAACGTTATAACTGTACCTGCATTCACCACTTCCACTGGAAGTTCATTCCACACACGAAGCACTCTGTGTAAAAAAGTTATCCCTCACGTCTTTTTTAAATCTTTCTCCTCTCACCTTAAAAATAAGCCCCCTAGTCTTAAAATCCCTCATCCTAGGGAAAAGACACCTGCCATTCAATTTATCCAAGCCCCTCATGATTTTACACACCTCTGTAAGGTCACTTCTCAATCTCCTATGCTCCATTGAAAAAAGTCCCAGCCTATCCACCTCTCCCTATAACTCAAAACCTCCATTCCCAGCACCATTCTGGTAAATAAAGGCCTTTGTATCTTCCTTTATTTTACCTGCCTGTGTTTCTTTCCATGCCCTCTATTCACTTTCCTAATTTCTTCTCTAAGTACCCTCTGCACTCTTTATATTGCGCTAGGGCTTCTAGTGTTCTAAGCCTCCAGTATCTTTACCTTTTTCCATTATCCAATTCTGTACATTTTTTGATATTCAGAGCTCTCAGGAAATTATGTTCCTAATCTTCACCTTTACAGAAACACGCTGGCCCTGCATTTCTCTTCCTTTCAGAAAGGCTCCCACTGCTCGGACATAGATTTTCATGTAAGTCTGCTTTGAATCATAGAATCCCTACTGTGCAGAAAGAGGCCATTTGGCCCATTGAATCTGTATTGACCCTCTGAAGAGCGTACCAAGCAGATCCATCCCCCAACATTGGATGGGGTTTTTATAATGGCTAACTCACCTAACCTGCACATCCCTTGATACTACAGGTCAACTTAGCATGACTAATCCACCTAACCTGCACATCTTTAGACTATGGGAGGAGACCGGATCATCTGGAGGAAACCCACGCAGACACAGGGAGAATATGCAAACTCCACACAGATAGTCGTCCAACGCTGGAATCAAACCCGGATCCCTGGCACCATGTGGCAGCAGTGCTAACCACTGAGCCACCATGCTGTCTGTTTGGACAAATCCTGTCTTATCAATTTAAAAATTGGTCTTTCACCAATTCAAAACCTTTACTTCTGGTCCAACTTTGTTTTTTCTCATGATTACCTTAAATCTTACTCAGCTATGGTCATTATCTTTGAAAATGTCTCCTACAGACATTTATACACTATCTTCATTCCCTTAAATTAGGTCCAGCACTGCCCTGTCTCCTTCTACATGCTGACTTATAAAGCTCTGAGGAATACATTTTAAAAATTACATCCCTTGTGAACCTTTCACACTTTGTCTCTCCCACTTAATATCGCCAAATTTTATTATTACCCTGTATTTTCACACTTCTGAAATTTGCCTACATATTTGCCCTTTAATCTTTCCCTGACTGTTTAGGGGTCTATAGTAAATGCCCAACAATGAGTCTGCCTACGTTTTTTGTTTACGTCATACTTCACATTGAGGAGCCTTCCAAGATACCTTTGTTCCTATAGCAGTAACTGACACTTTGATAAGTATTGTGACACCCCGCTTCTCTGTCTCACCTGAAGATTCTATATCATGGAATACTGAGCTATAGGTCCTGCTCTTCCCTCAACCATGTGTCAATCAGAACCTTCAACTCATCTGCTTTATGTGCAAGATCCCTTGCATTAAAACATGCCAACCAAGCTTACTGAGCTCACTTGTGCCTTAACTTGACTATATATGCTCTACCAGCCAGATTGACTTGGCTTTATTTCCAGATTTGTCTGTGCATAACCCACAACTGTACCTTCACTCCATATTATATTTCTTGCCAAATTAGTTTAAACCCTAACCAACAGCACTAGCAACCACCCGTTGTAAGATTTTGATTCAGTTGAGGTTCAGGTACAACCCACTGGATTTGTACAGATCTCACCTTTCACAGAAACTGAACCAGTGATCCATGCATCTAAAGCTCTCCTACTTACATCAACTCTTCTACCACACATTCATCTGTTCAATCTACCTACTACTACACTCACTAGCATGTCGCATCAGGAGTAACCCAGAGATTGCAGCCTTTAAACCCTGCTTTTCAATTTGCTACCTAGCTCCCTAAATTCTTGTTGAAGGACCTCATCCCTCTTTCTACCTATGCTGTTGGTACCAATGTGAACCAGAACCTGACTGTTGACCCTTCCCTTCAGAATACTCTGCAGCTGCTTAAAGGAAGCATGATTAGTAAGTTTGCAGATGACACCAAAATTGGTGGTACAGTAGGCAGTAAGGAAGGTTACCTAAGATTACAGAGGGATCATGATCAATTGGTCCAAGGGTCCGAGGAGTGGCAGATGGGTTTACTTTAGATAAATGTGGGGTATTGCATTTTGGTAAGACAAACAAGGGCAGAACTTACACAATTAATGGTAGGGGCCTGGGGAGTGTTGTAGAACAGGGAGACCTAGGGGTTTAAGTACATAGCTCGTTGAAAGTTGTATTACAGGCAGACAGAGCGGTAAAGAAGGTGAGTGACACACTTGCCATCATTGTTCAGACCTTTGAGTATAGGAGTTGGGACATCACGTTGCGGTTGTACAAGATGCTGGTGAGGCCACTTTTGGAGTAGTGTGTACAGTTCTGGTTGCCCTCCTATAGGAGAGATATTATTAAATTAGAGAGGGTACAGAAAAGATTTACAAGGATGTTACCGGAATGGAGGGTTAAGTTACACGAAGAGGCTGGATAAGCTGGGACATTTCCCACTGGCATGTAGGAGGTTGAGGGGTGACCTTATAGAACTTTATAAAATCATGAAGGGCAGATAAGGTGAAAAACAAAGGACTTTTCCCTAGGGGTGGAAATTTCAAAACTAAGAGGCATAATTTTAAAGTGAGAGGAAAAAGATTTAAAATGGACCAGAGGGGCCAGTTTTTCAAACAGAGGGTCATTTATACATGGAATGAACTACCAGAGGAGGTGTAGATCCAGGTACAGCTACAACATTTAAAAGACTTTTGGACAGATAAATGAATAGGAAAGGTATGGAAGGATGAGCTGAACCAAAGGGTCTGTTTCTGTGCTGTATGACTCTATGGTTCTATGATCCATACCCTGGTCCCAAAGAGGCAACACACCATCCTGAGGTTCCAGAAATGCCTGTCTACACTCCTCACTATTGAGCCTGCTACTAAAATAGTACTTACTCTCTGTTGCTTCCCTCCTTGTACAGCTGTGCTCAGACTGCACTCCCCACAGGAACCATCACTCTCATTTTTATCCAAAAGCAGAAAATTTGTCTTGAGTGAGTTGCACTCTGGGGCGTTCCTGACATCCTCCCTTCCTCTGATTGATGGTCATTCAATCCTTCTGTGATTGTACTTCCTCACACTGTGGGGCGACAACATTCAAATACACGTTTTCTACCTAACTCTCAGCATCACAGATGCATTGCAATGCCTCTAGCCAATGTTCAAGCTCCAAAATCGCTCAACCTGGCCAAACCAGTGGCACTTCCTGCGATGTAGTCATCAGGTTGGCCAAAAGCATATGGGATTTCCAACATACTGCAAGCCATGCAATACAAGGGACGGAGCACCCCTGCCATACCTTTATTGTAAAATCTCTTGCACTAAATTTAAGCCTAGTAGGATATTAATTAAGTTTTCTTTTAAAAGGATAGAACTCTTGGCTTTCCGTAAGGCAGCTGTACAGCATACAGAAACAGCTTACTCACTACCTACTATCAGTTCTCTGCTTTTAGTTGATATCACTTTTGTCAGCCTTTTCGAATTCTGGCAGGGTTCCTACTGGGATTTAGTAGCTCCTCCAACTAAACTCATCCCTCAGGTTTTTCATCAGAAAGCTCCATTACCACAGTTCACCTCTAGGGTTTGCTCCACTCCTTTGCTGTGCTGACTGGCTCCTCAAAGTCACAGTTGACTTTAGACTAGAAAGATCGTATCCTTATTTATGACCAGAGTCCCACTCGGGTTTGCTCTCCCAATCCACTTCACAGTGATACTGACTTGTTACACACTCCTCTCAGTCTACTCAGTATGCTGACCTACTGCATAATCCTCCCAGCCTGCTTCACAGTGATACTGATTTGTTGCCCTCTCCTCCCAATCAAACACTATTGATTGCATATTGAGGGGGGCTTTAGAGGTTACATGTTGGGAAGATATTTCCACTAGTGAGGAAATCTCAAACATGGAGGTATAGTTTCAGCATAAGGGGTCGCTCATTTAAATCTGAGATACAGAGAAATGTCTTTTCCTAGAGGGTAGTGAATGTTTCGAATTCTCCATCCCAAAGAGTTGAGATCAAATGCATTTAAAAGGGAGGCAGGTAGATTTTTGAAATATCAAGGAGTTCAGGCCTGGGGCAGATCAACCATGATCTTGCTGAACAGCGCAGTAACCTTGAGGGAACCAATTGCCTCCTTCTGCTCCTATTTCTTATGTTCTAGTGAAAATATTTCTCATGCTCCTGGCCTTCTACAAATTATTTTAAATCAGTGACTTCCAAGTTACTGACTCTCAGGAAGTGGGAATAGTTGCTTCTTATTTTCTCGATCAGAATGCCTCATAGAGTCATACAGCATGGAAACAGATGCTTCGTTCCATAATCATAACCATTATCCCAAACTAAATTAGTCCCACCTGCCCATATACCTCCAAACATTTCTTATTCATATATAAATGTTTTTAGTCTCCATTTAGACTTTGCTTAATCTTCTGTACTTTAAAGAAAACAGTCCAAGTTTCTCCGGTCTGTGTGGATAATGTAAATTGTGTACCCTTAAAACTATCCTATTAATCCCATCAGTGTCCATTCCAAGACTGTGTCATTCTTTTTAAAGTATGAAAGCCAGAATTGATCACGATGATCACAAGTTTGAAAAGGTCAGATTGCAGAGGTGGTTGAGAAAATGGGAGGATGATGATTTTGGAGTGATCACTGTTCAGATGGCAAAACAAAGTCTGGATTTCTCAGGATTATTCGGAATTTTGATGCAACAGCACAAACAGCTTTCTTCTGCCAGAACAATTTATCACTAAAGATGCCAGTTAGGTCCATGTTCTTATTGCTCGAGATTCTGGTGCCAAGCAATTCCATAGGGAACTTTTCTAAAGCCTTTCTCCTCCTATTTTGTCAACACGTATGTCCAAAAATTAACATAAAGCAACTGATCTTCAAGAAGGTCACATAAAATTTAACAGCTTAAAAATCAATACACATTTTTTCCTATTCATCACACACCCCTAACTTGATCATGTTTGTATATTTCAAGTACCTGCAAGTGTTAAGAAATGCTTCTAAAGCACTAAAAAGCAACTGTCCTTGACTTGAAGACTTTTTGCTTTGTTCCCTCCTCATAGTCTGATTCTGGAATAAGAGCACAGTAGGTAATAGTTAAAAGTGAAACCTAGAGTTATAATAATAACTAGAATTCAAAAAAACATCATTTGCTATCTCCAATAGGAAAAGAAACAGCTGAAAACTGCTGACCAAGAGGAAAGAGAAAATAAGTAAACACAACTGCCTGCATGATTCCAACTTTTTGCACAACTAAATGGATTTGTTGCTGGTCAACTTAGATAATTGGCAATATTATACATTTACATTTCCTGTCAACTTTATTGTTATGTGATACATTACACTGCAGGCAGAGGGAGATACAATAACAATGTCATTGTCATTGGAAGGATATGCTTTGATCCTGTAATCCACTAAGTGGGCAGCCTGCGCAAAACAAGATGGCTGCTGCAGGCTTGTAAGATTGGTGTGCGTGCATGCAGGAATATGTGGAGTGGGGGAATGAGGAACTGATATACTGATATTTACTTCTCTATTGTCTAAGATCTTGTAGCTAAAGAAGTTGTGCCTGGGTACCTTTATACCTAAGTTGGCACTGTAAGTGGCGACGTATAAACTTTTCACTATACCGAATTGAATTGCATTGAATCATTTATTGTCACATGTATTCAATGTAAAAATACAGTGAAAAGTGCATACCTTTGCTGGACACACATGTCACCATTCACATTAACTTAGAATAAGAAAAAAAAAGATAACTTAAGAGAGATAATAAAGTCTAACTTTCCTTTCCACTACTGCAGTCCCACTCATGCCCTTGCCATGCTGCTGCCAGCGTACTGCTCTGGGCTGCCTCACTGGCCTACTCTCGCCACAGCTGCCTCACCGGCCTGCTCTCGCCACAGCTGCCTCACCGGCCTG
>NC_063368.1:4438498-4493428 GCF_021869965.1 Rhincodon typus
CAGCTGCCTCACCGGCCTGCTCTCGCCACAGCTGCCTCACCGGCCTGCTCTCGCTGCTGCTGCCTCACCGGCCTGCTCTCGCCACAGCTGCCTCACCAGCCTGCTCTCGGCTGCCTCACCAACCTGCTCTCGCCACCGCTGCCTCACCGGCCTGCTCTCGCCACCGCTGCCTCACCGGCCTTCTCTCGCTGCTGCTGCCTCACCGGCCTGCTCTCGCCACAGCTGCCTCACCGGCCTGCTCTCGGCTGCCTCATCGACCTGCTCTTGCTGCCACTGCCTCACTGGCCTGCTCTTGGCTGCCTCACCGGCTTGCTCTCGCCACCAGTACCTCACCGGACTACTCTCGCTGCCCCTGCCTCACCAAACAGCTCTCACTGGGCCATTCTTGATCAGCTGCTGCTGCTCCAGCCCACACCTGAACCACCATTGCTGCATCGTGGGTTCAGCTCCTGCCATGTGGCTCCCAGTCATGACCCGGCTCCTTCCCGACTCCTTACGTAGGTAGTCAAAAGGGGTGACAGGGAATGGAATTACCACAGAGGGAGAGACAAGAAGGGAGAGAAAAGATGAAGGACAAAGAAAGAAAGAGAAAGAGAACTGGCGAGCAGAGTGGAACTCGGAATGGAGCGACTTACCCTGCCGTCATCTTGCCGGAAATATGTACTCATTGAGTGTATATGACAATAAAGGCTAATTCTAAATACTTAAAACTCTAGTCCAAGATAGAAAGGACACCCCTCCACACCCTCAACAACACCAACATCACCACGACTCCAAGTGCTGCATAAATGTCCCATCTGTTTGAAGCAGGAGGGAGGAAAAGTAAGCAAGCCTCAGAACCCATTGCTATACAAGTGGTGAACTGCTGCTAGTTGTCTATGCAATGAGTAGTGGTTACATTTTACAATTTTGAATTAGTGAATTAACATTAAGTTCTATATGGCCATAACATATTTAAATTGTAGAATGACTTCAACAAAAAGTTAACAATATTCACATTACCTCTTTATTCCCGATAGTGCTGCCATTGCTTTGGATCATGGGAGGCAAGGGAAGATCTGCACAGCGCACTAACGTAGCTTCAATGAGTGTTTGCAGTTCTTGGTATTGTACAGGTACGGGCAGATGATCCTTCCTGAGTAAGTTTTTTTAAACAATGTACTTCAGTGTACAAATCAGTTATTCTGCCCACTCACCTCATATTACTTGGATTCATTTAATTTATATCACTACATTTAATATATTTTTGTTAGAGAAGAGTATAAGAGAACATGGAGCAAAGGTGAATAAATGGAATTAAGATACAGATCATTCATGTACTAACAGAATGAAGAACAGGCTCAAGAAAGCCAAAAATTGCATTTGTGTAATTACCCTAGCTCAGCTAATCTTCCTTTATTTTTGCTAACTCAAATAAACCCTTTTATTTGTTGTATATACAGTAACAAGAAAGTTGGTTCTTTTTACCGCATAAAGAATGCCAAAGTATTGGTTGCCTCAATTGCAACATCAAGGCTGGAGCTAGCCACTGCTTCCTTTAATAGAACAATGACTTCATGCCAAATAGTAGAATTCATGAACAGCTTTATTCCTGAAGGCTGCCTGTAAAAGATACATTTATACTGTTTATTTGCATATTTTCACTTATTTGTTTTTAACCAATTGTTAAAAAACATTTTTTTACAAGTATAAAACAAACCCAATGGATGAAGCAGCAAATTAGAACTTAAGCCCTCATAAGAAGTAGGAGCAGAAGTAGGCCATTCAGACCCTGAAACCTACCATGCCATTCTGTAAGACAATGGCTGATTTGCCCCAGGCCTCAACTCCTCCTCTGTGCCAGGCTATTCCCTGTACCCCTCAATTCCCCAATATTTGAAGAATCTACCTACATCCTCTTTAAATAAATTACAGTAATCTAAACTCCACAACTCTCCAGAATAGAGAATTCCAGACATTTACTACCCTCAGACAAGAGATTCATTTAAAACTGAGAATGTAAAGGAATGTCCCCTTATTCTGTCACTATGTCCCTTAGTTTAAGATTTCCCAATTAGTGGAAACATCCTCCTAACATTTGCCTTGTCAAGCCCCCTCAATATCTTATACGTTTCCACAAGGTTACACCTCATTCTTCTAAACTGCAATGAATAAAGGCCTAACTTAGTTAGCTGTTCTTGATAAATCAGCTCTTCATCAGGAATCAACCCAGTGACTGTCTACTGAACTGCCTCCAATGCCAGCATATCCTTTACTAAATACGGGAAATAAAACTGTATACAGACTTCCAGGTGCAGCCTCACCAATATCCTGTATGGTTCTAACAAGATGTCTCTATTTTTAACCTTCAATCCCCTAGGATTAACATTCAAATAAAGCTCAGATAGTTAATATTCCATCAATATAATTTAAATAAACTATAGGAAAAGGGCTTCAACTTCACATCAACCTTTTGTTCATGGAGATCTAGGGGTTCCAATTTTCCTCTTCCATTCTATCTTGGTACACTTCAGATACAGGACATTAAAGTAAACGTTGTCTCATACGGAATGAACTCACCTGGATGTTGGAATTTCAATCATTACCTTCAAAGTCTGCAGTGACAATAGATAACAAGGTGTAGAGCTGGATGAACACAGCAGGCCAAGCAGCATCAGAGGAGCAGGAAAGCTGACATTTCAAATCTGGACCAGAAGTGTCCAGACCCGAAATGTCAGCCTTCCTGCTCCTCTGATGCTGCTTAGCCTGCTGTGTTCATCCACCTTTACACCTTGTTATCTCAGATTCTCCAGCATCGGCAGTTCCTACTATCAGTGACAATAGATGCTGGGTTTTCTGTGTGCTGTCTAAAAACAGATACCAAACATTCTCAAATGAAAGTCCACACTCAAGATTAGCAAAAGGTTCCACTCAGTTTCTGCCAGTTTTGTTACCTAATTGGACACCTTTCTTTAATAAATGTCACCCAAGAAGCAAGAAAAATGGGCATAGAACAGAGTTCCTACGCACACTTTTAAATGATGTCTGTACTGAAAGCTAAGCAATTGCTAGGCACAAAATTCAGCACAAAATTTAATTTCAATTCTTTACATGTTACAGCTAATCATTAAAGGTCACTGGCCCAATATATCCCGAAGAACAGTCACTGATAGGACTGCATAACCTTACACTGACCTGGATGCCAATCCAAAACCATCGAATTGAACCAAAACGCTCTCAAAAAAGGTCATTAAGCACATGCAACAAGTATTGCTACCAGGTTTGTTACTTTCTGTTTAGTCTGCAGAATTGACTGCTGACAAAATTACAATCGCCACTTGGTACATAATTAGGCATTATTTTTCTAATGCTGTTGCTACTTATACCAAATAGCTAATTAGTACTTCAGATGGCTTGAAATGAAAGTGTGTAAATTACATCCTAGTTTCTGATATCATCAACATAATTCCAGGTTTCAGATCTGGATAGTTGAAGGGAGCACGCTAGTTGTGGGATCACAGAATTCTGTTTTAATTGAATTTAAAGAGATTGGTACAATTAAAAGGAAGGGTTACAACAGAGGAACAAAAGTTCTGAAAGATTTGTAAAGTCCCTAAGGCGTATCTAAAGCCATTAGAATAGAAACATAGAAAATGGGAGCAGGCTCTGCAATTCATTATGATCATCCAACTCAATAGACTGTTTCTGTTTTTTCCGCCATATCCTTTGATCCCTTTCTCCCCAAATGCTGTATACAACTCCTTCTTCAAATTACACAATGTTTTGGCCTTGACTGCTTTCTGTGGTAGTGAATTTCACAGGCTCACCACTCTCTGGGTAAAACAATTTCTCCTCATCTCAAACCTAAATGACCATCACTGTATCCTTGAGACTGTGACCCCTGGTTCTGGAGTCCCCCATCATCAGGAACATCCTTCCCGCATCTACCCTGACTAGCCCTGTTAGAATTTAATAAATTTCCATGTAATCTCTCTCATTCTTTGGAAATCCAATTAATACAACCATAATCAATTCAACTTCTCCTCATAGGTCAGTCCTGTCATCCTAGCAATCAGTCTCGCAAACTTTGCCAAAACCGTAAGTGATGTAAATGAAGGAGTTTAATAATGGGTTTTTAGGCATGCCCAAAGAGCATTCCAATACTGTTTCACAGTTGATTCATAGCAGTGTTACATGAGATGCTTGCAAAAGGGTTATGTTCCACTCCATTCCTCAGCTTTTCAATTTGCCTGCAAGGCAAGCCATTAAACTTAAGTTACTATTATTACCACTGCATATGCCAGCTTGAATGCAGATCTCCAGTCATTGCCAAGGTATGCAGAAATGGTTAGTTGCTTCTCAGCAGTTGTGATCAACCAGGCAATGCATGTATTGCCACTGAAAACTTGACACAATAGATCTGGTGTACTTCTGAGGAAGCAACTAATGGTACAGTTAGTCAAAATGAAGATATTTGAAAGCTGATAACAAGCCCATTGTTTCAACTTCCCTTGGAAAAGGAGTTGCCAACAATACTTCCCTACCCGATGAGCTCAATGAATTCTATGCTCGCTTTGAACAGAAGGTCAGTGAAACAATTTCACTTACCCCAACAGCCTCAGATACATCTGTACCCATGGTCACGTCTGCAGACATTAGATCAGCTTACTTGAGAGTGAACCGATGGAAAGTGGCCACGCACTCAGATCATGTGCGGACCAGCTGGCCGGAATACTCGCTGACATCTTTAACCTCTCTTACTTCAATCTGAAGTCCCCACCTGCTTCAAGAAGACCTCCATCATCTCGGTGCCAAAGAAAAGTCATGCAGCATGCCTCACTGACTACCGCCTAGTGGCTCTGACCTCCATAATTATGAAGTGCTTTGAGAGATTTAGCATGGCTCACATCAACTCCAGCCTACTAGATTGTCTTGATCCTTTGCAATTCGCCTACTGGCACAACAGGTCCATGGTAGATGTCATCTACATGACCCTATTCATGCCTGGAACATCTGGATAACAAGGATACCTACGAGGGGCTCCTACTTATTAACTATAACTTTGCCTTCAACAGCATAATTCCATACAAACTCATCTCCAAACTCCCTAGATTTTGGCTCCCCAGCCTGTAACTGGATCCTCGCCATCCTGACCCTTGACCACAATCTGTAAGAATAGGTGACAACCTCTCCTTCATGATAATCCTCAAGACCAGTGCCCGCAAGGCTGCGTACTCAGCCCCCTACTGTACTCCTGTACACTCATGACTGTAGGTTTCTTACTCTTGTTGCAAGGGAAGGATATCTCATCCTGGGCTCCTCAGACTCCTAACAATGTCTACAAAGTGGGACTCAGCTTTTGATCAACTGGATTCCAATGGAACATTTACCTCCCTCTTCCTCCAACACCAAACTTCTTAAACTTGCATTTTTGATTTCTCTTTATATATTTGAATTGAGGAAGCTGTCCCACTGCTTCAAGTCATACTCATTGCTGATTATACACAAATTCCAGAAGTGAAACAGATGATATTGGATGTGAATATGGAAGGTATGGTTAGTATGTTTGCAGATGACACCAAAATTGGTGGTGTAGTGGACTGTGAAGAAGGTTATCTGAGTATGTCAAGACCTTTATCAGATGGGCTAATGGGCTGGGAAATGGCAGATGGAGTTTAATTTAAATAAATGTGAGACATGGCATTTTGGTAAAGCAAACGAAGGCAGGATTTATACAGTTAATGATAGGACCCTGGGGAGTGCTGTTGAACAAAGCAACCTAGGTGTGCAGATGCATAGTTCCTTGAAATTGGAGTCACGGGTGGACAGGGAGGTGAAGGCCACATGTGGTACGCTTCCCTGCATTGGTCAGTGCATTGAGTATAGGAGTTGGGATGTCACGTACCAGCAGTGCAAGACACTGGATAGGGCCACTTTCAGAATATTGCATTCAATTCTGGTCTCCTTGCTATAGGAAAGATGTTAAACTTGAAAGGGTTCAGAAAAGATTTATAAGGATGTTGGAGGATTTGTGCTATGGGCAGAGGCTGAATAGGCTGGGGCTTTGTTCCCTGAGCGTCAGAGGGTCTACGGTGACCTTATAGAGGTTTATAAAATCTTGAGGAGAAAGGATAGGGTCAATAGCCAAGGTCTTTTTCCCAGGGCGGGGGAGTTCAAAACTAGAGGACATAGGTTTAAGGTGAGAGGGGAAAGATTTAAAAGGGACCTGAGGGGCAAACTTTTTCACACAGAGGGTGATGCGTGTATGGAATGAGCTGCTACAAGAAGTGGTCGAGGCTGGTACAATTATAACATTTAAAAACCATCTGGATGGGTACATGAATAGGTAGGGTTTAGAGGGATATGGACCATGTGCTGGCCAATGGGGCTATTTAGGATATCTGGTCAGCATGGGCAATTAAGCTGAAGGGTCTGTTTCTTTGTTGTATATGACTCCATGAGCTTTACCCAATAACTGCCACAAACATTACATCGGACAGACAGGAAGGAATCTAGCCAGCAGAATAAACGAACATCAGCTAGCAGCAAAATGGCATGATGAACTCTCCTTAATATCTGTACATTCAGACAATGAAGGCCATCAGTTTAACTTGGCCAAAGTAACCATAGTAGCCCAAGCCAAGCATAGACACGCATGGGAATTCCTAGAGGCATGGTTCTCCACCCATACTTCAATCAACAAACATATAGAATTGGAGCCTCATACATAAACCCATACAGATCAAAACCGGAAATGACAGTACTCACCATAACGGACCGGACAGAATAAATTTCAAGTGGAGTAGAATAACACCGCTTCATCGGAGATTCCACTGATGATGTCACCTAGCATGGTGACGAAACGTCTGAACAAAAATAAGCCAGCTCGGCGAGAAAGTCAACAACCTCAGTTTACTTTACTTTACTTTATCAGAGCTTTCTCACTCACTCCAGCTGTTTCAGGTGTCCCTTATGCTTGTTCAGAAATCTGAAACAATATAGGTTCTTACCTTTTTAAAATCTCTCCAAACAAGAGTAGCCCTTGCTTCTGGACTTCAATGCTGTTCAACCTCAAAGACTCTTTCAAGCTACGAACTAAGGATTCAATACCTGTAATTTATATATGTATTAAATATAGAGTTGATAGGTGCCAGGTGGGATGCAATCTACAACTGTAATCCTAAAGATATTTCTAGTCTTGAAAAATAAAGATATCTCATAGCAAGCCCCAGAGAACTGATCTAGAAGTTGGCGTTACAGGTCCTGGGATGACTGAATAAGTGGTAGGTCATAATCTTGAGTTAGAAACTTATAGAACAGGGGTGTTAAAAGTACAGTCTGTGAAACAGTTCATCTGATCTACAATGTGCTATGTCAAACCTGCTGCAGGTAATAACAAAATACTGTCTCCACTGGTGAGTGACTGGAAGAAATGGTAAGGAAAGACTCAAAGCTCTTGCTGCATGTGAGGACAACAGACTGATTTCATGTTAGAAGTTCCAATACATGGGAGAATGAGACAAAAGGAAAGCAAATGGGCTTGGAGCAATCCAAAGTAGCCCAGTGTGCTGCATCTGCTGCTACTCCTTCCAAAGGAGAAGAAATTTTAGAAATGTTATCTACTATTCACTCAACAGATCTATTAATTATGATTGTTTAAGTTGCTGTAGAGATGCAATAACTAGTCTGGCTTTGCACCTAGGTTTTCACACATTTTGCAGAGATGCTCTGAAACTGGCACAGAATACTTTTAAACATATTTAAATTGATCCAACGCTAATTTTAGGCAGTTGCCACACACAGAGAAAAACAGGAAGGACAAATAAAGCGGCAGCCATGCCATCATCACAGATTATTTACATAGCCTCATACTGGAAATGCATTTTACTTATTTTATGCCGAGAAACAGACAAATTATTGTGCACTTCTAACTTCATGTGTCCAAAGTACTCCCGGTGAATTGTGGTCTGCACCAAATAATAGCGCGCTGAATCAAGCTCACAATATAATTTGAGTTTGAAATCCCCTTTACAAACAAAGGCATGTGAGACACTTAATGGAACAGAGGAAGAAAACATAGCGTAAAATGATGGCAAGAGCCAAGACTCTAAACGAATGGCAAGTTTAAGATATACACAGAAAATATGTAGATGAAATTGAAATGAATTGTTCAAAATGGTAGTTAAGAATCAAACACTGTACTCACTTGTGAAACACACCTCTCTGCTATAATTTAAGAAATAGCAGAAATTCTGAAAGGCTGTAATCGATTGGTCAGAAGAATATTTTTCATTCAAGTCTGACACATAATCCAATAATGGAGGTTGTATATCTGTAGATAGTATCACAAATTCCTTGCCCTTTCCTCTCTCCAATGTACATGGTATTGGGAGTAACAGATCTAAGATGTAGCAAACGCATTAACAACTAAGTTTACTTTACCAATTTCCTATGTGAGGCTAATTAAATTTGAACTGTGGAGGTGCAGGCGGAAGAGAGAAGGGTTTTAACTATACTTAACACACTGAAAGTAAACCATCACAGTTAAACATGCAAGGAGAATAAATTCTGTTAAATCTGAGTACGCCCAGTGCAGAATGAATTAAACAAAAACTTCAGCCTCCAGATGTCAACCCAATTTATGCTACTCAATCCATATCTGAATTCTCATAATTAAGCAGGATTGAGGAGCGGGAGTATTCTTTTCTTATCTCCAAACTTATCCACATTTAGTTATTTTTAATCAACTTGTGTTATAATACACCTCTGGAGCAGGTGGGATTTGAACCTGGGCCTTCTAATGACACTACCAATCTTATCCATGTTTAATCATATTCTTAACTATTCTTAAATCCTGCTTCTTTTCTGTAAATCAAATATCTTTCACCTGGTGCGTCTCTCACTGGACAGAGCTACATAGATAAAGAAGGAACAAGAGTCTTGTTTGATGCAATATAATTTGAATGCTTAAGTGATATTATTTGACGTTCATCTGTTAAATGCTAATGAGCAGAATTCAATCTTACCTACCATAAATGGTATGGCACTTAGAAAAGAAAAGCCTCTCCTCAGTCAACAGAAGAAGACAACTGTACACTGACCACACCAAGATCTCATCTGTACTGGACAGTCTCTCGAACAGGAATTCTAGAGAAGAGAACAGATTGAGAAGAAAATCTCTCAACAAAGCAAGTTTAGCACACGAACAAAGTATGCAGAGTCTAGAAATTGGAAATGAACGCAGTAAATACTGGAAATACTCAGCAGATCAGGCACCACCTCTGAAAAGGGACACAGACACTAATAAAACTTTAAATCTCTTTCTCTTTCCACACATGCTGCCTCAGCTGCTGAGTATTTTGAGCATTGTCTATGTTTATTTAACCTCAATCCAAGGTCTTGTCTTAGTTCGATCCAGTGGAATTTGAGTTTTAACAGTCACCTAGCCATCAAATAGAGCACCTTCATTTTAAATCAATTTCAAGGAAAGCTAAATAAAACTCGATTCCCCACCACATATAAATATTCAGAAATTTCAATTAGTGGACTGTCATTTGGAACGACTTGTTGAAACTGGTTTTGACTTGTGTACTTTTCACTTATACTGTCACCACCAATGTAGTGGACTGCACGTGTTTCACTATTATCCAATAATTAATATTAACAGAAACCTTATGTTTTGAAATTTGACTTTTCAAACAGCAGTGCAAAACACAAGTTCTATTTTAGTGGAAATCCAGTTTTTAATCAGTAAGTTATTTAGTGCTGCGAAAATGTGAAGTCAATTACTGAACTTGAAACCAGATATAAAGATACATTAACGTCATGAAGAAATTAGAAGCAAGATGTCACTCACATTTTTTTGGAATGCATTAAGCAAGAAGGTTTATGGGATATTTACCTTTATTAGTCAAGGCAAGGAATACAAAAGCAGGGGCATTATGATGGAGTGTACAAGATGTTGGTTAGGTTACAGTTAAAGTACTGTGTGTGATTCTGCTGGCTACACTACAGGAAGGATGTGATTGCAGTGCAAAGGGTAGACTGGAAATTCATCAGGGTGTTTCCCAGACTGGAGTGCTTCAACTATGAAGACAGACTAGATGGGCTGGGAGGTTTTTCCCTAAAGAATTTTAAGGAAGTTTATAAAATTATGAGGAATACAGATACGGTAGATAGGAAGGAACTTTTCCCTTCAATGGAAGGGTCAATAACTGGTGGCATAGATTTAAGGTAAGGGACAGGAAGTTTAGAGGGAATTTAGGAAAAATTTTCACCCAGAGTATGGTGGATATTTGGAACTCACTGTCTGAAAAGGTAGAACAGGCAGGAACAATCACAACATTTGAGAAGAATTTAGATGAATACTTGAAAAACTGTAGCATACAAGGGTACATAGGTCAAGTACTGGAAAAGTGGATTAGAGTAGACAGGTGCTTAATGATAGGCACAAACATGATTGGCTGAAGGGCCTTTTGCTGTGCTTTAATAATCTATGACTCTGAAAATGAGAGTACAAGGTTGTAGCCAGAAAGTGAGGTGCACCCTGGGAAAACTAATGACATCATGCAGAAAATTTAAACCTTCCTGACAGGAGTACTCCACAAGGAAACTGGAAGCAAAACCCAATGTAGTTATTCAAAAAAGTTCTTTCCAACTTTTGTTAATTGTCCTTGAGCGGTTGGAAACCATAGCAGTTCAATTCTTAGCAACTGCAGAACAGCAAGGGAAGCTGATTTCAACAGAATATTTATGAAATTGTTAATGTGCTTTTTGAGACTTTAAGAATTAATACCTTTCTCTAATGTCACAAAGCAACTTATTCTAGTGACAGCAGAAAGAAAGATCACACAACAAATCAAAGGCCAGGATAAGGAGGTCCATTTTAACTCTGTGTAAGTGAATGGATTTTGAGTGAGCTCAATTCGTGACTGCAAATTTTGGCACAGGGATTCAACAAAAGTCACCAATGGTAGGTGAAACATACAAGCAGGATTTGGTGTCAAAATGGATAGAAACAACAAAGGTTTGAACAGATTATAGTTCAGGGATAAGAGGGGAACCAATGGAGAATATAAAGAATGTGGTAATTGACGGCAAATGGGCAGACAAAGAGGCAGACGTTTTTAATCATGGTGCACAATGATGCAACAACTTTGCACAATGAAACAGAAATGAAATACACCTTAGCAAAATAAAAGTAACCTGGAATATCTGCATATACTAGAGCAGCAGCATACTGTACTGGGGAGTGGATGACTATGGAGGTCATACATTGTACACTTGCAATCTGTAGTGTTTCATCTCTACTGAGCAGAAACTGAAAGAAAACAAAGAACAAAATGTTATCTTAACTGCTGCTTGACCTGCCAATATCACCAGATCATCAAAAATATACAGGCCTGGATATTTGCTCCTTACTGCCTCCCACGTGCATGGGAGCATCCCGACTTCATCACCCTAACATGGGAGAAAGTGCCCTGGTCAGATGGTGGTGGTGGTGGTTTAGGGATGGGCAGAAAAAGTGAGACAGAGAGAGAGAGAGAGAGAGAGAGAGAGACAGAAAAAGAGAGTGCTCATGTAAGTTAGACCATCGCCACTAGAAACAGTTCAAAGCAGCCATAGGAATTACCAGGTGCAAAAACAGCCTGTGAGAGAGGCCAACTTTCTCCCAGACGTAAAAAAAACCCTACACAACAAAATAAGACAGACCTCACCTTATACACTTTCTGTACCATATCGATGTCAGCTTATTCTACCTCCTCCCCTCCACCCACTCCCCATGGTCTTTCATACCCTCTTTGCCAACTTATAGTCAACCAGCTCCAAGTTTCCAAATACAAAGCTGGGTGTGAGGGTGAGCTGCAAGTAGGACGCAGAGATGCTTCAGTGTGATTGGGACAAATTCAGTGTGAGGACAAATGCATGGTAAATGCAGTATAATGTGGATAAATGTGAGGTAATCCATGTTGGTAACAAAAGCAGGAAGGCAGATTATTTGAATGGTGATAGATGGGGAAAGGAGACACAATAAGATCTAGGTATCTTTGTACACTTATTGTTGAAAACAGGCATTCAGGTGCAGCAGACGATAAAGAAGGCAAGTGGTATGGTGGCTTTCATAGCAAGAGGATTAGAGCACAGGAGCAAGAACATTTCGCTGCAACAGTACAGGACCTTGGTGAGGCCGTACCTGGTGTATTGTGTGCGGTTTTGGTCTCCTTATCTGAGGAAGGATGTTCTGGCAATTGAGACAGTGCAACCAATATTTACCAGAGTGATTCCTGGGATGGCAGGACTGACGTATGAATAGAGACTGGATCAGATAGGAGTATATTCACTGGAATTAGAAAGAACAGGGCTGGGGGTTTCTCATAGAAACCTGCAAAATTTTAACAGGATTGGACAGAGTAAACATAGGAAGGATGTGCCTGATGACCAAGAAAGTCCAGAACCGGGGGTCATAGTCTAAGGATACCAGGTAGGCCATTTAGGACTGAGATAGGGAGAAATTTCTTCACCTAGAGAGTGGTGGGCCCGCACAATTCTCTGCCATAGAATGTGGTTGAGGCTAAAACACTGAACATTTCCAGGAAGATGTTAGATATAGCTCTCAAGGCTAAAGTAATCAAAGGGTATGGGAAGAAAACAGGAACAGGATACTGAGTTGGATATCAATCATGATCATACTGAACAGCATAGCAGGCTCAAAAGGCATCATAACTTACTCCTATTCTTATTTCCTGTTTTTCTATGCCCCTCACCCACTTCTCATGGCCCCTCATACCCTACAGTTAATGCATACCCCTCTGCCAACCCCTTTTTGGACCTGAATGCACTCGAGGGCAAACCATTCTTCTGTGCTCACAGACCCCTAGCCATCCACACTAAACTATGCCCATCTACTGACACTGCTGACCCCTCATGTTGTCCATGTCAATCTATCCCCTTCTACATAACCCCACAGCCCCTTATATCCTCCATAATAATTGGTAACCCTCTACCACTCTTCACATCCCCCCTTCCACCAACTCCCACATTTCTTCTACCCCTACACAAACTCAATGAAAAGCCACACCACATCATTCAACACATCACCCTGGGTCTTACATCCACCATGCCAACATATCTAATGTCCATTACAGGCAGACATCAGGAATCATGCTAAGATAAAATAAAATGAAATTCTAATAGGGTATTGACATTTGCTAAAAAACTCATTCACTACATTTAAATTCCTTCAACTAATCTTTTATAAAAGGAATCATTTCAGTTAAATGCTTAATCACGTTTACCGGCAAGCACTTGAAGGCGCAGCCCCACTTCAAAAGCTTTATCGCCACTTTGAGCTGTAAATCTAACAGAACTATCAGATATTCCATCGTAATAATGAAAAAATGCAGAATCCAAAATGTGGCTCTCATCTTATTATAACAACTTTCAGGTTGATGTCAACAGATGGAACAAGCACCGAAGTTTTTTTTAAGATTCAGATTTTGCTTTTTCAGTTTAAAAGGGATTTAATTGCCTCAGAAACCTGACAGCTTCAATAACTTAAATATCATGACAATTTCAATCAATTTATCTATTTTTGTATATACATGGATGCACATCTACTCTTAACAACAAACACCAAAGGGTACCTGACCTCTGCTAACAGACACTTGGCCCCTCTGGACATATCCAAAAGGGTACCATACCTTCTCCAAAAAACTTCAGCAAGTTTAATCCTTTCCTGAAAAATATAAAGCGCATGAACTGTTTTCAAAAACTGCTAGTGATCCAGGATCCAAGAATAATGTTCATGGGGCATGGGTACAAATCCTATCCAGGTAAATAACGAAACCTGATTTCAAAAATAATCTGGAATAAAAAGCTAGCCTACTGGTAACCTTGGAACCACTGCTGATTACCGTAAAAACCCATCTGTTACAAAATATGTCATTGGTTACAAAACAGTAGAACCATAATTATCTGCAGAACTGCCTTGCTTGCAAAATAGATAGTGCATGTCATTATAGTAGGCGTTGGTTGACTCTTTACAAGTTGTCCCACATCCATGTGTTTCAAAAGTTCTCCGCAATACAGTGTGGTCAGTCAACCTCAATCAGCAAGGAAACACTGAAAGATAAGTATGGTGCCCCGAAACACTGCGAGTAGCAAGTCCTACAGCAGCATGTGGGGAAGCAGCCCCAGAGCACTACAAAGGCAGCGAGCGTGAGCCAGCTGCGCAAGTGGGAGTAGGCAGCCCAAGGCAGCGGCAGAGGGGCCGAGTCCCCAGAGTGATGGAGTGGCTGTGTCGTCGGATCAACAGGTGGCCAAGTCCCAGAGCAATGGAGAGGCTGACGTACGAATCCCAATACAGTGCAACATACCTGGTTCCTGCTGAGTGCCGATGAGGAGCAGACTGGAGGCCGGAGCGATGTGGGACAGGGCTGGATTTGGACTTGGTGCCACATGCTGAGCTGCTGTTATTGGACTGTAATTTAAAACCTTTTCAGTATGTTGTAACTACTTCTGAAAGTAATGCTTATGCTTTCCTTTAATCCTTCTTGTGTAAGATCACTACTTTTTTTTAAAACTCTAAGATTTGTACCTAGATATTTGTATCTGAGATGGCGCCATTAAAAGGAAGCCATTGTAAAAACTTTTCATTGTACTCCTATACTTCTGTATTGTACTCCAAGTGACAATAAAGGATATTCTATTCTTCTATGGTTTTAAATTATGCTGAAAATTCTCAGTAATTACTTGGTTATTCCTAATCAGCTTGTTTCTATTAGGATAGGTCATCAATTGAAGCAATATGCACCAAACTGTTGTGCAGATTTTAAATCAATACTAACATGTAATTTAACTGTATTTTGGCCCTTAACAGTTCTATGGATAGCTGTTTCTAGCACATTCTTCAATTCATTTACCAAGATACATCTGACAGTAGAGACAGCTTTATGATCTTTGTCGTGACTAGCATTGCTTTTTTAAAAAAAAAATCCCAATTCTTCAGTTAAATAACGTAGACCCAAGAATCCGTGGTTTAAAACAGAAGAATTTTTCTATCCAGGTATCAAACAAAACAAACACTAAAAACTACTTTAGATAACCTCCTACACTAACCTAACATTCAACAGAAGTTAAACATGAATTAACAAAACAAACTGTAGTTGAAAAGAACTATAAATTATATACTAAAAGGCAGATACAACCAGGACAGATCTAACAAACTGACCCAGCAGTCCACTCAAACTCAGTCAAAAAGTTCTTCAAAGCTCAGTTTTCCTCCAAGAATTTCAGCTCCTCTCCTTTTAGGAGACAGTCCAATTCCCAGCCAACAACAGCACACAAAAGATAACACCTTCACCATAAATAGTTAAATATTGTCTATCAGCAGAACCTGCTTATCTCAGTCTGGACCGCGTAGAGCCACTAATATTAATCTTCAAATAATAGGAATAGTTGCAGCACTATATCCTTGCATACCATTAGCTCCTTGATCTTGCTTTTGTCTCATTCAGCTTGACTGTATTGCACCAGGAGACTCATTAGCTTTAGTACTCAACTTAAATTGGTGTTATTTTATAACTTTCAACTAGGTACGGTCTCTATTCAGGAGTGTTGGCATCCAAATCTCTTTGCTCCTTTTGAAACAGTTTCTTTTCTCTGTTTCCATTTCAGTTTGGGTCTGTCTCAAAGAAATACAAATTTTAAAACCACAGATTCCCTCACAATAGGCTAAATTGACATTGCACTGGAGGATTCCATCTTGGACATCTTGGAAATTGGTTAACATCTAAAGTTCTCAGCCAATGCTGCCCACCAAATTTCAGAGAACATATAAACTTAAGCATTGGATTATATGGGAAACTAGAAATTAAACAAGAACTTCAAACAATTTGTATCATTTATCTATTAACAATTGCTGGATGATTGAAAGCAGTTATAAAATTGAATCCAATAAGACTACATAATGCATGTGCACTTATTTTTGTGCTTCATGATATGAGGCATGAGTTACGCTGTTTTCAGTCAAATCTTGCACTCTCAGAGGCTGTCATGCAGATGTGAGTTCATTTTTCACCCCTGCAGTCACATTCACACAAAAGGATTAACAGCTTTATCTTCATTTTTGCATGTCTGAAAACAAATGAATTACACCCAATTGATGAGCAATACCCATCTGTCTGGATCTAGAACAGTCAAGAATCGTACCTTTTTCAAAAGTAGCAGTAGTGGATTTCCACCTAAAAGATAGGAAGAACCAATATAATAACAACTGTCTCAATGAATGCAACAATCAAAATCAACTTAAAGTTTTATATTGTTCATATTTAAAGGAACTTAAAGGAACAGCTTTAAGTACTATATATTTATTGTAGCCATATTGTTGGAGCTCTAATTCTACAGTTATGCACCTGTAGCAGCATTCAGTATGATCATGGCTAATCATTGAGCTCCATCCCTAAATCTTGTCCTCCCCCAATGTTTCTTTTAGCCACAACAGCCATATCTACCTTCTTGAAAACACAATGTTTTGACTTCAATCCCTTTTTGTGCTAAAGAATTCCACAGATTCGCCACTTCTGCTCATCTCAGTCCTAAAAGGTTTACCCCTTACCCTTCAACTCCGACTCATCATTGTGGACTCCCTCACAATCAGGAATATCGTTCCTACATCTAGCCTGTCTAGTCCTGTTGGAAATTTAGTCCTATGAGATTCCCTGCCCCCTCATTCTTCTAAACTCCAGTGAATACAATTCTAACCAACTCAAACCAACTCAATCTCTCCTTTTATGTCAATCCTGCCATCCAAGGAAATCAATTTGGTAAACATTTGCTGCACTCCCTCTATAGTAAGAACATCCTTCCTCAAATAAGGAGACCAAAACTGCACATAACATTCCAGGTGTGACCTCACCAATGCCCTGTATAATTGTATCCTTGTTCCTTAACTTGAATCCTCTTGCTATGAAGGCCAACATATAGTTTACCTTCTTTACTGTCTGCTACACCTGTGCACTTACTTTCAGCAGCTGGTGTACGAGAACATCCAGGTGTACGTTCCCCTCTCTCAAATTTACAGTCATTCAAATAATAATGTCTTCTTATTTTTGTGACCAAAGTGGATAACCTCAAATTTATCCACATCATAATGCACCTGCCATGCATTTACCGATTAACACAGTCTGTCCAAATAACATTGCAGCATCGCTGTATCATTCTCATAGATCACCCTTCCACCCAGATGTGTCATCTGCAAATTTTAGGATTAGAATTTATATGGTTAGTTGAAATCCTTTCTTACCTATTGAAAAGACCTTACATGAATCCACTCCACTAGTTGAAATTTTATCTTTTAATGAAAGGAAGGTCGCTGATGAAGCAGCTGTAGCTGGTTGGGCCCAGCTGCATTCATGTTCTCGAGCTGAGATGTCTGATGTCCAACAATCTCTCATCTGCCATTCCATACATGGATGGGGAGTAAAATTCAACACCATATCTCTGTAATACCAGAATTTTGTGCAGCATGCACCCTCTGCTCATGATGTTGGTCTACCCTATATTCCTTCCTCCATCTGCGGAAAAGCATTTAGATTGGCCCTGCTCTCTTTTTTTCAAAGCCTCTCTGTACTTCCACACAGTCCACATTTGAAACCCTTCTCAAACCTATGTCTCCACTCATGTCTTCAGTCAACTCTCAACATTCCTCCTCCGACTGTTAAAAGTTCCTTCTCCCAGTTGAGTGTTTTAATTCCTGTAACTGCAATATTCTTGATGCCTGCCAAAAACTCTGTTCTTTTCACACTGAGTACACAACTATCCCTAATCTGTCACTGAATTCCACTCATTTAACACTTGTGATTATAGATTTATCACCTCATTCACTATGTGCAATGCATAAAATCCTTTTCTTTAACTCCACGGATGGTTTCACAAAAAGAACAACCGCAGACTATATTTAAATTATTTGGTCTATTTAACTATGCTCTATAAGACCTTAGTTTGCCCACTCTTCCATAAAGCAATTTTCAACGGTATGCTGTATTGCCCTTGTAAAAGATAACAATAAGGTTTTAGTTAGACCACTGTCCAATTTTGATGTCCTCATATTGTGGGTGACATGGAGGCTTAGGAAAAGCTGCCAAGAATGATCGCTGCATTAATTTCCAATTTAAAGCATCTAATTTTCAAAATGGGCTAAAAGAAATGGAATTCTATATTTTAGAAATGTGGACTTTGAGCTGATATGACCAAGGTTTATAGAAATGATATGGGGATAGATTATGCTTGTACAGATATCCTGTGTCACTTAATGATTAGGGGGAACCTTAGGGTTACAGTATCAAGTTACAAAAAGCCAGAACTAGATTGCATTTCAGAAGGTGCTTCTTCTCTCAGAACAGTACAGCTATGGAATTTCAAGTGAGAGTTGGACCCGTTTCAGGATGGAGTACAGGTCAACTCATAACACTGATAAGTGATATAAAAAATCAAGCCATAGAGATAACAAGGTGTTGAGCTGGATGAACACAGCAGGCCAAGCAGCATCACAGGAGCAGGAAGGCTGACGTTTCGGGCCCAGACCCTTCTTCAGAAATGGGGGAGGGGAAGGGGGTTCTGAAATAAATAGGGAGAGAGGGGGAGGCGGATAGAAGATGGATAGAGGAGAAGACAGGTGGAGAGGAGACAGACAGGTCAAAGAGGCGGGGATGGAGCCAGTAAAGGTGAGTGGCCCATCACCTCCACAGCCAGCAGCTCCAGAGGAGACAGTAGCAGCCAGCCCTGCCGTGTCTTCACCATACCCCCAAACCTCCCCCTTACTGAGGACGGTCAGTCCTCAGTAAAGGGCTCACCTTTGTCCCCCTCCACGCACACATCAAAGAATACCGCTCACGCTTGGACGTTGAACAGTTTTTCCGTCGCCTCCGCGCTTACTTCTTTGACCGTGAGCCTAACCCTCCCCCTACTGACCCCTTCTCCCACCTCCAACACACCCCTTCCTCCTGGACACCACCCCAAGGCCTCCTACCCTCCCTCGACCTCTTCATCTCCAACTGCCGTCGTGACATCAATCGCCTCAACCTCTCCACCCCTCTCACCCACTCCAACCTCTCCCCCACAGAACATGCAGCCCTCCACTCCAATCCCAACCTCACCATAAAACCTACGGACAAGGGAGGCGCAGTTGTAGTATGGCGCACTGATCTCTACATCGCCGAGGCCAGGCGCCAACTCTCCGACACCGCCTCCTACCGCCCCCTTGATCATGACCCCACCCCCGACCACCAAACCATCATCTCCCAAACCATCCACAACCTCATCACCTCAGGTGACCTCCCACCCACAGCCTCCAACCTCATCGTTCCCCAACCCCGCACCACCCGTTTCTATCTCCTTCCCAAAATCCACAAACCTGACTGTGCTAGTCGACCCATTGTCTCTGCCTGCTCCTACCCCACCGAACTTATCTCCATCTATCTCGACTCCATTTTCTCCCCCTTGGTCCGGGAACTCCCTACCTACATCCGTGACACCACCCACGCCCTCCACCTCCTCCAAAACTTCCAATTCCCCGGTCCCCAACACCTCATCTTTACCATGGATGTCCAGTCCCTACACACCTGCATTCCCCATGCAGATGGCCTAAAGGCCCTCTGCTTCTTCCTGTCCTGCAGGCCTGACCAGTCCCCCTCCACTGACACCCTCATCCACTTAGCTGAACTCGTCCTCACCCTCAACAACTTTTCTTTCAATTCCTCCCACTTCCTACAAAGGGGGTGGCCATGGGTACCCGCATGGGCCCAAGCTATGCCTGCCTCTTTGTAGGTTACGTGGAACAATCCCTCTTCCGTACCTACACTGGCCCTAAACCCCACCTCTTCCTCCGTTACATTGATGACTGTATCAGCGCCGCCTCGTGCTCCCACGAGGAGCTCGAACAGTTCATCCACTTCACCAACACCTTCCACCCCAATCTTAAGTTCACCTGGACCATCTCTGATACCTCTCTCGCCTTCCTGGACCTTTCTGTTTCCATCTCTGGCAACCACCTGGAAACCGACATCCATTTCAAGCCCACCGACTCCCACAGCTACCTAGAATACACCCCTTCCCACCCACCTTCCTGCAAAAATGCCACCTCCTATTCCCAATTCCTTCGCCTCCGCCGCATCTGCTCCCAGGATGAGGCATTCCACTCCCGTACATCTCAGATGTCCTCGTTTTTCAAGGACCACAACTCTCCCCCCCTCAGTGGTTAAGAACGCCCTCAACCGTGTCTCCTGCATTTCCCACAACTCATCCCTCACACCCCCTCCCCACAATAACAACCAAAACAGAATCCCCCTCGTCCTCACGTACCACCCCACCAACCTCCGGATCCAATGCATCATCCTCCGACACTTCTGCCATCTGCAATCCAACCCCACCACCAAAGACATTTTTCCCTCCCCACCCTTATCCCGGAGGGACCACTCTCTCCGGGACTCCCTTGTCCGCCCCATACTCCCCTCCAGCCCCATCACACCCGGCACTTTTCCCTGCAAACGCAGGAAGTGCTACACCTGCACCCACACCTCCCCCCACACCCCCATCCCAGGCCCCAAGAAGACTTTCCACATCAAGCAGATGTACACCTGCACATCTGCTAATGTGGTATACTGTATCCGCTGTTCCCGTTGTGGCCTCCTCTACATCGGGGAAACCAAGCAGAGGCTTGGGGACCACTTTGCAGAACACCAAAGCTCAGTTCGCACTAAACAACTGCACCTCCCAGTCGCGAACCATTTCAACTCCCCCTCCCATTCCTCAGACGACATGTCCATCGTGGGCCTCCTGCAGTGCCACAACGATGCCACCCGAAGGTTGCAGGAACAGCACCTTATATTCCGCTTGGGAACCCTGCAGCCCAATGGTATCAATGTGGACTTCACAAGCTTCAAAATCTCCCCTCCCCCCACCGCATCCCAAAACCAGTCCAGCTCGTCCCTGCCTCCCTAACCTGTCCTTCCTCCCACCTATCCCCTCCTCCCACCTCAAGCCCCACCCCCATCTCCTACCTACTAATCTCATCCCGCCCCCTTGACCTGTCCGTCTTCCCTGGACTGACCTATCTCCTCCCTAACTCCCCACCTACACTCACCTTTACTGGCTCCATCCCTGCCTCTTTGACCGGTCTGTCTCCTCTCCACCTATCTTCTCCTCTATCCATCTTCTATCCGCCTCCCCCTCTCTCCCTATTTATTTCAGAACCCCCTTCCCCGCCCCCATTTCTGAAGAAGGGTCTAGGCCCGAAACGTCAGCCTTCCTGCTCTTCTGATGCTGCTTGGCCTGCTATGTTCATCCAGCTCTACACCTTGTTATCTCAGATTCTCCAGCATCTGCAGTTCCTACTATCTCTAAAATCAAGCCAAATGTGATTCACCTAACTAGTTTCGATCGTGTAAGGTATAGAGAGTTACTTAATAATTTGGCTTCAGCTTTTATGTTATTTTGTCTCTCCAAGAATATAGTTTTCAGGTAGGGTGAGTTGTGTATGTATATTGTGGTGCAAAAGACATTACAGTTCTGTGGGACAGTTTGGATGAAACAAAAGGTCTTTTTCTGTCTGACATTATTCATCATGTTTCCCTAATCCCCCTTTAAAGTTAATATAATAATCTAGAGGCTGTGTGATACCATACCCTGAGAAGTTACTTCATCCTCAGAGGTAACTTCTTCATTCCCAGATGAACTCATCAGCACAGTCACAAACTGTTTAAACTGTAGGAGATGCTTCAGAAGCCCTATATTTGCATGAAAAAACACAGAAGTGATAAAGCCTGTAAGTGTTTTTTTTAGCAAGAGCATAAAGTAACAAATAAGAGCACATTTAGATCCTATGGTACCGAGGCTGCAATGATGTCCAATCTGCTTCACTTTTCCATTGCCTCCCCATACCCTACTATTCAGAGAGAGACCATTGATCTGTCTTCCTCAGTCTTAAATACACTCAACAAGGGGAGATCCGTAAACCTCTGACAGCATCCACAGAGAGACAGCAAGCTAACATTTTGAGTCATGTAGACTGATGACTCTTCACCAGAGCTGAAGTGAAGTATGGAGGGGAAAGCATTTATGCTATAGTTTGGGGGGGGGGGGGGGTGGCATGTAGGCTGCTGGCGGAGAAAAAGATATTGATAGTTCAGGTTAAGTGATCAGAATGTGAGAAGGGCAGAACAATGGTGTTTACTGCCAGACTTGAAAGGACAGTAACTGGGATATCCCATTTGCCAACATTTGGCCCGTATCCCTTTAAACCCTTCCTATTCATATACCCATCTAGATGCCTTTTAAATGTTGTCATTGTACCAGCCTCTATCACTTCCTCTGGCAGCTCATTCCAAACATACACCACCCTCAGTGTGAAAATCTTGCCCCTTAGGTCCCTTTTAAATCTTTCCCCTCTCATCTTAAGCCTATGCCCTCTAGTTCTGGACTCTCCCATAAAGGGAAAAGACCTTGACTATTCACCCTAGCTATGCCCGTCACGATTGTATAAACCTCTATAAGGTCACCCCTCAGCCTCTTGACATTTCAGGGAAAATAGCCCCAGCCTACTCAGCCTCTCCCTATAATAACTCAAACCCTTGAACCCTGGCAACATCCTTGTAGATCTTTTCTGAACATTTTCAAGTTTCACAACATCCTTCCTATAGCTGGGAGGCCCAGAATTGAATGCAATATTCCAATAGTGGCTTAACCAATGTCCTGTACAGCCCCAATATGACCTCCCAACTCCTATACTTAATGCACTAACCAATGAAGACAAACACACAAAACACCTTCTACACTATCCTGTCTGCCTGCAACTCCACTCTCAAAGAACTATGAACCTGCAGTCCAAGGTCTCTTTGATCAGCAACATTCTCCAGGACCTTCTCATGAATCCTGCCCTGATTCATGAAATTGGTCCCAGGTATAAGGAACTTCAGGTACATGGGGACACAGGTGAAGCTAAAACTGTCCTTCTTTAAGAAGAGAAATTTAAATGCAAATTTGACAGAATTGTTAAAAAGCATGAGGGTTCTGGACAGAGTAGTCAGGAAGAAATCATTCCCAATGGTGGAAAGTTTGAAACCACAGCTATCTGATGATTGGCAAAACAAGTAATGGCAACAGGAGGACAAACATTTTATGCAGCCGGTGGACAGAATCTGGAATTTACTGCCTGGGAATATGGTAAAGACAGATTCAATCAACCTTGTAGATCTTGCAGTGAGCAAGCATAGAAACAACAGGCTGAATGGTCTCTTTTGAGCTGTGTGATTCCAATGAGATCCTAGAGAAAGATCAGAAAGAGATTGTGGGAAAGTTTGCAGGGGAGGGATACAGTGTCAGCCAATCACAGGGTCAATAAAGAGATTTTCCTGTTTAGCGTAAAGGAAATACTCTTACTACTTCTGGTCCACATCTGATACTGTGAAAACAATCACCTTATGGGTTAATCCCTCTCAAGTCTTGTAACTTGCCAGTTTCCAGGGCTCTGGAAAATCTGACGGCATTAGTTAAAAATTTAAAAAATCTTTATAAAATGGAGGCAGGCTGATAACACAAGCTCAGTGATTATATATCTCTGGACTGCTCGCCCCACCCTGCTTCTACTAAATTCAGAAGTTGAAGCGTTAGAGTTGGTTTTAACATTTCATGCCTCCCTCTGACTAAAAACCCACGCTTTCTTGTGGGTTAAAATTATCTCTCAGAATTCCCTGCTCTACAAAGTAATGTGATCTTCAACACTCACCTGAGTGAGCAGATGGAGCTTGATTCATGGGGCTTAAGATGGGGGTTGACTACACAGTCCTGGAAGGAAAGCTCACCTCCACTGGGCAGGTGCACAGTAGAGGGTGGACATTTTTGGGAGGGTAGGAGTGGGCACCCAAACCACTGCTGAGGAGACACCCACCCCACTGCCTTACAACCTTTCCTCAACTAAATCGCAAAAATGGCCTGGTCCCCTCCCCCACAGCCTACTTTCCCGCAGTAGCCATATTTTAGTGTTGACAGCCTATTATCACGGTTAATTAGCTTGCTAACAAAAATAAGAGATTTTTAATTCAGAGTGCTATAATTGAACAGAAGAATGGAAGATGCAGAGAGAAACATCAACAAAACAACAGAAGACAATATCACTGGGCGGAATCTTACAAGGTCTAAGCATGTGGTCATAGTGAGATTTGTGTCAGAATTGAATGAGGTCCATCTTGACGTCAGGGACATTTCATGCCTTTTATGCTTTTCACAAATTACATGGCAAATTTCGTCAGCAGTGGCGTGTTACTGTTTGAGGACTGTCATTGCTTGTTAAATGCCTCGCTGACAACACAAATTCACCTCATTAATATTCAGTTTTCTACCTTATTAAACTTGCCAAACAAGTGAGATATTGAGAAAAGTTGAAGTGAAAACTTGAAAGTGGCAGATTCAATTACCGGGTGTTCTGGATGACCCTCATGTTGAGCTCAAGAAAACTACAGGCCTGGGTACAATCCACATACACCAGCTGCACACACTGCTCATCCACTGATATTTCCATCCAGTGTCTGCCAATCCATCACAATCTGTATTTTTACCTCTCTGATATATTTGCAGGGCATTCTGGATGCATAGATTGGCATTGTAGGACACACTGGCAACTACCTTTGGAAAGCTGAAGAAAGAGCACTCTGCGTGCACAGATAGGGATCCAGCTAACAGATTGGTCCAATTTGCATCTCAGCACACTCACTTGATCTCCGAGTGCTTTCTCACTTAGCGCCTACCTGTTTGCTCACACCATTCATGCCTTTCCCTGCCGTAACTTTCCTCACCAATTAGCACAACTGCAAAAACAGGCAGCTTGGCTTGTTGCTCAGCAGTCCTCAGTCAAGGGGAACAATGTCATGATACAGGCCAGTGCTTCACAATTTCACTCTTGCACTATGAGCCAGCAGCTTACACAGCAAGCACCTGCATGTGCAAGCAAGCCATGCAAGCAGTCATGTCTCAAAGTCTTAGGGGAATAATCCTGGCCAAAGTCCATGGAGACACCTGTTAGTCAGAGGGTCCTGGCACAGTAAGTCAAGGGCAGCCTCCCATATCAGACCAGGGCATTGGTTATGGTCAAGCTTCCAGTTGGGGTCTGCAGTCTAGTGAGTTGGTCAAAATAAATTCTGTGCCTTAATAGCCAATCCATGGGATAGAATTAATGTGGCATGGACATGTACAGGTTCAGTCAGGAATCTGGTCAGTCCTTCAGATATGTCCACAGACACTAAGTGGAAAGGGAATAATAAGTTTGGGGAGGGGTGTGCCCATTGCCACAAGAATGGGGCTCAGTAAGATAGTCGTTGGGAATGGGGCTGCAGGCTGGAGGTGGGGGGAGGTGATGAAAGGTAACTGTGAAGGGGGAACAATAGAATCTGCAATGAGGTAGCTGGTAAACCACAACTGGGAAGGTGATCATACAAGAGGGGGCCTAATTTGTGGTCAAGAGCATGATCAGGAGCACTGTGTCTTTGGGAGATTTTGGTGGTGGGGGGGGGGGGGGGGGGGTTTGGTGGCAGCAGTGAATGATCAAACCTGACATGGTCATCTCATATGCCAGGAGCTACTGGGGCAAGGTGGACAGTGTAGATGAGTGTAGCCACATTGGATGGGACCTTGGAAGGTCTGAAGCCTATGGTATTTATAAGAAGGGGTTGCAGGAAAGGGATTTAGAGTTCAGGAATTCATTTACACATTCAAGCATAAACTGGAAGCCACTAGCCAAAGCATGTCATCGCTGCCTTCCATCATGCTGGCAATCAAAAGTGCACAACGAGGAAAAATATGGCTTTGACCAAACTTAAGTGGGCGGGGTAAGTGACTTGACCTGTTAGGGAGGGGCTAGCACCCAATGTTCCAGCTTTTAAAGCAAGACGATATTACACATGACATGTATTGTACAGGACAAAAATCTGTGGGCCATCCTATTACACCATCCCTCTGTGCATTGCACCTCCCTGCAACAGATATTGCTGAACATTGACAGTTAGACCTTTGGACACAAAGGCCACAAAAGATTAGGGATTAAAGCAAAATACTGCTGACACTGGAAATCTGAAACAAACACAGAAAACGCAGGGGAAACTCAGCAGGGAAGAGGAGGGACCATGGTATCATCATGACCAAATGCCATGTATCCATCTATACCTGCTTCTAGATGGTGCAAGAGACTCTCAGCACAGACCTCCATCCTTGGAAATTTGTCTGCAACCATGAAGTGATGTCTCATGCTGTCACCAAGCCGTTTAGGTCTAGAGAGAGACTAATAACCAGGTGAAAAGCACTGAACTTTGTACAAAAGTGCTAAAATAATATACAATCCATTATTCACCTGTGCCACCCAGCTATGTTTTAGTGTACTTTCCTGCTTCTCTAGATCGATTGGAGGGAGTGTGTTTATCAGTGGAGTCATTGGCCCAGGAGTTTTGGACAGGTGATGCCAGGGATGTTTGTTTCTGGATATGCTAGACATGCCAAGGTTCTCCTTGCCAGAAGCAAGTAGATGCTCCTCAGCTTGGACTTCCAAGGGTCAAAGGATGGGAGGCAGGTGGAAGCGGTGCCCAGTCACCTCTGGTGAATCCTCAGAAGAATTCAGAGGGGGCCTCTGTGTGGTGCCTCCTCTGTTGGGTACTTTCCAGAACTGTCCTATCTCCTTTTGAGGATGCATGCCATGTTCCTCTTTCCCCTTATCGCTATGCCTTCAGTCCTGCGGACCAATGGCTGGGGTGATGGGGTGCAGGTCTGTGGACCTCTCCAACAGATGGAGGGGGCTAGACCTGCCTCTCCATAGCATATACCAACCTGTCCACAGATGCAGATATATGGTCATATGATTTGCTGCACTCCTGCAGTTTCTGGGCAATGAGAGCCATTGCGTTATACATACATACCTTCCACTCCTGTTCCTCTCTATATAACTGTCAATGGAGTCTCTGATTTTTGACACTACAGGATCCTCTTCTGCTTGGGGCTAAGCAGGAGCCTGGTCTCCAGCAATCTTCTAGGGCCAGTTGCTTGGGGTGTTCCTTCCCCAGTCAGTTATGGAGCTGCCCCAGTGATGCATTCCAAACTTTCTAAGCCTAATGTTCCCACCAGGGTGTCAGTAACTGGGGCTGGTGTGAGGGTGTAGGAGAAAGGTTTGTTGATTCTTCCTCTGAGGCCATGACATTCTTGCCCTAAGTGGTCCAGTAGGTGATTTGTGGGGTAACGGATATATTTCTACAGACTTCATGGGGATGCTCGCTGCATTTGCAAGACACAAGCATTCTGGGCAATGGTTACAAATTGTGTTCAATGAATGAGGCTGGCCGCAGGGTTAATGGGAGAATTGCAGTGCAATGAGGAGTAGACAGTACTCAGTAGAGAGGACATTAATCTTTCTGCAACGTTGCAGTTGCAACATTCCACTCTGCCCTTGTGATTGAGAGGGCGAGAGAGAGACAGAAAGCAATTGAGAGTGAGTGAGTGAGTGTGAGTGTGAGTGTGTGTGTGTGTGTGTGAGAAGGTATTGTAGGCGATAGTTGGAGTGGCAGAGCATAAATCTCAATGGAGATGGGTGCAGTAGAAGGCACTAAGCGGGTGTCAGGTAGCAGAGAGAAGAGTGTGGCATTTACCCCTGATACAATGGGGAAGATCACGGACTTTCTAATAGTACTGCTAGCCATTCCTCCACACTGGAGACAGCGCTGACCCAGGTGGTGATCTGCAAACAGGCTGCCAGGAACTGAAAGCAAGGCATCCACTGCCTATCCTACAGGAACAGAATGCCTTCTTTCACCATCCCCTCAAACAGGAGCCTGTTGAAAAATGATGGTGCCAACTGCCATTTATCTAGTATGTTTAGATTCCATCCATCAACATATAGGGCAGCAGCAGAATGCCAGTGTTCAACCAGATGGATAGTTGCCTTTTAAAGATGTTGTGCACGCAAGGGTAGCCAGTCTTTCGGTAGAGATCTGCTGAGAGGCCAGTTGGTCTCGGAACGGCGCATTGCAAGATGGACTGGAGTTGGATGTGAGGGATGCTATGGAGCAGTGTACATAGTTAATGCCGTGAGTGTTGTAGGATACAGCGAGAGAACTCGCTAGGCCTTGTTGTGGAAAACCCTCCAGTAAAAACTGACACAACTCAGCCGTAGCCAAAAAAAAAAGCAGGATTCAGCCCATCAAATGTTGCATTATTGATTAAGAATCTAAAATAGGCACAGAAGAAAGTTTGTGAATGAAAAACAAAATCATTTCACAAGTCAAGCAAAAACGCATGAAAACTAATAGTCAAAACTACTTTATGGAACTACACAATCAGACATAAAAGTATCACACACTGCAAAGCACGGCACACATACCAAGGGAGTTTACTTGCAGTTCTTTGGTCTGTGCAGCCTCCATAACTGATACAAAGAGTTTACAAACTCTTTCATTGAAGTATGTGGCTAACTTCTCTGCGGTAGAAGGGTAACTATACAACGTGCAGAAAATATAACACACTGATGCTTTCACTGCTTCATCAGGATAAACCAGAGCAACTCTCATATGGTCCAGGAGTATTGCTAAAAATAAAGAAAAACAAAGCAAAAAAAAGCTGTAAACTGAAACAATTCTTCATTTGAAGTAATTTCAGTTAAATCTTCCTCCCATTCACATTTTTAGTAGAATGTACAGCATAGCAACAATTGGTATTTATATACAAGGTTCCTCTAAGCTTTTCATAACTGTCCATATACTGCCACTCTTTCCACCCACGCTTATCTAGCTTTCCCTTGAATGCATCAATGTTACGTTACTGTTCACCTATTTGATTTTTATTCTTTCATGGGATATGCTGGCAAGGATGGTAATTGTTGGCTTAACCACTCTTGAACTGAGTGGTCTGCTTGTCAATTTCAGAGAGTCAACCACATTGCTGAAAGTGTGGAGTTACATACAGGTCAGGTCGGTATGGATGGCAGATTTCCTTCCCTAAAAATATTACTGAACCAAATGGATTTTTATAACATCTGTGACACTTGTTGTGATCAGCATTACTACAATTACCTTCACATTTAGTGTGATAATTGATTGAATTTAGATTTCAACAGTTGCTGTGTTGGGTCTTGAACTCATAACCAAAGCATTAAGTTTTTGATTTTTATTCCAACAATATTATCAAAACTCCAAATCTCCCTCCAATCCCTCTCTGACCTCCAACACACAAACTAACGAAGCTCTTTGTTTTGGGAGGATGAAAAATGTTCTGCACTATCAGCGGGAAGAAATTGCAGAATGCACAAATGCAAGGAGGCCAGCACCCAGGATGTGAATATAACACTCAAAGATCTCATTAAGGTAAGATTATGGCCCTCAAAGTTCTCCTCACAGTTGCACCACAGTCTTACTAATAACAGTATTCATGAAAATGCCCTCAGCCACTTCCTTCCAAGCTCTTACAATTGCTGCAAACTTCCTTCTCTTCATATCCATACACAATATTTTTTGATCCTTTGTTTTGACAGATCACATCTTTATCCTAAAGATGCAAAGGCAGAGTCAAGGCTATAACACTGAAGGAGACATCATATAGGATCTGTTAATTCTTAATCATGTTTGCCCCTCTGATTGCTACCTCATCCCACACTAGAAATGACAAGTTTCTCACTCTTAGCCTACCAGTAACACAAGCTAACCTTGTCCCCTTTCACGTCAGGCACTGAGAATGGGACTTTGTTGCGCATGTACATAGATCCTTGAAGACAGAAGGATAGGTGAATATGGTGGTTCAGAAGGCATATAGGATACTTGCCTTTATTAGTCAGGCCAGAGAATATAAGAGCATGGAGGTTATGATGAAGCTGCAGAGGACATTGATTAGGCTACAGTTGGATTACTGTGTGCTGTTCTAGTCGCCACAGTATAAGAAGGATGTGACTGCACTAGGAAAGGTGTTGACGAAATTCACCAGGAAGTTGATTGGGCAGGGATGATTCCACTATGAAGCAAACCTAGATAAACTGGGATTTGTTTTCTTTGGTGCAAGGCAGATGAGGGAGGGGATCTAATTGAGGTCTCCAAAATTAGGAGGAGCATGGATAGGGTCAACTGCAATAAACCTTTCCTCATAGCTGAGGAGTCAATTAGCAGGGGCTATAGATTTAAAGTAAGGGTTAGGACATTTCGAGAGGATTTAAGGAATAATTTTTGTACCCAGAGTGTGGCGAGAATCTGGAATTCACTGCTGGATAGGGTGGGAGCCGTCACAACATTTAAGAGTATTTAGATGAACAACTGAAATTTCATAGCATGCAAGGCTATGGACCAAGTACTAGGAAATGAGATTAGCGTAGATAGGGATAGCAAGAACTGCAGATGCTGGATTCAGAGATAACACAGTGTGGAGCTGGAGGAACACAGTAGGCCAAGTAGTATCAGAGGAGCAGGAAAGTTGACGTTTTGGGTCGGGACCCTTCTTCAGTTGACTCGAAACGTCAACTTTCCTGCACCTCTGAGGCTGCCTGGCCTGCTATGTTCCTCTAGCTCCACACTGTGTTATCTTAGAGTAGGTGGGTACTTGATTACATGCGTGGACACGATAGGCCTCTTTCCATGCTGCTACACTCTACATTTCTTATGTACATTTTGTGAAGAGATTCTGGGGGTAGGCTCAAGTTGGGGCATCTGCATGGCACTGCAATGGAGACAGAGAACTCCAATTTCAATCATGTCATTGGGAGTCCCAACATTCCTACAGCAGCATGACAGGCTGTTGAAGTTTTTTGTCACAGCTGAAGAACACAGGCTTTTTCAGGACACCTACAGAGATTGTGAGAAAAGGAGATCAACAGAACAATTAGTGTGCAAAAAATCCAATAATTTGATCAGAGGCAGTTGAAGGTTGTTATTTTCAGTCTGCTGTTCAGTCATTGATTCAGAAGCAGGAAAAGTGACTCCAGGCAGCAGAAGTGATGGTGTTATCAGTTTCCCAGCAGTCAAGTCTTCCAGGAGATGACAAAGTAGTGGAATGTGACTAGCTGTATACTGGGAAAAAAATAGGAGTTGGGCCTTGGGAGCCACTGACAGTTCGGTGCAACTGAGAGTGACAGTGAAAGAGACCCATAAGCAGTATTTATTTGATGCAGCTGAGAAAATTTCGAGCTTGGAAGAAATCTAGCAGCAGTTGCAGCTTACTGAAGCTAGCCGTCTGCAAAGGAGCTGGAATTATGCTTAACAGTAGATGCAACCTTTGGAATCCAGTGGGAGCAATTTCAGAAGAGACTGAACCACCAGGATGTGAGCAGTCACTCAGGCAGTCCATGACCGAACAACTTTTGAGGAGTTTTAAGATTTTCGAAAGTAAACAGATGGAACCTCTTGTAAAGAAAACAAAGTTTTAATGAGGTTCACTTACAGGGAATCACTAACATCTTGGTTGATTGTTGAGAGAGCTGTGGGATCTGTCTTGACAACATCTGCTACCTAATGTGCTCTGTCCGGTGTTTAACTGCAGTTTGTTTATTAGTTCATATTATTTTGTTTATTTGTTCACGATATGTGGGCAGTGGTGGCTAGGCCAGCATTTATTGACCATTGGAGTTAACCACACTGCGGTGTGTCTGGAGTCAGACTTAGGTCAGACCAGGTAAAGACAGCTGTGGTAGTGTAAAATTCTTAACTTTAATAACTGTTCATAGATTGAAAGAAGCAGCAATAACTCTATCTGGAATAAACTACTTAAGGACAAGGACAAACTTATACTGGAATTGAAAGCAATTAGCCGCCTCTAGGAATAGAAGGAGTCAAGACTACATAAACAAAACTGTTTTGACACCTGCTTGATAACTGGCTGCTTTATGCCACAAAGACAAATGACTGCACTGCAGAAGAATTTAAGGAGTTAATCACAGGAAAGCTATGTCTTCAAACAGACTGGCTAATGCCAAATGTAACAAGGGAACAAAAAGCTACTTCTGATAAGAAGGAAAGCTGTAGACTCAATGGTTCCAAAAGAATAATCAATAATTTGGATTAAAGAATCTGAAAAATCATCGATAATGTTACACCATAGAACAGAAGGTTAAGAAACTGTATATGACTTCAACACCAGAACTCTTCTTCAGCAGAACCTGTAGAACAAAAACGTAGAACAAGAATCAAACCCTGGACATCAGAGACAAACGCTGCTACTTGGAATCATAGCTAAATTCCACCAATAATCGGGTAATAACCAAATTGAGTTGTGAGGCTTAAATTGTTTACTTGAGGGATCTTATTTTGGTTACTACATGCAACAAAGTTTAAATAATTGTTTTAGTATTTGATTGTGAGATTTCTAAGTGGCTGAATTAAGGGTAGCTTGTGGCGATTTACAACATAGCAGATTTACTTCCTTAAGATAATAGTGAATGGTTTTTTACAAATATTGACAGTGGTTATATGGTGTCACTAGGCTAGCTTTTAATTCCAGATTTACTTTTATTGAATTCAAATTTCACCATCTGCCATGACAGAGATTTGAATTCATGTCGCCAGAGCAGTCCAGTGGCATTACCACAACATCACCATCTCCACTGCTAATTCTGGCTGTTAAAGTTATTTATATAGCGGATTATTTTCCCATTCTAACCTTATAAAGTTTATTATTTGTTCAAAACCATGGAATCTTGAGGCTTTTTTCCCTTACCAAGTACCCAGTATTTCAAATTTTGTCTATTTTAAACAAAGTCACTGGTGCCTAACAGATTATAACATAATTTGGCAATCTTGCCTGGGATTGTAATGATAAATCATTATCTGTGGAGGAAGGAGAGATAAGCTGTCTGCAAGATGTACCTTCACACAATCTGCAGGGTGATTCTTCCTCAATCCTAGGTAGAGTGCAAGCATGCTTCTGAGTTTATGCATTAGGTGCCTGACACTGATCCTCAGTTTTCCATTTCTTTTCTCCTGAGGACTATGGGAGATGGTGTATGGACCTGACAACTATCCCCTTACCCCAAAAATTTCCTCCAGGTACTCCTGAACTTCCTCCAGTGAAGGGATGATATCCAGTAGTATGAAATCTTTAATGGATGGTCATCTTTAGTCTCGAAACTGCGGCTTACCAGGTCACAAAACCCAATGTCATCATTTTTACTGAAAATCACTCTGCAGAATCTAGCTGCATCTTCTGGGCCCCCTCCAACTTGTAAATGTCCGTCTTTGAAATGAGGCTAGAGATGCCTCCTCTAATCAGTCCAGTGTCCACAACTGTAGCAAGTTGAAGGACTCAGGTGCATTCTTAGCTAGAGGTAAACAATTTTGTCACGAAAACATACATGGGTATATCCTATTTTGCCAAATTTCATGCTCACTGTAGAGCAAGTCCTTATTGTTATACATATAGCTGACTCTCTTTCTGAAGGAACCTATCCCATTCTACCAGGCAAAAAGAAAACAAAAAAAACGCAGATGCTGGAAATCAGAAACAAAAACAGAAATTGATGGATAAACTCAGCAGGTCTAGCAGCATCTGTGCAGGGAAAACAGAGTTAATGCTTCAGGTCCAATGACCCCTTACTCAGAACTCTGAATTCTATTGAGTCCCTTAAGCCTGCTCCACCACTCAATAAGATCGTGGCCGACCTGATTGTTAGCTAAAATCCATATTTCTGTTTGAAACCCTTTCATCCCCTTGCTTAACAAGAATCTACCTACCTTTACCTTAAAAATGTTTGAGGACTCTTCTTTAACCACTTTTTCAGGAAGAGAGATTCAAAAGCTTATGACCCTCAGAGAAAATAGTTCACCTCATATTTTAAGTGGCCACCCCTTATTTTTAAGATAGTAACACTCTAGTTCTGCATTCTCCTACATAAGGAGTCATCTTCTCCACATCCACACTGTTAAGACCTCTTAAGATCAATAATGTTTCAGTCAAGTAACCACTTACTCTTCTAAATTCCAGTAAATACAAGCCTAGACTGCCCAACCTTCCTTCATAAGACAACGATTGCCTCCCCCCACCCACCCTAAAATTTCAGATTCAGACTAGTAAGGGTTCTCTGAACTGCTTCCAACATACTTACATCCTTCCTTAAATAAGCTGCACAGTAGTCCAAAGGTGGTCCAACAGTGCCCTGAAGTACAACCTCACTACTTTTGTATTTAACTGCCCTCGCAATAAACAGTATAATTCTATAAGCCTTCCTCATTACATGCTGCATACCAACCTTTTGTAATCCATACACAAGGACACCCAGATCCCTCACATCTCAATCTCTTACCATTTATATAATTTGCCTTTTTTTGTTCTTCCTGCCAGAATGGACATTCTCTCACTTAAACTCCATTTGCCACATCTTGCCCCACTCACTCTATTTATTGACATATTTTTGTAACCTACTTATGTTCTCTTCACAGCTTACTTTCCTACTTATCGTTGTAAATTTGGCAACCATACCTTCTGTTCCTGCATCTAAGTCATTTATATAAATTGTAAACAGTTAAAGCCCAAATACCAATCACTGTGGCTTACCACTTGTTACATCTTGCCACCCTGAAAAAGACCTATCTATGCTTTGGGTCTAGGCCCGAAACGTCAGCCTCTCTGCTCCTATGATGCTGCTTGGCCTGCTGTGTTCATCCAGCCCTGCACCTTGTTGTCTCCCATGCTTTCTCTATGCTTTCTTTCAATTTTCTACCCATGCCAATATGCTACCCCCACATCATGCACTTTTATTTTCCACAATAACCATCAACAACCATGTTATCAAGTGCCTTTCTGAAATCTCAATCTCTATTTTTAGTCCTTGGGTTATCCTCCATTTCTGGTTACATATTCTACTGAGAAGATAGACCAATATTCATTCAGTGTATATGTCCCTTCACCTTCATCCACAGCACGTTACCTCCTCAAATAACTCCCATAGATTGGTCAAATATGATTTCTCTTCCACAAAACTATACTGCCTCTCCCTGATTACCGTGAACTTATTGAAGTGCCTTGCTATTACTTCTTTAATAATAACTTCTAGCATTTTCCTCATGACAGATGCTAAGCTAAGTGACCAGTAGTTATAGAGTCGTACAGCATGGAAACAGACGTTGCGATCCAACTCATCCATGCCAACCAAGTTTCCCAAACTGAAATAGTCCCACGTGCTTGTGTTTGGCTCATATTCACCTAAACATTTCCTATTCATGTACCTGTCCAAATTGTGTCTTTTAAATATTGTAACTGTACCTGCATCTACCACTTCCTCTGCCAGTTCATTCCACATACGAACCACCCAATGTGAAAAACTTGCCCCTCAGATCCCTTTTAAATCTTTCTCCTCTCCTCTCACCTTAAAAGTATGCCCCCAAGTTTTGAACTCCCCCATCCTAGTGAAAAGGCTTTTGCTATTCACCTTATCTATGCCCCTCATGGTTTTATAAATCCGGAAACCTCCTACACTCCAGTGAAAAAAGTCCCAGCCTATCAAGCCTTTCTGAGGAAGTAACCAAAAAGATTGATACGGGTAGAACAGTAGACGTTGTTTACATGTACTTTAGTAAATCCTTTGACAAGGTTCTGCATGTAGACTTCTTAGTAAGGTTAGATCACATGGGATTCAGGATGATCTTGCCATTTGGATATAAAATTGGATTGATGGTGGGAAACAGAAGTTGATGGTGGAGATAACACAGTGTGGAGCTGGAGGAACACAGTAGGCCAGGCAGCATCAGAGGAGCAGGAAAGTTGACGTTTCGGGTCGGGATCCTTCTTCATGGTGGAGGATTGTTTGTCACACTGGAGGCCTGTGACTAGTGGAGTTCCACAAGCATCGGTACTGGGTCCACATTTATATAACTGATTTGGATGAGAATATAGGAGGCATGGTTAACAAGTTTGCAGATGATAGCAAACTTGGTGGTATAGTGGACAGTAATAGAGTGATAGAGTCCTACAGCATGGAGACGGGCCCTTCGGCCCAAACGGGTCCATGCAATCAAAAATGTCCATCCACACTAACCCCATTTCCCTGCACTCGGCCCATATGCTCTAAACCTTTCCTATCCATGTATTCACCCAAATGCTTTTTAAACGTTTTTAATGTACCCGCCTCAACCACTTCCGCTGGCAGCTCATTCCATATGCATACAACTCTCAGCTTAGAAAAGGTGCCCCTCTGGTTCCCATGTATTCTTTCCCCTCTTACCATACACTGATGCCCTCTAGTCCTCGATTCCCCAACCATGGGAAAAAGACTGAGTGCAGTCACCCTGTCCATGCCTCTCATGATGTTATACATTTCTATAAGAACACCCCTCAGTTTCCTACACTCGAAAGAAAGAAGTCCTGGCTTATCCAATCTCTCCTTATAACTCAGTCCCTTCAGTCCTGGCAACATCCTTGTAAATTTTTTCTGTACTCTTTCAAGTATAATAACATTGTTCGTTTAGCAAGGTGACCAAAACTGAACACAATATTCCAAGTGCAACCTCACCAACGTCCTGTACAACTGCAACATAACTTCCCAACTTCTATATTCAATCCCCTGACTAATAAAGGCCAGTGGTACAAAAGCCTTCTTCACTGCTCTGTTTACCTGTGACTCCACTTTCAGAGAACCGTGCACCTGAACTCCTAAGTCCCTCTATTCCACTACACTCTATAAGGCCCTACCATTCACCGTGAAACTCCTACCTTGATTTGACTTTCCAAAAAGCAACACTTCACACATCTATATTAAACTCTATTTGCCATTTCTCAGTTCACTTTGCCAGCCGATCAAGATGCTGCTGCAATTTCTGATAACCTTCCTCACTGTTCACGATATCTCCTACTTTAGTGTCATCCGCAAATTTATTACTCATACTGTGTACATTCTCATCCAAATTATTGACATCGATTACAAACAGCAATGGGCCCAGCATGGACCCCTGAGGCACAACATTAGTCACAGGCCTCCAGTCTGACAAGCATCCTTCCACAATTACTCTCTGCTTCCTACCATCAAGCCAATTGTGTATCCAATTTGCCAACTCTCCCTTGATTCCATGCGATCTAACCTTCTAGAGCAGCCTACCATGTGGAACTTTACCAAAGGCCTGACTGAAATCCATACAGACCATGTCTACCACCCTGCCCTCAACACCTTCCTGGTCACTTCATCAAAGAACTCTAACAGATTTGTAAGGCATGATCTCCCTTGCATGAAGACATGCCGACTACTCCTGATCAAACTCTGTCTTTCTAACTGCATGTATATCTTTCCCCCAGAATCTTCTCAAGTAACTTACCTACCACAGACGTTAAGCTTACTGGTCTGTAATTCCCAGGTTTTCTTTGCAGCCCTCTTTGAATAAAGGCACAACATTCGCCCGGGACCTCACCCGTGGCCAACAATGATGCAAATATATCAGCAAGGGCCCCCAGAATTCCTTCTCTAGCCTCTTGCAGGGTTCTTGGATATACCTGATTGGGACCAGGGGATTTATCCACCTTCATACATTCTAACACTTCCAACACCTCCTCTACTGTGATATGGACTGTCCCCAAAATATCGCCATTAACTTCCCCAAGTTCCCAAGTCTTCATGTCTTTCTCCATGGTAAACACAAAGGAGAAATATTTATTGAGGACCTCACCTATCTCCTTGGTTCCACACATACATGCTCACTTTGGTCATTGAGGGGTTCTATTCTCTCTCTAGTTATTCTTTTTCCTTTAATATTTTTAATGAATCTCTTTAGGTTCACCCTAATCTTCTCAGTCTTCACCCTAATCTATCTCATGCTGCCTTTTGCCCTCCTAATTCCCTTCTTCAGTAAAATCTTGTATCCCCATATACTTCCAGACATTCCTTTGATCCCAGCTGCCTGTTCCTGAGCCATGCCTCTGTTTTTCTGGCCAGAGCCTCAATATCTCGTCATACAGGGTTCCCTACTCCTGCCAACCTTGCCCTTCACCCTCACAGGAACATATAGACCTTGAACTCTAGCTATCACACTTTTAAAGGGCTCCCACTTCCCAGTCCCTTTGCCTGCAAACAAACTACACCAAACAACCCATGCAGGCTCCTGTCTAATTCCATCAAAATTCGCCTTGCCCTAATAAAGAACTTCAATCTGTGGACCAGTTTTGCCCTTCTCCATATTTTAGAATTAGTAGAACTATGGTCACTGGTCCCAAAGTGCTCCCCACTGTCATCTCAGTCACCTGTCCTGCCCTATTTCTCAAGTGTAGGTTGAGTTTTTCCCCTTCCCGAGTAGGACCCTCTATACAATGCTTGAGAAAACTTTTCTGAACACATTTAACAAATTCCACCCTATCTAAGCCCTTAATACTACGGCAGTCCCAGTGTATGTTAGGAAAATTAAAATCTCCCACTATGACAACCCTATTTCTCCTGTAAGTCTCCGCAATCTCCCTGCATATTTGTTCCTCTAGTTACCATTGACTAGTTGGGAACCTACAGCACGTCCCCATTCCCTCATTTCTTAGCTCCACCTACAAAGCCTCACTGGATGATCCCTCAGTTATTTCACCGCTGGCTACTGCTGTGATACTCCCTTTAATCAAAAATGCAACTCCCCCTCCCCTCTTTCCTACCTAAAGCACCTGTACCCTGGCACATTAAGCTGCCAGTCTTATCCCTCTGTAATTTTTTTTAAACATAGAATCCCTTCAGTATGGAAACAGGCCAGTTTACACTGGCCCTCCCTACAAAAAGCATCCCACCCAGACTTACACCCTTACCCTATCCTGTAAACCTACAAATCCCCTGGCAAATCACTTGTGCAACTTATCACAGCCAATGCACCTAAACTGTGGGAGGAAACCCACACAGACAAGGGGTGAATGTGCCCAATATTGGAACTGAACCCTGGTCCCTGGAGCTGTGAGGCAGCATTGCTAACCATCGGGCCACCACACCCCTTGCAGTGAAAAAGATTATCTAATATTACAAAAATGGTCTTGATCAATGAGATCAATGGGTTGAGGAGTAGCAGATGGATTTGAATTTGGATAAATGTGAGGTATTGCATTTTGATAAAACAGGGCAAGACTTATACAATTAATGGTAGTGAGCTGGGTAGTGTTGTAAAACAGAGGGACCTGAATTTGAGTACATAATTCTTTGAAATCTGCGTCAGGTAGACAGGGTGATCAAGAAGGCATTTAACACACTTGCCTTCATTGCTCAGACCTTTGAATTTGGGGTTGGGATGTCATGTTGAGTTGTACGGGACATTGATGAGGTTTCTTCTGGAGTACTGTGTCCAGTTTCTGGTTGCTCTGCTATAGGAAGAGTATTATTAAATAGGAGACAGTCAGAAAAGATTTACCAGGATGTTGCCAGGAATGGCTGTTTATATAAGCTGGGATTTTTTTCACTGGAGCCTTGGAGGTTGAGAGGCGACCTTATAGAGGTTTATAAAATCATAACAGGCATAGATAAAGTGAATAGCAAGTGTCTTTTCCCTAGGGTGGGGGAGTTCAAAACCAGGGGACATATTTTGAAGGTGAGAGGAGAAACATTTAAAAAGGACACGAGGGGCAACTTTTTTTCCCCACAAAGTGTGGTTCATGTGTGGAATGAACTGCCAGAGGAAGTGCTGGATGCAGGTACAGTTACAACATTTAATAGGCAGATATTTGGATAAGTACATGAATAGCATAGGTGTGGAGGGATATGGGTCAAACACAGGCAAGTGGGACTGGTTTAGTTTGGGAACATGATCAGCATGGACTAGTTGCACCGAAGGGTCCATTTCCATATTGTATGACTTTATGACTGTCCCTTTAACTCAAACCCTCCAGTCCTGGTAACATCATTGTAAAACTTTTCTGCACCCTCTCTAAATTAACAATATCCTTCCCGTAGCAGGGGGGCGACCAGCACTGTGCACAGTGCGCCAAAAGTTTTTTTGCTTTCTGTCTGCTATCTTTGGAATAAACGATATTATTCCAAATAATAATATTTGGAATATTATTCACTGTCTTCCACTTGAATGGAGCCATCCTTGAATGGAGTGTTTTTGAAAATTGGAACTAATGCATGAACCACCTCTCTAGCTGCTTCTTTTAAGAGGCTAAGATGAAGTGCAACAGGACTCAGGCATGTGTCAGCCCACAGCTTTAAAATTTTTACTTCGTACTATTTCTCTGGTGATTGTGGTTTTCTTAAGTTCCTCCCTCCATTCCATTTCCTGATTTATCATTCCATCTGGAATGTTAGTTGTATCCTTTGTGGTGAAGACCGATACAAAATACCTGTTCAACTTAGCTGCCATTTTCTTAATTCCCACTTTTGATTTTCCGATCTCTCATTTTGTAATCCTCATTTTGCTAACTCTTTTCCTCTTCAAATATTTAGAGAAACTCTTACCGTATGTTTTTATGTTTGGTTAGCTTTCTCTCATACTTTAATTTTTTTCCTCTTTATTGATTTTGTGGTCATTCTTTGCCATCAAACTTAATCTCACTTTGCAGCTCTTGGTCTGTTGCCTTGTAGGTTTTGGCCACTGAAGTGGATATCCAGATATTTAATTTAAAAGTGAGGACTGTTTTGGCCTCTCCCATCGTTTCAGGCTGAGTTCCAGACACACACCAACTTCTGGGAGCAAATTACTTCTCCTAATTCTCCAAGAATCCAGTGTTGTGTTTTACCCACCATTTCTAGTTAAATGGTATCTGAAAAGAAACCGAAGAGGAAGACGGAATTAGCGGGTGGAGGCGGAAGGAAGAAGAGCGGGAAGAACCAGTTACTATGATCCACATTAGGACCAAAGCTGGGAAAGGAAGGAAGGAGGTCCTGCTCAGGGAATATCAAAAGTCAGGAACTAAATTCAAAAATAAGGCCTCATGATTACTATCCAAACCATGAGTTAACTAACAAATAAAGAAAGTGAATGCTTGGCTGAAAGACTTGTGTGAGAACAAAGGATTCCATTTCATGGGATAGGAGCACAGGTAATGGGGGTGGAAGAATCCATCTGTACTGTTGTGCAATGCTGCACCTGAACTAGATGAGAGCAGTGTCCTTGTGAGATAGAACTTTAGATAAATTATAAAGGGGAGAAATATGGTAAAAATAACAGTACCCAGAAAATAACAGAAATAACTGAACACAGCAAAGGATAAACCAAAGAAAGCGACAAAACAAAGTTGACATGACCAGTCAACAGACAGTTCTAAAACAGTGTAGTGACTGGAAGCAGGTGGTTCTTGTTGACTACAAAAGCCTTCATTGGGGTTGTTAACCTGGGTCAATCAGGAAGCCCTGGCTGACCAATATGAAAAGGGGATTAGATTCCCCTCAGTCCAGGGGACTGATTCCAAGTTGGCTGGCCATAGCCAGTGTACCTTACATAAGTAAACAAAGGGTGACTTGGTGTTGGGACAATGGCCTCTATGCAGCTGTTTCAAGCTGGTAAAAACAAAAGGGACTAGGAAGTCAAATTAAACTGCTTATACACAGCATGAAAATAAAATTGAGGAACTCAAAGCAAGGAGTAAGGAACTAAACATAGCAGGAATAACTGAAAAAAGCTAGAGGTGCAGGACTAGCAAAGGTTTCTGATAATTATTGTAGGTTGTATCAGAAAGGGTATAGAAGGAGCGTGTGGCTTATCTGCCAAAAAAAGCAAACTAACAGAAGGTTAAAACAAAAACCAAATGAACTGAATTAAGAGATAAGGGATCAATCATGTTAATAGTGATACACTGCAAACCACCTAATGGTGAAAATGAATTTTAAGGACAAATAGATATGCAAATGAAACAGAACACAGAATAACCTTAGTAAATTTTAACTACCCCAAACTAAACTGACAAGATGGTTTGACAAAAAGTAACAAGAATAAAGTTATCATAAATGTGTGAGGGACTCCTTTTCTTCTTCAATGTAAGGACTGAGAGTCCTCATTTAGAGTCATCCCATTAAAAGTTGTTTCACTTTAACTGTGTGCTGTTAGTCAAGATCTCATTAAGCTTAGCCAGATTCACTTTACCTTTCTCCATGTTTGACATTACAAGAGCGGAACCAAGGCACTAGTGCCCAAATCCTGCACCAGATAGCCTTTATTCAGCTGGCTACAGATTGCCTGCTGGAGCAATTGCTTGTTTCTGGCCATGATGCAGCTGCTGCTAGATAGCACCTTTTTGAGAAGCCAGAGAGCTCTATTTTTGCTGGTTGCTAGTGTCTTCAAGATCCATGCAGTCAGAATGGAGATGTCCCAATTAGCTGCCTGCAGGACCTTGGCCTTCTATCCCACCCTCCTTGGCAGCAAGATGTTGGATGTTGGGCATTACTGAGCTGAGAGAGCTACAAGATCACAAGTCAGAGGGTCATGAGGGGGAAGGATATGCATCAAACAGGAGGATCAGGAAGCAAGATCAGCAGTGGACGGGAAGAATTGAAGTGGAAAATTAAATTTTAAAGTAAAAGACATTTTGTTTTAAAAGTTATTTTTGTTACTGCTTTAGGGCTTTAGCAAAGTAAACTATTTCTACTCACAATGAATAATGTTTTCATGTTTTTCTGCTAAGCAAGATTCTACCAATCCTAACCACTGTTTTAACATTAATTCCAATGGGAACCTATATATCCCTTAAAGTTACACTTCTCAGGAGCGCAACCACAGCTTGAAGTAAGGACTTCCTGTATTAAAAATAATTCACGACAGGGAGAACCATTGGGTCTTTTATTGCGAAATTAAGCAGAACAGATGAGAGATGTAACCATGGTGAAACGTCTAGGCAACAGCAATTACAAAATAATAAGGCTTATGATAGAATAAGTCAAAAACAGAAAAAGCTACTTTTAAGGTGAACAAGGAACCAGGAAAAATAAAGTAGAATAATGCTGAACACACATAAAACCACGATTAATAGAATCTAGAAGAAATATATCCTACTAAAGGGCAATAAGAGCCAGCAATGAAATTCCATGGATGAGTAAAGAAATAATGCCATTTGTTAATACAGAACTTGGACACTGCTAAAAAGAGTTGCCAAAGCTTCCATCTTGCATTTATAGAGTCAAAGAGTCATACAGCACAGAAACAGACCCTTCGATCCAATTAGTCCATGCCGAACATAATCCCAAACTAAACTTGCCCAACCTGCCTGCTCCTGGCCAGTATCCCTCCAAACCTTTCCTATTCATATATCCAAACCAAATGTCTTTTAAATGTGGTAATTGTACCCGCATCCACCACTTCCTCAGGAAGTTCATTCCACGCACGAACTACTCACTGTGTAGAAAATTTGCTTCTTTTGTCTTTTTTAAATCTCTCTTCTCTTCACCTTAAAAATGTAGCTCCTACTCTTGAAATCTCCCAGTCAAAGGAAAAGATAACTACCACTAACTCTATCCATGCCGCTCATGATTTTATAGACTTCTATCGGGTCACCTCTCAAGCTAGTAAGCTCCAGTGAAAATGGTCCAGCCTTTCTTTATAACTCTTAACCTTCCATACCCGACAACATCCTGGTAAATCTCTTCTGAACCCTCTCCAGCTTGATAATATCCTTCCTATAATTGGGTGACCAGAACTGCGCACAGTATTCCAGAAGAGTCCTCACCAACGTCCTGTACAATCTCAACATGACTTCCCAACTCCCATACGCAAAGAACTGAGCAATGAAGGCAAGCCAAATGCCCTTTTAACCACCCTGTCTTTATGTGTCGAAACTTCAAACAATTATGTACCTGCACCCCTAGGTTCCTCTGTTCTACAACACTATCCTTAATTGTATAAGTCCTACCCTTGTTTTTTGTACCAAAATGTAATACTTCACATTTATCCAGATTGACCTCTGTCATCTTTCAGCCCATTGACCCATTTGATCAAGATCCCTTTGTAATCGTAGAAAACCTTGTTCACTGTCTACTATGTCATTTATCAGAATGAATGCAGAATGACAAATTTCAAACAATCGTAACTATTTTTCCTACAGGAGAAAAAAGTGCTGATTGATTGGGCAAGGCACTGTCATTGAGAAGGCATCGAGGGATGTCAGGTTCATCAAGCTCCTGGCTAATTTAGAAAAAAATACAAGACTTGAATTCTTTTTGTTTGCAGAGAACACAAATACTTAGTACATAAATGACAAAGGAGAGGAAGACAGATAGGATTGTACAAAGGTTGGAGGGAAATTCATCAAAAAATGAAAGATAGAGAGAAACAAGTAAAGTATGAAGGGTTTTAATGAGAGTTAGTAAAATAGTCTGCAGACAGATCAATTGCATAAGAAAAACCAGGATAGAGATAGGGGTCCATAAGGGTTACATACATCAAGCCCACAGGTAATAACGGTACAACAGCAGTGAATTCAATTACTTTGCCTTGGTATTTAGTAGGGAGACTTATTTAGTAGGCATGACATTAAAAAGAGATCAAAAAAGCTGTTAGAACATAGAAATGGGAGATAATTGATAAACTAATCAAACATAGACAGCATGGCATCCAGGGAACAGAGCAGAGATAAAGTGCTTATATGTCAAAATTTATTAGAAATCAGAATAGTGCCAGAAGGCTTGGAGACAACTATTGTGGTTCCTATACTTAAAAAGGCTGACAAAACAAATCCAGGGAAGCACAGATTAATCAGTTTAATACAAATGGTAAGAAGCATAATCCAATCCTTAATCAAAAGTGTAATAGAAAAACACTTCAGGGAGGGGGAGAAACAAATTGACTACATTTGTTGGGCCATATAAGGACAATGTTGCACGATTAATCTGTGCCTGGTTGAGCCGCAGCAGGCAGCACACAAATAAGGCCACCAACAATCAAATCTGATGTCACATATTCATAGCCTCAATGCAGTGTTATGATCCCAGCTGACAGAAATGCTGGACAGGTTAGATCCCAGAACGAAATCTTGCTTGATTGACCATAAGTTTCATTTTTAATTTGTTTCCTATGTCACTTAGCATATTCACAAGCCTACGTACTTTTAACGAAGGATCATAAAAGCTTATTATATCAAAATAAAAGCACACCGTTACACTGTATAAAAGCTATTTGAAATGGTCTTGCGACAATTATCAGGAAGAACGGTCTAACCCTTTAAACACCAACAACTACTTCACAGACTCTCAAACCTCAGTGAAGGATCATACATCTCAAAGGTAAAGCTCCCTTTTCGGCCGGTACGGTTTTAATTGGTCTCCTTTCAGCATATTTCTGCATTCACTCAATACTCCTAAAAAAATTTAAAGTGTCTTCCTGAGACTCATGAACAAGCTAACTCAGTTCACTTACTTCTGGACTCAGTTCCTTCACAGGTCTTCAGCAGCCCTGTAGGATGTCTTTCATGTGACACCTCCACAGCCTTCTGCTTCTGCAGTTTTCTTCTAAGCAACTCAGGACATTTATCCCCATCCCCTGGTTACTTAAACTGCTAATAACAGCTCCTATGTTATTAGAAATCTCTTCTCTCAATGAACTTGCACAATGCCCAACCTCTTTTGAATTGTTCTGACTTTATATTACTGGACTCCTGTTAGGGAACAGAAAGTGTTTTTTTTCCCTCTTTTACTCCCTTTATCTTATGCAGTGAAATATTGGCCTCAAAGGTTTAAAGAACTAATTTAAACATGTATTGTACTGGAAATCAAGTCCCGCAATTCGCAGAATTGTCACAAACATGAAAAATTTAGTCAAACTATCCAAAGTCTCCAAGTTACCTACCTGATTAACTCAGGTTAAAAGGAAATGCTTACCTGTTTCTATTAACAAGAAAACAGTTACTTATCGCAAATAATTTTTTAAAAAACCAATGGCATAAAAGAAACATAAATTACTAACTTATAACTCTCTATAAACTTAAAATCTTCCCCTTTTTAAATGCCCTCCTTACAAACAGTGAGACAAAACATTGACATTAAGGTTGAAAAAAAATCAGGTAAACAGTTCAATAGCATCAATCCGGACCAAAGAAGCTGATGAGCTGTTTTCTTTTAGTGTTTTCTAAATTCCTTTTAGTTGTATGCTGATAAGAGATTGTTTAGACATCCACGTTGTCTCTTATTCACTGGCTGAGAATTTCTCCTTTAAGTGTGAAGGAGTTTTCCCTTTTTTCTCTCAACAAGGAAATTTGCAGAAAGAGCAGTTTATGGAGGAAATGGTGAGTAGGAACCGCTACCGGGAGATTTTCTGTTACTTTTCTGCACCGTCATCCTCACACTCAGCTACAAGTTGGCACGAGGTCTTCATCATGTGATTTGCAAATATATGGTACCACACGCACATGACTTGCAGGCAGTGCAGGGGTTGCACAAGTACCAGTTTTCTGCAGGACAAGGTCCCACAGGTTTTGCTGCAGCGTGCTGACACACCAAAATTAATGACCTGCTCATTGAAATGCTTAATGCATTGATAGGCTTTTTGACAGGCCTGTTAATGAAAAACAGCATGCAGGAATCTGGTAACAATTTGGCACATGGCTTTATGAAGTGCTTGGTGTCCATTTTCTTCAGTATAGAAGAGTTAGAAGTGAAATTACCTGTTCATCCATTCAGGATGCAGCATCTGATGGTCAATATCTCTGTTTCCATTGTAGTAACAGCAGCAAAAACCACCCAATACTGTTTATTTCAGTGGAAGCTCAGACTGAAGCAGTTTAAGTTTATCCTGTCATCACTCCAGATCAGATTGTCATCATGGCTATGGAATCAAGCATTCAGGGGCTGAACACATTGCTAGGAATGCTGAAACATTGAGCCAGAAAAGTAACAGTGACATCATGGAGACTGAATGTGTAGTGATGTCCGTCAACCTAGAAGGTTAAACAACTTGCAGCATACCATGTTGAAACTGGACGCATTCTAGAGCTGTTCAGGCAACAGAACGATCTCAAGGATTTGATCAATCACATTCCCTGCAGTAGTCTGGCTTTTATTCTATATTATGCCCAGGTTTGCACAGGTTGCATACCATTGTCTTGAGCCAGGTGGTCAACAGATAGCTCATAATGATAGTTGTCAGGATACTAAAAGATTTGGCTGGATAAGACATTAAATATGATTGCATAACAACTGGAATTGTGGGAGTGAAAAGGCTTACAGTTGTGGAATTGACCTGTAGTGCCGTGAAAATGATACAATGAAGGTCAATGGCATCCTACACTATGGGGAAGCCTGTAATCCTTGCAAAGTCATGTGTAACCCGCTTCTCTCTGGAAAAAGAAATTAAAATGCATTCTTCATATATTGAGCGTCAGTAACATCCCATATGCAATAGGGGATGGCAAACTAGGAGATGTTGCTAATATTGCCTGCGAGGAATCTGAACATACAGATGTTCATGACCATAAGCACTATTACAGGCAAGGGCAATGCCAACTTCATCCTGATCCCAGCTGCAGATTTCAATGAGCACCATCTTAACAGAACAAAGATTTCTGAGATGCAATCCTTTGCTGAGCTCTAAACATAAATGTCTGATGAAGATCTTGCTTGGAAGAGTAAGGTATCTCAATCATTTAAGCAACAGGTAAAGCTACCTGTTTCACACTGCTGGTGCTGCTATTCAGTTGCAATGTGAGTGGTGTTTACCACTAACAGGATTTTGCCATCAAGAAAAAGGGTTTTCTGCCTATCACATAAATGAGTAATGCAATAAATGAATTTCAGTGCTTGTGTGATGCTGTACATAGGCTGTACATCCCAAATACTGGCAGATCACATCAAAAGCATATCCCTTTGGTTGTCTGCAATTGACAAGGCACTGAATATACCCAAACAATCTAGTCTTACAAAATTCAAAACAATGTCCACAGTGGATGTGATTCCACTATTGGACAATACTGACAACCAGGATTACCAGTCAGGCTTGCAATGTGGTGAACTTGCAAGTACTAGAAGATGCATATATTAATACAAAGGGCCCTGTTCTCTTCAGTCAGATGAAATATTATGATATCAACAGATATTATTACCAGACCAATCTGATCCCAAGAACTGGAATGTTAGATCATGGTTTAATTTCTTTTAATTCTAATAATGTAGTCTCTTACTGAACCACAAGCATACAATGCTGCAGATTTTAACAATAAATGTAAGCTTATTACAAAAAGAGTTAAGATAAAATACAATAATAGAAATTACCTACTCATAATATAAATTCAACAATTTTAAACACACTGTAACATTATAATCCTATTAATCTCAAAACACTCTTTATAAATTGAAAAGAAACAAAACAGCCCAAAACCCCTGGTGCAGTTCTCAAAACACCAGTCATAGAATACTCACATTAGTGTCCCTGTATCTAACACCTCAGTAGGATTAAGTCACTTGGTTCTTCAATTTTTAAACTGGAACTGTGGTAGCTACCTCCTGGTGTTTTCATACACTTGAATGGCACTGCACTTAAATAACTGCTTCCAGGTTTTAATCTGGTCTGGAACCAATACCAACACTTCAAACAAAAGGCCTAACTCATTCTATCCTTTTCTTCTCAGGGGCACTGCTCTATAAACATCCTGTTCCAAGATCTCCACAGGACTAAAACACAACTCAAAGTTAAAAGTGAAACTAAAAGTTCATCTCACTCACCCAAGGATACTTCCCCCAAGCTTAAAAAATACATTCTAAACTCTTGAATAAAACTTTCACGTTCTATTATTTAGCATCCTGCAAACAATCTGAATTAAACAAAAATTCATTAGTGTACAAAAACCATATTGTTTTTAAACAAAGTAAAGGAATACTTAATTATTAACTGCAGACACACAGAAAACCCACCAGTTACCTGTTGGATTCAAACTTTAAGCAAGGCTTGACAGTAACTGTAGGTCATTCTCAAAGTGGTGTATTCTCATAGCAATACCATAAGAGTTTAATTGTCAACCAATCAGCACTGTCCCCTCAGAGTGTAAATTTTGTTTTCTCTTTACATTGATCATTTTTGCAAATTGTCTGATGAACATAAGACTAAACATTTCGACAAAATGTCTGCTTTTAGCAATTCTTAATGCTAAATTGTCTTTTGGTGGTACAGAATTTATCTCTTTGTCAGACAACCAATTAATGAAAAGTTTAGAAAATGTTGCCCTGATGAAGTGAGCATATTTCCTCTCTCCCTCAGATTGGGAATACTAATAAGTCACAACAGAAGAAAGAAGTGAAATTGTCCACTGGTTTGACTAATCTGGGAAATTTGATAATGCACAGTAGATTAGAAAATTGTTTCTTTATCCCATCCTTTCACCTCATTCTGATATTTGTGGTATAGCTTTATATCTTTCACTGAATACTCACTATATTCCTGGATCAACTTCTCTGCGAGGAATGGGATGGTGAGTATCAGTTTACCCAAAAGTGTAAATACCGGTAAACTCCTCCTCATGCTGTTTTTTTCTGACAACTGAATAAAGAGATAAACAAAATAACAACAATTTTTATAAGATATGTCTAATTTTACAACTCCAGCAAATACGACTGTGTTAATTTATGACAAATTTTCCATACCAAAGACCAAGATTGGCTTTTCCACTGACATTGATTCAAAATTAACAATTGAATCAAAGACTGATTTTGAAAAATTATAACAGGTAAGAAGGACATGAGATGAAGGAGAGATAGAATTAGGTCACAAATCGGTCATGATGTCATTGAATAGGACAAGAGATCCAAAAGGATAATGGGCACGTCAGTGTCTTTTGCAGAAGGCAGTTCCAAACTTCTACCATCCTTTATGTGTAAAAGTGTTTCCTAATTTCAGAACTGAAAAATCTCAGTCCGATTTTTAGACTACACCACACGGCACTACAACCTCGAATCCAGAAAGTGGTCGGTGAAACTAATCTTCAGACACTTTTATATTTATTTACAGCGTACATATTACAAGCATACAACTCCAAACGCAACAGTCCATAATTTTAACCCGTGTAAATTTATAGGGAACTGAAAGAAATGTGCAGCTCACCCAGCTGCATTAAATTAAATCTAAATAATATACAATTACCGCAAACTCCTCAACCACTACAAGGATGTATATTCCCGCAGCATTGTTTCTATTCCGTTGTATTCCAGACTTCCACGTAAAGATCAGCTCTTCAGTAACATTTTTGAACATATTCTGTACCTTCCCATGACATTTCAATGGTCTGTGAGCATGTACCCCAAAGTACCTTTGGATCACCACTGCCTCTGGCTTTTAATCATTTGCAAGGTACTGTGTTCTTTTTTTAATGTCCAAAATGGATGATCTCACATACGCTGACTGAAGTCCTTTTGCCACATTTTTAAAGTAAAAAGGAGGACTCAATAAGGGGGTTGGCAACCCGCAGCTGATAATCAGAAACTGGAAGAGATATTTTATAAGTCATTAACTTTGGTCTTCCAAACTACTACTGTCCTGAAATGACTGAGAACAACATGTTTGATACTGTGGTGGCCAACAGGAAAATTTAAAAATAATAAGGCTAAACAAAGGCAGCGAAATAGGGTTGAAGAGAATAAATCCTAGTATCCTAAGGCAGATGACAGAAGACATTGCTGAGGACTTGGAAATAATATTTCATGGAATTATTCTGTGAGAATGTGTGCCAGAGAACGGAAGACTGGCTAGAGTGTATCATTTTTAAAAAGAGAATAACATGTGTAATCACAGAACAATCTCATCTGCGGTACAGAGAACATCTAGGCAAAGAAATCATTAGAAATAGCCAGCACACATTTTCAAAAGGACAATGATACTTGATCAATCTCAAAGAATTCTTTAAAGAAATGACAAATTTGACAGCTGGGGAAATGCTGCTAGGGAATGCGGGTGAGGAAGATGTGTGGAATTCCAGAAAGCCTATAGAAGTTCACAACGTATGGAATTCTAACTGATTTCAATTTAAAGCATATGAATTATACATTGTGGGTAGTGCAGCAATTATATTCAGAATGGAAGAACAGCATCCTATGGACTACAAGTTCACATAACATTAAAGGTCAGCAATCTGGGTAATAAGGCTCAGAAAAGGAAAAGCTAACATTAGAAAAGGAATATGATTCAAAAACCTGCCAGATAACTATGAGTCTACTCTGTGCAGTTTCGGGACCCACACTAAAAGATGGATTTGATGATTTGAAAAATTGGGGTTTTACTGCAAGAGAACAATACAGATCATGAGGAATATGTTAGTTTTTAAATTTGTTTCCGTGAGGATAAACTTTTCAGAATGTGCTGCACACTATTTCAATACCATTTTAACTAATTACCATTATGAAAATATTGTGAGCTATTTCTAGCCTGCAGAAACACTGACCTGTTTCTGGCACTGATCCAGCACGCAACACACAAACTGCTCTGACTTCAATTTTGCAGTAAGAAGTGCAAGAACTGAAAAGAATATAAACACATCATCCATGTTGGTTAAAACTGAACGAATCACTTATTTTCCTCATCAAGACATGATTTTGAGGCTGCATAGGAATTTCTAATGTACTTCAAAGATGAATTCAACACTCAACAAAACATCACATCATGAATGCGTTGAAAGGAAAATTCAAACTACACATTATAATTGTCATGTGATATTATACATCATTTTAAATAACACTATGCACATAGGTCCCAGAGATAAAGTGTTCTTTAGAAATGACAACTTTAAGTTGCAGGAATTGCATTGCCTTTATAAAGTACATCAGGAGCACTACTGCCGGGGAAAATCTAGATAAACACTCTAATTTGTAGATGGAACTGGATTAAGCAGCATTGTTCTTGTTGGTTATATAACTATACATAGTCAGAGAGATGTTTTAAACAAGTACAAATAAGAAAGATGTAAAATATCAAAATAGGAGATCTGTGACTGGGTGTAAAGCAGGGCAGATTAAATAACAAAATGAATGACAGTGCAAGTCAAAAGGGGATGGCAATAGGCCAATAAAGGATGTTTTCACTGGCTTGAATTTTACAGTAGTATTGACATGTGATGATATAACCAAATTTATGTCAGGAAAGCAGTTTCACAATTTTAACTCAGCGACAGTGAAGGTACGGTGATATAGTTCCACGTCAAATTAGTGACAGACTTGGAAGCAAATTTGTAGTTGATATCCCCACACATTTGTTGCTATTTTCCTGCCCTTTCAGGCAGTACATGTCATGAGTTCAAAGGAGGCCTGGAAAATTGCTGCAACTGCATCTTGTATGTGGTACACAGAGCTGCCACTTTACATTGATGGTGGAAGGAATGAATATGTAAGGTGGTGAATAGGGTACTGACGAGGCTTCTTGTGTAATTTACCTTCAAATATTTAGGATTTTCTAAGTATTACAACTGCTTTAAGGGTCAAATACAATAATACAAAAGCATGAACACAATTCACAGAAAACCAAGCCTCAAGTATAGAATAACAAAGGCCCAAACACAAATTCCAAGGAATAAATACAAATATGTGAGGCCCTCATAGCTCAATGAATCCCCACATGTACACTCTACAAATCTTCACATGCATGCCTTGTATGAACATTCATACACCCCCACCCTCTCTATGAAGCTCTAATTGTGTGCTTTTCCTACAAACTCCTAAACGTGTGCTCTATCAACCTCAGTGCATGCACTCTCTCTAGAAACTCTCACATGCTTGTTCAAAACTCCCAAGCGTGCTCTCATGTTCATAACTATTTCCCCACCACTGAGCTGTTTAAACATCCAAAAGCATACAATTGCAACATTCCTAACAACCACTACACCCACACAGACATTTTTTGCAACTGGAGTTAAGAATGCAAAGTGATCTTACTGAAACACAAATACCTGAATGGATATTCCCCTTGTGAGGGAGTCAGGAATTAGGGCACACAGTTTGAAAGTAAGGAGTGTCCCATTTAAGACTGAGGTGAGGAGATTAATAAAGGCTGGGTGATTGAATATATTCAAGGCTGAGTTATACTTTTTACCAACAGAGTCAAGAGTTACAAGAGTTAAGGCCCACAATCAGATCAACCCTGAGGGATCTAGCTGGCTTTAGGGGTCAGGATGGCCCAGTCTGCTCCTAATTCTTGTTTGTACTTGTTATACAGCCAGACCTGTTAAGTATTTCCCAGCATTTTCTGTTTTTATTCCACATTTCTAGATTTGGCTATACTTGGCTTTTATTCAAATGGAAGTCCAATTGAGTTTAGTGTTGAATTTTGTTGATTAGAATGTATTTATGAATTTCATATTCCATCACAGAACAAAAAACAAGTAACATTTTTGCAGTGCTAAATATTTGGGCATACAAGTTTTTGAGGTCCATGTCACAATCTGTGACTTGCTCACACTGGTTCTATTGGAGTATCACAGCTCTCAAACTTGACTTCATAATTGTAGCAGGTGACCAATCGTTGCTGCTGGTGTCCAGTTCACACTGCCTGTTGTCTCTGTGTCAAACAAGAGAGCTGGTGAGCACTGTACACATACTATACGATACAGCCACCCATTCCTATAAAAGGCAAGTAGCCCCTCATAAAAGGGAGTTGTAATGAATTATGCTTAATTGTAAAACATGGAGAATGTGTTTAACCATGTAGTGATTGTAACGAGGTCAGTCAGATGGACCACATAAAATGAGTTCCCTGATTGAGGCTGTTAACCTGGTCCAATCAGGGAACCCTGGCTGACAGATATAAACAGCAGCATCAGTGGTTCTGTTCACTCTGACAGCTAGGTCTGAGGAAGCCGGACCAATGTCAGGTACTATGCACATGTAAATACATGATCACTTGTTGATGAGACACCGACATCTATGGAGTTATTTCACAACAGAGCATGGATGCAGCACTGGAGGCATTAGTAGTAGCGATGCAAACGGGAAAAGTTCTGCAGTGTGGGACCAAGAAACGCTCATGGATCATATTCAGAAGGGAATGATATCAGATCCTAGGGAAACATGGCAGTGATTATTTTCACCTGACACCTCCTACTAACTTGCACCACAAACCTCTCAAACTGCTCAATGCACTGCACCCCGGCACTCTCAGAGCAACACTCCTTGACACTCAGGAATCACGCTGAATAGCCCAATACTCTTTGTCTCACATACCTCTCACTTTTGCTATATATCTCCAGCTACTCAGCTATGGCAGGCACATCACCTAATCACAATGCAATACAATCATGTGGTGTTCTACCTCATTTCTTGCTGGATAAGGTGGCACATAATAGAAGGGAGCAAAGTGGAAATATCAGGGGTGGACAGAGGCACCTGCAGACAACTGAGTTCTATAAAAGTCCAATGCATCCTCTAGATATTTCTGAATGGGTTGATTAGAAAATATGTTATTCCACACCCCTGGAGTAAGTGGAACTTGAAGCCAAATCTCCTGGCTGGAAGATAAGGATGCTATCACTGTGCCACAAGAGACCTTTGTAATGCTTCCCTTAATTCTTGAAATGCATCCCCAACCCTCATTATTGTGTACGTTTGTTGTCTGCTGTTGCATGAGTTTAATAGACTTTGAGGTGTCCGGCTAATGCTGAAGATACTAACCTGTATGCTTTTCTCCACACGGGCACCCAGGCAATATACACATCACAGAAAAGCACCATTAAGTCTCCAGAGCAATGTTGAATGAATATTTATGCTCATACAGTCTCAGAAAATTCACAGTTTACAAGTATATTACCTCCTGGAAAAAGGTGATGAAACAATGTTCCTAGCACTGCAACATGAATCATATGGCACAAATGTTGAGCATGAATCACAGTATAGCAATCACCACTACCTTCAATCACCATATCCAATGTGGGACTGTCTTCAACATTCCACAGCATATCTACAATTAGCATAAAACAAAGCAACAGTTGTTTAAAAATATTAAATAAATTGGAACAGATCATCTAAAAATATTGTGTAGAGCTGGATGAACACAGCAGGCCAAGCAGCATCAGAGGAGCAGGAAAGCTGACGTTTCGGACCTAGACCCTTCTTCAGAAATGGGGGAGGGGAAGGGG
>NC_063368.1:4493828-4519756 GCF_021869965.1 Rhincodon typus
CCCCTCCCTAACTCCCCACCTACACTCACCTTTACTGGCTCCATCCCCACCTCTTTGACCTGTCTGTCTCCTCTCCACCTATCTTCTCCTCTATCCATCTTCTATCCGCCTCCCCCTCTCTCCCTATTTATTTCAGAACCCCCTTCCCCTCCCCCATTTCTGAAGAAGGGTCTAGGTCCGAAACGTCAGCTTTCCTGCTCCTCTGATGCTGCTTGGCCTGCTGTGTTCATCCAGCTCTACACCTTGGTATCTCAGATTCTCCAGCATCTGCAGTTCCTACTACATCTAAAAATATTATTTTCTGTAGAGCCAATTAAATTAATATACTATACTTTTCTAGAAAATGATACTTCACAGTGGAAAATTTTCATCATGAGCAAATTAAGAATTCTTTTGAGGCTAGGACTAAAGCATATTATTGGGCAAGAGAGAGTGTACTGCTCTGTATCTAAACATGGCTCACTCAAATGAGAGAAGTGATAGGTAAATGAAAGCTCTAATCTTTCTGTTAACAACTCAGTTGACAACTAAACAATTATCAAATAAAATTTACATAAATTGGTATTGTAATCCTGGAAACAGTTCAGTCTTACCCAGCAATGTAACTATGAAGTGAACACACACTCGATCATCCATCGATAGCTGTTCTACAACAGCTTGCGGGAATCTTACCAGAACATTCCGGAAGCAAGCCAGTGTATACTTTTTGCGAACTATCTGAAAAGTTAGCAACAATTAAAAATGCACAGAACAAAATGTACTGGCTCAATATTTGTCACATCCAATCCAAAAGGTCAATGTTTAATTTTGCTTTTGGCCCTTTCACATAACGATAAATGTCAGTGTGGAACGTCAGTGACATAATATTTTAAGACTACTTAATACTCCACATATACTTTTAGATATATAAATGCTGCATTTATAGAATTTACATTATTTTGCTCTTGAAATAAATTATCATTTTCTATTTGCCTGTGTTCAGTGAGTCAGAGAATATATTATTTTTGTAACTATAGTGGTATTTATCACAGCCATAGATTTACATGGATTTGGAAAGAAAAATTCTATTTTTTGCTACATGGTATTTGAGATTTCCTTCTGGGGGGCTTTGGAATCAAATATTAAACCTATCTTTTTCTGTAAAAACTGAAAACATGCTTCATATTTTAGATGTAAATTTTAATGCAGCAATTGTATTATAAGTGAAAATTTAGAGCAAAATGATACACAAGACTCGATATCTGAGTTTTAGCAGTAATTGACAGTAAAATGGGTTTGCTGAAATGGACCTTCTATTAGCCTTTCAGAAGGGACTTGAATTTTTCAGAACTGAGGTGGCAATTTTGGAGTTCAGCTGCAGTGGTGGAGCTACTACAATTATCTTGGGCCTGGTATTACTGTGGAGGATGAACTTGGAACTTGACAGAGATGTGGAAATGGACTGTGGGCTTTGGGTAACTGTTACTTACGAACAGCCGGGTAGGCATTGGCCTCGCAGCACTTCATGTCATTCCATGTCTGACAGGCCTGGTTTCTAACTCTCTATAAAATGACTGAAATAATAAATCCTTGGGAATAGTTTTAGCAAATCCAGCCCAGCAGGAACCTAACAGGATCAGGTTGGCCTCCTGATCTATATAATTTAAGTCACTGGTAGGTAAAACTGGGTACCATGTAAACTAAGTTGAACTGAATAGACATTTATTGCTGGGAAGTTAAGATTAAACTTAGCCCCTTCTTTGAAAGAGTATCTCTGGCACAGATTATAGGAAATGTATGTGAGATTGAAGACAGCCAAAGAACCTAACAAAACTGAGTAAATCTTGCCAAACAAAATAGCAATTTCCATGTTTAGCTCAAATTCCCATCCAACAGACAACCAAATGGATAGCGTTGCAGGGGGGAACTTTAGTGAGTGCACCAATGAAAAGGTTAAAAAGCAGGAAATACTTGGTCAAGTGTGAAAAGATCCATTTCTCAATAGTTATGTCCTTAGTTTATTTCTATTAAAATTTCCTAATTTCACATCTATAAATTTAAACTTGTAATGCTGCATTATGGCTCTTTAAAAATTATTTCATGGGATCTGTGCCATGGTCAAGGCTGCATTTGTTGCCCACCCTCAATTTTCTTTCAACTGAGTAGACTTCTAGACCCTTTCAGAAGTAAGTTAACAGCAAATAATATTTTGTGGATTTGGAGTCACACGTAGGCTGCACCCAGTAAGGATGCAGATTTCCTTCCCTAAAGGATGACAGTGAACCATTAGGTCTTTTCTTTTATTTTATTTAATTGAGGCTCATGCCCCAAACATTCCTATCCATGCCAAATGAAGCCACCAGGCAACATTTGGGCCTTCTCCTATAAAGTGTAGAGCCCAAAAGTGGTGTTTTTAAAAACAGGAAGCAGACATCAGATGGGAAGGGTATAAGCACAAATGAGAACTGGCACCTGCAAACTTTCTAGCTCTGGTGGGAGTGACGAGGCTTCACAGTTTATTTAATTATGCCACACCCACATCATATGCATTTAAAGAGCCCTCACAACAGACTGTCAAATCGAAGTCTCTGCCAATGCTGTTTGAGAACTTACAGCACCAATTGCTCAATGGCCTACAGTTTGGGAATTAATGCTGTAAAAAGGAAATCACATGGCATTAATTTGCAAGTGAACTAAGTACTCCCCCTCCAGTGCCTAACCAATATTTACCCCTCAATTAACATTTCTATCAGATTATCTGTTCCTTCTTACAGTGCTGTCCATGGTTCTCTGCTGTGGCCAAACCTGCTGTTGCATTTTTAAAATTACCATAGTGACTACACTTCAAAAATATTTAATTGGTGGTCGAGTGTTTTCTAATTTCCGGAGGAAATATGCAATAGAAGTGCAGATCTTTCTTTCTTTCATTAATTATTTATGAACATGTCATTATATTTTGCATTCCTTGATGGGGACAAAGAGTATAAGAGACGAGAACGGAAAAAGATACAGGCGCAGAGGAAACTGAGGAATTATCCAGAAAGGACAAAGCTCTTTCCTGCATCTATCAGGGCGGCAACTCATGATAAGTTTCTGCTTCACTAAAGATACATTTTCCAACTTTCGTGCGATAATCAAACCTGGCATGAGACTAGCTCACCGTCTGTGAAGATGAAGATCACAATGGTACTCATCTCAGATTTGCTCTCATGTTATGATCAAAATGCCAGTTGATGGTATCATTTGCACACATTGCCAGAAAGATTTTTTTGATGTAAAACTGGTTTGTAACAACTGGAATAAATTCACACTAATGTTTAGTATCCTAGCAGCTGTCATTATACATTTATCATGAGGCAATCCTCAATTTCATCACACTTTAAAGATTACATAAAGGCAAATTAACTGAGCAGAGTATAATAATGCAAACAGGTCAACCAAGATTATATTTGAATGCTCGCCTGGATTGTGAATCTAGATTCCAGAGAGTGAACAAAACTGCTGGTGTTCTTCAATATGCTCCAGCTCACATGTTCAGTAGAGTATTAATCCAAACTTACAATTTGGAGAATAGAATTCAGGTTCAGGAGGAAGAACCACCAAGTAAGAGAGGAGAATCTAGAAGTGGAGCTTGAAGATCAGGATAATGTAGAGAAGCCAAGTAGTGTCCCTTTGTCTGGCATGAGAAAGGTTTAAAATCGCTAACTGTGGGAATTGTTGTGGCTGTGTTTCCCTGCATCATTATAGTGGCAACACTTCAAAAGTGAGATGATCCAAGGTCAAGGAAGGTGCTATAGGAATATGGGGGGTGATGTGGAGGTGCTGGTGTTGGACTGGGGTGGACAAGGTCAGAAATCACATGATACGAGGTTATAAACCAACAGGTTTATTTGAAAACACAAGCTTTCAGAGCCTCAATCCTTCTTCAGGCGTTGATGAGAAAGGTAGTATCACACACAGAATTTATAAGTAAAAGATCCAAGGGTCACAGCTCTGATGAGGATGTATTAAACAAACCTAAGATGCTGTTAAATCTTTAACCAGTTAGAAGGCCATAATTGATTAATATGGGGGGAGTGGTCAATTAGCTCCTTTGGGCATGGTGGATCAGTGGTTAGCTCTGCTGCCTCACAGCACCAGGGACCCAGGTTCGATTCTACCCTTGGGCGACTGTCTGTGTGGAGTTTGCACATTCTCTCTGTGTCTGTGTGGGTTTCCTCCAGGTGCTCTGGATTCTCCCACAGTCCAAAGATGTGCAGGCTAGGTGGATTGGCCATGCTAAATTGCCCGTAGTGTTCAGGGATGTGTAGGTTAGGTGGATTATAGGGGGATGGGTCTGGGTGGGATGCTCTGAGGGTCAGTGTGGACTTTTTGGGCCAAAGGGCTTGTATCCACACTGTAGGGATTCTATGATTCTGGATGGTTAGCAAGTAGATCACAATAACATTAAAGGCACAGAATTGATTCATATTAGCTGAGGTAGAATTCGGACCTGCCTCCTCAGTCATCCCCAACAATGGAATGTAATAGCAAACCACCACTAACAAACACTGCCAAGGAAAACAGCTTAGGACAAAGCTCCAATAGTCAATGAACCAAGAATTTGCCCTCAGGCGCAGCATTCATCTGGAATGAAAGGAAATGCAACTCTTTCCTTCAGTTTTATTTATTACACTGACACCTGTATAGAAGAATATGCTCAATCATTATCACAATACCTTCTGACTTTGGCTCCATAAAAACTTTGGTTAACTGTCTAGTTGACTGCTCTCTACTGCAACCTCATTGAATCAAAATGGTTGAAGTTTAAAGAATTTCATAGAATTTACAGCATGGAAATTAACCATTCAGCACAACTGCTTTTGATGTTTATGATCCACAAAAGCCTCCCCAGCCTACTTCATCTCACAGTATAAAGTTTCTGTCAGTAACATGCAAAATGAGACCAGCTGCATGTTGCATCCCCAATTCAGTGACTGTTGCCATGTGGCAGCAGTGCAGCCTCACTAGCAAAGGCTTCCTCTGTTGCTCTTCCAAGAAGTAAAGACAGATGGAATTCATAACGGAAAATTCATTGTGTCTCGTCTGGAAATAGTTTAAATGTCAATCCCTCAGCAAATGACACAACAGCAGATGGTGGAATCAGTAAAATAAAATTCCTAAGACCAACAATCAAAGAAGTAAATGACAAAAACTTTAAAAACTTGTCCCTTTAAAGTTACTTCCATCTTTAGTGTAACACTAGCTGCTCCAATCACCTTTTTTTATCATGGTGGAATTGATGTTCAATATTAAACAAGAAGAAACAATGGGAAGTGATGCATGACATTAGGTTGCCGATACCTCACTATCACTTACAATGTATTCACACACAAATTGAAAGGCATTCTGCCAGAATTGGCACCACACAATCAGACTGTATTTGAAGTAGACTCATAGCTGATCTATCCAAACAGATCAGCATTCCTAATTCTGCTCTCCAGCACGCCTACAACCAAGCAGCTGACAACCCTGACTATTTCCTCCCTTCCTTAAGCCAAAAGCATTGAAATCAGTTCAAGAGTCATAATGCAATAGCTCAGTTATCAGTCAATCATCAGTAATTTTCACAAGGTTTCACACAATTTCCCACCATAATTTTGATTGACTGACCAAAATCTGACAAATAGCTTAAACAGCCAATCAGGGAATTCTATCCCATTGAGTAAATATTTTGCTTTGCCTCTATCACATTTAGAAATATTATAATTTTATAAATTAACTTTAAGTACACTGATTACAATGATGCATGTTTCATTTGCTTACCGATATGCTGCTTCCCTCTATCATTTCTATCACACAAGCAACACAAAGCAGCTGTTCCCCATCTTGCAAGTCCTCTCTGAATCTCAGTGTCCAATGCCCATCATGGCAAGAATGAATCCGCTCGCATACCACTTTCCAGTTATCAGAGATGGGCTCCTCCATTCAGCACAATGATTTCTTTTACAAACAAAACAATGAATTAATCAGAAAAGTTGATTCAAGATTCTTAAACACTGATTGTTAAAAACAATCAAGTTAAGATTTCTAATATTTTAATAAGGCTGTTTTATAATCTCTATACCCTGTACTGAACATTCTGATCACCAGGTACTGACTCTGCTAATATAGTTCTCTAAGTCCCAACAAACTGGCTCACAAACTCACCACAAATCTAATTCTACCACAATCTCTCCAAAACTCTTTCTTTGCATCAGATCTTTGTGTCCCCTTTAGCCACAGGTGAAGTGCCAGAGACTGGACAAGGGCAACACGGATGATTCAGGAAATTTTAAGCCCATGAGTCTTACATCAGTGGTAGAGAAATAACTGAAGAAGATTCTTAGGGATGGTAATGACTCATATTTGGAAAAGAATAGACTTATTACAGATAGTCAGTACTTGTGCTTTGGGCAGGGCAGGTCTTGTCACACAAATCTGACTGAGCTTTTTTTTGAGGAATTGGCGAAGGTAATTCATGAGGGTAGGGCACTGGATGTTGTCGACATGGATTTTACTAAATCATTTGACAAAGTCCCTCATAGCAAGTTGGCCCAGAAGATTAAATCACATGGGATCCATGGTGAGTTTAGTAAACTGGGTACAAAATTGGCTGGCCAAAGAAGTCAGAGGGTAGTTGTGAGGTGCGTTTTCTGATTGGAGGTCTGTGACCCATAGTGTTCTGCAAGGATCAGTGCTGGAACCCCTGTTGTATGTAATATATACGTAATTTGGATGAAAATGCAGGTGATCTCATTAATGAATTTGCAGTTGACACAAAAATTGTTGAGTTGTGGGTAGTGAGAAAAGTTTGGATGACACCAAAGTTGGTGGAGTTGTGGATAGTGCGGAAGGATGTTGCAGGTTACAGAGGGACATAGATAAGCTGCAGAGCTGGGCTGAGAGGTGGCAAATGGAGTTTAATGTGGAAAAGTGTGAGGTGATTCACTTTGGAAGGAGTAACAGGAATACAGAGTACTGGGCTAATGGTAAGATTCTTGGTAGTGTGGATGAGCAGAAAGATCTCGGTGTCCATGTGCATAGATCACTGAAAGTTGCCACCCAGGTTGATAGCGTTGTTAAGCAGGTGTACAGTATGTTAGGTTTTATTGGTAGAGGGATTGAGTTTTGGAGCCATGAGGTCATGTTGCAGCTGTATAAAACTCTGGTGCGGCCGCACTTGGAGTATTGCGTACAGTTCTGGTCACCGCATTATAGGAAGGATGTGGAAGCATTGGAAAGGGTGCAGAGGAGATTTACCAGAATGTTGCCTGGTATGGAGGGAAGGTCTTATGAGGGAAGGCTGAGGGTCTTGAGGTTGTTTTCGTTAGAGAGAAGAAGGTTAAGAGGTGACTTGATAGAGACATACAAGATGATCAGAGGATTAGATAGGGTGGACAGTGGGAGCCTTTTTCCTCGGATGGTGATGGCTAGCACGAGGGGACATAGCTTTAAATTGAGGGGTGATAGATATAGGACAGATGTCAGAGGTAGGTTCTTTACTCAGAGAGTAGTAAGGGCGTGGAATGCCCTGCCTGCAAAAATAGTAGACTCGCCAACTTTAAGGGCATTTAAATGGTCATTGGATAAACATATGGATGATAATGGAATAGTTTAGGTTAGATGGGCTTCAGATTGGTTTCACAGGTCGGCGCAACATCGAGGGCCGAAGGGCCTGTACTGTGCTGTAATGTTCTATGTTCTATGTTCTCAAAGGATTCAGCAGGATATAGATCAGTTGGAAAGTTGGGCAGAAAAATAGCAGATGAAGTTTAATCTGGACAACTGTGAGATGACGTATTATGGGTGGTCAAATGCAAGAGAAATGTATACTGTAAATGGCAGGACCCTTAGGAGCATTGATATACAGGGGGATCTTGGGGTGCAAGTCCATAGCTTCCTGAAAGTGGCAACACAAGTGGATAAGGTCGTAGAGGTGTATGGCATGCTTGCCTGCACTGGTTGCAGCACTGAGTATAAACGTTGGCAAATTATATTGCAGCTGTATAAAAAACTTTAGTTAGGCTGCATTCAGAGTACTGTGCGCAGTTCTGGTTGCCACACCACAGGAAGGTAAAAGAGGCTTTGGAGAGGGTGCAAAATAGGTTTACAAGGATGTTGCCTGGATTGGTGTGTATTAGCTATAGGGAGAGGTTGGACAAACTTCCTTTGCTTACACTGGAGTGTTAGAGGCTGAGGGGCAACCGGATAAAGTTTATGAAATTATGAGAGGCATAGTTAGGATGTATAGCCAGAGTTATTTTTTTCCAGGGTGGAAATGTCAAATACTAGGGGGCTTATGTTTAAGGTGAGGAGGGGAAAGTTTAAAGATGTACAAGGCAGTTATTTTTTAAACACAGATGGTAGATGCCTGGAATGCGCTGTTAGGGGAGGTGGTTGAAGGAGATACGATAACAATGGTTAGTAGGCATTTAGACAGACACAAACAGTAGGAATTAGAGGGATATGAACCATATGCAAGCAGATAGGATTTGTTTAGAATGGCATCATGGTTTGAACAGACATGTGGACAGAAAGGCCTGGTTGTGTGCTATAGTGTTCTATATTCTATCCCTGATCTATTGTTTCCAAGACAGTAAAGTGATCCTCACATCCTTGATCCAGAGCTCAAGTCCATGGAGTTGATTTTGCCATTGTCAGGAGCTTCAATGTTAGAGTTGGCTGTGACTGTGTTGTCTGGAGTGGAACCATTGGCAAGATGGGGTGACAAATGACTATGCAAATTACACCTTTCTGCTGAAAAAGTGTGCTCAACGTGGCCTCATTATAGCAAACACCTTCTGCCAGAGGAACAAACGCAAAACCACATGAAGGCCCAATATTGGCAATTCCAGGATTGTGTCACTGTTCAGGTTAAAGATTTAATTGATGTCTGTATTACTCAATCCATGTCGGGGAGATGCTTTCCGGACAGATTACCCATTTGTTCAATTGCTGATGCACATCCAACCAGCACCATAACTTTGCAAGGACTAAAGGTCAAAAAGGACAAACATCAATTTATCAGTTCGAAAGCAGCCTGACCGAAGACATGAATCCTAAGTGCAGATCATGGTTAATTTGGAAAATGTTTTCACATTCAACTCAATTCCAGAAAAGGAGAATCAAATTGTTTAAAGCGGTAGCACACTCTTGCGCCCAGATCTTTGTATTTGAGCATCATTATCAACAGGACTGATTCAATAAAAGCAATACTGAAATATGTGACCTCCTGGAAGAAAAACAAGCGAGCGTCATTGTCTAGTAGAACAACATAAGTTGCAACTCAACAGCCAGCATTCTAACACCTTAATGGTGATCCCCAAAAACAAATCAGGAAGATAACAGACATGTGGTGAAAAGAGAATGACCAAAAGATGCAACACTATGCTGATCATCATGAAACGAGAAGCTTTTGGGAAGGTACATGGGCCATCTAGACACCATAGTCAAAAGGTCAATATACCTTTTGTTCACAGGATGGTGTCTCTCTTAATGATGACAATATTGTCCAGTAATGATGGAAAGTACATTTTGAACATCAATTCTGCCATGAATCATCAATTTCAGTTGATACATCAAGGCTATCCAGTAGTAGATTCCATTGGTGAAGCACCATCAATAGGAGAGCTGCCGGAAGCAACTGGACCACCCCAAGTGTACTCTAGCTGAAGACTTCAAAGATAGCAGATCTTTGCTCACGTCAAGAATCCATACATTCCCCTAAAGACTTGGGAGAAGAACTGCCCCAGTTTTAGAAATGCCACAACAGCATTTAAGGAGACTAATAAATCATGCCATGAAAGCTATTGAGATACTTCTGTACTTTCCATAGCAAGCAAAATCCTGACATTGATTAAAACAAGAACAAAAACCGAAGTTGCTGGAAAAGATCAGCAGGTCTGGCAGCATCTGTGAAGAAAAAAATCAGAGTTAGTGTTTCGGGTCCAATGGTTGACGAAGTTCTGAGGAAGGGTCACTGGACTCAAAATGTTAACTCTGACTTTTTCTTCACAGGTGCGAACAGACCTGCTAAGCATTTCCGGCAACTTCTGTTTTTGTTCCTGATTTACAGCATCCGCAGTTCTTTCCGTTTTTATCCTGAAATGGATTATCCTGAACTATCTACTTCTTATGGGTGAGAAAATCCTCTCAAACACAATATAGCTTTGGACCTTTCAGATTAATGTCCAACATGACCCAATGGCTGGCAAATCCAAGAAAAATGTCAAGAAAACACCCATCAGTTCTTCATCAACTTAACCAAACTGAACAAAGTGTTTGTCTCAGTAAATTATTAGTGTTCTGTGGATTGTGTTACAACAATTTTTATATCCAAGTAACTTCTTCATAAACTTGCAACTGTTTAATGATGCTATGACTGCAAATGTCTGGAGTGACAGACCAAAAACAAATGCCTTCAAAACCCAAAGTGGGGCCAAGGAAAGCTGTGTGATCATCCTCGTACTATTTACAATCTGCCTGACAGAGGCTATACACCTCGTCAAGAAATCAACTGTCCTTTGATGTCAACATTAAGTGCCATCTAGATGGCACCCTAGAACTTGAATCTTCTCCATGCTAATAATGAACTGACCAGCATGATCTAGAAAATCTACAGCCTGCAAGTGACTGCCATGTTATCACCACTCTACACTGGATTTGCAAATCACTCTCAATCTCTTCAGTTTTGTGTACAAGAAACTCAGTCTATCCTTGGATGTTACATAAAGAAAGTTATCAATTCACATCTGTCAAATATGCACTTTCCAAAAATGAAAGAGACACCCAGTAATATGTTGAGCACTTCCCATACCTTGGTAGTCACCTCTTTTAAAAAAACTAACATTGATAATCTGACTAACATTCGACTAACTTTGAATCTGATCAGAAACAATCTGATCAGCTGCACCAGTTCAGCTTGCTACAAACTATGGCTGCATGTGTTTAACAACATGGACCTCCACAAGTTAACAAGAGTCCTGATATACCAAAATAGTTGAGTTCACCACATTCTTGTCCTGGAGTAAGATCTGGACATTGTATCATCTATACATTTCTTCCATCATCAATGACTTTGCCAGAACCTTTAGGTTCAACGGGAGGGCAATTGAACAATCATTGATGCCTTTCCTGATGTGAGGTCCACAAGCATTCATGAAAAACATCTGCAAAATCAATTTCAATCAACTGAACACTTAGTCCAAAAGCTTGAAAACCATATCTCCCTCAGACCTGTTTTCTCAACTCTGAAGTAGTCAATGTTCCACACAGGGCACCGCAAATACTCCAAAGACACTGCCTTGATGACTGGGGGGAGCTTGCTATCAATTGTTCAGAGCAGGGATAAGTTATGCATCAAAGATATTAACCCCATTAGTTTAATAAGGCAGAGCAGTAGCAGGTGAAGAAAAAAAATCAAATGGTACCCTTTGGATCTCAGTGACTTTGTGGGCTGATCTGTCCCACATAGCTTATCAATTTGCAGGCCATTAGGTGTCTGTTCAGTCATATGATAAAAAACGGTCAAAACTCATGGCCAGAGATAGTAGGAACTGCAGATGCTGGAGAATCTGAGATAACAAGGTGTAGAGCTGGATGAACACAGCAGGCCAAGCAGCATCAGAGGAGCAGGAAGGCTGACGTTTCGGGCCTAGACCCTTCTTCAGAAAACTAGGCCCAAAACGTCAGTCTTCCTGCTCCTCTGATGTTGCTTGGCCTGCTGTGTTCATCCCGTACTACACCTTGTTATCTCAAAACTCATGGCCAGGGAGATGTCATCCTCACATCGAGGGACAGACGATGATGACCCACACTTTTTACCATCCCCAATAATCCTGTCCTCACATCCCTGTCCCTAGCTTTCCCATTCCCAAAATGTTGTCCTAAACTTTAGCTTTCACATTCCCAACAATGCAGCCCACGAGTCTCCATAAGTGGCTCTTGATGTTTACTTTCGACTAACCACACCATTAATAAAACCCGACCAAAGGAGAACCGAATATTCTAGAAAATCTCAAGGGTGAGGTTGAGGTTCAAATTCTGCCCCACTCCCCCAACTTCAGAATACGTTTGGTGTCGAATATGTCTCAAGTACCTACCCTGACTGTTAAGCAGTATGAATAGCTGAGATGAAGATTATTGTCAGATCTGAATATCCTGGACTAGCTTTAAACCCAGCTGTCACCTCACTGACCGAGCACGACAAGCAGCTCGACCGCACAATGCACTCAAGAGAGCCACTCACGGTCCGGCCAACCAATCACAGCCTTCACCTCTTGGTCCCTCCGATCTGATGGCCGGAGACGCTTGCGCAGATATTGACCCGGCCCCGAGCTTCGCGCTAAAATTTGTCCCACGTGCGCGTGCCGCGAGGGTTTTAGATGGCAGTTTGTCGCAGGAACCCCACAAAGGTAAAGGAAGGGGAACTGTTGGATATTTGCATCGCTGCACTTTAGTACTTGACGCTAGCCAGAAGACCAGAAATTGATTGCCCAGAACTGTGAACATTGACAATAAAGTATATTGATCGAAATAACCGGGATAAACTGTAGGCCCATTTAAACACAGGATAACACATGCCATGTGTTGGCCTCGAGCGCTTTAGAAATGCGTCGGGCTGCGGATCACAAGGCTGTGTGTTATGGTCATATCAGACTCGGAATGATTTACTGATGTCGTAGGTTATCGAAATTAGGGAGGAGGGCAGTGATGTATTTGAACAAATTACCTGAGAGGGAGGAGGGATTAGCGGTTTTTAGCAGCCTTAAAAGTAGATTAATCCCCAGGTCAAGAATCGTAGAATCCCTACAGTGTGGAAACAGGCCCATCGGCCCAACAAGTCCACGCCGATCCTTGGAGCATCCCACCCAGACCCATCCCCCTATAACCCACACACCCCTGAACACTACAGACAATTTAGCATAGCCAATTCACCGAGCCTGCACATCTTTGGACTGTGGGAGGAAACCAAAGCACCCAGAGGAAACCCACGCAGACGTGGGGAGAATGTGCAAACACCGCACAGACAGTTGCCTGAGGCTGGAATCAAACCCGGGTCCCTGACGCTGTGAGGCAGCAGTGCTAAGCACCGTGCCACCCCCTGGTCTAAGTGAGATTTATCCAGGCTCCTTTGGGAAGTAAAGGATGAGATTGCAAGCGTTCCGACATTAATTTTCAAACACTGTCTGGCCGCAGGAGGGTTGGCAAATTACTGGACATTGGCTAATGTAATTCCATTATTCAAGAAGGGTATGAGGGAAAACAAAAAACTAAAGACCAATGTATCTAACCTCTGTAGTAGGGAAGCTATGGGGAAAAGTTCTGAGGGGCAGCATTCATTTCCACTTGAAAGAGGCAAGGATTAATCAAAGATGCATGACTTTGTGAGGGGGAGATCTATCTAATAAATTTTATTGAACATTTTTGAGGAGGTGACTAGGTATGAGGTATGTAGATGAGGGTAGTGCTGTTGATATTGGACTTCAGTAAAATTTTTGACATGGTGAACTGGTTAAAAAGCCCATGCAATGCCAGGTAATTTGACAAATTTGATCCAAAATTGGCACGAAACAGAGGAGATTGGTCAAAGGGTGTCTTTCTGACAGGTAGCCTGTCACCTTTGCAGATGACATAAGAATTGGTGGTGTAGTAAGGAGGAAAGCCTTAGACTGTATGATGATTTAGATGAGCTGGTCAGATGTGCTGAACAGTGGCAAATGGAATTTAATCCTGAAAAGTGTGAAGTGATGCAATTTGGGAGGGCCTTCAAATCAAGGATGTACAGAGGATCAGAGGGACCTTGGTGTGCAAGCCCATAGATCCTCGAAGGCAGCAGAACGCATAGATAGGATTGTTTAAAAAATGACATATGGGATACTTGCCTTTATTAATCAAGGCATAGACTACAAATGCAAGGACTCCATGATCAAGCTGGAGATCTCTATGCAGTTCTGGTTGCCAAACTATGGGAAGGATCTGATTTCACTAGAGAAGGTACAGAAAAGATTCACCAGGAAATTGGCTGAGTTGGAGCAATTCAACTGTGAGGAGAGATCAAGTAGGCTGGGATTGTTCTCCTTAGCACATGGATGGCTGAGGGGGATCTGATTTAGGTGTGCAAAGTTCTGAGGGTGATAGACAGTGTAGATAGGGAAATAATTTTCCCTTCAGATGGGTAAGTTGCCAGGGGATACAGTCTTTAGCTAAGGAGCAGGATGTTTTCATAGTGTTTGAGGAACACGAATTCACTCAGAGTATTGTGGGTGTCTGGAATTCATTGCTTTAAGGGTAGAGGCGGGAACATTCGAGACATTTTAAGAACTATTTAGATGAACACTTGAAATGGATACAAGGGACTGTGGGCTAAGTGCTGGAAAATAAGGTCAGAATAGATAGATTTTTGATAACTGCTGTGGACATGGTGGGCTGAAGGGCTTCTTTTCATGCTTTAATTTTTTGATTCGCTAAGACTCTAAGATTTACTGCGGTCCTGGGTTAGGAACGTGGTGACAGCCAAGAGGTTAGGTACTTGATAAAAAGTCTAGTGGCAATATTAGTCTGAAAATGTCTGATTAACACTTGGATAGAAGGCTGCCTGGGAATACCAGTAAGTCCAATAGGCTTTTGAGTAAGATTTCTTGTGCAGTGCTTATATCCCTACCTCTGGTCTAGAAGGCCCAGTTTAAATACCACCTGGTGTAGAAGTGTGTCGTGACATGTCTGAACACATTGATTTGAAATATCTAACTCATTCCAATGCTGGTTGCAATTTAGATATCACTCCCTCTAAAACTTTTTCACTTCAGTTCAGACCTCCCTAAGGACAGCAGTAATTTCCTATTCCTGTCTCAAAAGCTATTCTAAGTCATCCTCTTGAATGAAACTGAGTGTCCTTTGAGGCTATTTCAAAGGGTAGTTAAGAATCAACCACATTCTTGTGTGGAGTATTACATTTAGGTTGGTAAGAACAGCAAATTTTTTTTCTTTGCAAAAGGCAATAAGTGAATCAACTTGGCTTTTTAAACACCTATCAGTTTCACAATTTTGTTTTGACTGAATATAAATTTCCACTTTTAATAATGGAATTTGTGCTCATGTTAAATCAGTAGTCAGGACTACATGTGTAGTGACATAACCACAGTATTATCTTAAATTGACCATATCCCATTATATATCTCACTGCACATTTGGCTGTTTTTCTTCAGTCCTCCTATCAAGATGACTGGTAATGATTGACTTTCAGGTTTTGAGAATAGAACTATATGTTTAATGTTTTCAAAAAATGTCACAGAGATCTCCACAGTAAAGCAGATGGGTTATTTAGCATGAGTCATCAACATACTGGGATGGAACATTACCCTAGGAGCTAGTGGAGTATTGTAATGATATACTGCCATTGGAGACAGTCCAGAAAACATTCACTAGGCTGATACCGCGTATGGAGGGTCTGTTTAGGGCGGTTGAATGTGTACTGATTAGAATTTAGAAGAATGAGAGTCGAACTTATTGAAATGTACAAGATTCTTAGGAACTTGACAAGGTAGATGTGGAGAGATTGTTTCCCCTCGTGGGAAAGTGCAGGGCTATAGAACATAATCTTAGAATCAGGGATCACGCATTTCAGACGTAGCGAAATTTCTTCTCTGAGGGTCGTGAAGCTGTGGAATTCTTTACTGTGAGGGCTTTTGAGGCTGAATTATTAAGTATATTCAAGGTTGAGAGAGATGAATTTATAGTGGAATCAAGGGTAATGGGCAAAGGCAAGAAAGTGACTTTGAGGGATATCAGATCAACCATGATCTTGCGGAATGGTGGAACAGACTCAGTTGGCTGAATGACCACTTCCTCTCTCTGTCTTATGGTCTTACACAGTCTTATATGGTCTTGATTTACAAAGGTTCTGCAGCACAGAAATTGGATGCAAATTGATGTGCAAATGTTAGTTCAGCTTCTTTTGGTAAGTACACAAAGGATTTTTTTTAACTCATGTATATATAACTATGAACTTTTAATTTGTTCCACAGGTAAGACTAGAGTACGTTTCTCTTCTAAATGCAGACTATTTTATTATCTACTATTCATATATGCAGGCACATTGTGAGCCATCTGCGCACTCCCCAGGACTCATTTCTTATTCACTGGAACAGAGACATAGGTTACTGTCTAACCCTCCTACACATGTAACCCTTACCTTATCTAGCACAATTTTATGAGACATACCCATTGATTTATTTTTATAAAGTTACAGAACTGGTGCAGCCCACATTGATCTTTTGAATATGTAATTTATAGATTTATATAACGAACTTCCTATTAAATCCACAGATGTTGTCTTCCTCCAGTGAAAAAGTCATACAAAATGATGATATGGAAACCAACACTGTTACTCCCCCACATGTCATAATGATATCTAGCTGTCCTCATGATAGATATGCCAGATATGTAGCTAACAAGATGGAATTCAACTGCCGCAAGCAATAATCCTGATACTTTATTTAGTTATTATTCATTTTTAGGACTTGGTTGTCCTTGGCTAGACCATCATTATTTGCCTTTCGATTAAGGGTATAGAAGGGCTGTCAATCAAGTAAACCACTTTGGACTGGATGATGTTGAGCTTCTTGTGTGTTACTGTAGCTGTAGCCATGCATGTAGGGGAAGGAGTGTTTCATCACATTCCCAACGTTTGTCTGGTTGGAGAGGGTATTTTGGAGATTCAGTAAGTGAGCCACTTGTTGCACGCAATCAAACCTCTGTTCAATTTTAATAGTCACAGAGTTTCTGGCCAGTACCAATTCCGAGGATGCTGATGGTGGATTCAACAATGATAATGCAATTGAATGTCAGTGGAGATGTTTAGATTCTCTCTTGTCTGAACTGATCATTGCTTAGATCTTGTGTGACTCAAGAGCCACTTGCCATTTCTTAGCCCAAGCTTTAATATTGTACAGGTCTTGTTGCTTGAGGGCTTGGAGTATTTCACTTTCCTGAGGAACTACAACTGGAGCTGAACACTTATTCAACAGTCTTTCAGGATTAAGGATGACTTTTGTCCATGCTAGTGCAGTAGATTCTGAGATGGCTGAGAAGTTCAATGTACAGTCTGCAGATTCTGCTACAACTGGGCCAGGTGGTGCTTGAAGAGTCTGTTGGATGGGTTGTTTGGAGGTTTGCATACTATATTGATTTTATCTTTGCATGTTCCCAGAAAAGCTTCTTGACATGCTCAGTACTTCCCCAAATGAACCTTTTCTGATGTAGTTAGTCACAAGTCAGGGTCACGTATAGTTTGGCAGACATGTTTAATTGCTTCAGAAATGATTTGAGAACATCTCTAAAGTGTTTCCACTGTCCTTCTGAGAATATCCTGCTGTGACTGAGTTCTGAGTAGAGCAGTTGCCTTGGGAATTGGGGTCAGACACATAAATTATATGTCCTGCCTGGTCGAGCTGGGTTTGTGCATTTGGCACCTTGATGCAGGGCAAGTTGGCTTGGGAGGGACCCTCCTGTTGGATCACCTTTCTTGCCACTGATTTGTAGGATCTTGTGAATGCGCTGGTGGTGGTAATCTCAAATGCTTCAGGTGCCAGCTACAAGGTGTCCAAAACTTTGAAATGTAGTAGAATGCAGGGATCATTGCTACCAGGTGAACCATGATCTTAATGTCAAGTTTGAGAACATTGTCCTCAAATGTTCAATTCTTCAGTTGGACTAGAACACAATGCAATCATTAGCAAGCAGCCCCACTTTAGACCTCAGAGACAATAAGGACTGCAGATGCTGGAAGCTGGAGTCAATAAATGTGGAGCTGGAAAAGCACAGCAGGTCAGACAGCATCTGAGGAGCAGGAAAGTCAACATTTCGGGCCAAAACCCTTCGTCAGGACTTCAGACTTCACAGTAGAGAGAGAAACACTTTAATGAAATAGCTGAAGATATTTGGATCTAACATGCTGCCATGAGTAAATCCTAAGCAGTGGCATAAGTTTGAACTGTTTAGCCTTTAAAAACCAGTCATCTCTCTTTGTGCAAGTAAAATTCCAGCCCTGAGTGCTTCCTCTCTGAGCCCAATTGAATTTATATTTCCTAGGCTCCTCAATATCATTCTAAATAAAATGACGCTGTGATAGGTGGATACTCTAGAATGACCTTGGAGAAATTCTAGTCCAAATTCACCAGAATGACATTGGGGCTAAAAGAATGAAATTATTAGGATAATGTACAAAGATGTGGCCCTTGGACGTAGAGGATTAAGAGTTGATATCATTGAACTATCCAAGATGTTTAAACACATTAATGGGATAAATAAAGTGAAATTATTTCTGCTGGAGAGAGAGTCCATGACAATGGGGCAAAATCTTAAATTTAGAGCAAGATTGTTCATGCATGTTTTTGGTAAGCACTTCTTCACACAAACAGTAATAGAAATGTGGAACAGTCTCCTAAAAACATCATTATGGCTAAATGGATCAATTGAACACTGAGGTTAATAAAAAAATCTTTCTTGCTTAGACTGTATAGAATTACAAAACCAGGATGGGTAATTTGAGTTAAAATGAAGATCAGCCATGGATAGACGGGTTGTTTACTTTTGAACATAAGAGGTTGAGAGGGAGTTTTAGAGTTGTATAAAATTAGACGGAGTCTAGATAAATTAAGGAGAAAGACTTCAACCAGATGGAGGTGGAAATCTGGAACTCACTGCCTGAAAGGGTAGTTAGAGGCTGAAACCATCATTGCTTTTTCACAATGTAAGTAGAAGTGCTGTTGAAGTGCCATAACCTGCAGGCCTTTGGAACAAAATCTGGAAAGTTTATTAAGCAGAGTAGCTCCTTTTCAGCTAGTGTTTTGGATTGAATGGCCTCCTTCTGTGTGATGAATTTCTGTGATTCTCTGCTCTTGATGCAATAAATGCAGTCCCTTTACCTATAAGTTAGTAACATACTCCAGCAGACTCTGTCAGTCTTGTTATATTCAAGATCAGCGGTTTTAGCTTTACCATTGTCTAAGAACGTGCATCATGATTAACGTGCTGTGTGCTTTATTGCTGATGTACAATTATCTTACTTATAAATAAACTAGATTATTAGTTTTAGACTGAGCAGAATAGTCTGACAGCATGGTATTTGCTGCCTTTCAAAACAGGAGAGTGAGATGGGCATTTTAAGTGCTCTCTAATGCAGTGTGCTGTAATTAAAGTGTAATTATTAGTTCTGTGGCACTCCGTTCCATTCATGGATCCTAGAAGGGCACAGGTTTCTGTTTGATGGAAGTCTGGCCCGTTGATGGAAACTGCTTTATTGTTCAAAGCCATGATAGAAGTGCAGACATAAAGCTGTAACAATTGCAGTTGCGATGTTGATATATTTTTCTTTCTTTTCCTATTCCTGAAGATACTGGTTGCACCATTGAATAAATTTCAGTAAAACACGTTAAAACGAAGAAAAACAACTGAAGCGTACCATAGCTCACCCTCTGTGAGTGAAAGCTAAATTTCCAAGGACTGCCTAACTTAGTGTTAACGGCAAAATCTGGTCTGACTTTGACTTGGCAATGTTGATATTGGTGTAGCCATGCAAGTGAAAATCCTCCAGGTTTTCTTGACTATGGTTAGATGGTATTTGATATAGTGCCATGCAGTAGATTCGTGAGCAGAGTTATAGTTCATGGGATAAAAGGGACAGTGACAATGTGCAGAATCTTGTTGTGGTGGACAGTATTATAATACACAATCAAAGATGGCGGCACCAGCACAGTAAACAGTGTTTGGGCTACTGGCCCCAATTGCTCCAGGCTGGCTGCATCCTTTTCTCGCCCTCTCCTTTCCTTCTTCTGTTCATCTTCTGACGTTACAAGGAGGTTGTAGAGGTGATGATTCCCAGAGTCGGGATCACTGGCTTCAGTAGGCCTGCAGTCTGGACTCTTGGCAGCCCCCTTTTAATATCCATGTTTTGTTTGTCTTTGTGTATCTATGAGAGGGGGAATTTAAAAGGGATAGAGTTCTAAGTTATAGAGCATTATGAGTTAGCAGTTCATATTTCCCAATTACCATTGGTTAAAGTCAGAATGTTTGGAATAAAGAGTTATTTTCTTGTTAAGTACTTTCTTTTAACCCTTGTGCATCAGTTTCATAACTCGGGGACTTTGGGTAACTTGACTAGATCTTTTCATATTTGTTATGATTCCATGAAAAGTGGAGCTTGACTTCCAGTGAACAATCCCAGCGAGTGATGAGAAAGTGTGGAGGTTCCTCGGAAATTTTGGAAAAAAACAACTTAAGATTGGGAATGGAGATGTTAAGGGAAAAAGTGTTTAAAGGAAACACCATGTTTTGTGCTGTCAAAAATAAGATGGCATTAGAAATTGCTAAAACCTTCCTGCGAGTAGGAGAGATGTACCTGACAAATTCACAAGGGATCCCAAAAGCTAGGGTGAATTGGCAAGTAAATCAGCAGTGGAATTGCCTGTCAGGGTTAAGAAATCAGAAATAATTGAAAGAGCAAACAGTGTTAGGTGTAATAAATATACAGAACAGTCTAGGTACTCCAAGTACGCGGAATCGATTCATATTGAGTAATAGTTAAAGCATTTTGTATGTGAGAAAAGCAAGAGAAAATCCTGTAGATGGAATTCCAAAGAGCAGAAAAAGACAAAGAGAAGAAAAAAACAGGAAGGAGAGATCAAATTCAAAAGAATGCAAATGAAAATAAGTTGACTGTGTAGTGATTGTAACGAGGTCAGCTAAGTGTTCATAGAATCCTTATAGTGTAGAAGCAAGCCATTTGGCTCATTGAGTCCACATTTACCCTTAAAAGAGCATCCCACCCATGCCCGCCCCCCTACCCTATAACCCTGCATTGCCCATGACTAATTCACCCCGAACATTATAGGGCAATTTAGCACTGCCAATCCACCTAACCTGCAAATCTTTGGACTGTGGGAGGAAACCGGAGCACCTGTAAGAAACCCACGCAGACACTGAGAATGTGCAAACTCCACACAGACAGTTGCCCAAGGTTGGAATCAAACCTGGGTCCCTGGTGCTGTGAGGCAGCAGTGCTAATCACTGAGCCACCATGCCACCCAGGTGCATATCAGTTAGTCTCTGGAGCACACATGAAAATGTTTTGAAATTTAAGAAAATAGCTTGGGCAAATCTACAGTGAATTCAAAAGGGTTAAGCAAGTTAATGTTGACAGGTGGAAATGAGCATTTGGCATTGAAATTGTATAAAGTTCTCAGATTATTCTCTTCAAAGAACTTAAGAAAATGGTAATAAAAGCACATGTTTTCATTGTAATATCGAAAGAAACCTTCTTTCAGAATGCTGGAAGTTGTAAGGGAATCCCATAGGACGTATTGGGGTCTGTTAGAATGAATTTGAAACAGACATTCAAAAGGAGAACACCATGAATCAAATTGTAACTTTTAAGTGCAACTAAGAACGGCAGTAAACACTGCTCTTAAGTGCAGAAGAGGTGAGTAAGGTGAATGAGAGATTCAAAGGGTTTTTGTGAAAAGGGAAGATAATTATTTGCTTAAAATGATACGGCTAAGCCCTTCCCTATAGAAAGGGACACAGGTGCTGCACAAACTCTTTTCCTGGAGTAGGATCTAGTTTTCCCTTCAGTGAAATCACAATGAAAGTGCGAGTAAACTTGAAAAATGGAGAATATATCCAAGCATTATGCAAAGTGCAATTGGAGTGTGACTTGTTATCCAGACCAGCGATATTAGGAGTCATTAAGAAAAATACCTGTAGACAGAGTGGACTTACTCCAAGGTAATTTGACTGGAGTGAACGTTATAGTTTTGCCCATAATTGCAGAAAGCTCAAGGGAAGTTAATGAGACTGGACAGTTACAGGAAGAGGTTCCAGGTAAAAGGGATCAATGGCCAAGTGGTATTGTTCCCAGGCTATCAATCTGGTGACCTGGGTTCATATCAATTTTTGAGTCCCTCTCATGACACAGTGATAGCGTTCCTGCCCTGGGCTGGGAGGCCTGGATTCAAGTTCCACCTACTCCACTGTTTTCAAAAACACAAGTTGCTGGAAAAACTCAGCAGGTCTGGCAACATCCGTGAAGAAAAAGTCAAAGTTGACGTTTCCGGTCCGGTGACCCTTCCTCAGAACTGATGGTAGCTGGGAAAGCGTCGGCTTATATGCCCGGGGACCCTGCAGCCCTCCGGACTCAATATCAAGTTCAATAATTTTAGAGCCTAAACTCTCCCATGTCCTAGCCCCCCACCTCCCACATAAGGCCTTATTATCACACATTGCTCCGGAGGTATGTAATCATATTTCCAAATAGATTGCTTTAGAAAATATTTGCAATACACTTCACCAGGTCAATTGCTATCAATGAATAGCCCCTCTCAATGCATCTATTGGGAAGGCAGTGAGAAAGAAAAGCGTCCGAGAGCACATAGATAGTACAGGTGACATTTCATTGCAAATAGAAGCACACATTCATAAATGTACAACCGGTTTGCAACCACTATGAGTAGGCGATAGACTTGTTGTATTACTCTGGATTGTTGATCTGGAGACCCAGGTATTGTTCTGAGGACCAGAGTTTGCGTCCTGCCACAGCAGATGGTGAAATCTGAATTCAATAAAAGAAAATCTGGAATTAAGAGTCTAGTGATGTCCATGAAACCATTGGTGATTATTAGATAAACCCATTTAGTTCACTCAATTCTTTTAGGGAAGGAAATTGGACTACATGTGACTTCAGACCCACAGCAATGTAGTTGACACTTAACTGCCCACTGGGATGGGCGATAAATGCTGGCCTAGCCAATGATGCCCTCACCTCGTGAGTGAATGAAAAAAGAAATCTGACTGATTGTCATAGCAACTGCAGCTTTAAGAATTAAACTATCAGAGGCTGTCTGTTCTCAGCAAAATACCATGTTTAGGCCCTGAAAAAGGGAGTGCCACTCTTTCTCTAGTGCCTAGCATAGAATAACAGTTTGTTGTTGTTCAAGACTGGCCCTATCCTGACCGATGGAGAGGGACAACACTGACTAACGAGTGATCAGACCTCTGACTGATCTCTGTGCAGTTGCTGAATGGCTTACTATTAATCTGCTGCAAATCTAACCTTGGCCTCTCTTCAATCTGTAATGATATAGAATCTCCAAACTCTGACCATGACAACGCCATCCAGCCAACTGACTGAAAAAGAAGCTGAAAGAACTGTGGATGCTGTAAATCAGAAACAAAAACAGAAGTTAACTGAAGTTGCTGGAAATGCTCAGCAGGTATGGCAGCATCTGTGAAGAGAAATCAGAGTTACCGTTTCAGGTCCAGTCACCCTTCCTCAGAACAGATGGTAGCTAGGAAAATGTTGTTTATATGCAGAAGGTAGAGGGTAAAGAGTAAACGATTGGTTGGGATAGAGCCCAGAGAGAGAGAAGAACAGTTGGACAGACAAAGGAGTGGTTAACAATCTGGCTAGGAGAGTGAATAGTTGTTAATGGAGACTGTTAGTGGCTAACAATAGGTAGTGTGTAATGGCAGATTATGTGATAACAAGGCCTGGTGTGTGGGGTTGGGGGCTAGGACATGGGAGAGTTCAGGCCCTAAAATTGTTGAACTTGTTATCGAGTCTGGAGGGATGAAGGGTCCCCAAGCAAACTAATAGTGCTGGCCTCCCAGAACGACAACAGTTCCCTTTAATTTGAATGAAGCTTTGAGCTTAAGCTTTGAGACGCTACTATTTGGTTGAAGCATAATGCATGTTTGCCACAAAAGCTGCTAGCACGTGCTGCAGGTATGACATTGTCATAGCAGATGTTCCATAAAGCAACATATCCACCCTGTTTCAACGGCCGGCAGACATGACAAGATGTCTGGCCTTGCATCTGCTCTAGGCAAGGAAAGACAGAAGTATGGTGAGTCTGTAAGTTCTGAATTATGCGGCAATGTGCAAAGAAAATTGATCAAGGTAAGGAAGAGACGCTGTGATCCAAGTAGGCATTGAGAGATTGAGCACTAAGTGAGCAAGCAAAGAACCCTGAGAAGCACAGTGCTACAATTTGTGAGATGGGTGTCTTTCCCTTCATGCAAAGAGGCAAGGCCATAGTATTACAATGCAAGGTGTCAGTGTGCACTGAAGTGCAGCATTGAAGGAGATAGCTGTAGTCTAAGTGAATTAGAGATGTGCCATGATGGTGTGGTGAAGCTGGTTCCTGTCTGATGCTAAACTTCTTGGATGGGAAGTGCAGGCAGCTGCTACCCATGGAGCTTACCCTGATATATTGGGTTCTGCTGGTCAAAGTGGTGGGCACCTGGAGGAATAGATGGAAGTTGGAGCCTACAGGTACTTGTTCTGATTTTATATTTGGCAAGTCTTGCCATCTCATTTTTCTTTACTGTGCGGGAGAATAGGAAATTGCAAATAAATTAAGTCTGATTAGGTATCAACAAGGTGCAAATGTATGCAAATAGGCCTCTCACCACTTTCTAGTGAGACTCTCTTTTCGTCATTCAAAGTTGGGGTAGAAAGTTGGACTTCTCTTTCTCAGCATCGAAAATCTCTTTCACTGATATTGTCATATTTTCCCAACTGATTTGCCATTGCCCACATCATTTAGAGCTGGGTAAAACTCAGTCCAAAGGTTCCCTTTAAAAAATGTTTCTGAATTTCTGTTAATTAAAGTTGAAAATGTACAAGAACTGTCATTATATGCACGAGTAATGCATATTGGTGATGGGACAGGTTTTTCTCATGATAAACGCAAAGCCGTTGAATCATGTATTCAAAAAACACAAAATCGGAAATAATATTCAATGACCAGGCAATTCTTCAGCACTTCACATTTTAACAATTGTGGCAGAAACTTTGGTTATTCACAAAAAAAAAGAGATTCTGACAAGCACCTGTTAAAGCCTTCCACCTGTTTCTCAGCTAAAGGACATTTGGACAAGGAATAAAAATCTGAGGTGGAGGTGAGATATTCACAGTCCAGTGTTAACATTAATGCCCGAGGTCTGTTCGATATGATCAACCAGCTCACCTGAAATAGGCAGGAGACTTCATAAATGTGCAAATTAGGATTCTTTGCCACTTGTAGAACCCTGATTGCAGTTTTCAGATACAGATGGGTAGATCATGTACCCTACACTTCTGTCCATTTGTACTATGTGGTGCCGAGTGGCCTAATCAACAATATAAAGGCACTAATAAAAAGCACTTGAAATGCTTCTGGATGCACTTCATTTTGAGTGGCTCTATGAAGTGTAGGTGCACTGATTTAAAAGAAAATAAGTTGGCTGTGTTAACATTTTTTCCCAGGATCATTTGTGCACTGCATGCTAATGAAGACAGCTTCAAACTTGCTCATGTTTCATGCGAGCATCAATAAGTAGACAGAGCCTACATCTCTGCTGTCTTCAACTTTTAATCCAAGGGAATGAGAAGATTGAGCCTTGACTAACTGAATAGATATGTCGACTTCAACTGAATCCTTGTAAGGGACTTTTTTTCATATGTATGACATTTTACAAATAACATGACGTAAAATCTCCCAAAATATCCTCTAAAAAACCCTTTTATTTTCAGGGTTCTTTTTAATGTAAATTAAACTTCCCACAGTCTGTAAACAAAGCATTTCCACTTTCTTTTCAAATTATATCATCAGATTACTGGTACGAATGAATTGGGAATTGATTAATTTTCAAAGGAGGTAGAACAGTTTTCAGAAAAGTGGTCAATTTTAAAGAAAAATTTAATGTTATTAATTATTATCTTGCAACAACTTTACAAATATGAGATAGTAGGAACTGCAGATGCTGGAGAATCCGAGACAACAAGGTGCAGGGCTGGATGAACACAGCAGGCCAAGCAGCATCATAGGAGCAGAGAGGCTGACGTTTCGGGCCTAGACCCTTCATCAGAAAAGGGTCTGATGAAGGGTCTA
>NC_063368.1:4520156-4769521 GCF_021869965.1 Rhincodon typus
CCCTTTTCTGATGAAGGGTCTAGGCCCGAAACGTCAGCCTCTCTGCTCCTATGATGCTGCTTGGCCTGCTGTGTTCATCCAGCCCTGCACCTTGTTGTCTCAACTTTACAAATATGATAGTTTTCCTCGCTGTACCAGTCACAGTAAATAGGAACAGAGGTTAGAAAGAAATGTGGACTGACTAATTTTATGGGCCAAACTGAGGTCCTCTCAGCATTTATAAACATAAAGATACAAGAGGTAAAGAATAGCTAAAGGAAAAGGTAGTCCCTATTAAAGACTCAAAAGGCAACTGATGTCTGGTTGTGAAAGATGTGAGTATGGTTCTTAATGAACGCATTGTATCCGACTTCACAAAGTTCAGAATAATGTAAACTGTATAGTTAAGGAGCAGCAATGTAAAATATTGGCTGGGATAAACATAATGAGAGGAAATAGTAACCAATTGTGCATTTTTTAAAGCAGGTAAGCTATGGGGAGGGTGTGGGGGGACACCAAACTTTAGGAAAAATGTAAATGCTTTCAGTAAAGTAGAGAGATTTACAGGAATGTTTACAGAAATAAGAAATACATTGCATAGATTGGGGAAATTGGGACTGTTTTCCCTGGAGAATTGAAGATTGGGTGGAGATTTAATATAGATATTCACGATCAAGAGGAGGCCTGGACAAAGTTGACAGGGAAACAAACTTTCCATTGGTGGAAGAATCAAGAACAAGAGGGCAGATTTTATGTAATTTGTGAAGCAGCAATGGAGACACACGAAGCCTTTTCATGCAGCATATGGGTGCTTCTGGAATGACAGTGTGGCAGAGGCAGGTTCAGTCAAGGCACACAAGAGAGAATATTGTCTGACAAGGACGAATATGCACATCTATGAGGAGAAGGCCAGGGAGAGACAGTGGGCAAATTGCTCCTACGGCGAATCAGTGCTAAAGCAAAGGACAGACCTCCTGCGCTGTAAAGATTCTGTAATTTTTTTGTGGTGGATAGAGCTCAATAAGAGGAAACAAAAAGTCACCCATTTTAAATCCAAGAAAGGCACAAAGAAAGAATATTTTCTAAATGCCAAGAACTGTGGAGGAGAGAATGGTTTAGGTATCCAGATGCACAAATCACATATAAAAGCAACCAAAGACACTATTGTTGACCTTTAGCTTGAAGAAAATAGAATATAAATGAGAAGAAGTTGTGCGTCAGTTGTTTAGGGTCTTGCACAGACTTTATCTGGATGACTATGCTTAGTTCAGGAAAATACATCTCAGGAAGGATGCATCGCTTGGGTACAGTGTAATAACTAAGTTTATTCTTGCAGCAAGAATATTATTATATATTATGTTCCAAGAATGTCCTGGAGGCCAAAGTGTTACCAACAGGAGCTTTATTAAGGAGATGTTTATTCTAGGTTACAAGGTTAAACTAAGCTGTTTCCTGCCCAAAATGGCTGATGACATCATCAATGCATCACATGATCAGACTCTTGAACTGTCTGTCCACCATACTTACACAAATACACAAGATCCCTTCCCCTTTATATGAAAGGCTCCCGCAATGCAAACATTCACAATAATTACAATCATATATACAACAGTCAGCAAGACATTCTAGAGGACATTGATTTCCTGCGTGGCCATCGGCGCACCTCAGGCATCTCTATTTTTCTTATTGTCTTTAACCCCTGGTGTTTTAAGTGTGCTCAGAATATCATCTGTCATTGTCCTTTCCTAACAAGACTGAACGCTTGGAGGAACTACATGCCTTCTCAGTACTACACCGGCTCTCATCTGTACATTGTAGGATACCATTCCAGTCTGTGCTACAATGATGGCAAGTACCCATTCTCACCACTGATGTAATTGCTTACCATCACTTCTCGACCTTTTTGGAAAGTACTGTTTGGCCATGTTCTTCCATTGGAAAACCTTATTCTGTCATTTCCTGTCAACAATGTCTTTCATCATGGGTGGTTTCAGCAAATCAAATGCCATACTCAACTGACGTTTTACCATGATCAATGCCAGGGAACTATGAGTCATTGAGTGGGTTATATCTGTAACGTCAGTGAAATTTGGATCAGTCTTTTGGATAGTGATCTTGGTTCTTGAGTTACCTTTTAAGAAATAATAATCTTTTTACCAAGCTACTTGTGGCTGGATGATAAGGAACTGATTGGATGCATTGAATTTGTTCCTGCATTAGATTGTCCCTGAACTCTTATGGTATAAACCGTGGACCTTTATCACTCGCAAGTTGATCTAGATAACCAAATCTCATCAAGACCACCCCAAGCTTTCAATGCAGACGTTTTCTCTGCAGACATCTTCATGATGGCAAATTCAGGCCATTTAGAATGTGATAACCACTATGAAAAGCATTCACCTTTCTGAAGTCTGGCACAGTCAAAATAGATTCTTTGCCACGGCCATTCCCATGTGTAATGGTGCTAATGGAGGTAAGTCATGAACTTTTGCACAAGCTGCAGATATTTCTGCCTTCTCCTCAATTTCAAAGTCAGGCAGTAGTCACCAAAAATAGCTTCTGGCTGTCATCTTCAATCTGACAATACCATATTGACCCTTGTGTAGTTGAATTAATTTCCTTAGCTTTTAAAGAAAGGGAATTTAGAATCATAGAATCCCAACAGTATGGATGCGGGCCATTCAGCCAGAGGAGTCCATACCAACTCTCCAAAGAGCATCCTACCCCTACCCTACTCAGTAATCCTGCATTTTCCCACCTAACATGCACATCCCTGGACACTGGACAATGTAGCATGGCCAATCCACCTAACCTGCGCATCTTTGCACTGTGGGAGGAGACCAGAGCACCCCGAAGAAACCCACTGAGACATGGGGAGAATGTGCAAACTCCACACAGACTGTCGCCCGAGAGTGGAATCGAACCTGGGTATGACCCACGGAGAAGGTATTGCTGCATGAGGCCCAAATATCACGGTCAGCAGTCTGTGGTCTATTAGGAGGGTAAATTCCTGACCATACAGGAATTGGTTCAATCATCTAATGCTAAAAATGATTCCTGTAGCTTCTTTCTCTCTCTGTGCATAGTTCATTTTTACTTTGTTTAATTGATCTTCATGCAAAGCTATTGGCTTTTTTTCACCATTGGGTAATATGTGTGAATCTACTGCTGTCAATCCATATAGTGATGCAGTGCATGAAAATTTTTTTCATTCACTCATGGGATGTGCATATTGCTAGCAGGCCAGCACTTATTGCCTGTCTCTAGTTGCCCATGAGAAGGTGGTGGCGAGCTGCCTTTTTGAACTGCTGCAATCCACCTGTTGTGGGTTGACTCGCAGTGCTGTCAGGAGGGAATTCCAGCAATAGTTGCAAAAGTAATTTAGGGTCAAAATAGGTGAGGACTCCTGACTTAAATAAAGCTTCTTCGGCTTGTGTAAATGCCTTTTCATACTGATCTTTCAATTTCCATTTTTTGTTTTGGCATAATACATTATGCAGTGGCTTGAGAATAGTTACAATGTTTATAACCTGGTGTTGTGTGATTTTTGACCTTGGGACAAATTTGACATAGTTTATCGAGCCCGAAAATGATTGTAATTGGTTTACATTTTTAAGTGCTGGTGCCTCAGTTATGACTTTTGATTTGAAGCTGACTGGTGAGGTCTGACATCGCCTAAAGATTCAATGGAAGATTTAAAAAATTCCTATTTGGCTTTCTTCATTCTTTGGTCTCATAATCTTCTAGTCTATGCAGAATAACATCTAATTGTGGAGATGCTGTTTGTCAGTTCTCCCCATGACTAAAATATCATTAAAATGGGATACTGGACTCCAATCCACTTAAAATCTGATTCATGGCACCTTTGAATAATGGAAGTCTCATGTGTTTGAATAGTCCTTTATGGTATTACAATCATCATGTATTTCTGTGACTCATGATCTACAATCATCTGGAATAGGCTCGATTAAGGTCAATTTTAGTGAAAAGCTGACTTCCAACTAGTCCAAGTTGACCCTTGATTAAAAGCAAAAGATAATGTCCAGCACACAGTACCAGATTAATAGTGACCTTATAACCACCATAGATGTATGCCAATCATCTTTCTTCCTCACTGGTACCATAGGAGCAGCCCAGTCATTCACATTTACGAGTTCAAATATTCCCATCTTGACCAGCCTCTATAATTGTGCCTCAACCTTTTGGGCTGATTGCAAAAGGCACTGATCTAGCCATGCATCATTTTGCTTGGTTCTCATCTTTGATTTTCAATTTGACAGAGATATTCTCCATGCTTCCCAGATCCCCATTGAAAACTATGACATGTTTCTTTAGTATTAGTAATTGATCAATCTCAAAATCTGACAAGTGACTTACTTCAACCCAGTTGAGTTTGATTTTCTCTAACCATGTTGTTCTCAATACAATTGGAAAACTTTCTTCACTGACATGTAAAGATAAATCTTCAGACTGACTGTACAACTGAACATTCACATTGATACAACCCCTTAAAGGCACCATTTTCCCTGTATATCTTGATACAGTTTTTGAGGACTGTAGTGCAATGTGACTCAGCTGCTTCTGATACACTATCGGGCATCAGTGAAACTGCCACACTGGTGTCTACTTCCATCTTAACTAGTTTATCGTTCACAAAGGGACTGACCCAGTATCAGTTGGTGTCACCAGCAATGGCCAATCTGTTTCATAACAGCTCCTCCTCAGACTGTGAATCTGGACTTCTTTCATTCCCTTCCGTACTGTTTAGATTTTCTTCCTACTGTTTGGCTTCTGTACTTTTACTGTATTTTGTTTGTGATTCTTCCTCAAACACACCCATTCAATGTGTCCATTTTTGCTGCAGATTCTGTATGCAGCATCTTTATACCAGCAATTTGCTGCTATGTGACCTGTTTTCTCACACTGATGGCAGTTTGAGTCCATATGGTGCTCAACTCTCAGCTGCTATTTTGTGAATTCTTATGATCGAGTTTAGCTGTTGAGCTTCCTTGGCTACTAGTTCAATGAAGATTGCTATTTCCAGTGGTTTCTTTAAATCTAGGTTCCTTTCCGTCAGTAATCTCTTCTAGATTGCTTTACCAGTCTGCCTTGACAACATAATTTAAGTTGTCTCTGAATTTGCAGAATTAAATTGCTACAGACTAGAAAATAGATTCATCATCATGCTGGTTGCATTTATGGAATCCAAACCTTTCAGTAATCGCCAATGGTTTTGGTGACAATTTCTTCATGAGTTTTGAAACCCAGCTTCTCTGGCTGTACCAGACTCCTCAGGAGTGAAATGATTTCCCCCCATAATATGCAGGAATGCAGAGACAACCACATCTGCTGCGATTTTGTTAGCTTGGACTGGTTGGGCCGAAGGGCCTGCTTCCACACTGTAGGGATTCTATGATCTAAAAATAATGGAATCTCGTTGTATAGGAGACCTCTCTGTATTTTCATCGAACAGTCCTATGGTGCCACAATTTCCCACCATTTTTTTTAAATGGGAAGGGCCTGGGTGGCATACCTCACTTCTTTCCATTTAAAACAAGATATTCCTGAGACTACCAATTTCTTCTTGAGTCTATGCCCCTAGCACAAGACATTTCCTTTCTTGTAGGGTACTTGTTACTTATCGTTCCTTTAGGGTGGAGCAGGTGGCAAGCTTCTTCTGCACTATTCACCTCTTCCCTGGGATGAATTATATATATTACTCCTTGCTGACTGTACCTGCTTCGATGCAATAATTCCTGTATCTTACCAACACACCGTATTAGCTATCTACTCCACCCATGTGGCATATTTCTCACTGGACTCTGGCCCCATTCTGCTGAATGAACTCACCATTCACCAGTCAAAGACCAGCATCCTGGCCACCAATGCCATATTTAAAAGGACATTGTGTACCCAGGATGAGCAGTGTCATTCTGAACCTGCCCTACTTGGGTGGAATAGGAGCAGCAGACAGGTATTTGGGAGGCATTGGCCATAGAGATTAAAAGAATGCAGCTATGCTATGGGAACCCAGCTGCCTCAAGCATGCAGCTGTCCGTCTGCCTGCATGGAGAGACTTGGCTGCCATGGAGAGCTGTGTCCAGCACCCTCAGGGTCTGCTAGAGAGGTGTACTCAACTGGCTGCTATCACTGCAGCCATTAGTCCTTGGGACTGAAGACATGGCAACAGGGCATGTGGAACTTGGATTGAACTTCAGGCACCTTTTCCTGGAGGCACCCAGTTGGAGGAGAGACCGCACACAGGCCCCTTAGAAGTCTCGTTTCAAGGTACTTCAGCGGGTGGTCAGGCCCTTCATGTTCACCCTGTCTGATCACCTCTGAGCCTTGGACGTGTAAGCCAAGTAGAATCCACTTGCCTTGGGCACATGAGATGACCATACTAGGTGTGCTTATGTATCATCCTCCCTGGGAGCCAGGGTACTGCTGATCATGGGCGAGCACCATTCCTGCAATATCCTGTTCCTATCCATGCTTTACCATATCCCCCACTTATAGATACTGTTGACCCCTTAACAAATGTCATCCTCCTAGCCTGCAGCCCTCAGTCCCCATGAGTAGGTTCCAGAGACTCTTTCAGGTGACAGCTGCACCCCTCGTCTCCACTCCACTCCACTTTCCCCTGTTATCTTTGGATGGACCCGACAGACTGACTATGGACCATCCCTTGATCAATCTGTCTGGGAAGCCTGGAAAAAAAGTGCGCTGATTCCTATCTGATGACTATATATCCCTGACTATATCCCCCAAACTGGTTTCTATGGAACTACAGACTAATTGTGACCAAGTCCCCAGACTGCAGAGGCAGAGACACCTGGACCGAGAACACCCAAATGTGGCTAAGCCACTGGATTGGTGTCTGACCAAGTCCCCAAACTGCAAAGGCAGAGACACCTGGACCGAGAACACCCAAATGTGGCTAAGCCACTGGATTGGTGTCTGAGGCTGCCTTCGGCTAACTGTGCAGAGACCCTGATCCAAGGGTGCCTCCGTGGACCTAATGCTCAGTCTTTAAGAAATGGCTGCTTGCTTGCTGCACGTGCACTGTGTTTGCCATGCAAGCTTCTGGCATATGGTGCAGGTTTGAGATTGACAGAGCAGGTGTCAAATAACCAGCAAGGCAGGCTGCCTGGTGTGTGAACATGCTAATAAGCAAGGCAAAGCAGGGATGCTGTGAGTATCCAGGTAGGTACTAAGTGAACGAGCACTAAGAGAGTGGTGAGCAACCCTGAGGTGCAGTCTGGTCCAATCCATTAGCTGAGTGACTATCCCTGTGAGGAAACTGTCTTTGCAGCAACCTTTCGATATGCTGGTTACTAGTGCACCGTGCGGTGTCAGACTGTGCTTCCTAAGCTTTTGGCAAGTGAATCAGAAAGGTACTATGAAGATCCTGATATTGGCAACTTACAAATGCCAATGTCCGTGAGTGAGGGTGCATGCAGTTGGTGTATATGGATCGTGCCCTGAAATGCTGTTGCATGGTAAGTAACATGGAGGCTCTCTGCACCCAGAAGAAAACTAGTGTTGTGACTTACATGTTGAGGCCCAGTCTGCTTTTTCAGGTAAGATCACAGGACACTTGAAGAGGAGCAGGATAGTTCTCATTGTGATCTGACAAGATAGCTCTCATAGCATCCAGGCCAATATATATTTCTCAACCAGAATCTTTCAATCTGATAATCTGGTCATTATCAGATTGTTGTTTGTAGGAACTTGTGTGTGAATGGGCTGAAATTTTTTCAAGTTATAGTCGTGATTACACTTCAAAAGTACATAATTTTTGTAAAGCATTTTAGAATGTCCTGAGGCATTAAACGTGCTATAAAAGTGCAAATTCCCTCCTGTGTTTGATGAGGAAGGGATTGATTTCAGCGTTGATGCAACCTGGTGATACTCGGGCTCTAATTTTGACTTCAATGATTTCTGTGCACATTGACCTTAGGATGCTTTCTAATTAACCTGCTCAGAGTTGCTAGTAAACACCCGTTGAGCAGGTGGAGCTTGAACTTGGACATCCTAGTCCAGAGGTAGGGACTCTGCCACTGTGTTACAAGAGCCCTTATCACGCTGACTTTGACACTCAGGCCTGAGTGCAATATAGTTTACAAGTAGCCCCCACCATATCCCAAACTGTCCACTGCAATCTGCGGTCAATCTCTCAAGCCCTCTTTCTAGCTGGAATACATTCTCTTCTAATATGCATTTCTCATTTTCTCAACAGTTTCCCGACTGGTGTCGTGGTAATGTGACTTGTAATCCTGAGTCCAACACTGATGTTCTAGGGACATGTGTTCAAGGGAAGGAAATCTGCCACTTACCTGGTCTGACCTGCATGTAACTCCAGACTCACAGCAATGTGGTTGACTCTTAATTGACTTCTTGGCAATTAGGAATGAGCAATGACTGCTGTCCTAGTCAGCAACATACACATTCCATGAGCCAGTGAAAAAAATGGCATTTTTGGTGCCGCAATGAGATTGAACAGTGAGTCAGGATGAGACCTGCCTAAGGGACCCTTTTCTTAGGCACAGATGATATTAGTTGCTAGAATTGCTGCTGGATGCCAGTCACTAGGGTTGCTTTTGGCGCTGATCGCTGGAGCTGCTGCTGCATCACTAAGGTTGCTGTTGGTGCTGGTCATGAGGGCTTCTTGTTGCTACTCGCTGGGATTGCTGTTGAAACTTCTCAGTGGGTTGCTGCTGATTATGAGGGCTGTTATTGTTGCTGCTGCTCACAGGTAGCTGGTAGTGGTCACTGGTGCTTTTGCTTTTTCTAGTCAGTATGGTTGCTACTGGGGCTGCTGTCTGGGGTTGTTGTTAGTGCCAATCACTGGGGGTGCTGCTGATGCTGCTTATGTGATGAAAGGTTTGTGATTATTACATATCAATATCTTGTTTAAAAATTTGAATTTCAAGCCAGTGGTATTTGGGCATTGGTCTATTTTTGTGAAAAGGTTTAAAAATACCAAAAACAAAAACAGAAATCGCTGGAGAAACTCAGCAGGTCTGACAGCATCTGTGGAGAGAAAGCAGAGTTAACTTTTTGGGTCTAGTGACCCTTCTTTGGAACTTCAAAACTTAACTGTGCTTTCTCTCCACAGGTGCTGCCAGACCTTAAAGGGCGCCGACCCAAAACATCGACTCCCCTGCTCCTCTGATGCTGCCTGACCTGCTGTGTTCCTCCAGCTCCACACTGTGTTGACAGTTCTTTGTTTTATTTTTTAAAAGAACAAGTCAGTCTTCCCAGAACCATGATTTTTAAACCAGTATCTGCTTGCTAGAGTGTCAATGGACATATGTTTATTCTGTGAGGGACTACAACCAGACTGAGAAAACAGCAGAAGCTAGGATGATAAAAAATTTTTGGGCAGAGTGAAAGAGACATGACATTAGTTGGAGGCAAGTATAGTCTGTCCTTGAAAAGGAAGTTGTTCAGAATAGTTAAGAAAATAATTTTTCTCAGTGAAAGTGTGCAGTATGAGAAATTTCCAGACCAGGAATATTTGTTAGATCTCTACAGATTATGAAAAGACTAAGAAAATCCAAGCCCTCAGTTGTGTGAGGATTCAAGTGAGAAGGCTTCACAGGTTACAGGACAGGAACTGAGAAGAAGCAGTTAAGTCAAACCAACACATTGGACACGGAAGGAATTTTTTTCTGGATTTTGATTAAATATAATGTGATGATATTTAGGACCGAGTTGAGTATTTTTACTCAGAGGGCAGTGAATCTTAAGAATTCTGTACCCAAAGGGCTGTAGCAGCTCAGTCTTTGATTATTGAAAGTAAAGCTTGATTTTTTTTCGCTTATCAATGGCATTAATGGTTATAGGAATAGTTTGGATAAAAAGCTAAGTGTGGACCAAGTGTTTGATCAGCCATGATTATATTAAATGGCGGAGCATGCTCTGTGGCCTGAATGTACTCCTGTTCTTACGTTCTTGTGATGTGTTGGGGTGTAGATAGGATTTTCTTTGCTGTGTGTTTTGAAATCTTTCAAACTGTGTTACATATGGATAGTTTGATTTGTTTTATTTAATTTTATTTCTTTTGAATAAAAAACTTATGTTTTATTATTAAAACAAAGTCTGCAGCCTTGTGAAGCTTCTGTTTCAGTGAAAGATCACCCATAGTATGATGTACCAAGCCAGATTTCATTCTGGGATCTGATTGTCCAGGAGTAACATCATCTTGGATCATACAATTGGGGGCTCTTGCCAGGATTTGAGTTCTTTTAACTTACCAGGATGTTGCCTGGTATGGAAGATTTGAGTTATGAGGAAAGGCTGGATAGTCTGCGACTTTGTTCACTGGAGCGTAGGAGATTGAGAGGTGACCTGATAGAAGTTCATAAAATAATGAGAGGTATAGATAGAGTTGACGGCAGTTGTCTTTTCCCTAAGATGGGGAATTTCAAGACAAGGGACACATTTTTAAGGTGAGAGGAGACAGATGTAAAAATTAAAAAAGACAGAAATTTTTTACACAGAGGGTCATGTGTGGAATGAACTTCCTGATGAAGTGGTAAATGCGGATACAGTTACAACGTTTACAAGATATCTGGATGGATATGTGAATAGGAAAGGTTTGGAGCCAGGAGCAACAGGTGGGACTAGTTTAGTTTGGGATTAATGCAGCATGGACTGGTTGGACCGAAGGGTATGTTTCCGTGCTGTATGACTCTATGACTATAAGAGAGATTTGTACCTTTTTTAGAGAAATGGGTACATTAAACGTCTGGACACAAGACGGCTGTGTTGTGAAATTTATTGCACACATTTGTAAAATAGCTTTGAATGTTGCTAAGAGTTTTCCAGCAGTAGAAGGTACAACAACAAATTGTTAAAATCTTTGACCAAGACTAAACTGAAAAAGTTAGCTGATATATTGAAGGTAGATGTAAAGGCAGTGTTTTATAATGAGATGGTGCTAGCTGGGGCAGCATTTATTGCCCATATCTAGAGGGCAGTTAAAAGGATATTAGTGAGCCACATGGTTTTTATGTCAATCAACAATGATTTCATGGTCACCATTAGACAACATGAATTGGCCGTAGTGAAACTTTGAGTAACGAAGGAAGGCTCAGAGGATGATTCTGATTGCAACAAAGGATTTGATTAAGTAAAAGTCTTTGCTTTGTGTCAGCTTGTCCTTGAAGCTTATCACTTCACACTTAGAATTAAAGAAGTAAACTTAATTAGACATTTGTAGAATTTGCAAGGGAATAATAAATGCCATGGGATCAGTGATTTTGATCACTAAAGCTAAAATGTTTTGAAAATATAAGGGAAATTAAGATTTATAGAATAATTCAAAAATAATGTTCCTGCAAATCTAATAGCTTATTTAGATGACCATCAAGTATCAAAGATCAGGGAAGCAGCAGTTCTGGCAGATAGTTTGAACATTTATTAAGATGGTGGCTGGTGGGCTTGTATAGCTGCTCACCCATCCCTCGAGGATGTCAGGATTCAAACAAACCTTTCACTGCCTCATAATCAGCAAAGAAGAAAGACCATTAAGGAGGGGCTGCCATGGAGTTGATGATGCCAGCGGAAGTCAGTGCCTTCACGGGGAAAACAGAAACATTTTTATAAGGTGAGCTGAAACAGCATCAAAAGCTAAGGTCAGCTAATTGTGTTCAGGCTGAGACTCAGGCTACCAGGAGATGAGAATTGATTTTCCCACTAAACTTTAGCTCAAGGATCTCAGGACAAATCCTACTGGAATTGTAATAATTTATTTTAAATGCCATGGGAACAAGAAATACCCGTGGACACTGACCCCAACACATCATTTTCTCACCATATCTAATATCGCCCAGAGATCAGCTGACAGATTGCAGCTAAAATGAAAAACTGAGGCAGCAGTTTTCACAGCAGCTGCTAATAAGCAACAGTCTATGTCCTACACTTGGGAACCCTGGTGTACATTCAATAAGCAAACCAGAAACACTGCTAATAACTGTAAATAGAACTGTGATTTTGTAAAATTATTTTATAGGCAATTTTAAATGGTCTAACTAGTATAATTCATTGCAATCAAAATGGTCAGAATTTACCAGATCATTCGTGGGTTGTGGGCATTGCTGACTAGGCCAGCATTTATTGCACATCCTTAACTGCCCTTTTGAAGATTGTGGTGAGCTGCCCTTTGAACCGCTGCAGTATTTTGTGGCATAAGAACAGCCCAGCCATACTGCTGTTAGGAAAGGAGTTCCAGAATTTTCGCCTAATATCAGTGAAGGAATAATGCTGTAGTTCCATGTCAAGGTGATGTAAGTTCCCCTCCAAGTCATACGAGTGGTGGTGTTCCAGTGTAACTGTTGCGTTGTCCTTCCAGCTGGTAGAAGTTGGAGGATTTAGAAGGTGGTGTAACAGGATCAGTGGTGAGTTGCTGCAGTGCATTTTGTAGGCGGTACACTCTGCTGAAAGTCCATCAGTGGTGGATGAGGTGTCAATCAAGCAAGGATTTTTTTCCTGGCCAGTGTTGGGCATCATGAGTGTTGCTGGAGCTGCACCAGAGCATTCCTGACTTGTGCCTTGAAGATGGTGGACATTATTTCAGGAGATAGAAGGTGAGTTACTTGCCACAGATTTCTTACCAGCTTTTGCCTTACCAGTTCTTGAGATAAAGGGGCAATGACAAGTGAACATAAAATAGGCTGCACAGCAGAAAGCAGAGAATACCAGTAGACTGAGGGTGGAGAGGGATTTCAGTCGTCTGGTCTTCAGTCACTGGAGAAACTAAGATTTTTCTCCTTGGTGCAAGAAAGCTTAAGATGAAGTACAGATGTTCAAAATCATAACAAGCCTTAATAAAATGCATAAATAGAAACTGCTTCCAGTGACAGGGATGTCAGTAACCATAGAGTGCAAATTTAAAATATTTGGCAAAAAGGATAAGTCTACTGGGCCAAATGGCTGCCTTTTGTGCTGTATATATTTCTATCCATTTTCAAAAACTTTTATTTTCACTCTCCAATGCTTTTCCTGCAGAAAGTCTTACAGAAATCATTAGCTTTCCAGCACCTCAACAAATCATCCATCCTTCACGAGTAAATCTTGACAGTGGGCAGAGTTTTGTGCTCCCTCCTGAGCTGAATACGGTGACTGGAGCATTAGACCCTTTGAGCCTTCCCATCTCTGCAAAAATCAGGTCTGTGGCAAGTCAGCTCATTCCCACCCCACTTGACTGGGCAATTAATGCTGACTGAAAGGCCTCATCCTGCTGCTGCTGGTAATAACCCAACAGTAGGTGGCAGACTTACTCTTGCAGGTTTGCTTGCAAGCTGTTTTTATTGTCTCATGGAATGTGGGTATTGCTGGCTGGGCCAACATTTATTATCCATCTCCAGTTGCCCTTAAGAAGGTGGTGGTGAGTTGCTCTTTTGAACCATTGCAGTCCATGTGCTGTAGGTAGACCCACAATGCCATTAGAGAGAAAATTCCTGGATTTTGACCTAGCAGCAGTGAAGGAACAGCAATATATTTCTAAGTCAGGATGGTGAGTGGCTTGGAGGGGAATTTGCAGGTGGTGGTGTTTATATGTATATGCCTACCCTTGTCCTAGATGGAAATGGTCGTGGATTTAGAATGTACTGCCTAAGCTTCAAATTCCCGCATGCACCTTGTATACCATACACACTGCTGCTGCTAAGCATCTGTGGTGGAGGAGGTGGGTGATTTGTGAATGTGATGCCAGTCAAGTGGGCTGCTTTGCTGGATGGTGTCAAGCTGCTTGAATGTTGTTGGAGCTGCACTCATCCAGGCAAGTGGGGAGTATTCCACCTTACTCCTGACTTACACCTTGTAGATGATGTACAGGCTTTGGGGAGTCAGGAGGCAAGTTACTTGCTGAGTATTCCTAATTTCTGCCCTGTTCTTCTAGCCACTGAATTTATATGGTGTGTCCAGTTCAGTTTCTGGTCAACAGTAGTACCCAGGATGTTGATAGTGGAGGATTCAGTGATTGTAGTGCCATTTAATGTCAAGGGGCAGTGGTTAAATTGTCTCTTATTGAAGAAAAGCATTGCCTGGCACTTGTGTGATATGATTGTTACTTGCTACTTGTCAGCCCAAGTTGCGCTGTTTTGAACAGTGACTGACTTGGAGAAGTTCTTGTTTTATCTGGTTCAGTTGGAGGAAAGCACATTAAAAATCAGCTGAGTTGGAGAGATTCCTGCTAAGAACAAGCTGCCTAGTTGATCTCTCCCATTTCTGTAAAGAAAACCCTATATTAGTTAGGATAAATTCTATTTGTCTCTTTGAAAGAGTGATTGAAGTAACATCTGAAAATTGTATTGCCCAAGCAGACTGTGCCCATAAGACTTCAGACACAACCGTGCATGATAAGTAACTTAAACATGCAAAACATGAGCTAATAAACTCCATAACATAATATGCTTTATCTTTATGCCTTCAAGAAAACCCCATTGGCCTAAGTGTTTTGTTTCAGAAAGCCAATCTTTGCAAAAAAAGACTCTTCTCTCTTTTCCTGATGTATGTGCACGTTTGTTTGCATGTTTAAGGTTACTTAGAAGGATAAGAATTTACACTTTTTTAAAATTCATTTTGTGGGACATGGGCATTGCTGGCTGGCCAGCATTTATTGCCCATCCCTAGTTGCCCTTGAGATGGTGGTAGTGAGCTGCCTTCTTGAACCATGGCAGTCCACCTGCTGTGGGTTGACTCACAATGTAATTAGGGAGGGAATTCCAGGATTTGGACCCAGCGACAAGTGAAGGAGCGATGATATATTTCCAAGTCAGAACAGTGTGTGGCTTGGAGGGGAACTTGAAGGTGGTTCCCATATATCTGCTGCCCTTGTCCTTTGTTTGGAAGCTGCTGTCTGAGGAACTTTGCTGAATTTCTGCTGTACATTTTGTAGGTAGTATGCACTGCTGCTACTGAGCATCAATGGTGGAGAGAGTGGATGCTTGTGGATGCAGTGCCAATCAGGCAGGCTGCTTAGTCCTGGATAGTGTCAAACTTCTTGAGTGTTGTTGGGGCTGCACTCATCCAGGCAAGTGGGGAGTATTCCAACACACACCTGGGTTGCTCCTTGTAGATGGTGGACACGCTCTGGGGAGTCAGGAGGTGAGTTATTCGCCACAGTGTTCCTAGCCTCTGACCTGCTGTTGTAGCCACTGTGTTTATGTGGTGAGTGCAGTTGAGCTTCTGATCAATGATAACTCCCAAGGTGTTGACAGTGGAGGATTCAGTGATGGTAACACCATTGAATGTCATGGGGCAGTGGTTAGATTATCTGTCTCTTATTCTTTGTGGACATAGCCTGGCATTTGTGTGGCTTGAATGTTACTTGCCACTTGTCAGCTGAAGCCTGAATGTAGTCCAGATCTTTTTGCATTTGGACACGGATTGCTTCAGTGTCTGAGGAATCGTGAATGGTGCTAAACATTATGCAATCATCAGTGAACATCCCCACTTCTGATCTTATGATGGAGAAAAGGTAATTGATAAAGCGTTTGAAGACGGTTGGGCCTAGGACACTACCCTGAGGACCTCTTGCAGAGAGGTCGTGGAACTGAAATGATTGACCTCCAACAACCACGACTATCTTCCTGTGTGTCAGGTATGACTATAACCACCAGAGAGTTTGCTCCCTGATACCTATTGATTTCAGTTTTGCTAAGGCTCCTTGATGCCACACTCTGGTGGAGTGCACCTTGATGTCAAGGGCTGTCACTCTCACTTCACCTTTGGAATTCAGCTCTTTGTCCATGTTTGAATCAAGGCTGTAATGAGGTCAGGACTAAATGGCCCCGGTGAAACCCAAACTGGGTAGCACTGAGCAGGTTATTGCTGAGTAGGTGCTTCTTGGTAGCACTTTTGATGATACCTTTCATCACTTTACTGATGATCGACAGTAGACTGATGGGGCAGTAATTGGCCGGGCTGGATCTATCCTGTTTTTTACGTACAGGACATGCTTAGGCAATTTTCCACATTGTCGGGTAGATGCCAATGTTGTAATTGTACTGAAATAGCTTGGCTAGGGTAGCATCAAATTCTGGAAGACAAGTCTTCAGTACAATTGCCATAATGTTGTGAGAGCAGGTAGCCTTTGTAGTATCCAGTGCCTCCAATCTTTTCTTGATAACGCATGGAGTGAATCGAATTGGCTGATGACTGGTATCTGTAATGCTGGGGACCACTGGAGGAAGCCGAGATGGATCACCAATTGGTACTTCTGGCAGGAGATTGCAGTGAAAGCTTTAGCCTTATCTTTTGCACTGATATGCTGGGCTCTTTGATCATTAAGGATGGGGATATTTGTGGAACCTCCTCCTTCAGTGAATTGTTTAATCGTCCACCACCATTTATACTGGATGTGGCAGGTCTGCAGAGCTTAGATCTGATCCGTTGGTTGTGGGATCGCTTAGCTCTGTCTATCACTTGCTGTTTAACAGTTTGGCGTGCAAGTAGCCCTGTTTGGTGGCTTCACCAGGTTGACACCTCATCTTCAGGTATACCTGGTGCTACTCCTGCACTCTCCATTGAACCAGGGTTGATCCCCTGGCTTGATGGTAATGGTTGAGTGTGGGATATGCCAAGCAATGAGGTTACACATTGTGCTGGAGTACAATTCTGCTGCTGTTGATGGCACTCAACTCCTCATGGATGCCCAGTCTCGAGATGCTAGATTTGTTTGAAGTCTATCCCATTTAGCATAGTGATAGTGCCACATAACACAGTGGAGGTTATTTTCATGGTGAAGGCGGGACTTCGTCTCCACAAAGAAAGTACGGTGGTCACTCTTACCAATACTGTCACGGACAGATGCATCTGCATCTGGCAGATCGGTAAAGATTAGGTCGTGTGTTTTTCCCTTTGTTGGTTCCTGCACCACCTGCCACAGACCCAGTCTAGCAGCTATGTCCTTTAGGACCCGACCAGTTCGGTCAGTCATACTGCTGCCAAGACACTGTTGGTGGTGGACATTGAAATCTCCCATCCAGAGTAGATTTTGCACTCTTGCCACCGTCAGTACTTCCTCCAAGTGCTGTTTAACATGGAGGAGTACCGACTCATCAGCTGAGGAAGGACAGTACGTGGTAATCAGCAGGAAGTTTCCTTGCCCACATTTAACCTGAAGCCATGAGACTTCATGGAGTCCAGAGTCAATGTTGAGGACTCCTAGAGCAACACCCTCCCAACTGTACACCACTGTGCTGCCACCTGTGCCGGGTCTGTTCTGCCGGTGGGACAGGACATATCCGGGGATGGTGATGGTGGTGTCTGGGACATTGTTTGTAAGGTATGATTATGTGAGTATGACTGTATCAGGCTGTTTGTTGACTAGTCTGTGAGACAGCTCTTCCAATTTTGGCACTAACCCCCAGCTGTTAGTGAGGAGTACTTTGCAGGGTCGACCGAGCTGTTTCTGCTGTCGTCTTTTCCAGTGCCTAGATTGAGGCCAGGCGGTTGACCTGATTTTATTTCTTTGAGACTTTGTAGCGATTGGTACAACTGAATGGCTTGCTAGGCCATTTCAGAGAACAGTTGGGAGTCAACCACATTGCTGTGGTCTGGAGTCACATGTAGGGCAGATCAGGTGAGGATGGCAGATTTCCTTCCCTGAAGGACATTAGTGAACCCGATAGTTTTTCGAACAATTGATAGTTATTTCACAGTCATCAGTAGATTCTTAATTCCAGTTTTTTATATTGAATTCAAATTCTATTATCTGCCATGACAGGATTTGTACCCGGGTCCCCAGAACATTATCTGGGTCTCTAGATTAATAGTCTAGCGATAATTCTACTAGGCCATCGCCTTCCCTTATATATGACTACGTGTGTTGACCAATTAATAGTGTCTTTATTAAGATCACAATGGATAGATCTTGTTGTTTAAAACCTGGCATAAATAAACTCTTTGGTTATCTTGGTAACTGGTAAAAGTATTTTTATTTTATGTTGCAACCAGTGGAATTGGGGGCTTAGACCAATGGTGCACTCCTTCATCCTTGATCGTAACAGTGGGTAGAAAATCAGTACTGGCAGCATGTCTGCCATTATACACACCATCCTTACATACCTGCACTATTATATGCCTCCTTCCTTTATACTATTAACTGTGTGTTTCATGACTCATGCCATTTTACACCTCACTCTGTCACACATCCTGTCCCATTGTGCACATTGTCTCTGTAAACCCCACCCGCATATACCACAATGATCCCAGCTGATATTGTTATTTGACAAGTCAGGTACCAGATTGAAATCTGGCTTGATGCATCCTATTTTGTTTTGTTTTATGTAACAAATTGGGCTGTCACTGAAACACAAATGCTGCAGATTTGCTTTTAACAATAAAGAAATGAAGATAAAATAGAATACCAAACTATTTACATATAATACAGTTTGAAAGATTTTGAAACACATAGCTAAAATGCAATCCTATCTTTTCCAACATCATCACTATACTCAAATTCCAGAGAGAATCCCCTCCTCTATCAGTTTTATATATTTAATTGTTTCATTCTATTTCCAGTCTTGAGAGTTTGATAACATCGTCCTTGATTGTTCACTCAACTGAGCTTAGACTTTCTCAGCTTCAGTAACCCATTAAGGGTTCTAACTAAACATTTCTGGTCTGGAAATATCAAACTAAAACCATTACACTAAGGTAACCAATTTTCTAACTGTTCTGGACTATCTTTCTTCTTATCAAGAAACTGTGTTCCTATATCTAACTCCACTCAGGACCTCAGCAACTGAAACCACAAGTTTTCCAAACTATGGTTTTCCTCTAAAGAAAAAAAATTCAATTCCTGATTTTTCTCAATCAAAAGCAAGCTAATGATATTCAGTGTTCTCTCTGCCCAATTGTAAAACTCCTATAGTGCAAACAAGTTTCCATTATTACTCAGGAACTCTCTGCATTATAGTGTCTGACTGATACAAGTGGAAAAAAAAACAGCTCTTTGTAAAGCATGTTACAATTATATACCTGGTTCCTGTGAACTTGATTTTTGCTGCTTTAATCTGCAGTGGTTTTCTCCTCCTAATGGTGCAACTGATGCCACTACATCACTCCAGTGTTTACAAGCCAGCTACTGGTGGGCTCCCTCTTGGTGCTAGTGATTATCCCAAAGTAAGTGGCTGGGCAATGCAAACAATGCCTTCAATCAGGAAAATGCAGCAAATTTGAGATTGCATTAACTGATTAAATCTGTCTCTATAACCTCCTCCAGCCTGACAGCTCCCAAGATCAATGCTCCCCAAGTCTCGCCTCATAAACATGTGTCATTTTTAGTTGTGCCTTTAGTACCCAACGCTTAACTGTATTCCCTTTCTAAACCTCTCTCTTCTCAACCTCCCCTCCTGATAGGCTCATTGAAACCTACTGTTCAGAGCAAATCTTTGAGTTATTTTAATAGCTCTGCATGTGGCTCAGCATCACATTTTGTCCGATAACATTCCAGACTTTGGGATGCTTTAATATATTAAACATGTTATGTGAATGTGAGATAACAAGGTGTGGAGCTGGATGAACACAGCAGGCCAAGCAGCATCAGAGGAGCAGGAAAGCAGACGTTTCTGGTCTGGACCTTTCTAGTTGTTATTGTATAAGTCCTGCCTTGTGTCTACTTCACCCTAAGCAGGAAGTACCTCATTTTGAGTGTTGATAGGATATTTGCTTGAAACTGGTGCCACAAAAGTCCACTTTGCTTTCCTTGCCCAATGACATGCAAAAAAGGTCAAATGAGAATTGAGAGACTTTGCCTAATTTTTGCTTTGCCTGAAGGTGCTGGAGTCAATTTAGTGCCCATTCCACCAATCTGACTGAGACTAACTGAAATGCTCAAATGTGATCAGACCTAGAATACTGCTTTATTGAGGAATGACATTACACTTTTTTGATCACAGCCATCCTGACTCAATATTGAGAGCTACAATTTCAGACCAAAATTTCTTATCACCAATCTCTATGCTTTTTTTTATTTTTAATATATATATTTTATAATTTTTTGCTGATAACAATACAGCTGCCAAGGCACAACTTTTTTTTATTTGGGCAGCGTTTACCCCTCCCTTGACGTGGCTAGAGAAGTAGGGAGAAGGAAAATAACTGGGCAAGTTGGCCCTGGAGAAATAGTCACCCCTTCTCACAATCTCACCAGTTATGTTCTAGCAAAGAAGGTGTATCAGGGACTTTCTCAACCCACTGCCAATAAAATCCATTATATGGTTAATTAATGGCCACTTAAGGCCTCAACTCATCTCCTCTATGATTACCTGCCCTTCCAGCGTGACAGACAAGTGGCTGGTTTCTGGACTGGGTAACCAAGATGACCTGCTTGTGGGTTGAGGGTGAGCTCCAATTGTTCCTGTCTGAAAGCTACACCCTTTCCCTTGCCTCCAACCCTGCATGATGCCCTTTCTCCTTGACCCACCCTGCAGGAAGCAAATGAGAAAGACCTACCTATTTGCTGTCCGATCCCCAGAGGAGTAGGGATTCATCTGAGGGTCTTTAGGACCCAGAAACTGCTGACCTCTGACCAGTAACTTCTGGGGAGTCAGGACGCCACTGTCAAGTCCTGCAGTTGGCTGCGATTCTCCCCAAAGCTTCGCCTGTCAGCTCTTAACAAATTGATTCGAACCTCGCTGAGATATCTTCAAGGTTGTTTTTTACTTTTTTTTAGTTTTCTTTTCTCTTCAAATTTCATTAAAATAGTTATACAATTCTTCATGAAGCCCATTTAATGATGTCAATCTTACTAGCAACATCTAATGCATTGTGAAGTGGGGCCAGTAGAACTTAACGCTTTCCTTTCACCATCAGGCTCCATAAGAGTGCTGACTTTAGCTGTCTCCATATAATATAATTTCTTGATAGCCTATTTGATCTGGTGTATGTTAGCCTTGATGTCAGCAATAAAAACCAAAATATTGTTGTCCTCCATTTTCTTCCTTGTAGACTCAGTGGTCAGAGGGGACTTAACGATAGCATAATGGTCCACTCTTTCTGGGAAACTTTGGTTGCTTTATCAGTCTGAGTACTTTTGGTCTCCTAAAGATAGGTGTCTGCCTAATTTTCTTCTACCTGTGACTATGAACACCTTTTAGAACAGCCTTCTTTGCTTTCAAGGCCTTGGATTTAGCCTCAATTTGGCAGGGTCAGTTTCCTTCACCTTCGTTAGCTGGTATCTAACAGGTCTGGCAGCATTGCAGAGAGAGAAATAGAGTTAATGTTTCAAGTCTGATATGACTCTTCTTCATATTGCACTTGAAACTTAACTCTGTTTCTCTCTCCATAAATGCTACCAGACCCATTGAGTTTCTCCAACATTTTCTGTTTTCGTTTCAGGTTTGCAGAATCCGCAGTAATTTGCTTTTAGCTGATACCTGACACAACAGGTCCAAATTTCATCTCAAAAAGGGAAAAATTGCGCCCTATATTTATTTTCCTTCCCCACAACCATTCCCATTAGCCATAAAAGACTAACTCTTCTATCATTCAATTTCTCCAGTCTTCCATCCTACTGTTGGAGACTGCACCCTCAAAACAAGGAGGCTGTTCCACCTTAATTACCTAGTCAGGAGACTGGCACTATTCTTGCCTGCCGGGAAAGCAGTTAATCAGGCAGGTGGTGAGTTGAGGCCCTCGATCCACCTACCGCTTCTCAAAGCCTATTATATCTCTAATATTATCTAGTTCTCATCAAGAGGATCTGAACAGAGTAGATAAGTTAAAACTGTTCCCTATTTGTGATGGGATCAAAAATGAGGGGACACATATAAACTTTACATAACTTGCTTGAAATAATACTATTGCAGGAATAATTTTCCTTCTCTAGCGCCTATGTTAGACATTCTCAGTCCCTGCATATTATTTCCCCTCCTGATATTTATTTTCAATGTTTGGTTAAATTATGTGTGAGACATTGAGACACACATTTAAGTGCTCACTAATAATTGGCAAAAGAAGCAAAAGCGAAATAAGGAAAATTATCTTCACACAGCAAATGGTTAAGGTGTTGAATGCATTGTCAGAGGGTTAATGGGAGGTAGGTTCAATTGAAGCATTGAAAAGGGAATTGGACTGTAACTTGAAAGGGAATGGCACTAAGCGAATTCCTCATTCAGAGAACTGGTGCAGACACCATGGGCTGAATGGCCTCCCTCTGCACTGAAACTAATTCTGTAATTGTGATGAAAAAAATCATTGATGTGAAACCCTAACTTTATTTCTGCCAATAGATGCTGTCAGACTTGCTCAGCATTTCCAGCATGTTTGTTTTGATTGCAGTCCTTTTCCCTGTATGATTCAGTGCTATATCACATTTACCCATTGGTAGAAGACTATCTTTAAAATAAGTCACCATAAATTACTTAGTAGTAAATTACTAAGGCACAACTTCCATATGTCACTTGTATATTGTGATTCACACCCTGATCTTCTCAAAAACAAATGTAATACAGCACTAATATGAAGTGTATTATAAAATTCATTCTGTTAAAAAGGGCAATTAATGATGATTTCAGATCATTATATTTTGTGAGGATGCAGTTAGAATACCCAAGCCCTCAAATGTATGTTACACACCTAATTTAACACAACATTGCAAAAAATATCAGGAGGGGGAAGCTGTATGATTCAATGACTCTAATATACAGGTTCTAATGAATAAGATGCATTAACGTCATGAAAGAGATTTACACATACTTCATCCACTGCACAAATCTCCCTCCCCTCAGATAGTGGGATAAAAGTCCTGCAAGTAAGTGAGCAAATAGAACTAAACATTAAGCCTTGGAAGCTCCAACCCACTGTACACCTACTTATCTAAATTGATTTCATTGTTGCATCCACAGTTTGCACAGTAGCCGTCAGAGTCTGTAGAAAGGTTTGAAAGGGTGCTGACAGTGGCTGAAGACTAGAGAAATTCAGCAGGCCTGGCTGTATGTATGAAGAGAAAGAGTTGACATTATACAGTGACAAACTTAAACACCTATTGTTACAAAGTTAATTAATACAAAAGTTACATTTAGTCAAAAAATTAGATTTAGTCATATATAATTGCCTCACTTTTAAAACAAACTAAGTAAGGCCAAGGCATAGCACTGCTCGGACCATGGTTTCTTTCAATGACTCCATTCCTGTCTTGGGAGCTAGGATGATGCCTAGTCTGCCTTATTTAACCTTGAAGTTTGAATGTTCTAACAATCATGAAATTGGAACAAGCTAAAAAGAGACCCCCTCAGCTTATTAAAAATTCCACGGTGTAACTCTCTGTCAGGTGAGGCTAAGCAGAGTTGCATTACTTCTTTTCATTGTTCAATCATAGATGTAGGAATTGTCAGATGGTCAGCATTTATTGCTCATCCATAAAGGGCAATTAATAGTTAACTAAATGAAGTCTGAGTCAGATATCGGCCAGACCAGGTCAGGGTGACAGATGAAATATATCCCAGGCTTGTTAAGTGAAGCAAGGGAGGAAATAGCAGGGGCACAGGCAATAATTTTCAATTTCTCCCTGGCCACAGGAGAAGTGCCAGGGGACTGAAGGACTGCTAACGTGGTACTGTTATTCAAGAAGGGAACAAGAGATAAACCACTTAACTACAGGTGAGTCAGTCTAACCTCCAGAGGTGGGGAAACTATTGGAAGCAAGTCTGAATGACAGAATTAATCTGCACTTGGAGAGGCAGGTATTAATCAAGTATAGTCAGCATGGTTTTGTTAAAGGGATGTCATGTCTGACCAACTTGATTGAATTTTCTGAAGAAGTAACCAGGTGCATAAATTAAGACAGTACATTCAACGTAGTCTTCTTGGACTTAAGCAAGGCCTTTGATAAGGCCGCAATTGGGAGACTGATAACTAGAAGGTAACAGACCATGGGATCCAAAGAAATTTAGCAAATTGGAACCAGAATTGGCTGAGTGGCAGGAAGCAGAGGGTGACAGCCGAGAGAGGCTCTGGAAGCCTTTGTACAAATGGGGTTCTGCAGAGTATATATAAATGGGTAGCATGGTGGCTCAGTGGTTAACACTGCTGCCTCACTAGGTATGAAGAGAGATTGATAAATTTGGTTCAGAGATAGTGGGGACTGCCAATGCTGGAGAATCTGAGATAACAAAGTGTAGAGCTGGATGAACACAGCAGGCCAAGCAGCATCAGAGGAGCAGGAAAGCTGACGTTTCGGGTCTAGACCCTTCTTCAGAAAAGAAACTTGATAACCTTGAGTTGTTTTCCTTAGAGCAGAGGAGACATTTGGGGGAGGGGAGGGGGTGAGGCATGGGAACATGATTGCAATGTATAAAATTATGAGGGTCATAAACAGGGAGAAATTTTCCACTTGGTGGAGGGATCAATGGCCAGGGGCACAGATTTAAGGTCGGGGCAGGATGTTTAGAGGGAATGTCTGGGGGAAAAAAATTACCCAGAGGGTGGTGAGAATGTGGAACTTACTGCCTATAAGGTATGGGCAGAAAACAGCATAACATTTAAGCAGTATTTAGATGTGTAATTCTGATGCCAAGACAGAACACATTTTTTCTGAGCAAACAGAATTAATCTGCATTTGAAGAGGCAGAGGTTCTTCAGAAACCTTTCAGATCCATTCTGGAGCCAAAACATTAATTCTGTTTCTCTCCACAGATGCTGTCTAAGCTATTGAGTTTCTCCAGTCATTTATATTTTTGTTTCAAATTTCCAACATCCATCTTTTATTTGGCCTTTTTCTGTGCTGCAGACTTCTATGACTATTTCCCTAAAAGGCATTAATGAACCAGACAGGTTTGTGCATTTAACAATCATGAAGATGTCATTAAACACACAAAAGTAGAAGAAACCCGCCAACACATAAATAACATCCTTACCGGGATAAAATTCACAAAGGAAGAAGAGAACAAAAACCAACTACCCTTCTTGGACATAATGGTAGAACGCATAAACAACAGGGAACTCCAGAGTAGTGTATATAGAAAGACCACACATACGGACCAGATACTCAATTACACTAGCAACTTGGGTAACTCAGGGACAGGAATGGTTGTTGGAAGTTCCGGGATTTAGATACTTTAAAAGAAATAGGGAGGGTGGTAAAAGAGGCGGGGGAGTGGCATTGCTAGTCAGGGTTGGTATAGCAGCTACTGAAAGGCAGTTCGAGAATGATATGTCTACAGAGTCAGTTTGGGTTGAGGTCAGGAACAAGAAAGGAGCAGTCACGTCGTTGGGGGTTTTTTACAGACCCCGTTATAGTTGCAGAGAAGTGGAGGAGCGGATTGGGAGGCGGATACTGGAAAGGTGCAGAAGTCACAGGGTTGTAGTCATGGGTGACTTCAACTTTCCGAATATTGATTGGAAACTTTTTAGTTGTAATAATTTAAATGGAGCAGATTTTGTCCAGTGCATTCAGGAAGGATTCCTGACACAGTATGTAGATAGACCAACACGAGGAGAGGCCACTTTGGATTCGGTGCTTGGCAATGAACCGGGCCAAGTGTTAGACCTGTTGGTAGGAGAGCATTTTGGCGATCATAACTGTGTTACTTTTACAATAGTCATGGAAAAGGATAGGTACATACAACAGGGTACGGTTTATAATTGGGGGAAGGGTAATTATAATTCTGTTAGGCAAGAACTGGGTAACATAAAATGGGAACAGATGCTGTCAGGGAAGAGCACTATAGAAATGTGGAGAATGGTTAAGGAATGCATAATGCATGTGTTCGATATGTTTGTCCCTAGCAGGCAGGGAAGTTGTGGTCGAGTGAGGGACCTTCTCAAGAGAGGTCGAACGACTAGTTAAGAGGAAGAAGGATGCTTATATAAGGTTTAGGAAACAAGGATTGGAAAGGGCCCTAGAGGGATATGAGTTACTCATGAAGGAGCTGAAGACAGGGCTTAGGAGAGCTATAATGGGGCATGAGAAAACCTTGGCAGATAGGATCAAGGAAAACCCCAAGGCTTTTTACACGTACGTGAGGAATAAGAGAATGACCAGAAAAAGGGTAGGGCCGATCAAGGAATGTAAAGGGAATTTGTGTATGGAGCCTAAAGAGATAGGAGAGGTCCTTAATGAATACTTTTCTTCAGTATTCACAACTGAGAGGGACCTAGTTGTAGGGGAGAACAGTGTGAAACAGGCTGGTAGGCTGGAGGAGGTGGATGTTAGTTAGGAAGATGTAATAGGAATTTTGAGGAACTTGAAGATAGATAAGTCCCCTGGGCCTGATGGGATTTATGCAAGGATTCTATGGGAAGCGAGGGAAGAGATCGCAGGGCCTTTGGCGATGACCTTTTCGTCCTCACTGTCCACAGGTGTAGTGCCGGAAGATTGGAAAGTGGCAAACGTCATTCCCTTGTTCAAAAAAGGGAATAGGGATAACCCCGGAAATTACAGGCCAGTTAGTCTTACTTCAGTGGTGGGCAAATTATTGGAAAGGGCTCTGAAAGATAGGATTTATGATCACTTGGATAGGCACAGTTTGATTCGTGATAGTCAGCGTGGATTTGTGAGGGGTAGATCATGCCTCACAAACCTTATTGAATTCTTTGAAGAGGTGACCAAACACATGGACGAAGATAGAGCAGTGGATGTGGTATACATGGATTTAAGTAAGGCGTTTGATAAGGTTCCCCATGGTAGACTCATGCAGAAAGTAAGTAGTCTTGGGATAGGGGGAAATGTGGCAGATTGGATTCAGAATTGGCTGACCCTTAGAAGGGTGGTAGTGGACGGAAAATATTCAACATGGTGCTCAGTTACGAGTGGTGTACCACAAGGTTCTGGGTCCTCTTCTATTTGTGATTTTTGTAAATGATTTGGATGTAGGAGTGGAAGGGTGGATTAGTAAGTTCGCGGACAATACGAAGGTGGGTCGAGTTGTGGATAGTGCAGAGGGCTGTTCTAGGTTACAAAGGGACATTGATAGAATGCAGAGCTGGGCTGAGAAGTGGCAGATGGAGTTTAACCCTGAAAAGTGTGAGGTGATTCATTTTGGAAGGACAAATTTGAAAGCAGAATACAGGGTTAACAGACAGATTCTTGCTAGTGTGGAGGAACAGAGGGATCTCGGGGTTCATGTCCACAGTTCCCTGAAAGCTGCCACCCAGGTGGATAGAGTTGTTAAGAAGGTGTGTGGTGTGTTAGCTTTCATTAATAGAGGGATTGAGTTCAAGAGCCATGAAGTTATGCTCCAGCTATACAAAACCCTGGTTCGGCCACATCTGGAGTATTGTGTCCAGTTCTGGTCGCCTCATTACAGGAAAGATGTGGAAGCGTTGGAAAAGGTGCAGAGGAGATTTACCAGGATGTTACCTGGAATGGATGGAAGATCTTATGAGGAAAGGTTGAGCGAGCTAGTGCTTTTCTCTTTAGAACGACGAAGGATGAGAGGTGACTTGATACAGGTGTACAAAATGATCAGAGGTATAGATAGAGTGGACAGCCAGAGACTTTTTCCTAGGGTGGAGGTAGCTATTATGAGGGGGCATAGTTTTAAAGTGAGTGGAGGTAGATATAGGGGAGATGTCAGAGGTAGGTTCTTTACTCAGAGAGTGGTAGGGGCGTAGAATGCATTGCCGGAGAGGGTAGTGGAGTCGGCCTCATTAGGGGCATTTAAGCGGCTATTACATAGGCATATGGATGATAGTATAAGGTAGGGGTGGTGGTTAGATAGACCTTAGGATTAGGGTAAAAGTTCAGCACAACATCATGATCCAAAGGGCCTGTACTGTACTGTACTGTTCTATGTTCTAACCACCCCACGCCTACAAACAGAGTTGCATCAGACACTGTTAAAAGAGCCACAACACCTTGCAGCAACCCAGAACTACGTAAAGCAGAACAAGAGCACCTAACAGAGTCTTCAAAAGGAATGGATACCCGAAAAGCACAATCCGCCGTTACCTCCGAGACTGACCACAACAGGAAGCAACAACTCAACCAGACTCACTAATCACCCTACGATACATCACGGATATTTCAGAGATGACCACAAGACTGCTCAGACCCCTAGTATAAGAGTAGCCCACAAATCGACAACCAACCTACAGCAGCTACTGACGACCGTAAAGGATCCCACACCCAAAAGCAGCAAAACTGGTGTAATATACAAAATACCACGCAAGGACTGTGAGAAACACTACATAGGCCAAACCGGAAGAAAACTGACAATACGGATGCATGAACACCAACTAGCTACCAAGAGATACGACCAATTCTCACTTGTCTCACTACACACAGACAACAAGGGACACAAATTCGACTGGGACAACACATCAATTATCGCACAAGCCAAACGGAGACATGCCAGGGAATTCTTGGAGGCCAGGTATTCCAACCGGAGCTGCATCAACAAACACATTGAATTTGACCCTGTGTACAAACCACTGATAACAGAACTGGAAGTAATACCAACCACCCCAGCAAACTGAGGCATATAAATAACAAGAGGGACAGAACACCGAAGCTTCACCGGAGACACACTGACGATGTTACCTAGCAGGGTGACAAAGCGTTTGCAACTAAACCCACCGGCTCGGCGACCATGTCTGCAACCTGGACCAGACAGGTTTTTGCAATAATCAACCATGATTACATAGTCACCACCCAACTAGCTTTAAATTCCGATTTTAATTGAATTCAAATTTCAGCATCTGCCATAGTGGGTTTTGAGCCCATGTCCTCATGGCATTAGCTTGGTGTTCCAAATTACTACTATTTGACAATGTCGCAATTTGACGATGACAAAGAGTGACATTACCACTACACCACCACGTCCCTTATTAAAGCATTAAGATCTATATTGGTTACAGTTGAGCAGAAAGCTATAATTAGATTAATGGGAAAATATACTTTGTGTGATTAAAACTAAACTAAGTCAATTGTAAAATGTTTATTTCATCACTAATCCGACAGACTACACATCATTTTATAACCTAAAGCACAATTAGAGAATCTACCTGGAGCAATGTTTTTAGAGCAGTAAGATTGTGCTAAGTGATGGAGGCTGTTACAATTACAGCATTTAAAAGGCATCTGGATGGTTATATGAATAGGAAGGGTTTAGAAGGATATGGGCCAAATGCTGGCAAATGGGACTAGATTTATTTAAGATATTTTGTCGTCATGGACGAGTTGGACCAAAGGTCTGTTTCCGTGCAGTATATCTCCATGATTCTGTGACTCCACTTCTATGCTCTGGCAATGCTGCAGAATAATAGGTCTTCAGAAAAACATGGAAAACCAGTGTATGATTGAACTCTGTCAATCTTTCCCATGCTTCTCCATTAATTGCTGCACTTCTGTTTCACACCATGCATTGATACAACAGTCAAATTTGGGAGCTTGCTATATGATATACATGCTACCTGTTCACAAACTAGTCTCTAGGTGACAACAGACAAGGCTAGAGTATTTCTTCCTCCTTCACTTGTGTCCTTAATGGTATCAAGGGGCAGATTTGCATGACTGTTCTGATATAACGTGAGATTCTCATGGAAAAATATGTAATATGCAAACCACAATGATTTTTAATTGCACCAGAAGAGATTAGGAGAGGTTTAATGAGTGTATATTATTGTTCGAATCTGAGTTGGGTGGATTATATCTAATCACAGGATAAATATACTTTATCCCTTGCACATACTGACATTATTATGTTTATTCTATCAGGCTGTAGTTTATTTTATTACTCAAAATATACTTCTACTGAAATTTGTACGAAGTTATTGAAATCAGCTTGCACAAACAATGAGAATTAAACCTTTGCTATTTTTGTGGGCAGTGATATTTTATATGTGTGACCATTCCCTCAATCTCAATCCATTATTCCATCATTAACAGGACAAGTTGAGGAAGTTTGTTGAAATAGCTACATTTGTAATTTGAACAATTGGTAACGTGACTGTAGCACAGATGTAGATCTTGACTCTTTGCACTGGTGTAGCACACGTTGGGAGTCAGCAGCCATCAAAGGGAATAAAAATCAGCAGTCAAGTAAAACCCCATTAAGGTGAGGATGTAACCCTCCCCAGGCATATTCTACACAGAATTAACAGAGGATCAAGCCATTCAGCTTAGTCAGCCTATTTATGCTCCACACAAACCTCCTCCCGCTAGACTTCATTGAAGCCTCTCACCATTTCCTTCGATTCCTTTTTTCCCGATGTACTTTCTAGCTTTCCCTTATTGCATCTCAGTTGTTTCTTTTCTGGAGAAAAGAGCCCAGCCTGTTTAATATTTTCTGAAAGGTATAAACTCTCAGCTCTGGTATCATTCTAGTAAATCTTCTTTACTGTTGCCAGTATTGATTGAATATTAATTAGGTTTAGTTTATGATTTTAGTGGGCATTTACTAGGGTTTCACCTGAAGTTATGTACGTACATTAAATCTGTGATTGTTGGGTTAGGAAGCATGTGCTTTTAATATGTAATTCTGTAAATAAATGTAAAAGTATGCAGAGATTGGATTAAGTTCTGTTGTTCACCAGCTAGTGTTCTGGAATTGCATATCCAGTGCCTCATGTGTTTTCTTGCCAATCAAGTCCTGAATTATGGCATTAGGAAGGGGCATATGTGCAGAATCACTGACTGCTTTATATAAATTTTCACGCCTAAAATGGAGAACTCCCATCTTTAGTAGCTAATTTCAAGGATTCCACTTTCAGCCTGGTGGGATGAGTCTGTTTGTTCACGACCTTAATAAATGATTCCCATTTCCTTAACTGCTATAGCGTGAATCCTGCTGCCAGTATCCTCTTTAGATATAGAGATCCATGGGGTCTGCTTTATTTCCTGTGGTAGAGGAAAACCACTTCCTCGTTTAACTAAAAGAGGCTCTTGTGTAGAACAAGAAGTAGTTTATTGCATGTTAGCAACTAATTACAGGTTACATTAATATGATAGACATTGTTACAGAGACTATAAGGAGGACCAGATGTTAGACCTTACTCTTTCAAGATCCAAAGCTGTTCTGCCTACAAGTCCACATAACATCATTGTAGTGGGTGGTACATATGGCACTGCATTGTATTAACCCTTTCAGACCAATATACAACAGTAATGACGTTCAACTGTGATTAAGCCTCAGGCTAATTCCATCATGCAGATAGTTGGACTTGCACTACCTGGTATAATCAGTCACCTAAAATATTATCTCCCCACAAGTAAGTCTCCTTTAGACATTTGCAATTAAGAACATAGGAAATAGGAAGAGGAGTAGGTCATTTAGCTCCCGAGGCCTGTTCTGCCAATTAAGTAGGATCCATGGCTGATCTGACATTTCTCACATCCACTTGCCTGCCCTTTCTCTATAACCCTTGATTCCCATACTGATCAAAAGTCTATTAAGTTACCAGAAAATATCCATGGTTGAGAGGCGACTTTATGGAAGTGTATGCAATAATGAGGGGTATAGATAGAGTTAATAGTAGCTGTCTTTTCCCTAGGGTGGGGGATTTCAAGACTAGGGGGCACATTTTTAATGTGAGAGGAGAGAGATTGGAAAAAGACATGAAGAGCAAATTTTTTTTTACACAAGAGTCGTTCACATGTGGAATGAATTTCCTGAGGAAGTGGTGGATGTGGGTACAATTACAACGTTTAAAAGACATTTGGATAAGTACATGAATAGGTAAAGGTTTAGAGGGATATAGGCCAGGAGCAGGCAGGTGGGACTAGTTTAGTTTGGGATTATGTTCAGCATAGACTGGTTAGACCAAAGGGTCTTTTTCCGTGCTGTAAGACTCTATGGACTTTATAGTTGCAAGGAATGCTTGGCATTAGGTGAGGGTTGGAATGTGTTAGGAATCTATAGAACCATTTCATTTCGCGGAGTTCAAAGAAGAATAGTTGCTTTGTGAATCTGGTGTCAGGCATACAGACAGCATGTTCTGCGCTGCAGAGCTGGTTAAGTGATGAACACCACTGAGTTTTGAGTGGCTTCCCTGGTAGTTGATAAAGAGACTACTGCAAAAGGAGGAACATTTTAGATTCAAAAGTGACTTTTGCAGGGTCATGAATGGTCTTCCAGGTCTCTTCAACAACCCCTACCATTCCTGAGCCTCCTCCAGGATCTTCTCTCCCTTCACATAAATGCATCATCCAGGCTCCATGCTAGAGCCAGTAGTTGATTGACCCTCTCCAGTCCGTAGTACTCCATTGATGATGTGTTAATGTATGCGCAGCTAAACGATTCTCATTTCTTCATGAGTAGGTTTGCTGCCACCATCCCCTTGTCAGGATCTACGGGCACTGCTTGGTCTAGTGTGGTAGAGTTTAAGCTGAAGCGTACCAGCAATCGGTCATATCCCATTCTTGAAGAGGGTCAAAATTATGATGTCTTGGATCCTCTGTCAGACTCTTCTTCTTGCAGATGACCGGCATGGGGTCATGAATTCAAGCCAAAAATGCATCTTTGCCATATTAAAGCATTGTAGCAAGGTTTCTATCAGCTCCAACAGCCTTGGTTCTTAGCTCTCAGGCAGGCTTCTCAACTTCATTTCATGTCGAGGTTCTGCTGAGGTGGTGGGGGTTAGCATGCTACTATCCTTCAGCTCACTCTCTACAACACGGTTTAACTGCACATACAACATGCTGGAGATCTGAACAATTTTCAGCATCTTCAGACTCAGCTTTAAGCCGCCTGCCCACACAGACAGCAACAGGGTAATTCTGAACATGTAAGAACTTTGCAGAAGTAACACTTGTGAAAAGATTCAACAAGGAAGAATCTAAAGTCAATGGTAAAAACAATTCCGATCTGGTAAGAGACACATTGCAGCAGGAGAGTTGTAACCTACTCCAAAACAGGTACGTGGAGGTGGTCTGTAGGAGCAATCCTGAGAAGGGGGCGGTTCAACCAGAGATCAGAGATTCTGTGAACAAATTCAAAATAGCTGGTGGGTAAGGGAAATATTTTAAAACACAGCTTTACAGGCTAGGAAAGCAAAAAGGGAAGTTCTTATAGGTCAGATTGAGCGCTGCTGCCAGAGTGGCAAGCACCAAGAGGACATGACTGCATCAAGAGACATCAAGGGTCACAAAAGTAATTTACTTTGAGGTCGCAGACCTGGAGAGGCCCAAGGCCAGAATTAAAGTCACAAAGGCCAGAATAGAAGCCTGGTCTTATGGAAGAAGAAAGTTAGGAGATTTTATTAAGGCCACAGAAAACAGGAGATCCTTCATTAAAAACATGTCAAAGGCAAGAAGCAGCTATTTAATTCACAGGCAGCAGGAATTAACCAAGAGAAGACCATAAAAGAAATACAGATCATTATTAGAGTCGCAGACAGCAGGAATCATCCCGCAAAAACTATGAACGATGCCAGATTCACCTCTTAGAGCCATGAATAGTGGGAGTCATTTAGTTAAACCATGAATAAAGTGGGTGGGCAGAATCTGGAAGAGGGTCAGGTGTTGTAGGGTTTGCTTAAAACCTGGAGGACCAATCATGACCCAGAACATCACTTCTGAATCTGAAACATTCTGGTTTTTGCAATGATTTCTTTAACAACCACCAGGGAAGTCGTTCAAAGCTTCGTGGTGTTAATTGCTCATATCCAGCTCTGCTGAGCAGGTCATTTTACTCGTATGCATTACTTGAAGCAACTGTTTTACTCAGAATACAATTGTTGCAGGAAATATCTTGGATGACAGCTTTATAGATGTGCTCAAAATCCCCCTGCACTTCATTCAAACATTCTTGCTGACTCATGGCAGACCCTGGTTTGGGACAAAGGAAAAGTAGAAGGCTCAATTGGGAAGACAGCATACACATTGAGAAGCTTTGGGAAGGGGTAGAGGTGAAGTTGAGGAGTCAGAAAGAACACACAAATTCCCAACAATTCAGTTTTGGAATCCTTCATGCATCACATGCCCATATGTGACAATGTATGCAGATGACACATGGACTTACCAACCATCTCCGATTCAAACAAGAAGTCATTCTTTGATTCCGAGAGACTGCCTGGGAGGAAAAGAAATGCCAAGACACTGGGAAAAGTGAGCACCTATGTTCATTCACCCATTCATATACAACAGCAGTGTTAACAAGTGGCATAATAAACAGATACTTGAATTATAATTCAGATCTTAGTTAAATATGCATTTTTAATATTTAAATTAAGCTCCTTCATGTCTGTTTTGGTCACAGATACTAACTGTCCATTTCCAGGCCTCAGGTTTTCATTAAAAAATTGTTCAGTTACTAATTGCCGTTGACTCTATGAAATGACTGTGATATTCATGCCCCAAGTCTCTACCATGCTTTGAAAGTGTTATAGCAGGTATGAACTTATGGATAATACAGCACACTATATGTCCATCTGGCCCAGTATACCTGCCTAAATTCTTCATTAGATCTATCCAATCTGCCACATTTCATTTAATTCCCCATACCCCTGAAAATTTTTCCCTTCAGCCTGGCCTCCCTTTCACAGTCTTGAGTGAGGTGGAGGCTCGCAGTCAGGGGTCTGGGAGTATTCTGGGTGGATTCAGGTTGCAGTCACTTAAAAGTATGACTACAAGTGAATCCCTCCATCCAAATTTCCTGCCAGCTCACTAGCAAGGGAAACATTTCCGGGCCATTGCAATCTCATGTTTTCTTGCTCTGTACAGTCTCTGAGTGCCCAATCTCATAATAGTGGCCAATTCTGCAAGTGAGAGAAGCCATCTAATAAGCCAGTTTTCCATTTGTGGACTGAGAGAATCAGTGGTTTACCTGTTTATTTATGGAGGGCTTGTCAGCCAAACGCAATCCTGCCTTCACCTAAAATTTAAGCACATGTATTTTCAGCAGACCAGAAGACAAAAGCTGACCTACAGATTTTTTACACTCCCTGTATCAGAAGCAATCACTGACTTAGTTAAAGTTAATTATTTCAGCAAAGATCAGGATCCCATATGAGTTCTTCCTGCTGTCTGACTCTGCACGGCATTGAACAAATGTATTTAGCTAAAGGGTATTAATGAAAAAGAAACGTGTTGATTTTTTTTCTTGCACTAATCAGGACAGATGGAAGAATACCAAATTTCAAAGGAAACAGCAATTTATAATGCGTTGGAAACATAATTCTTAAGGAGTAGTCTCATGGGTCATGGTTGACACTTGCTCATGGTGAGAACCTGTGTGTGGAGTCTTTTAGAAGAGGAGGCTGCAGCACTGCAGCTACATCCGTCTGGCATTTCAGCCATTACATTCCAGACCCCAAATTCTTGCTGTGTGACTTATGTTTTCCTGTCTTTATTGCTTCTTTTGCTAACTACCATAAATTTTGTGTCTTCTTATCCTTCTTCCATCCGCAACTGGGCATAGTTTTTCCCTATTCACTTTGTCCAGATACCTCATGATTTTATATATTCTCTATGTCAATGTTTGTAGTTAATTATTAAAGACTAAAGATGTGAAGTGGGTAAACCTTCTGTTGCTAATACAATATTTAACATTTTTATAGGGTTGTAGGCACAGCTGTTTACTTTTTTTCAAAGCAGGTTACTGAACCTTTTTTCTCCCCTCAGCATTTAAACTTTTGTCATTGTTTTAATGTTGGCTAATTAGTTCTGTACATATCCATATTGGTGAATGTGCATGGAATTGGTGTGAGGTATATGGGGCATGGATGTGGTATGGAGAGGGAATGGTGCTTGGAGGTGGTGGGGGGCATGGAGACGTCACGGAGGCCAAAAGGAAAGGCCAGGGATGGCATATAACTAACTTTTCAAAAGATTTTCAAATCCATATAACGATACATAACTCTTGATGGATCTTCAACCATGAAGAATCTGGCCCAACTTGACAAAAGCTGTGAAATGGCTTTGAAATGTCTATATCCACATTAGAGCTGACCAGTTCAGGAGATCAAGGTATGGGCTCACAACCAACATCCTTATCCCGCACCAGGGAAAATTGCAACGAATGAAAGTGGGAGTCATGAAATTGGGTCCATAAGACAGGAGCAGAAGTAGGCCATTCAGCCATCGAGTCCGTCCCACATTCAATGAGATCATTGCTGATCTATAAACCTCAACTCCACTTTTCTGCCTTTTCTCTATAACCCTTGATTCCCTCACAGATTGAAAATCTATCTCAGCTTTGAATGTACTGAATGACCCAGCTTCAACAATCGTCTGTGGTAAATTCCACCAATCCATGACCCTCTGAGAAAAGAGATTCCTTCTCACCTCTGTCTTAAAATGTGTGACCCATTATTCTGAGCTTATGCCCTCTCGTCCTTGACCCGCCCACTAGGGAAACAACTTTGCCACATTGACCACCTGAGTCGATGAAAGTCTGGCCTTAAATCTTTGAAATGGGACTCAAAACATTAATTTCCTGACTAGGAAATGCAAGTGCTACCCACTGAGCCAAAGCTTTTTTGTTACTATGTAACTAGGCAGAGGCAGTGGCCTACTGGTATCACTGCTGGACTGTTAATCCAGTAGACCCAGGTAATGTTCTGGGGACATGGGTTCAAATCCTGCCACAGCAGATGGTGGAATTTGAATTCAATAAATATCTGAAATTAAGAGTCTAATGATGACCATGAATCCATTGCCGATTGTTAGGGGAAAAACCCATTCTGGCCTACGTGTGGCTCCAGATTCACAGCAATGGGGGGTTGGTGGTTGACACATAACTGCCTGATAGGCAATGAGTGCTGGCATAGCCAGCAACATCCTCATCCTGTGAATTAAAAAAAGTCTCTGTTTAGAATTTAACTAACATGGACCACCCTTTTAACCCTAAACTGACTCACCAAAATGTCATGAGCTGTTCTGCTCTCAGTTGACAGGGGAATTCTCTCTGATATCTTGCTTTGAATTCTCACCTCATAACAAAACTGAAACCATCACTCAAAGTGCTGGTAAATTGATTTAGGTCACAGCCTCCATCTCCTGGCAAAAAGGGAGAATTCTGTCAGAGAAAAACCACAACTAGTGCTATTTAAAGGGGGTGAAACACTGCGACCCTTTGCAACAATAAACAGTGTTTAACAACAAGCTAAAGGGAAGCAAAGATGGGGGTTTGTGATCAAATCACTTCCTCTTAACGAATTATGTACAACCACGTACAACATTGTTTTGAATCACAAAAGAAAAACTTTGCATTTGCACAGGAGTTCCTTCGTCCAATGAAACAAAACTTTTTTGTCGTGATAAATTGAAAGGTTAGGGTCTGAAAGTAAGAGACAGCTACTTACTTTATCAGACTTGCACCCAGACAAGTGTGTTATTATATTTCAATAGTACACGATGCTGCCTCATTACTGAATCAACACTAAAGAAAAGCTTGCAATTATACAGCAGACCTTTCACAGCATCCCACAAAGCTTCACAGCCAAGGAAGTACCTCTGAAGAATAGTCATTACTGTAATGTGAGAAGAGCAACAACCCATTTGCACCCATTGATTTCTCTCGTACAGAAGAGTGATCATGACCAAACAATCTTTTTTAGTGATGTCAGTTGAAGAATAAATAATTGGCCTGGACCAAAGGGAGGGCTGCCTCAAATAACTCTACAGAGGCCAATATCCCATCAGCAAATCACCTTTTATTTGCACGTGGAAAGTCCTTGACACGGATCAAACTTCCTCAGAGCAAGCTTTCAGTGAGCAGAACCTCTGACACTCCTGTTTATATCTATCAGCCAGGGCTCCCGGTTAGACCAGATTAACAGCCCCAATCAAGGAACTTATATTCTCTGAGGTCCACCTAGCTAACCTCGTTACAATCATTACATCCCTCCCCCTCTGAGTCTGAGGACAGGGGCCAGTTTCTTTTTGTAATTCTTCTTGAGGTGTTTAAGCATTGGATCAGCTTCCTCCATCTCTGCCTCTGATATGGGTGGTGTATAATGCTCAATAGCTTGCCTCCTAAGCCTGGGTCATCTCAGAACAAAATTCATTCTCCTCTTCAAGCAGCAAAGGCATTGAGGTCGCAACATCTGCCATGTGCTTGACAGTGAGGGAGAACCCACAAGTTCTGGAACAGTCAGAAAGGCAATGGAGGAGCCAGACAAATTTTGCTCCTGCACCATTTGCAAGTTGGCAGCTTTCGTATGATTCATGTTCAGGACCATCACACCTACCAAACTTTATACATCACTGGATCTGACCATGTATCAACCATACTTCTTACCTATGTAGGGCCATTCCCGTGGTTCCTCCAAACTTCTCCTGAAGTAAATTGTCTCTCTCACTTAGCAAGGTCTTGTGGCCAGCACTGCCATTCCTGATGCCATTTTCCCCTCTCTCCTGGGTCTGAGAAGATCAGATTTAACCTGGTGCAGAGTCTTCTCCCCATTAGCAACACTGCTGGAGCTATCCCTGTAGTTGCATGATGGGTGGTTCTATAATCAAAATAGTTTGGTATCTAGTGAAGCTGTAGGCAGTTTCTTTAAGACTGCCTTCAAAGTTTGAACTGCTCTTTCTAGCAGACCATTGGATGGTGAATGGTACAGAGCTGTCCTTATATGACTAATACTATTTGACTTCAGGAAATGCTCAAATTCCCTGCTGGTAAACAATGGCCCACTATCTCTGTTCAACACTTCCAGGAGTCCATATATTGCAAAAGATGTGCACAGTTTTTCTAACATTTTGACAAATGAACTCTGTGTACGTCCAGCCACTTTGAGTTGGCATCCACAATGACTAAGAACATTGAACCCATGAAAGGATGTGCATAGTCAATGTGTAACTGAGTCCAGGGCTTACCCAGCCATTCCCATGAATGTGGGGTGCTGCTGGCAGTAATTTTTGTCCTCGTTGGCACTCTGGGCACTGTCCCACCAATATGTCATGTTGGCATCCAGTCCAGGCCACCAAATATAACTTCTCACCAGCATCTTCATTTTGGAAACGCCTGGGTGACCTTTACTTGGGACAATCACTCTTGCTCCCAAAAATAATATGCCATCCTCTACAGTGATCTGGTCTCACCGGTTCCAGAAAGATTTCAGTTCTGTTGTGACAGCCCTTTGCTTCCCCCATCACCACCAGCTGTTTTAGTTTTTGCCAGGACGGGATCTTTTTGTGTCTACAGTTGGATATTGTCAGTGGTGACCAGAAGGGTATCCAGAAAGTTTAAAACCAGAATGGACTGATCCAGGGAAGGCACCACTGGTGGTATATCTGCCAGTGGGAGGCAGCTCAAGGCATCCACATTTGCCACTTGCCCTCCCAAACGGTGTTCCAACTTGCAATTGTATACACTAAGTATAAGGCCACTGTTGACTTCAACCAGAAGCTATGGACAGTATAGCCTTGTCTTCTTTAACTAGCCCTAGCAGGGGGTTTGTGGTCCATTACTTTAACAATTTATGTCTCGTAAAGGTATTCGTGGAACTTGCTCACGCCAAAGATGACCACCAAATTTTCATTCTCTATCTGGGCGTATTTGCATTCAGCATTAGCCAAAGTCTGGGAAGCTTTCGGGCGTTCCATTCTGTTGAGCCAACAGTGAACCAACACTACTGATACTGTACAGGCAGGCATTGCATGTCAATACCAGATCTCACTTGGGATCATAGTGGGCCAACACTTTAGACAATGATAGCTACTTTTCCTCTTCCCTGAAGGCTTCTTCTTAGCTACGTGACCATTTCTAAGGCGACCCTTTTTCAGTAGCAGGTGTAAGGGTGCCACAATGGAGACCAGGTTACGTATGAATTCTGTAATAATTCACTGATCCAAGGAAAAACCTAAGCTCCCGTACAGACACGGAAGCTGGGGCACCTTTGATCGCCCTCACTTTATGTCCCAATGGGTATAACCCACTCTTGTCGGCTCTGGAGCCAAAGTAGTTCACTTGGGGTTACACTTCCTGGGAGAAGCATTTAAGCATTATGTTCAAATTCTCTAAGGGCTCTTTATTGGTTTTCCCAGTTATTAGCATGTCATTCAGATAAGTGGCAATCTGGGATAAAGCTTGTAAAATGTTCTCCATTGTCTGTTGCAAAAGGGTGCAGGCTGATGTTAGCCCAAATGGCAGTCTCGTCTGAAGAAGGGCCTAGACCCGAAACGTCAGCTTTCCTGCTCCTCTGATGCTGCTTAGCCTGCTGTGTTCATCCAGCTCTACACCTTGTTATCTCGTATATTGGTACCAGCGTTATGGGTGTTATTTGTGGTATACTTCTGCAACTCCTCATTTAAACACAATTGCAGGTATACATGGCTCAAGTCCAGCTTTGTGAAGGGCAGCACCCCCCCCATCACTTTTGCGTACAAGTCCTCTATCCCAGAAATGGGGTGGTTATCTAGCTGCAAGAAGTGGTTTACCATTTGCTTAAAATCCCCACAAAAGCAAACCAACCTGTTAGTTTTTACAATCCGTACAACTGGTGCTGCCCATTTCACAAATCACAATTCAATGATTCCATCACTTTCCAGCCCCCTGATTTCTGCCTCTACTTTTGCCTGTAAGGCAAATAGCACTGGGCGGGCCTTGCAGAATCACGGAATTGCTCCCTGGTCAACATATAAGGTTGCCTTAGCTCCTTTGATAGTCTGTAGACCTTCCTGAGAAACATCTGGATATTTAATTAGGATTTCCCTCAGGCAGCCATTTTCTAATTGAAAAATGTTGAGCCAATCAAGATGAAGTTTTCTCAAACAATTCTGCCCCATCAAGCTTGTGCCCAAGCCTTTTACTACAATCAGTGGTAACTGCACCAAATACTTCTCATAGGAGACCGGAACCGAAGTCGTACCCTTAATCTGTAATGGTTCACCAGTATACATTCTCAGTCTGGCTGAGGTCTTGCGCAAACTTAAGGATTGGAGTACAGAGAGAATTTTGTTAAAGACTGATTCTGCAATCACTGATATGGCTGCACCAGTATCAACCTCCTTTAGAACCAGGTAACCATTTAACCGGATATTTATTTTGATTGGCTCTGATTTGGATGTTGCTAAGCAGTGTAACTGTTCCAAACCAGCTGTGGGTGGACTTTGCAGGGTGTGCATTCTCCTGGATACCAGCCTATGAGTTATCTTACTCAAGTCAGGCCTCCTAGGACTCCTCTGCTGTCTGAAGTCCGCACACTGGCAGTAACCAGCTTGCCAGCCCAGATCCTGAGGAACATTTTAGCCATTTGGCTGAGGCTCAGCTTTGTTTCGGGGTTTTGCTGTGGGCTGACCTAGGGTCCTTCTGCTCAGGATGTGTCCTGCATGAGGCTATGCGATTGCCTGCACTCAAGTGGTGTTCCGCAAGCTCAGTCAGACAGGTGAGGGTATCCACTTCCATCGGGATACCCTGTAGCTCACATGCTCCACTTGCCATATTTTCTAATGACAAAGCCAGTTGTAGTGCCAGTTTGAAGTCCAGTTGGGCTTTAGCTAGTGGGCGCTTTTGCATGGTTACATCATTAATCTCGCATACCAAACGGTCTCTTAGTATCTCATTCCTTGTTAAACCAAATCACATGCCTCTGCTAGTTGTCTTAACCTCATCAAAAATTCCAATACGGATTCCCCTGGTTCTCAAACTGCCAAATAAAACCAGTAGCGTCTCAGAATTAGAGAATGCTTGGAGTTGTAATACTCCTTAACTAAATCCATCATTGCTTGAAAGATTTTAGTATCTGGTGCTTAGGGAAAATTAAGCTCCTAATAACCTAAAATGCTGTGTGTCTGCAAACAGTCAAAAGAATTATTCGTTGCTTTTCATCTGCCCAATTGTCATTTGCCTGGAAAAAAATAGCACATTCTTTCCACATACTGGGCTCAGTCTTCAACAGCAGGATTGAATGAGTCAAGCTTCCCAAATAATGGCATGATGCCAGAAATGCTTATCCAACTCAAAGATGACTGTTGCGAATGAATTTTCGCCAGGAGCATACTGTTTTCTCTTGTTGCCACTGAAATAACTCCACAGAGGCCATTATCACATCACCAAGTCACCCATTATTTACATGTGCACAATATATGGACTCTTAACCAGCCAGCTCAGAGCCAGTCCCTAGAATGAGGAGAATCCCTGAGACTCCTGTTTCTATCTGTCAGCCAGGACTCCCTGATTGGCCCAGGTTAACAGCCCAAATCAGGGAACTCATACTCAATGAAATCCACCTAGCCAACCTCAATCCAATCACTGTGCCGCCAGAGTGAAAATTTCAGGTTATGATAGTTGTCGAGTGCAATAGATGGTGGATCCTGATTATTAGTGCAATAGAAGCTACATATCCAGTGCAATTAGACCCTAATTATTAATGTAATAAAACATTGAATATTAATAAAATAAGATTTGATTGATGCAATAGGCACTACTGTTAATATAGTATCCTGATATTTAACGTAATATTATCCTGAATTTTGCATTAATAAGATATTTAGTATGCATATAAGAGAAATTTGATGATGAATGAAATAGGATGCAAAACATTATGATGCATTATGATTCTGATTATTGAAAAAGTAGATTTGCTACAAAAAACATATCTTTCTTACGGAATTTTTTGCAGCAGCAATTGAGTCACAAAAAGTAGTCCATTAGAACACACCCACCACTAAAAAAAACTAAGTGACCGCTTCACAGAACATCTACATTCTGCTTGTAAAAATGACCCTGAACTACCCGTTGCATGCCACTTTAATACACCACCCTGTTCCCTGACCAACATGTCTGTCTCTGGCTTGCTGCTGTGTTCTAGTGAAGGTCTATGCAAGCTAGAAGAACAACAACTCATTTTCCGCTTGGGGACACTGCAGCTCTCCGGACTCAATATCAACTTCAATAATTTTAGGGCCTAAACCCTCCCATGTCCCAGCCCCCCACCCCACACACCAGGCCTTGTTACCACATAGCCTGCCATTACACACTACCTGTTATTAGTCACTAATAGTCCCCATTAACAACTATTCACCCTCCCAATCTGATCATTATCAACTTTGACTGTTCAACTGCTCTTCTCTCTCTTTAGGCTCTATCCTATCGTTTACTCCCTACTCCATCCCCCTTTCCTTTTTTCTGTATAAACTGATGTTTTCCCAGCCACCATCAGTTCTGAGGAAGGGTCACCGGACCCGAAACGTTAAGTCTGTTTTTTCCTTCACAGGTGCTGCCAGACCTGATGAGCTTTGCCAGCAACTTTGTTTTTGTTCCTGATTTACAGCATCTGCAGTTCTTTCAGTTTTTAATTAAAAAAAATTACATGTGAATTTCAAGGGACCTTGCTGCTGTAAAAGATCAGTCAAAGCTCCATGGCGGTCATTGCTGCCTCATAGCTTGCCACCCCAAAATCTCATCTCTGGCTCAGAACTCACAATTTGAGAAACCCTAATTTGCCTATTTATTAAATTTAAGTTGGATTTTGAAAGAAAATAAAGCCACTTAAAGGGAAGCACATCAGGAAAGGATTGCCTAGAATTAAGGAGGAGTTTACTTCAAGAAGCATCTACCTTCTCACCATCTACTCTTGGGAGAAGAAAATGCTAGTTTTGGGGGAGGTAAAGAATTAAACATGATGTGAGTATCAGAACAGCAAATGGGAGCTGAAGATAGAGCTATTGAACGTGTGTGTTATTGAATATGTGTCTGTAATTGCAGTGAAGGGAAAGTTAGAAAGAAGCAGTGGAAATGTGATAGAGCTAGGGGTAAAACATAGGTGACCAGGTGTGGGATGAGAGGGAGCCATGCGGCCATTCTTTGTTCAATTAACCATATCAAATGAAGCTTACAATGTTGATAGCTCCTCTCTTTGCTACATTGTGTCATCCTTCAACTAAATGAAAAAGAAGGGATGAAGGAAGAGAACAGAAGTCAAATGATTAGAATGACAGAGAATAAAGCAAAAACAGAGAATGATTACACAAATCCTGTTAAACCTCACTTGGAGCACTGTGAGCAGCTCTGGGCACCACACCTTAGGAAGGATATATTGGGCTTAGAGGATGTACAATGAAAGTTTACTTGGACTTCAGGTGCCAAGCTATGAGGAGAGATTATATAAATTTAGCCTATTTTCTCCAGAATTTGGAAAATTAAGGAGAGATCTGATTAAAGTCTTCAAGATAGGAAAATACAGGATAGATAAAGATAAATCATTTCCACTGGTTGGAGGTTCTAGAACAAGGAGCGTAGTCTGGAATTTAGGGCCAGACCCAATCAGGAAAGATGTTAGGAAGCACTTATACACACAAAGGATGGTACATGTCTGGAACAATCTTCCACAAACAGCAGTGAATGCTGGATCAGTTGTTAACTTTAAATCTGAGATAGATAAATTTTTGTAAAGCAAAGATATGGACCCAAGGCAGGTATGTGGAATTAGGCCACAGATCAGCTATGATCTCATTGAATGGTGAAAGAGATATGAATGGCCTAGTCCTGTTCTTGTGTCCTATGTAATTCTATGACTATTGTCAGCAGTGACAGTGTAGAGCAGTTAATGAGGTATTAAAAATCTTGCTTACAGCAAGATTCCAAATGAAATCTTTGTGCTTTTCTCCATCATACCCAGCTGTATCATCAAGGAAGGTAATGTTGTGTAATTTTGTTCCATGATGGGCAGTATAGAACAAAAGATAACATCCTTAGAATAAGGGTTTTACGGCTGAAATGAGAAATTTCTTTATTCAAAATTAGTGAACTTTTTGATTTCTTCTCCACAGAGAGCTGTGGAAACTCAGTCTTTGAATACTTTACAAGTCAGATAATGACAGATTGTTGAATACTAAGTAGAGTTTCCAGTAGAGGATATGGAGATAGTGTGGAAAGATGCAGCCTAGGTAGATCAGCCATGATCTTATTGAATGATGGAGCATGTTTAGGAGTCAAACAGGCAAATTCTTCTATTTCTTATGTTCTTATGTACTGAGATATCAACATATTTTTTAATGTCTCTACTATACTAGAAGTATCTGAAAAGTCAAGATGAATGTGTATCATGGACTTCATGAAAATTAGCACATTGCAGGATGTGACTTTAACACTGTTGGTATTATTTGGGCTTGTAAATTTGCCACTGTTTTCCTGAGTGACTCATTTGGTTATGACAGTGAGACATTCGCACTAAGAAAATTCAGTTCTTGGTTTGCCTGTGTTTAGTTAATTTCAACCAGTCTGCAGTTGGATTACTATAGGTAGCTTTAGGATCCTTACTTTGAGAACTGAAAAGCCAACATCGATCCTACATCTGATTACTACCCAGTAAAGATGAAAGATGTCAGCAGGTCTGGCAGCATCAGTGAAGAAAAAATCAGAGTTAACACTTCGAGGCTGGTGACCCTTCCTCAGACATGTTCTGAGGAAGGGTCACCAGACCTGAAACGTTAACTCTGATTTTTTTCTTCGCAGATACTACCAGACCAACTGAGCTTTTCCAGCAACTTCTGTTTTTGTTCCTGATTTACAGCATCCACAGTTCTTTCGATTTTTATAAAGGTGGAAGATGTGTAAGGCGAAAATTGGTGTCTCTTGAAACTCAGTCTTCCAACTCACTTACCCCTTACTTGAGGAAGGATGGAATTGCATTGGAGGCAGTTCAGAGAAGCTTCACCAGAATAATTCTAGAGATGAAAGGTTTGTGTTATGAAGAATGATTGAACAATTTAGGCCTATACTTGCTAGGGTCCAGAAGTCTGAAAGATGATTTAATTAAGTTATGTAAGACATTAAAGGAGGTTGGCAAAGTAGACATAGACATAATTAATCCTTGTGGGCAATCTAGAATGAGAGGCCATAGTTTCAGGCTAAGGGGTGGCAGATTTAATACAGAGATGAGGAGGAATTACTTCTCTTAAAGGATGGTGCATTTATGGAGAGTGTGTGGGATGCCAGAACATTGAATAAATTTAAGAAGGAGATAGATTTTTAATTAGTAGCAGGTTAAAGGATTATGGGGAATGAGCAGGAAAGTGGAGTTGAGGTCAAGATGAGATCAGCCATAATTGTATTTAATGGAAAAGCAAATTCAAGGGACCGAATTGCCTAGTTCCTATGTTCTTATATGGAAATTGGCTTTCTTGGCAGAGCATGACCTGTCCTTGTGACCATATACCAACATGATAGTGATACCAGGAAAAGACAGTAAAGCACAAGCGGACAAAACACTAATATCGCACTCAATATGAATACCATTTTACCAAAACGTCATCCATGATTTCACATTGACAGGAAACTGGAAAATTTAGCTCCACGTTTTCACCAGATTTATCTCTGTGGGTTGCCAAAAGAAAAATCTAGCTTAATAAACATTACCAGATGCATTGCATTTGGAATGATCCTAATTGGTTGTGCTCGCCTTGTGGAGACGAAGGTAATTGTTTATTATTAAAACCAAACTTCCTCTCGAACATGCTTGTTCACTGATTTAGTCAGTGTTTAGTATGTGACCTCCCACGTAATTCTACACTTTTTGTGATAAGCTTGCAGGCTTCCTGCCTCAACCTCCTCTGCTTCACTGAAAGCAGGAAACTACAGTGACGCTGTGCTTCTACTAAGGATTGTGCTGCTCACCTGTCAGGATCCACATTTCAAACTGGTCTGCTGGAAGTAACTCTGAATGGCAGAATTTGGTAGGTACTCCACGATGGAGCCTTTTCTTCTCTTTTATTTTTGTTTAAAGTTAACATTTGCATTATTTTCATAGCATGATAGCTGTTTCAGCAGAATAGCAAACACCCAGTACTAAAATCAGATTGTGCAGTGCCATACTGATTCAGAGGCAGTTAATTCTATAGACACAATGAGATGTTCAGGGTATGTAAATGTGCAGGGTGCTAACAAGAGAATGGCTTCTCTGTGTATTGTTTTTGAAAAGCAGTAATATAATGAGCATTGTACAATTATTACTGCATGTCAGAGGATACAATCAGATTTTCTTATCAATTTCCTAAACGTGCAGCTAATTATCTGGTAGACCATGATTAATATATGGATGTACATGAAATCCTTTGTGCAGTTGCTAATCAAATAAGAGTAATTACATAACATTGTGACATAGATGCAGACTCCACAGAGTGAGGGGCTAATGTCAAGTGGTGACATTTAGGAAGGCTACAAGGTCAATGTGTTGTATTAGAAGTGACTTTTATTCATTTCAAAGGGAAATGGTGGTGAGGGAGAGCAAATGTTCCTATTTTAATAATTCCATAATAGATTCAATGGTTCATAATCGCAGTACTTTATGAATTATGAAACCATGCAGCACAGGAGGAAGCTATTCAGCCCTCAATTCAGTGCCAGCTCTTTAAAAGGACAATCCAATTAATCCCAGTCCCCTCATCTTTCTGATCAAAATTACCCTTTCCAATTTATTTATCCAATTCCCTTTTGAAAGTTGCTACTGATTCTACCTCCGTTGTCCTTTCCAGCAGTGCAGTCTAGATCATAACAACTCACTGTGTAAAAAAGAATTCTATTCCTCTCCCAGCTAGATTTTTTCTAATTAATTTATGTCTTTTTGTTATCAACCTATCTGCCAGTGGAAACATTTTCCTCTATCTACTCCATAAAAAGTCCCTCATAATTTAGAATACATCTATCTCCCCTACTTTTTCCACTTCAAGGAGAACAACCCCACTCTGGACTTAAGACCTGTGTTTAAATATAAGTTCAGTGGAAAATATTTCTCCCTAGCATTATCTAGATGGAATGTACAGAGGAAAACCAAGCCCCAAGATTGTGTGATCACAGTGAAGTCAGTCTGATTGTTAATCCATTCTGGATGTAAATCAGATTAACGCTTCTACAGGTCCTTCTTTTCTTCTTCTCGTGTTCTCTGTTTGAGGGCAGATCTGGCCCTTGGTGCCCCAATCTCTTCAGGTCCTCTCTCATCTAAACTTCTTTGATGCATTCTACCAAAGGATGTTCAAAATGGTAAAGAGCAAGGTTATCCACAAAAACATTTGGAAATGCAATTACATCCAGTTCTCATCAGGCACTAAGTGAAAGAAGCAAATCAGGCAAAGCCTGCAAGCCCACACAGAGCAAGGTCAGTGAATAATTTATGGACAGGATATTTCTACAGTGCTCCGCCATCTTTCTGGTTTTATTAAGGGGTGATAAAGAAGAACAAGGCCAGGAGGTATGTAGCCAGGTCTCTGCATGCTTCTGTGGCAGTAGCAATCATTCATGTCGCTTTAGCCAAGGATTAGAGATGCCTGAAGGGGAAATGGAGAGTCCCTCAAGGTAGGATTTTAATCATTATATCATAGTTAGCTTCTTCAAGGCAGCAAAAGTTAAGCTACTTAACTGTTGATTCCACTTGTGGCCACTGCTTTGACCCCACAACCACAAAGAACAAATCCTCATTCATCCTGTCAAATCAATTTAAAAAGTTGAACAGAGGATCGCCAATGGAATCAACAGCCAGACGGAGTCTGTACTGCTCCCAGGAAGGAAATTTCTAGACTATTTTGCTGCCATTAATGGGTCTGGCTATAATTCTTTTCACTTTCTGTCTGTCTGACTGTCTGTCCCTCCCTCTGTCTCTCTCTCTGTCTGTCTCTGTCTTTCTCTCTCTCTTTCTGAGGCTGTACGGATGAGAACTCAGTTGTGAGGAGACTAGTGCATTCCTTGATGGGACAATTCACAGAATGCCCTGAGGATATGTGTTGCAGATGCACCTGAATAGTAACAGGGCTAAAAGGGCTAAATATAGAATAGGTTGCTTGTATTTCCCTGATTATAGAAGATTAAGAGGCAACGTAATTGAAGTATTTGGTAATGATTTGGGATTAAACGACCATCTTCCTCTGGTGGTGTTGGAGGCCAAATTCAGAAAAAGAAGGCATAACTTTAAAATTACAGCTAGGCCATGTAGGAGCGATGTCAGGAGCATTTCTTTATACAAGGGTAGTGCAAAACTAGATTTGCTCCATTTAAAAAAAAGCTTGGTGTTAGTTGTAAAGTTCAGAAGTAAGATTAATAGAATTTTGAGAGGCAAATGTATTATGACGTGGAACAATGGTAGGTAGATGGAATTAAGATACTAATCAGCTATGATTTAATAGAACTACAGAACAGATTTAAGGTGCTGAATTGCCTCCTCAAGTCCTTTGTAAAAAGAAAATATTGTCTTGGCTGGAGTACAACTGATAATTGGTATTTAATTAACTTTTCTCACAAAAGGACAGATGGTCTCAGGAGTGTGATGTGAACACTGACTGGCCTGGTCATCTTTAATTGTAAATAATTTTTGGAACAGAGGTACCTTCAATATCATCTGCCTATTTTATATTTGACCAGCAAGCACTTGATATCCAGAGTAGATGGGAAAAATATGAAAATGATTTATTTCCCTGCACTAACATTTCTCATTTTGATGAGACATTCACAATATGAAAGAATTAGCATCCTATTGTGAAGCAGTGTTTTGCAGCAGGTCTGAGTCAGCCAGTAAAAAAGAACATACACACAATTTGAGCCAAGAGTACAGGCCAAAAAAATAAACAAATGTAAATTCTCTCCAATTAAATGGGTGGGAACCATCTTGAGAGTTGAGAAAGATTAAATCACCTCAATTTGCAATCTGACACAATAGGGGTATCCAAATTATGAAGTTATTTTAGAAGCTTGAAGAAAAAGAAGATTATTTATGACATTAATATATCATCCGTGAGTCTTATTTGGTTGATTTTATTCACATTTCAAATGTAAGTTCCTCTTCTCTCCCTCTTCTTCCTGCACTTTCTACGGTGATGCATGAACTAATATCATTCCCGCCTACATTCCGTCTGCCTTTTGTTTTCCACTTCCTCTCTACCCCTTGCTTCAGTCAACATGTAGATAAGTACTAGATTTATGTGGAAAAACGCCCTTGAATGTAAGCATGTTATGATCTAAAATACACGCCTGAAATGCTGGTATGTGCAGATGTAATAATAATATGTGCAGAGCCAAAGGAAAGAACGAGAGAGTGTAACTAATTAATGGCTGCAAAGCCCCGCTCACTAGTATCATTAACACTGGGGAAACAGCAAAATTGGGAGATCTGTACCAGAGACCTCAAGCAACAGTAAGTCATAGACATATTCACACAATCATCACTTTCAGCTAACGTCCCAGGTGCCCCACCACTATGTCTGGATATGCCTTATCTCACTGACAGGACATACCCACTACAGGTGATAGCAATATGGTATACAGTCAGGAGAGAGTGGCCTTGAGATTTCTCAATGTTAAATCTGGATCACACAAGTTGTCATGGCATCAAATCAAACAAGAGCAAGCAACTCTCCTGCTGATTACAACCTACCACCCTCTCTTGGCTGATGAATCAGTACTCCGTGTTGATTACTCTTGGAAGAAATATTGAGCTTAACAATGGTACTGAATGTACTCTGTATTAGTGTCCATCACCAGGTGCTTCAGTAGCTTCACTACTGACTGACCGGGCTGACTACTTCAGGTAAAAACTACCAGATTGGGCCTGCAGCATTGCTGATTAAGCCAATAGGAGGAAAAAGCCCATTTGACCTCATCCTCACCAATCTACCTATAACTGCTGTGTCTGTCCATGACAGTGTTTTTAGGATGAATTGCCACATACTACTGTGCAGAGAAGTCCTGTATTTTGTACAAGACCTTGGCTGTGAAAGAGCTAATGTTGAAATTGCATTAGCCGCATCCAACCTGATGATGTCGTTAAATGGAGAAATAGTTAGCCTTGCATGAGGTCCCAAAGGAGACAGATGTGACATACTTGGTTTTTGATAGTTGTAATTATGCCTAAAACATTATTGTTAATTGTACCTATTTGTAACATCCAATAAACTGTATCTTCTTATGTAGAATTCTCATCATGCTCTTACATAATGGTCTCTTATTAAGAATCTATAGTGGCCTACTATGTTCATTAGACAGGTCCTTAGACTCAGCCTAGAAAAGAAAATTTGTGGCAGCAAACACCCCAATAACAAGGCACCAGTTTGATTTGATTTGATTTATTATTGTCACATCTTCCCAGATATAGTGAAAAGTTTTGTTTTGCGTGCAGTACGGGCAGATAATACCGTACAAAGTGAATAGAGTAATAGAACAGAGTGAAGGATACAGTGTTACAGCTGCAGAGAAGGCGCACAGAGGACAAGATCAACATTAATCTTAAAATTTGAGAGGTCCATTCAGAAGTCTAACAACAGCGGGGAAGAAGCTGCTCTTGAATCTATTCATATGTGTGTGCAAACTGTTATATCTTTGGCCCAACGAAAAAGGGTGGAAGAGAGTATAACCCAGTGCAAGGGATCTTTGATTATTTTAGTTGGTTTCCTGAGGCAGTAGGAGGAATTGATGGAGTCAGTAGATGGAAGGCTGATTTGCGTAATGGACTGGGCTGTGTTCACAACTCTCTGTAGTTTCTTGTGGTCTTGGGAAGAGCAGTTGCCAAACCATGCTGTGATGCATCCAGATAGAATGTTTTCTATGGTGCATTTATAAAAATTGGTAAGAGTCCTTGTTGTCATGCCGAATTTCCTTAACCTCATGAGGAAGTAGAGACATTGTTGTGCTTTCTTGACCATTGCGTCGACATGAATAGACCAGGATTATTGGTGATCATCACTCCCAGGAACTTGATGCTCTCAACCATCTCGACCCCAGGACCGTTGATGCAGGCAAGAGCGTGTCCTCCCCCCCCTTCCTGAAGTCAATGACTAGTTCCTTTGTTTTGTTAACATTGATGGATAGATTGTTGTCCTTATACCATGCCGGTAAGCACTCTATCTTTTTCCTGTATTGATGTTGTTGGTAAATGGAAGATACGACATGCTGAAAATGCTGATATCTGAAGACACAACACCACATTCAAACTGAAGAGACCCAACATCTTGCAATAAATTAAACTAAATAGATTTAGAACATGTTTAGCAGCTTAAAACTCGGTATTCATGAAGATGCTGTGAACCATCAGCTGTAGAGTTTTTTTCACCAGAATACATAACCTCATAGTATGATATATCATGACTCTGTCATGACATCATGTCAGGGACCAAGTTTCATTCAACAAGAAGTGTAAAAGACATTCAGAAGCAGTTCCAGGTGCACCAAAAAATGAAGTGCCAACCTGATGAATCTATAACATGGAGCTATATACATGTTTAGCAGCTTAATGCAACATACAGAGCTAATAAACTCTGTGATGAAACATGTGTAATATTGTATAGATTTTGGATTTCAAAATGTGGAATATGGATGTTAGTTACACCTGTGAATAGTTTTCTTTTTGATAAAAAAAACACCAAGATCAGAGAGTCTTTCCAGGATTTGTTAGCAAGGAGGTGACTACAGACTCTTGTGATATTTATGGAAAGATTTTATACTGCTGGGTTTATGATAGAATAAATATTTAAGGCAATTAATTTTGTTTTCTGTTCACGAGAATCCAGGATAAGCAAGTTTGTTTTAAACTCTGTTTAGAATCGTTTTTCTCTGTTGGTTCAGAAGACACTACTGTTCAGTTTAGAAGCAATGTTCGTTTCTCTCCTAGAAGAAGAATTCGGGGCAGTTCAAGGGATAAGTTATCTCAGCAAATAGTTTGGTTTATGAAATGTCAAAGTCAGGAGAATTTGGTCATAAATTCACAGTAATTAAAACTGGGAACAGTTGGGCTCTCAGATTTGTGAAAAGTTCATGTTGGCAGATTTGGAAAGGATTCTTAAATTGTTTCCCCAGCCCAAGGCCTAGAAACTGTAAGGAGTCACTTAAATAAAACCCTAAATATTGGAGACGTGGGGTGTAAAATCTCTAGACTTGAATCTCTGTAATGGATAGCATTGGGAAATTGGTTGAAACTTTATTTTGCTGTGTGTTTTAGATCTTGCTAACTGTCTTTGATATTTAGATAGCTTTTTTTGTTTCTTCTTTTGTGTAGTAATCTTATGCTGTTAAATTCTATAGCCTTGAGCAAATATATTTCAATGATCAACCACCACATTAATCACCATAATATTCTGGGATCTGACCTGGCCAATAGTACTATCAGCTAGGATCATGTCAATTCAACAACTGTTGGATTTTTTCAAAACTCTGTAATTCTGTGAATTCCAGAGCTGAAAGGCGAGCACCTATTAAACAACAGGAGGAGTTATCGCCATAACCATTCTCAGTAATGACATATGAGTATAAAAGTCAAAGGATTTGCAGCCATCTTCAGCCTGAAGTGCTGAGTGGATGGTCCATTTCACCCTCCCCCTGAGCTCCACACCATTACAGTCTTCAATTATACCAAGAAGCACTTGAGTGCAAAATTTATAGGCTCTGACAGTATCCCAGATATAGTGCTGAAGATTTGTGCTCTAGAATTAGCATCACCTCTAATCAAGCAGATCCATCTAGTACCACTGACAAAATGGAAAATCACTTAGGCATGGCCTGTGTACAAGATGAAAGATAAATCAGTGAATTAGCAACCCATTAGTAAAATCATCAACAAAGTGATGGAAGGTGGTTTGACAGTGCTTTCAAAAGGTACTCATTAATAAGCTGTTACTGATGTTCAGTTTGTTCCACAAGGGCCATTCAAGTCCTGACCTCATGACAGTCCTGACCCAATCGTGAGCAAAGGAGCTGAACTACAGAGGTGAAGTGAAATTGAGAGACCTTGACATCAAGTAACTTTTGACCGACTATGGCATATCAAGAAACCCTAGGAAGATGGCTGTGGTTCTCAGAGGCTAATTGTCTCAGTCCCAGGACATTGAAACAGACATTTTTCAGAGTAATATCCCAGACCCAACCATCTTCAGCTGCTTCACTAATGTGTTTCCCTCTATCATAAGGTCAGCAGGGGGGATGCTCACTGATGATTGCACAATGTTCAGCACTATTCATAGTGATATGGTATCACACTGCATTTGGTTCAATATTAGAAACAAGTTAAACAGTTTTCTTTTGTTAACAAATAATAACTAGTTTATTCCTGACAAAATTTAAAACAAGGATGCAAAGATCATTGACAAAAATGTTTAGGAAATGCAAATATATGTAACTCCATCATGAAGACACAAGTGCACACAACGCAGGAAATGTAAAATTTCAGAAGTTCTACAAGTCTTATCTGAAGAGTTCTTTGTCAAGTGACAGTTAAACTCAGGAGAAAAACTTATTCACAGATTGTCCGAAATGGTGTTCAGTAACCAAACTAAAAAACTTTGCATGCATACAAATTGTAGGCACTGAGGCATCTTCCCTGGAAAAGTTGAGGTTTCAGAATCTTCTGTCCTGAGGTCAGCAAGATAGGTTATGAAATCTTCCTTAGAAACCCTGCAAGAGCGATGAAGATGATTTCAAGCGAGTTTTCAGTTCATCACTTTGATGGTGGAAGTTGCAGAGAAATAGAGAAAGGGGCAAAGAGCTGTTGCTCCTCAAGCAAATATTTCAGGTTCTCTCTGCCTCTAGGTTTAAAATTAAGTAGTTTTATTCCACCCACAAACTGGGTCATGTGACCACTAATCAGAACCCCTCTATCTTGTCAACACAACATTGTTGCTGTTGAATCCAATGCCTTTTCCTCTGTAAAGTAACAACTTTCAAAAGTTCAGGATGTATTATAAATATATTCAAGTTAATGTTATTATAAATTAATATTTGAAATACACAACTTCATAACAGATTCCACGCGAGATGGAATGGTTTCTTTCTATCAACACTATCAAATTCTTTAACCATCTTAAACACCCCAATTAAATTAAACTCAAGAGACTACAAACAACAAATCCACCCTAGTACATAAGGATCATTTTCAATGTAATCATTTTGAAAATGGCAAAAAGAAATTTGTGTTGCTATGATTTTTCTCCAAGGTTGTACAGAGCACTTCCCTGGAGATCTTCAATTCCTGGAAACTCCTGGCCAATGCCTGGAGCTTCTTGGAAACTAAAGATGGATTTAAAATACAAGAGTCCTCCAAATCTTCACACCATCGTACTTCAGTCAGTTACCCTTGCAGGGTTCCTGGGTTCTATTGCATTGAAGAGGATGGTTAAGTTATGTTGTTGATATGAGGAATCATAGAATGGAACAGCACAGAAGGAAGCCATTTAATCCATTCTGTCTGTGCTACCTCCCCATGAGAACAACTTGCCCCCACCCTTTGCCCTGTGGCACTGAAAATATTTTCTTCTCAGATATTTATTCAATTGCTTTATGGTGTAAAAGCTTTCATAAAGGCAATAGGGAAACAAGCTTGCTTTTATAAACAAAATTCATGTTTGGTGGAGGGGGTTTGCAAGGAAACAAAGCCAATATGTGCTATTCGAGTGACCCATGACCATACTTTCTAACAATCTCCCTGTAACTGTGCCAGTCTTAGGACCATGCTGCATCTGTTGGTGAATGTTTCTATGGGACTTGTGTTCTTGATTCAATCTGACTGAGTGCTTTGCTAATGATATGGTATACATCATCATCATAGAAGTGATCTTGCTGTCTCCTGCAACTTCTTGGCAAGATGAAACCAGAGTAAAATGTTTCTGAAATGGAATAGATGTTTTTCTTACATCAGCATTACCTGTGAATATTTGTTAAGAGCACAATAAGATCAAGAATTATATAGTCCATAGTGCTATTTTGCTGCTAGCACTGCTTTTGTCTGCTTCACCATAAAGGATAATGTAAACCGGAACCTTTGCTTACGTGGCAGTAGCAATCCTGTTTTAGCATGTTCTGGGTTAGAAAACTTCAGAATCAGAAAAGATAATGAGACAGTTGAAAGCATGAATGAGCATTTTAAAATTGAGACATTATCAGACTGGGACCTAGTGAAGACCCGTGAGCTCAGGATCTATGGGTATTCCATGCTGGAAGTAAAGGAGTGTACCAGCGCAACAGCAGTTGTGCCTCATAACCAGCAAATCTTTTGCATTATTCCTGTTGAGGCTTCAAAGCTAATTACGGTGAGTTGCAGCTTTGAAGAGCATGTTTCTATAAGCTCCGTTGCCTACGTGCTGTCCCTGAGCTGAAGGTTGGAGGCTGTGTATGAAACAGCTGAAGCAATGAAGGTTAACACAATTTGCAAGAGCACACATATATAACCGTTACTAATGTGAAATAGGAACAGGAACCTGCAATTTTCGCTTATATGTGGTCAGTACCACATAGATACGTAAGCTTCAGTGTAATGTATGAAATAAACCTAATTCTGGTCAATATTTTTGCAGTTGAGTCTGGTTTCAGGGAGGAGGAAGTTATACATATCCTTTTATACCCTGAATGCTTTGTCCAGGTTTCATTTTCTGAGAGTGAAGTTAAATGGATGTATGTATCAACATGAATCATCAATCCTCCAGGATTCCCCTGGAACAATAAAGAATTGAAGATTATTCTGAAAACAATACCCTGGGAGAAAAATAATCATTAACATTAAAAAAAAATGATGAATTTCTTTCAACTTGTTTGTTAATAATAAAATATCTGAGATTGGAGAATGGTGTTTGACTGACAGCCAGTCAGATAAAGGCTACTTTCCGATTAGGACAGGAAGGCAGGACATTGCCAGGCTGAATGTCTCAGATGACTAAAGGCAGGATTTGAGGCCAGCTAGTTAGAGACAGATGCTTATGTGATAAACCTCAAAGTAATGGTTATCTAAAACTGAAATCCTATTTTTATTGAGTTTCTGACAGATTCTATATGGATCCTGTGCTTTTCACTCATATATATGATTTAAGCTTAAATTTAGAAGGCATAATTAAACAACTTTAAAATGATACAGAGTTGGCCATGTGTTTGATAATAAGAAAGAAAACTGGTGATATCAATGGACTGGTATGGTGTGTAGAAAAATGGCAAATTAAATTCAATTGAAAGAAATGTGAAGTAAGTATCAGTGGGGGAGGTGGGATCTTGTGTTATATATGCGATTTACCTTTTAAAGGACTTTTTTTTACCACTTGCGGCTGGCCATCTAAAATAACTGCACAGAAACCAGTATCCCATCACCAAATCGCCCTTTATTTTCATGGACTCTGACCAGCCATGTCAACGCCAGTCCCTAGACTGAGGAGACCTTCCGAATCTCCTGCCTATATCTGTCAGCCAGTCCTCCATGATTGGCCTCGTTTAACAATCCCAGTCAAGGATCTCATAATCAATGAGATCTACCTGGCCCTAGTTCCAATCACTACACCAGCATTTATTGCCCATCCCTAGCTGCCCTTCAGAAAGTGCTGATGATACAACTGAGTGGCTTGTTAGGCCACTACAGAGGGCATTTGAGAGTCAACCACATTGCTGTGAGTCTGGAATCACATGTGTAGGCCAGACCAAGTGAGGATGGCAGATTTCTTTGCCTGAAGGAATTAGTGAGCCATTAGTAAACATTAGTAAGGACATCCTCATGACTACTGTTCCCACTGATTACTTTTGCTTCTGTGTGGATCTCCAAGGTCAGTGCGTGGCAATAATTTCCTGAACTGGAAGTCAGTGCTGCAAATAGTATCAGTATGCCATCACTGTGTGCAAATCCTTGGAGCAGCCGCGTACGCACACAGACACGCAGTTTAGTGGGAGTATTGTTTATGATGTCATTAGCACATAGCATGTGACAAATAATGTTCTCTGTCTCCATCTTACCAAGTTCTGTCCTCCTGCAGGGAAGTGTACTATAGTATATCTGAATTGCTTAGCTTGCGCCCAGACTCACAATTACCTCTCATTGTAGTGTGTATATGTAGATGCTGGGAGCTGTAATAAAAGTTTCTTGAATTCTTCAATACTGCATAATCCATGTCTCATATTTATCTATGGGAGCTAACATGGGTGTCACAGCAGGATAGTTGCAAATCATCAATTGCCACGCCTTACTATTGTGTCAATGGAGAGAGCAAACAAGGCCAGAGAGTCGGCAACAAATGGTAGGACAATGATAAGTGTAAAGAAACAGATGACCCTTGAAGTATGTATCTATCAGGCCAAGTAGGTAAGATAATTAAGAAGACATATGGAATACTTTCCTTTGTTAGCTGAGGCATAAAGTATAAGAAATCATGATAGAAATGTGTGAAACACTAGTTACAGCTAGAGAACTGTGTAGATCTCAGGCCACCATAATCACAGGAGGGGATATGATCACATTACAGCAGGTACAAAGGACATTTACAAGGATGTTAAAGGGCAAATAAAAAGTAACGATGTGCAAAGATTAGATAGTTGTTTTCTCTGCAACAGAAGGGAGATTTAACTGAGGTGTCAAAAATTATGAAGGGCATAGCTAAGGTCAAAAAGAAGGGTCTACATTAATTAGGGGAATAAATTAATTGGTTGACAAATTAAAGAGAGGTTGAGGAGAATCATTTTTATCCAGAGGTTAAAGAGGATCTGGAATTCAATGCCTGAAACAGTGGTAAAGGCTAAAACCCTCATTTGTTTATATTTGGATTTGCACTTGAGGTGCTGTAACCTAGAGGACTAAATAGCAAGAACCACAAAGTCAAATTAGACTGGTAACTCTTGTTCAGGTGGCACAGACATGATGAATTGAATGACCTTGTCCTGTGTCCTAATTTTTTATGCTTCAATACATATGCCCAAAGAAAAGTTGGCAACTCTGTTGAGACAATGCAGGAAGAGTCACTGCTGCACAGGGTGATCACATCCTAACACAATGTGCGTACAGATGCTCTTCCCAGTGGGAGTCACTAGGAAGCAGTCTGAAGCAGAAGGCCCAGATGATTTACCCCTTAGTTTTTATTCAGAAACATCAAGGACTTAAGAAAGCCATTTGGTCCTTCCTTGTAGGACCTATCTCTGCCATTAGAACATCCAAATACATTTTAGCAACAAGATCATCTTTATTGTAATAAAATGTCAGGCACAATATCCATAGTACAAATGCACAGTATCATAGAATGGTTACTATACAGAAGGAGGCTATTCCCCCAGTTATATGTACACTGGCTACTGCAGAGGAACAATTTATCAAGTGCCACTCAACAGCCTTGTACATTTTTCTTTTTCAGAAATCATTGTAATTCTCTCTTAAATTCCTAAATTGAACCTACCTGCATTTCAGACAATGCGTTTAAGATCCTAACCATTGGCTTTATGAAGATGTTTTCCTTCATGTCACCATTGTTTCTTTTACCAATTCTCTTAAATCTGTGCCCACTCATTCTTAGTCCAGAAAGAAGACATATTTTATCTACTCTGTCCAGACCTCTCTTGATTCAAATTCTTAAGTAAAAGCCCATTGTGGAGAACTGTTTAAATCTCACAAATTAATGTCCTCTGCATTCGTTTAAGGGAATATATAACATATTTATACAGAGATTTATGTGGCTGCCAAATTACAGCTAGCTACTTCTTGGCAGCAGATTTCTGTAAGCAGATTGATTGAGATGCTGCCAGTGATATTGGCTTTCATACAACAGCACCTGCAGACTTGGAACATTGAGTGTGGAAGATGCTTCACACATTCAGCCTGGAATTAGAACAAAACCTGTCTCTACAGGAAGCATCATAAATTCCCCAACCTGTTACTAAGAAAGAAAAAAAAACACAAAGCAGTCGAATTTTAAAATCAAATAGGTGCTATTTTAATATAAAAGTGTGCTGGTCTCATTCTGTATGTGCTGTTTTCCTTAATTACTTAAAACATGGTAGGGTTGCTGATTTTTAAAATGTTCATTATTATTTTTTAACAATTCCGTGTCCTCCCTTGTCTCTGTAGTCTCCTCCATTTCTGCGAATTTCTGCAGTCTCTGTGCTCCTACTATTCTAGCCTCTTGGGCATCCCTACTTATAACCACTCAACCGTGAGTGATAATGCTTTCAGCTGTCTAGGCCCTAAACCTTGGAATTCTCTCCATAAACTGTTCCCATCACTATTTCTTTCTGTTCAAACGTTAATTTCACAATGTTAAAGTTGCTATACAAATGCAAGATATTGTTGTTATTCTCCCACTGTCAAAAATTTGGATTGGATCCCTCAGGTTACTATTGTTACTCTGTCATAAATGTTGATGAAGTTACAGCTTCAGAAGGTGTGACAGAAAGGGCACCTTACTTCACAACCGTTACCTCCCATCCAACCAGTAAAGCTGCCTTCACTCAGACTTCCTTTAAGGACTGATAGTGATTGAAGAAGCCAGCTCGTCACCACCTTCTCCAGGGCAGTTCACAGAATCACAGAAGTGTTGCATTACAGAGAGGGGCCATTAAACCCATCATGTGTACTGGCTCTTCAAATGAGTGTCATTACCTACTGACAATCTCCTGCTTTTTCCTCATACCCTTGTGTATTACTTCTATCCAAATAATCATTCAGTGCTCTCTTGAATGCTTCAGTTGAACCTGCCACCACCATATTTCCAAGCAGTGCATTCCAGACCCTAACTAATTGTTGTGTGAAAAAGACTTTTCCCATTTTGCATTGGCTTCTTTTGCAAATCAGCATAAATCTGTGCCCTCTTTATTGATCCTTTTGTGAGCAGGAACAATTTCTTCCTATCTAGTCTGTCCTGTCCCGTTGGGACTTTAAAAACCTTTATCAAATCTCCTTTTACCCTTCTTCTGTCCAAGGAGAACAGTCCCAACTTGTACAGTCTATCCTCTTAACTGAAATTTCTCATCTCTGGAACCATTCTTGTAAATCACTTCTACCTTTTCTCTGTATTTCCATCCTTGCTATAATGTGGTGACCAAAACTGTACACAGTACTGCAGCTGAGTTCTTTTTATATTCATGCATGGGACATCAGGGTTGCTGGCTGGCAAGTAATAATTGCCTGTCTGTATTTGTCCTTGAGAAGTGAGAGTGAGCTGCCTTCTTGAACCGCTGCAGTACATGTGCACTAGATAGACACACAATGCCCTTATGGAGGGAATTTCAGGATTTTGACAGAGCGACAGTGAAGGGAAGGATTTAGCTCCAAGACAGAATGGTGAGTGGCTTGGAGGGAAATTTGCAGTTGGTAGTGTTCCTACGTATCTTCAGCCATTGACCTCCTAGATTGAAATGGTCTTGGATTTAGAAGGTCCTGTCTAAGGATTTTTGGTGAATTCCTGCGGTGCATCTTATAGATCAAAAATACTGCTGCTACCGAGCATCAATGGCGGAGGGAGTGGGTGTTTATGGATGTCATGTCAAACAAGTGGGCTACTTTGTTCTGGGTGATGTCAAACTTCTTGAATGTTATTGGAGCTGCATTCCTCTAGGAAGTGTGGAATATTCCATCTCATTCATGACTTGCATCTTAGAGAGTGCACAGGCTTTGAGGAGTCAAGAGATGAGTCACTTTCTGTTCCCACAGTATTCCTAGCCTCTGACCCACTCTTGTAGCCACTGTATTTAAATGGCATCTCCAGTTGAGTTTCCGGTCAATGGTAACCCCCGGGATGTTGATAGTGGGGGATTCTGTGACAGTAACACAATCGGTGTCAAGGAGTGGTCATTAGATTAATTCAAATGGGAGGTGATCATTGCCTGATATTTATTTGATGCAGATGTTACTTGATACTTGCCACCCCAAGCTTGGATATTGTCCAAATCATGTTGCATTTGAACATGGATTACTTAAGTATCTGAGGATTTGCGAATGATGCTGGATATTGTGCAATCATCATCGAACATCCCCATTTCTGAGGTAAAATAACTCCATTCAACTGGACTTAACACATAAATGCGGTGGCTACATGAGTAGGTCAGAGGCTAGGAATTCTGTGGTGAGTAACTCACCTCCTGACTCCCCAAAGCCTATCCACCATCTACAAGGCATAACTTATGAGTGTGATGGAATACTCACCACTTGCCTGGATGAGTGCCGCCCCAACAACACTCAAGAAGCTTGACACCATCCAGGACAAAGCAGCCCGCTTGATTGGCACTACATCCACAAGCATCCACTCCCTCCACCATCGACACTCAGTAGCAGCAGTGTGTACAATCTACAAGATGCACTGCAGAAATTCACCGAAGATCCTCAGATAGCACCTTCCAAACCCACGACCACTTCCATCTAGAAGGACAAGGGCAGCAGATATATGGGAACACCACCACCTTCATGTTCCCTTCCAAGCCACTCACTATCCTGACTTCAAAATATATCGCTGTTCCTTCACTATGGCTGGGTCAAAAACCTGGACTTCCCTCCCTAATGGCATTGTGGGTCAACCCACAGCAGGTGGGCTGCAGCGGTTCAAGAGGCAGCTCTCTACCACCTTCTCAAGGGCAACTAGGGATGGGCAATAAATGCTGGCTGGCCAGTGACGCACATATCCCAAAGAATGAATAGAAAATGAAAGAAGATCAGTATCCCAACACCAAGTCACCCTTTATTCACATGTGAAAAGTCCTTGATGCTAATTCACCTCTCAGAATGAACAGAACTTCTGACACTCCTGTTTATATCTGTCGGCTAGGGTTCGCTGAATGGACCAGATTAACAGCCCTAATCAGGGAACTCATATTCTACGAGATCCACCTGGCTGACCGCATTACAGTCACTACATCCCTCCCCCTCTGAGTCCAAGGACATGTGCGTTTTTTTTGTAGCTCCTCCTGGGGCATTTTAGTACTGGGTCAGGTAACTCCAACTCTGCTTCTGACACGGGTGGCTTTAATGCAACAGAGGCTGGCATCCCGTCACCAAGTCACTGTTTATTTACACATGAAAAGTCCTTGACACTGATCCAGCTTCCTCAGAGCCAGTTCTCAGAGTAAACAGAATCTCTGACACTCTTTATATCTATCAGCCAGGGTTCCCTGAATTGACCAGATTAACAGCCCCAATCTGGGAATTTGTATTCTATGAGGTTCACCTGGCTGACCTCATTACAGCCACTACAGGAGGGAGGATCATTGAAGAAGCAGCTGAAGTTGGTAGGACCTAGGACAGTACCCTGAGGAACTCCTGGAGCTGAGATGATTGACCTCCAAAAGCCACAGCCATCTTCCTTTATGCCAGGTATGACTCTAACCAGTGGAGAGTTTGTCCCCTGATTCCCATTGATTCCAGTTTTGCTAGGGCTCTTTGGTGCCAAAGTTGGTCGAATGCGGCCTTGATGTCAAGTGCTGGCACTCTCACCTCACCTCTGGAATAAAGCACTTGTGCCCATGTTTGAACCGAGGCTCTACTGAGATGAGGAGCTGAGTAGCTCAGGCAGAACCCAAACTGGGTGTCACTGAGCAGGTGCTGCTTGATAGCACTGTTTATGCCACCTTCCACCTCTTTTCTGATGATTAAGAGTAGACTGATAGGGCAGTCATTGGATTTGTCCTGCTTTTTGTGTACAGGACAGACATGGGCAATTTTTCCATTGTCAGGTAAATGCCAGTGTCAGTATCCTTTTGGGGTTCCACATATCCTCCTCACAGTTCACAATCCTTCCAATTTGTCCTCTGCAAACTTTAAATTGTTCCCTTAACACCTAGATGAAGAGCATTAATACATGTCAGGAAAAGAAAAGATCTATCACTGACCCCCGGGAACTTCACTACAAAATGTACTGCAGCCCAAAAATTATCCATTGACCACCAATCTCTGTTTTCTATCATCCAGCCAATTTTGTATCCTCATTGCTACTGTCATTTTTATTTCATGACCTATGACTTTGTAGATCTGTTGTGTGGCACTGCATTAAACATCGTCTGGATGTCCATGTATACCACATCAACAGCATTACTCACATCAAGCCATTCTGTTACCTCTTCAAAACAACTCCAGAAGGTTAAGCATAATTTCTCCTTTAGCTATTCATGCTGACTGTTCCTAATCAACCCACCTTTTCCATGTGATTACTAATTCTCCCACCACTGAAATTAAACTGATTATCTGTAATTAAGGCTGGCCAATAAATGCTGGCTTAGCCAGTGATGCCCATATTGCATAAACAAATAAACTAAAGACTACAGGGCATCTGGCCTAATCAGGGCAGATGGTGGGATAGTTATAACATCCTTTTTGTAGTAGGCTGTTTTCTATATTCTCTAAAGAAATCTTGCATCTCACCTGGTGGCCACTGTTCAAAGATATATCCTTTCATATTATTGACTTGATTTTGCTTATACTTTTCTTAGTCATCCTAGGCCCAGGCCCAGGCCCAGGCTAATGCTTTGGAGACACTGATTCAAATCCCACCATGCACTTAGAGGAATTTATGTTCAATTCACAAATATGGAATTGAAAGCTAATCTCAGTCATTGTGAATGTGACAACCACTGTAACGTCCTAAAAGAACTGGTTTACTCTCTTAGGGGACGAAATTTGCCAGCCTTAATGGTCTGACCTACATATGACACTGAACCCACAGCAATGTGGCAGCATTCCCTCTAAGCTGCAAGGCTGCACACATGTCCAGCTGCTTCAACATTCCACAAATGGCAATCAGTGATAACAACGTGGATCACAGCATTGACTTCTGGTTCTGGAAGTCGCTGCCATGCTCAGACCTTGGAGGTCTGTGTAAAAGAAAAATAAGTTAGAAGGAATGCTGCAAATTGGTTGTTTCTTATCTACCTTCTGAAATGGCTGTGTAACCACTTGGTTCAAGGGCATTTAGATATGAGGCAGCAAATGCCAGCCTTGCTGGTGATGCCCACATCCTAGGGTAGAATAATGAAATGAGAAGGTCCATACCAGTGTGAGTGTTCTATTAGTGTATCTTTCATTCCTTCCATGCTGAATTAATATCAGTATCTGCATCCATGATATATGCCTCAACTGTTTCCTGTGGCGTACACTTACCATTTCTCCAAAATGTTCAGTTGGATTTCTGGTTGCTCATGGCCCATAGTTTTGCTCCTCCTCACATGTGGAAATGGGCCACCTGTGCCTAGTCTACTAAAAACTTTCATAATTTAAATACCTATTTTAGGTCTTCTCTCTGTATTTGCTTCTCGAGACTTCGGTGTAAAGACTCAAGTGTACTGACTGCCCTCTCCCCTTTTAAAATCAGGGTCTGTAATCTGGAACAATTTCCTATCAGTTGTATATAACACAAAAAGGCTGGTTATAATCTTGCTCAGAAATAATTGACCCTAAGTACGTTTTTGGGCTGATACTTTCAATCGCTGCATCTGCCTGCCACTGTTAAATAGTAGGTTTTGTGTATATTAGCACCACATTTAGAGTACAGCAAGAGGGAAGCATCAGTTCTGTTTGACATGTTAAGGTTAAACTATTTGACATCTAAAGTTTAAAGAGTTGACTTTTTTCTGGTCATTTTATTTGAGCAGTCAGGTATGTACTTCACACCTTTCTCTGTCCCTAACTACAAGTTAGTCTATTACTGGTGGGGTTTAAGCAAAATTGTAAATTTCCTCTAAAATTTAGAAAGAAGCAAGATTTCTGCACATATCCTTGCAGCAAACGCAGGTGTCAGTTGTGGTACATTTGCCAGTATTCTCTCATGTCTGTGGAAGAATGCCCTTGGATTCGAATGCCAATCCAGGAGATCAAGCGTAAAATCTAGGCTGATGCTTCAGTTTAGTACTGAGTGAGTGATGCACTGTCAGAGGTGCCAGATTTTGGGTAAAGGTTATATTGCGCTCCTAAGTGGACACAGGGATCATGCAAAGAAGAGCAGGGGAGTTTTCCTGGATAATTTTTATCTTTCAGTGAACATTTTTAAGTCATTTTCAGATTGATGCTTGTGTAACCTTGCTCTATGCAACTTGGCTGCAAATTTGAAACAATGATAACAGCTGAAAAATACTTTTCATTTATCCACTCACAGGATTTGGGTGTTACTGGCTAGACCAGCATTTTCTGCTCATTTCTTATTGCCTATGTAAAGGTGGTGGTGAGCTGCCTTATTAAACCACTGCTGTCTATACGCTGTAGGGACATTGCCCCATCCTGTTAGGGAAGGAGTAGGATTTTGACCCACCAACAGTGAAGTAGGATATAGTGTTGTATTTCCATGTCAGAACAATGTGTGATTAGGGAGGAACTCGCAGGTAGTAATGTTCCCATATATCTGCTGCCCTAGTCCTTTTAGATTGTACAGGTCGCAGGCTTGGAAGGTGCTGTCAAAGAACTCTTAGTGAGTTGCTGCATTGCGTCTATTAGATCGCACCCTTGGCTGCCACTGTGTAATGGTGGTGGAGAGTGCGAATGTTGAAGGTGTTAGATGTGATGTCAGTGAAGCCAGCTGCTTTGTCCTGAATGGTATTGAACTTATTGAAGTTGTCGGAGCTGTAATCATTGAGCCAAGTGCTGAGTATTCCATCTCACTCCTGCTTGTACCTTGAAGGTAGTGAACAGGATTTGGGAAGTCAGAGGTGAGTTACTTGACACAGAAGTCCCAGCCTTTAATCTGCTCTTGTTACCACATTATATAGTTGTTCCAGCCAGTTTCTGGTCCAATATAATTCCAAAGACGTTGATTGTGGAGTATCCCATGATGGAAATGCCATTGAATGTCAAGGGGTGACGGTAGATTCTCTTTTGTTGGAAGTTATCGTTGCCTGGCACTTTTGGAACACAATTGTTACTTATCACTTATCAACTCAAGTCAGAGTGTTGTCCAGTTCTTGTTGCATGTGTATACAGACTGCTTCAGCATTTGAGGAGATATGACTAATGCTCAACATTGTGCAATCATCAGCAACTATCCCCAACACTCTAATGAGGGAGGGTAGGTCATTGATGAAGCAGCAAAAGATGGTTAGGCCTAGCTTACTATCCTGTGGAGCTCCTGCATAATGTCTGTGGCTGAGATAGTTGACCTCCAGCACCCACAACTATCTTCCTTTGTGCTACCTAAGATTCCAGCCAGTGGAGAATTTCTCCCCTGATTCCCATTGTTTCCTGTTTTGCCAGGGTTCCTGGATGCCACACTCAGTCAAATACTTCCTTGATGTCAAGGACCATCCCCTCACGTCGCCTTTTGAGTTTAGCTGATTTGACCATGTTTTGGAGAAACTGTAATGAGGTGAGGAGCTGAGTCAGGCTAGCACAATCCAAACTGGGTGTCAGAGAACAGGTTATTATTGAGTAATTGCCACATAATAGCACTGTCAATGATACCTATCATCACTTTGATGATGATCGAGAGTAGATTGATATGTAGTAATTGGCCAGATTGAATTTGTCATGTTTTCAGGGGACATTTCATACCTGGTCAATTTTCCATATTGCAGAGTAGATGCCAGTGTTGCAATTGTACTGGAACAGCTTGTGCCTGAAAAACAAAGTGTGTGTAGTGCACTTTAGGATGTCTTGAGTTTCTGAATGACATTATTATTAATTAATGTAAGCCAAACTTTATTTAACCAGTTGCTTTGTCCAGGGTGACTATAATTCTGTATGTAGGCTGAGTTTAAAACAGTAGAACTGCTGGTCATCAGTTCTTGTTACTTTGATAGAGAGAAATCACTTTGTGAGATTACTTAGATGAAAAAAACCTTTCATCATCTATTAATCACTTCTTGAGTACTACACAATGTCTGAAATCACACTGCCAGTAGGGCACTAGTTTAGCCTCAAACAAGAGGTTTCTCAAAGATAGCCTGCACCCCCAAGCATAATGCTCAGGAAAGATGCCAAAACCTAGGAAAAGACATTGCATTACCTGATTCAGTGTTCTCTCCTTGTAAAGGATAATGTTGCAAACAACCACAGGCAAGAAAGCAATAAAGAAGAAAAAGCCTAGTCAGTTATGCATTGTCAAAATTGTGGGGCTAAGTTGCACATAGCAAAGATCAGTAAACAATAGTGTGATGACTGGTCAGTCTGTTTTTCTGATGTTGGTTGAGAGATAAATATTGACCAACACACTGGGGTGAACATGTCTCTGAAATAATGAGAGGATTTTCTTCATAACCTGAAAGTGGAGATGCCGGTGTTGGACTAAGGTGGACAAGGTCAAAAATCACACGACACCAAGTTATAGTCTAACAGGTGTCTGATGCCACCTCTCTTTCTGGCGCCTAAAGAAGGAGCGAGACTCCAAAAGCTTGTGGCTTCAAGTAAATCTGTTGGACTATAATCTGGTGTTGTGTGATTTTTGACCATAACCCGAGAGGGCAGAGGTGACGTTGGTTTAACATATCATCTACAAGAAAGCACTGACAAACAAACAGCACTTGGAGCATCAACTTAGATTTTGAGATCAAGATCCTGACAGGAGAATTAAACCTATGACCCTTGGAGTGCAAACTTAAATGACGTACCCACTGAGCCATAGACAACAGAACAGAAGCTGATGCACCCACTTTTGAATGTTTGAGGACATAAAAGCCAGAGGCTGCACGGCTAATTTGAGGGCCTGAAAGATGATGTCAGCAGAAGAATATGAACAGGTTTTGTTTACATAAGAAAATTTTCATATTCAAGACTAAGATTTGGAGCAATGTTGCCTTTGGAGTATTCTCCCAATTGTCCTGGTTAATAATTATCCATCAACTGACATCACTAAGACAGGAACTTTAGTCTGTATCTTGCTGTATTAACATTGGCAGCCATGTTTCCATCAGTGGTTACATTTGAGAATTAATTGTTTTTAAAGTGCTTTGGGGCATCCTCAGTCATCAAATATATGATATAAGTTCGAGTTTTTGCTCTTGGTGTGCTTGTGATGCAGTGGTGGTGTCCATTTCTCTGAGTCAGAAGACTTGGGTTCAAGTCCAGCTGTTTCAGCACTGTGTAGTAACATCGCTGAACAGGTTGATTATAAAATATCTATAAATGCAAGTTCTTTCGTATTGTGCTTTTCCCCAATGCTAGGATTGATAGCTGTAGACCCTCTTCACATCTTTGACCCAGATATGAAAGCAAGAACACAAGATAGACTTTCTTTGACATCATGCAGTCTTTGACTGATATGAAACCAGACAAGCCCTAGAACAACTGAGTTCATTGGAATCCAAAAAGAAGACTTTCCAATGACTGCAGTCTATCTGACACAAAGGAACATGGTTATGAGTATCAGAGACCCATAACATCACTGCAAGAGTTCCTGCTGGCCCAAACACCTTATGTGTGATATCAATGACCTTCCCTTTATTCCAATGTCAGGAGTGAGATAATGGCATTTACATACTCCATCGAGAGGAGGCACTGACGTTTGACTAATGTTCTGGAAAAAGAGTTTGAATCCCACCATGGTAAATGTGAAATTTGAATTCTATATTGTTTTAAATCTGGAGTTAAAAGTTAGCCTAGTGACAACCGTATAACCAGTGTCAGTATTTGTATAATCCCATCTGGTTCACTAATGCCCTTAGGGGAGGAAATCCGTCATCCTTCTCTGATCTAGCCTACTTTTAACTCCAGACCATTAGCAATGTGGTAGACTCTTAATTAAGAATGGGCAAAAAAAATACTAGCCTGGTCAGTGACGACCACATCCATAACCAAATTTTTAAAATGACAGTTAGTCTTGCTCATGAAACAACTCATACCAGATATAACTTCAGCTCCTTGATGCCATACAAGGTACAGTAATTTACTTGATTGATGCCTCCTTTCAATGGTCTTGTCCATCACTATGGCTGCCATAAATAAATTTACAGGATATACTGCAATGACTCACCCAATTTTTTTCTTGTGGCACCTTCCGTTTTTCCAGTTATTTCCACAAGACACAGGCATCACTGGCTAGTCCTGCATTTGTTGCTCATCCCTAATTAAGAAGGTAGTGGTGAGCTGCCTTCTTGAATTGCTGCAGTCCAAGTGGTGCAGTATACCACAGTGCAGTCAGAAATAGAATTCCAGGCTCTTGACCCAGCAACAAAGGAGGAACAGTAATGTTCTCTTGTGTCTGTTGTTCTTATCCTTCTAGCTGGTAGGGGTTACAGGTTTGGAAGGTGTAGTTGAAGGAGCTTTAGAGAATTGTTGAAGTGTGTCTTCTAGAAGATACACCCTGCTGCCACTGCACAGTGGTAGAGAGAGTGAATTTTTAAAGTGGAATTGAAACCTTAAAACCTTTATCACCAAGATTGGTAAGAACAGCGACACTGGGACAGCCTCATCTCTAAGTTACACACAATCCTGACTTGGACATTTCTTAATTATCACTGGGTCATCGTACTGAAATATTCTACCTCAGACCATCATCGTTAACAAATGTCACTGTCTTGCATAATAGTGGCAGTGGACTTGCTATGTTAATAGTAGTTTTGCCTTTGAAATTAGATGCCAAGTCCCACTACAAGACCTATACATGAAGGTATAAGCTGAAGCTCCAGTATTTACTGAGGGAGTGGTGCTAAATTTTTTTAATACGAAGCCTTGACTCTCCTCTCAGGTAGATGTGAAAGGTCCCATTGCACTATATTATACAATGCCAGAAGAGCTATTCCCAGTCCTTAAACAATATTTATCACTCAACCAAAATCACAGAGGGAGAAAAAACAGATTTTCTGGCAGTAAAAAGTAATGATAATTAATGTTGGAAATGATTGTAACCAATGTACTGGAAAGTAAGAATTGACTGACTATGTAGACATCTGCAGAGCATTTTCTGGATCTTTTAAATTTGGTAGACTGACTTGTTGGAATTTCAAAGTATGAGATTTCCATTAAAGAGACAAGGTACAGATGCCTTTGAAAGATGTACATCTTAATGAGGTGTGTGTAGGAGGGATCCGCAATGAAGGAAAAATGTTTTGTCTCTTCTGCACAACTTTTTAAAGATGAAACCAATCAGCATTAAGCTGCTGCTTTATACTCAGGCTGCATGATGTTGGCTCTCTTGCTACACCTCCAACTCTTCCTGTGCAACCTCCTTGTGATGTTAATGTGCAAAAGGTTTTCTCTGGTATGCTTCTTCATTGTCCACCTCAGCTTCAGAAGTGTCATAGAAATATTATGTATCACCACCTAAGATCCTACAATTTTTAGGAAGACACCTGTTGCTAGGTTGGACTGCAAAGTTCCACCATATTTTCCAGTTCTAATGACTGACATCACTGTAAACCCATGGGCCTCATTATCTGTGTTGCCAGTTCTGTCTACAGATGCTGAACTGGAATTATTGCCCATAACTGCAGGTGATAATCCTCATTACCATTTAACCATCCTGCTGAATAGTTTGAAATCATCAGGACTGGTATAGTGGATTGTTAAGTGATAAAAGTACTATGACAGGTTTTTGAGTAGTGAGTCCCCATTTGCAGGATAAGGTTACTGGCATCATACATAAACTGAATGTCGATGGAGATGAAATCCTTTCCTGCTGTTGGAAACCAAGGCAGTTATTATATGGGGCTCCCAATTTGACCATGTTCTGACAATCACTCCTTACAAATTCCATTATTCCATAGAATTAGACTGCTCATTCTCTGTATACTTAGTATGTTAAACTAAAAAGGTTATTTACTATAGGCCTGCCTGACCGCAGTGGCAGTTACTTTTGTTACTCATTAGTGGGAAAAGAATCATGCTGTCAAAGCTTTTCATCTCATGCTCAATATGACAAATGCAAAAATGTTTAATTAGAGATGGGCAACAATTTATATTTCATGAGGAAAGGATAATAATTCCCTAGTGCAGTCTCCATGACAACACCTCAGCCAATCAGAATCAACTTGCCAGTCAATCACTACCCTTCCCTCATCCAACACAAATTGTTGCTCCCTTTGAAATTTGGCATTCTTATGTCTGTCCTGATGAGTGCAAGATGAAAAGCTCTATGGCATGTCTCATATTTCCAAAAACATTCAACTTCTATACTACTAGCAACTACTGATCTGCCATGGCAGGATTTGAACCCAGAACATTACCTGAGTCTCTGGATTAATAGTTTGGCAATAGTACCACTACACCATCACCCCCCCCGTACAAGGCTTTTTGGTTCATCGTGTCAGTGCCAACACTTTGAAGATGTTTTCCAGTTAATATATAATTGAGCCCACCAAATATTTCTTTTGAGCATGTATCCAATTCCCTTTTGGAAGTTATCATTGAGTCTACTTCTACTGTTCTTTCAGGTAGTGCATTCCAGATTATAACACATTAAGTAAAGTAAAAAATCTGTCCAGCTTTTTCTACTTATTTTACAAGTTATTTTAAATTTGCATCCTCTGGTAATTGCCACTACTACCATATTTAGTAGTCCAGACTGCGGTCACCTGCATTGCTGCAAATAGTATTGAGTTCTTTATTGTAGTGGTTACAGGTCTGCAGTCTTCAGCTGGCAAAACTCCCCCTTAGCTTCTGGAAGAAGAGAGAACCTTCTAAAACAATCTGATCACTCCCATCGATCTTGATTAACATGCACCCCAGTGCGTTCGGGACAGGTAATTAACAGGATTGATAGTTCCAGCAAGTAATTCTGAGTTGAAATTTTGGCAACTAACTGCACAGCTCCATTTTACTCACTGTAACTGCTCTGAACGGCCCAAAAATTGAAGTATTACAACCGAAATTCTTGGGCCTGTACCTTTCTGAATGGTCAGATTAAATTAGTTGAAAATTGACTGTTATGAATATAAACAGTTTACCTCTGGATCATAATCAAAATTCTGATGATATGATGAAGGGAATATACTGCTGTGATGGTGCAGTATCAAACAGCAAACTCACCATTACACCAACAAACTCACACCATGGCACAAGTAATGTTACACATTGTTCCTGATGTTACACTAACGTATTCCCAGCATTGTACTTTAGGTTAAGGTGAGAGAGGAAAGATTTAAAAAGGACTTGAGAGTAACTTTTCACACAGAGGGTGGTGCGCGTATGGAACAAGCTGCCAGAGGAAGTGGTGGAGGCGGGTACAATTACAACATTTAAAAGACATCTGGATGGATATATGAATAGGAAGAGTTTAGAGGGATATGAGCCAAATGCTGGCAAATAGGGCTAGATCAGATTGGGATGTCTGGTTGGCACAGATGAGTTGGGCCAAAGGGTCTGTTTCCGTGCTGTATGACTGTATGACCTGCAGCGTTGCATGAGTACATTTGTTAGAAATCTCACTGTACTGTCAGACTTCTATTGAGCAACAGATTGAAGGGTTAGACAGCAGGAGGTCTGAGGTTGAATGGAAGACACAGTAAGTTAAAAAGCAATGATTGTGATGGGGTAGAAAAAGGTGGAATTGTTGGAATTTAAACCCTCGGCCCATCATTGTGGTGAACCTGATGTTTGTGACTCTTGTTTTGTTCTAAGGATGAGTTTCCATTTGTGTCTCACTTTCTATAACATTGCGGTCTGTCATACTGAGAAACTCTGAGTCAGACACAGAAAGGCTTTGTGTAGGAGTTGAGTGCACGTTACCGTCATCAGTGACTGCTGCTACCTCCTGGTGTTATTTTAACCTAAAACACTATATTTTGCTGAACGTATTAATTTGTTTCAAAGATCATCTGTAGACAACAGGCTGCAATGCACAGTGCAGGAGCAGGTGACCTGCTTGCCTTTCAAGGGTAATTCAAATTTGTCATGGCTCAGTGAAATGACCAATTTAAGCTTGCAAAGTGCAGAGGTGGCAATAGGTAAAGTTCTGTAAAATGCTCAAATCAACTTTGTTACTTGTTGCTCCACTTCCTGTTTAATCTGCTCCCACTCTATTTTGTCTTGACCTATCAGTATATCTTATTATTCCTTTCTTCTTAATGTTTATCGAGCTTCCCTTTAAACCAGCTATAGTATTCACCTCAGCTACTCCCTGTGATAGTGAACTCAGCATCCTCCTCACTCTTGGTAGGTGATCACTGGCTGGGCCAGATTTATTGCCCATCTCTCATTGCCCTTGAGAAGTTTCTCTTGAATTTCTTATCGGATTTATTTGTGGCTATCCTGCGATAGTGTTTCCCAAAATGGGAATAAGTGGGTCATAAATTTTGCTGTTCACGAGCTTTGATGTAGTGACAGCCATTATGAACCTCCATCCAAGTTACAACAGGTGTGCTCCTGCACCAACAGACATCTGCTCTCAGTTCTCTCGCTGCCCTCCTCCCCAGTTCTCATAGCTCTGTACTTCACACCTACATGTCTCCCTTATCGCCACTCTCACTGGTCTCTACCCAGCACCTTACTGTCAATTCTATCTCCCTCCCTCTATCCCCACCATGAACTCACAGGGTCTTACTGTGGGAAGCATGTCAATTTTCAAGCATTGAAAACGGTGTCATAATGGGGAAAGGTTTGGGAAATATTGATTTATGGACTCTTTCCATCTGTCTCATTATTGAAAACATCTACTATCCTAACATAAACTTGAAGGTCTATCAAAATAAACCTCAAGTCTTTCTAGAGAAAAGAGCTCCAATCTGTTCAGTCTTTCTTGATAGTTATAGACTCTAACGTCCAATAACATTATTGTAAATCTTTCTTGTACATTTTTTATGGGTTTTTATATTCTTTCTACAATTAAGAGGCTAGAATTGTGTACAGTGCAAAACCCAAGTCAAATAGCTCTTTCCTAGCCCTAAGACCCTGAGACTAACTGTATTGTCACCCTATCTCATCAGTACAACCTTCTATTCTTTTCTGTCTTTTGTGAATATCTAGTTTCCTCTTTTTCTGTCTCAGTTAGTCCATGTGACAGCAAGTTCCACAATCTAACTAGGAAAGTTTGCAAACCACAGAGGTGATTATAGTTTTGTAAAACACTCAAATCAGCTTTGTTCCTTATTTCTGCACTTGTCATTTATTTTTAAAGGTACATATCCCATAGCACACCATCATGGTCAGATAAAGCTTTGACTCTGCCTGTTCTGATATTTAAGGGATTAAGAGGTCTCTTGTAATATCCAGTGTCCTAGCCAACATTTATCTAAGCAATACTAGAATAGATTTCCTGGTCTTTATCCCTTTGCTGCTTACAGGAGTTTGCAGTCACAAATCCTACATTAAAACAGTGACTATACAGAGAACTATCATTGACTATAGACAAAAAAAAACTGCAGATTCTGGAATCCAAGGTAGACAAACAGGAGGCTGAAGAAGGGTAATACCCGACTCTTCCAGCCTCCTGTTTGTCTATCATTGGCTATGAACTGTTGAGGGACATTGTGAAGTTATGAAAGTTCCTAGTATAAATGCAACTCTTTTCCTTCTTCCTTTTGTTCTTCCTGTCAATAAGTTGACTGCATAATGAGGACTTTATTAGGCCTGAGCATAAAATGCATGCTGTTCATAGTGAGGAAAGGTTCAATAATAATGTCACAGTAGGAGGCCATTGAGTCTATTTTTCCTGTGTCAGCTCCTTGAAAGAGTTGGTCAGTTAATTTCATTCTCCTTACAACATTCATCTTCTTGAGTCCTCTGCCCAAAGGCTGATCTGATCCACAGCACCAGTCTCCAACATGGATAGAGCAAGGAGTCAGATTCCAAAGCCAATCCAGCCAGAATGGGAATTAACCCCTGTGCTTGTGGCAACAATCTAGTTCGCACCAACTATCCAGCCATCTAAGGAATCGGAGTTGCTGTGGCAAGTTTATACTCTTACATGCATATTGTAATCTGGAACTCTGAACTCAGATTTCTTTGTATTTCTGTCGACTGCGCAAATCACTCTCGAGGACATTTAACATTTCTGAGCAATTGGATATTGCACTATTCAGTGGGCGGTTATTTCAATTGGTTCTGAACCTCAAGCAGCTTCAGCCGGCTCCAGAACACTGAATAAAGCATGAGGCCACAAACTAGTCATTCAGAATTCAATACACAGTTACAGTCAATTCTCCTACACCCCTCTCCCTGCACCCCTTACCCCACAGAACAATCAATTCAATACATTACAGCACAGGAACAGGCCCTTCGGCCCACCAAGCCTGTGCCAATTCTAATCCTTATTTAGACCCGCTACTTATTGCCTGTGTATGGTTTCTTTCTGTTCACCTCTCATTCAAGTGTCTATCAAGATACACTTTAAACATTGCTATTGATGGTAGAAACTCCTGTTCATCACATGGCTGACTAGGAATCTCAACCACTCTTACAACCTGCCATTGGTGTGTTGGGAGGATTTACAGGTTGATACTCTACCTATTTAGTTGTGTTATGAACACTTTCCTTGGCCATCAGGTCCCAGAGAGGGAGTCAAACACAGAGATTGTGGCACAAAACAGAAACACAGACCCATTGCATTATAAGACCTCCTTCCCTTCCCCAATAACCATGCAAATTTTCCACTCTAAGCATTTTTCAATTTTATTTTATTATTAAACTCACTTCCACTACATTAAGCTAGTGCCTCTGCATTGTAACTCATTGCATAATTTTTTTTAAAAACTAATCTTGCCTTGGGTTCTTTGCCAGTTTTTAAAATCTGTGGCCCTGTGGTATAATTCTCCTGCCATGAGAAATAAAGAACTGGTCTTTTACTCTGAACAAAAATATAACATAGGTGAGCAACATTCAGACTTCTTTGTATTTCTGTCCACTGCACAAATCACTCTCGAGGACACTTAACATTTCTGAGCAATTGGATATTGCACTATTCAGTGGGCGGTTATTTCAATTGGCTCTGAACCTCAAGCAGCTTCAACAGGCTCCAGAACACTGAATAAAGCATGAGGCCACAAACTAGTCATTCAGATTTCAATACACAGTTGCAATGCATGGAAGTTTCCATTCACCCTAATTATTCCACAGATATTTACAAGAGATATACACATCATTAAAACAAAAAGTACAGAAGTGCTCAGCAGATTAGTTAGCATTTGTGGAAAAGAAAACAGTTATTGTTTCAGCTTGTTAACCATCTTATCACAGTTGACAGTGCTTAAGAGTGGTTACAGGTTTCACACAGGTACAGACATGGGAAAGGTTCAGAATGGGGGAAAAGAAAACAAAATGGCAAGACCTGTGTTAAGATGGAAGATAGAGGTTTAACATGATGAAAGGGATGATGAGGCAAAGCAAAGTAAAAAGGTGATGGGATCAATAAAGTAACACATGATGGATGGCTTGATGGCTCTATAGGAGATGTGTACAGCCACAGCAAAATCATCAACTGCTGTTGTCTGAGAAACAGGGGCAATGAAATTGTTGAACTCAGTGTGGAGTTTGGAAGGCTGAAAGATGGGCTTCTATTTCTTAAACTCCCATTGAGCTTCATTGGAACAGTGTAAGAGCTCTTACATTCTGAATAAGACTATGGAAAGCATTAAGCTGTCAACATATAATTTAAATAATATGAATTGGGAGCAAATGTACACCATTCATCCCCTCATGGCTGCTCTGCCATTCAGTAAGATCATGACTGAACTGATTGTAACCTCAAATCCACATTCCCACCTACCGTTCATCCCTTTGCTTAACAAGAATCTATCCCCAAAACAAACAACTGGGAATGCTAGAAATTTGAAATAAAAGTTCCTCAAGAAAGACCCAAGACAGGCCTGCTGCAATGCTCCAGCAAGGCTCAGCGCAAGCTGGAGGCGCAGTATCTCATTTTCTGCCAAGTGACTTCGCAGCCTTCAGGAGTCAAGACTGAGTTCAATAATTTTAGAGCCTGAACATCTCTTATATCCTCTACCCATCGCCACACCCCAGGCCCTTTCAGCACAGCTCACCCATTTTAACCCTCTCATTGTCCCTATTGTCATCTGTCTAGCTTTTCTTCTTCCTTGGTTGCTATCAGCAATGCCTTTGTCTGCCTAACTTTCCCCCCTGTCTCTGGGCTCTGTCTCCATCAATCAACTCACCCCTTTGCTCGCAGCCCTGTCATCAAGATAAATTTCACTTTTTCCTTGATGCTGTCAGTTCTGAAGAAGGGTCACTGGGCACAGAACATCAACACTGTTTCACTCTCTGCAGATTCTGAGTTTCTTCAGCAATTTCTATTTTCATTTAAGTATTTATCTATCTTTATCTTAAAAATATTCAAGGACCCTGCTTCCACTACATTTTCAGGAAGAGAATTCCAAAGACTAAAAAGCCTATATCAGAAAAAAAAATGCCTAATCTCTATTTCAAATTGGTGAGCCCTGGTTTTTAAATAGTGGCCCCTCATTCTCCTGTAAGAGGAAAGAATTTTTCTAAATCTACCCTATCAAGACCCGATGGCTTATGTTTCAGTAAAGTCACCTCCTACCCTTCTAAACTCCAGTGGATACAAGCCTAGTGTGTCCAAACTTTCTTCATGAGAGAGCCCCCATCTCCCGTTGTTGCCAGATGGTGAACCTTTGCTAAACTGCCTTAAATGCATTTACATCCTTCCTTAAATAGGGTAACCAACACAGTGCACAGTACTCCAACATTGCCCCATATAATTGAAGCATAATATCCCTATTTTTGTTTTAAATTCCCTTTGTGATCAATTATAACATTCAATTAGTTTTCCTAATCACTTGCTGTACTTTTATTATGCTAACTTTTTGCAAATCATGCAAGAGATCACCAGGTCCCTCTGCATCTCAGACCTCTGTAATCTCCCACCATTTAAATAATATGCTTTATTCCTCCTGCCAAAGTGGACAATTTCATATTGTCCCACATTATTACTACATTTGCCACATCTTTGCCAACTCGCGTAACTATCTATAGCTTTTTATCACCTCCTTATGTCCACTTCACAAACTACTTTCCTAGTTACCTTTTGTTATCAGCAAATTCAACACCAAGTCTTTCGTTTCCTAATCTGAGTCATAAATAAATTAATGATATAATGTGTGTATATTTTTATATATATATATAATATATAAATATATATAGATAGATAGATAGATAGATTCTCTTAATATTTTATGGTTGAGGTGCCAACCTGATCCCTGTGGCATGATATCAGTAATATCTCGCCAACCTGAAAAGCGCCCATTTATGCCTATCCCCAGCTCATAGTTAACCAGCCAATCTTGCTTCCATGCCAATATGCTACATCCTACATCATGAGCACCATTCTGCAATAACCTTATCAAATGTCTAATGGAAATCCAAGTACAGTACATCTTCCTGTGCCCCATTATCATTGCCATTTGCTGAGTGATCTGATTTAATTTGACGTGGTTTTTCAGGGACTTTATGCAAACACCAGGTATACAGTGGTGGGAGGAATGGGGATGAAGGAGTGGTACTGGAAAATATTATCAATATATTTATAGCAGTTACTGTACTATTTTAGTTTTAAATTACAGTCAGCATTTTAAAAGCTTAAGGTTTGTTGGAATGTTAAGGCTTTTCTTGTGGTGCATTTTGAGGTGAGAAGGGCATTTAGAGAGATGCTATGGTGGCATGCCTGAACCCCATTGCTTTCTTTCCTCTGCCAGAATTAAGCCAGTGATGAGAAGACCCAGATTTTTATTGGATTCAAATTCTACCATCTGCCCTACTGTGATTTGAGCTCAGGTCTCTGGAACATTACTTAATTCTTTGGATTAATAATCGAGCAATGTAACTACTAGGCTATTGTCTCCCTACCTTCTGTGGTAGAAAGGCCAGAAGTAGGATTGCCCCACCGCAAACAGAGACCTTTAAGTGGGAAGTAAATGATTAATTAAAAACATCATTCTGTTACTGCTGGTGTTAAGCCAGTGATGAATGGGCCTGTTCACCTGCAGGTAAAAATGTGTGACCTATTTGTGTCCTCGAGGCACGGAGGTCCCTTGTTCAAAGGTGCTCGGTGCCTGATCAAGGGGCATGACATCGGGGAGAGAGTTGCCTGCTGAGAACCATTCCCTGCCCTTACAGTCAATTCTCCTACACCTCTCTCCCTGCACCCCTTACCCCACAAAACAATCAATTCAATACATTACAGCGCAGGAACAGGCCCTTCGGCCTACCAAGCCTGAGCCAATTCTAATCCTTATTTAGACCCGCTACTTATTGCCTGTGTATGGTTTCTTTCTGTTCACCTCTCATTCAAGTGTCTATCAAGATACACCTTAAACATTGCTAACATGTCTGCTTCCACCACTTCCACTGGCAATGCGTTCCAGGCACCCACCAACCTCTGTGAAACATTTTCTCCACACATCTCCCCTAAACTTTCCCCTCTGACCTTGAACCTGTGCCCTCTTGTAATTGACCTTTCCACCCTGGGAAAAAGCCTTTGAATAACCACCCTATCTATGCCTCTCATAATTTTGTAGCCCCTCAGCCTCAGTCTTTCCAGTGAAGACAATCCAAGTTTATTCAACCTCTCCTCATAACTAAAACCCTCCAGACCAGGCAACACCATGATAAACCTTCTCTGCACCCTCTCCAAAGCATCCAACATCCTTCTGGTAGTGTGGTGACCAGAACTGCACACAACATTCCAAATGTGGCCTAATTTAAGTTTTGTACAGCTGTAACGTAACTTTTGAACTTTTAGATCCAATGTCCCAGCTATGAAAGCAAGTGTGCTGTATGCCTTCTTGACCACCTTATCCACCTATGTTGTCACTTTCAGGGATCTGTGGACCTGTATGCCCAGATCCCTCTTCGTCAATGCTCCTCAGGGTTCTGCCATTTATTGTATAATTTGAAACTGATTTCGATCTTCATATGCATCACATTGCATTTGTCCGGATTAAACTCCATCTGCCATTTCTCTGTCAGAATCTGCAATCTACGTATACCCCGCTGTATCCTTTGACAATTCTCTTCAGTATCTGCAACTCCACCAATTTTGGTGTCATCTACAAACTTGCTAATCAGAGCACCTACATCTTCCTGCAAATCATTTATATATGTTCCGAACAACAAAGGTCCCAGCACTGATCCCTGTAGAACACCACTAGTTACTGTTCTCCATTCTGAAAAGCACCCTTCTACTACTCTCTGTCTTCTATGACTAGCTTTGAATCCATCTAGCCAGCTCACCCTGATCCCATGAGACTCTATCTTCTGTACCAGCCTGCCATGCAATACCTTATCAAATGTCCTTCTAAAGTCCACGTAGACAACATGCACTCCCCTTCCCTCATCAATCATTCTTGGTCCTCCTCAAAACACTCAATCAGATTGGTGAGACATGACCTTCCCCACACAAACCCATGCTGCATATCACTAACAGGTCCATTTGCTTCCAAATGTAAATAAATCTTGTTTCTCATTATCTTCTCCAACAGCTTCCCCACTACTGACATTAGGCTTACTAGCCTGTAAATTACTTGGATTATGTATGTTTACCTTCTTAAACAAAGGAACAATAGTGGCCATTCTCCAGTCCTCCAAACCCTTCCTGTCATTGCTTACCTATGGCCTGGGTTGCTCCTCGATCTAGGATATCTGTTGGATGTCCTTTCAGCAACAAACTTGGTTATGGTTCTGCCATTGGAAAGAACTGCCAGCCTCTGATTAGTCAACAACTCTTGATAGGTGTGATTTTTGGTTCTAAGCTGCTTGATCCAAATTCTATTTTTGCCTGTTTAGCTGCCTGGGTGGCACTTAATCCTGCAAGGCTTCTCCTAGAAGCAGCAATATGGGTCTCCCACCCATCAGCTCTCTACGTGAGAGCTCAGTATCTCTATGAAGTCCACCCTCTGTGTTCACCTCTGTGTTGTCCACATCCATAAAGGTTAATTATCTTTCTTATCTCCAGAATTAAATATTGCAATGTTTTACTCATTGACCTACTATTTCCATCCTTTGTAAATACGAACTTGGGCAAAGTTTTGCTTTGCACACACTAATTGACACCAAATCCCATTCATCACATCTTTCCTGTGCTCATTGATCTACACTTAACTCTATTGCCTTGATTTTAAAATTCTTGTTCTTGCATCTGAAATCCCTCCATGAGCTTAACCCTTCCTATTTCTGTAATCTGAAGTAACTCTACGAAGGCCAATGTCCCATCACCAAGTCACCCTTTATTTACACATAAACAGTCCTTGACTGTACTGTCTCATACAGAGTAAGGCATAAGAATGTCAGTATCACTGACACTCAATCTTTTTACGTCAGGCAGGGCTCCCCGATAGGACCAGATTAACAGCGCCAATTATTCTATAAAGTCCAGCTGGCTGACCTTGTTACAATCACTAGACAATCTTTTCCAGTCCTGCAAAGCTCTGCGAACTCTGTATTCCTCCATTCTGCTCATGAGCATTTCTGATTTTCATCACCCACTATTGGGGACTGCGCATTCTGCTGCATAAGCCTGAAGCTTTGAAATTCTCTTCCTGAATCTCTCCATCGCTCTTTCTTTCCCTTGACTATTAAGATGCCTTTAAATCTATGCTTTTGACTAAGGATTTGGTCACCTGCCAATATATCTCCTTGTATGGCTAGATGTCAAACCTTTCTTGATAACAGCTGAAACATTTCATTACATTATTATCTCCTTATGCTATAAATACAAATTATTGTTGTGAGAGTTAAAATCAGGGTGCGATTAGACAGGAACAACTCATTGTTGTCTAGTAAAATTTACATGAGTTTCATTGTTGACTCTTATATGAGTTCTGCAGTGTGTGATTCAGAGGTGGTCTTGGAGAAGGACACGTTGTTGATGAGGACTAAATGGTGCACTTTCTGCCAGTGGTAAAGGGCTGTTGAAATGACACATAAAAGGACCACTACAGAGTTCTTTAACTAAAACAAATCTTTTAGCTGTGTTGCCATTCCAGAACCCAAACTGACTAAATTAAACAAAAGAACATTCTCATCAAGGCTCCACCAAAAAAATCTATCTCTATGGCAACATGGGATGATTCAAACAGAAATTCAAACGAATACACAAGAACACAAGAACTAGGAGCAGGAGTAGGCTGTCTGGCCCTTCGAGCCTGCTCCGCCATTCAATAAGATCATGGCTGATCCTTTCGTGGACTCAGATCCACTTACCCGCGTTCTCACCGTATCCCTTAATTCCTTTATTGTTCAAAAAAAATCTACCTTTTAAAAGCGTTTACTGAAGTAGTGTCAACTACTTCACTGGGCAAGGAATTCCACAGATTAACAATCCTCTGGGTGAAGAAATTCCTTCTCAGTTCAGTCCTAAATCTGCTCCCTCTAATCTTGAGGCTATGCCCTCTTGTCCTAGCTTCACCTGCAAGTGGAAACATCCTCTCTACTTCTATCCTATCTATTCCCTTCATAATTTTATATGTTTCTATAAGATCCCCCCTCAATCTTCTGAATTCCAATGAATATAATCCCAATCTACTCAGTCTCTCCTCATAAGCCAACCCCCTCAACTCCGGAATCAACCTAGTGAACCTCCTTTGCACCCCCTCCAGTGCCAGTATATCCTTTCTCAAGTAAGGAGACCAAAACTGCACACAGTACTCTAGGTGTGGCCTCACCAGCACCTTGTACAGCTGCAACATAACCTCTCTGCTTTTTATTTCAATCCCTTTAGCAATGAAGGACAAAATTCCATTTGCCTTCCTAATTACTTGTTGCATGTTACATGAATCATGTTAGGGACGACATGGTGGCTCAGTGGTTAGCACTGCTGCCTCCCAGCACCAGGGACCTGGGTTCATTTCCAGCCTCAGCAACTGTCTGTGTGGAGTTTTCACATTGTCTGCGTGGGTTTCCTCCCACAGTCCAAAGAGGTGCAGGGTAGGTAGATTGGCCATGCTAAATTGCCCATAGTGCCCAGGGATGTTTAGGTTAGGTGGGTTAGACATGGGGAATGGGGAATGGATCTGGGTGGGATGCTGTTCGGAGGGGCGGTGTGGACTTGTTGGGCTGAATGGCCTGTTTCCACACTGTAGGGATTCTATGATAACAAACAAGGGGAGAATAACTTTTTTGTGACTGAATTACTGATTCTGTTACTGTACAATTGAAAAATAGGAAATTCTGTAGTGTTTTACAAACTAAAATTCAATGAATATCAAAAATTATTATAATTCAAAACTTCCTTCAGCAGTTACAGAGTCAATTTGGTGGTAGTACTTTCATCTCTGAGTCATTGAGGTTAGACTTCATTCCAAACTCTGACTGCACAATTAGGCTGACATTCCAGTGCAGTCCTGTGCACTGTCAGAGATGCCATTTCTCAGAAGAAACATTAAATTTCAGCCTTGGAAGGCAGGTACAAAAGCTTCCAAGGGGCTACCTGGCAGAGAGCTGGGAATTCTACCTTGGTTCTGGATAGCATTTTGATCGGCATTTATTCCATTACCAACATTGTTATAAACCAATTATATAATTGCTGGTTGTTGGATATTTCTATGAGTAAATTGGTTACTGTGTTGCTCTACCTTACAACAGTGTCAAATCTAAAAATTAAATACTTTATTTCCTGCAAAATGTATTATGCCATCCAGTGGAGGTGAAAAATGCTATCTAAATGTAAGTCTTTCTCAAGAGAAATGTAAGTTTTCCACAAACAAAATCTGCCCAGTAACTGCATGTTCTCAATATTGTAGATTGATAATTACAAATAGATGAAAAGGGTAATCATTATCTTTTTTTAAGTCAATAGTGTGACGCTCCAAAGTGGGCTAGGATATTCTATTTCTGTGCAAACACCAAGTGCACTCGTACTACGCTTCCATCTACTAGTTTTGAATAGAAAAAATATGTTTTCATTTGTTTTATTGTGCTTATTGATGTAGGAATCTCCTGTAAGTGATCTGGAACTATGTGACAACAGAAAGTAGAATAGTAATCTTGCTAAAATTGTGGTTAACCATAGTGACTCGATTTTGCTGACTGCTGGGCCTGTAGCTCTGCAATCTGGTCTAATTAAATCGAGGTTAAAATAGAGGTAGCATTATATTTACTTTGTCCTCAACACACTCGCACAATGACTGAGAATGTGGATGAATTGAAAGAGATGAATTTGGGTAAGAAACCAGCATAAACACCAGCCTCTTCCAAAAAAAATGGAGTTCTGCTTTAAAAGGTGGGGAGATAATGGTACAGTGATAATATCACTAGGCCTAGTAATCCAGAGGCTCAAGATTATGTTTTAGGGACATGGTTTCAAATCCAACCACAATAGCTAGTGGAATTTAAATTCAATAATAGATTTTATTTTAAAATCTGAAATTGAAAGCTAGTAAGACCATGAAACTATCATAAACCCGTCCGGCTCAGTAATTCCTTCAGGGAAAGAAATCTGCCATCCTTGCTGGTCTGTCCTAATTCTCACTTTAGTCATTCCTGGGATATATGCTTTGCTAACTAGCCACGTATTTATTGTCTATTCTAATTTGCCGTTGAGAAAGTGATAGTGAGCTGCCTTCTTGAGCACTGCAGGGGGAGGTGATGGCCTACTAGTATTATCACTGGATTATTAATCCAGAAACTCACGTAATGTTCGGGGGACCTGGGTTTGCATCCCACGATGGGTGGGATGTAGGAATTGGAACTCAATAAAACAAAATCCAGAATTAAGAATCTTCTGATGACCATGAAATCATTGCGGATTGTTGGAAAAAACCAACCATCTAGTTCATTAATGTCTTTCAAGGAAGGAAATCTGCTATCCTCACCTGGCCTGGAAGACATGTGACTCCAGATCCAGATGTGATTGACTCTCGACTGTCCTCTGAAATGGCCTAGCAAGCCAGTCAGTTCAAAGGTGACTAGGGATGGGCAATAAATGCTGGCCAGCCAGCAATGCCCATGTTCTACAAGTGAATAAAAAAAATGTCCATGTGATATTGATGTCTGTTTGGGAGGAAGTTCCTGGATTTTTGACCCAACAACACTGAAGGAATGGAGTCATATTTCCAGGTCAGGATGGTATGTGCCTTGGAGGGAAACTTTGAAGTGGTGTTGTTCCCATGCATCTGTTCTTATCCTTCTAGGTGGTAGAGGTTGTGTGTTTGGAAAGTGCTGTTGCAGGGGCCTTGTGATTTTGCAGTGCATCTTGTAGATGGCACACACTGCTACCATTGAGCACAGTGGTGGAGGTAATGAATGTTGAAGGCGTTAGTTAGGGTGTCAGTCATATGGGCTGCCTTCTCCTGGATAGCGTCAAGCTTCTTGTTGGAGCTGCACTCATCCAAGCTAGTGGTGAGTATTCCATCACACTCCTGAATTATGGACAGGCTTTGGGGAGTCAAGAGGTGAGTTACCCACCACAGAATTCCCAGTTTTGATTTTGTACCACAACGTTATATGGCTAGTCCAGTTTAGTTTCTGGTCAACAGTAAACCTAGGATAGTGGCGGATAATGAGGGACATCTGCATTGATGCTCTGTGGCTAAGATAATTGAGCCCCAAAAGCCACAAGCATCTTCCTTTGTGCCGGGTATGATTCTAACCAACATCGGTCCCTGTTTGCTACAGGGCCATGCTACAGTCACAGCACTGATGTTTAGCTGCCGTGCATGCAACTTAGAAGTCTGCACAGATGAAAACAAAATAAAACAAAAACAAAACAAATATCCCCATGCTCCAACCCTTTCCAAACTTATTGCAAAACAGCATCTCTGTTAATGTTGAATTGAGCTGTCTGCTGTGCCAGTATTTCTGCCAATGAGGGCCGCACGATTATCACTAAATCACTGCAAGTGCTGAATATCACCATGAATTTGTCATCTTTGCATTTCGGGATAAAGTGTTGGAACATGACCTTCCCGTATTTGCTCGGAAGCTCAGGAATTGCTACCTAGGCAAGTATTTTGTGCTTGGAAGATTCCATTCGTATCTGCCCTTCATTTACTGGTTTAACTTGACTTCTGGAAGAACATCCCCGTCCACCCAAGATGAATTTTGCGTAATTTATCAATGTGTATTATACCCTTTTCAAAATACGTAAATCCATAGCAGTAAATATTCCAATTTTACATGTGTATTTCTGTTTACTTCTTCCTCAACAAATGTAATATTGAACATAAGAAACAGGAGCTAGAGTAGGCCATTCAACCCCTGAAGCCTGTCCTGCCATTCTGTAAGATATGGCTGATCTGCCCCAGGCCTCAACTCCTCTTTTGTGCCAGTTCATCATAGCCCGAGATTCCACGCTATTTCAGTAATCTGTCTACCACTTCTTTAAATACTTTCAGTGACCTAGCTTCCACATCTCTCTGGAGTAAAGAGCTCCAGACATTCACTACCCTCTGAGAGGAGAAATTCTTTGGCATCTCGGTTTTAAATTGTGTGTCCTCTTGTTATGTAACAATGTCTCTCACTAGTTGAAATATCTTCTCAACATCTACCCTTGTCAAGCCCCCTCAGAATCTTGCATGTTTCTTGAGTATAGCTGCTACTTGATACATGACTGATTCACGTTCCACTGTAGCCCCATTGTCGTAATTTATTTTTGTATGTCGTGTATGAGGCCATGGCTTTCAAAACAAACAGAAACACAACTCAAAATACAGAAATTCAGTTAGAAGAGAAGTTTAACTTACTCAGTCACTTTTTGACACATAATTGAGGCCATGTTGGCTTTTATTTTTAATTTTTAGATTATTTTTATGCTGTACGCTCCTTCTTGATTTATTCCTTTACTGAGCGTTTTAAGTTGCTGTCAATCTGCCGGCCATGGCTTCCTCTCTTTCCAAAGCAGAGACTTCTCATGTTAATTCTGCTCAAGTTACTAGGGTGGGGCCAAAATTTCACTCCTGAATTGGATATGTGGAGTTGGGAAAATTTCCAACCTGAGCAGCAGCCCTCCATCACAGTGTGACCAATCAAAGCAAGGTCATCCCAAACATGAGGAACAGAATCTGCGAAGAGCTGTAGTAATGCCTTGGTTACAATACTCCAACTCTGTCTATATGCAATGGAAATGCATTCACTGTGACCTCAATTGTCTATGGAAGGTGTATTTAGCATGTTGGCTTCTTTGAGAGACATTTTAAAAAAACTTCCATTAATTTATGCTTCTTGTCTCATGCCCATTTAAATATTGTGATATCTAATAAGTTAATGTTTTTCTTTTGTGCTTCAGCTGTAAGTTAGCTTCAATTGAGGATAATTGACAAATTCTTCAATTCTCCTTCTGTATGAGTCCAAATACAGCATATATGAAGGTATTGTTACTATGTGGCTGCAACACCTAGTAAAAGTAGCCCTGGAAAATCAAAAGGTAGCACTTGAAAAAATCTTAAGAAAAACCCTTGAAAAAATTATTTTGGCAGAAGGCCAGATTCAAAGAAGTGGAACTGTTTACATAATATGAACAACCAAGTAGTGTGCAATTGTCTGTCAAAGCCATGGTTGTAAAATATAGCATATTGAAACTCATGTTTCCAATGGCATAGAGTACAAAAGCAAAGAATTTTTGTTGAACTAATACAACACAATTAGACACTGCAATGACTGTGATTTCCATTTCTGGGCACCAGAATGACTGTGAAAGCTTTGTAGAGACCTTACAAGAAATTGACCTGGAATAAGGAATTACAAAGGGGCTGAGATTAGACCCAAAAAACCTGAGGGGATTTCATTAAAATGTATAAAGTCATAAAGCGTTGATAGAACAAATAGAAACTGTTTCAAATGGCTGAAGAATCGATAAGCAGATGGCTCAGATTTAATTTCATAAGTTGATTGGCAATAAAACTGGAGACAGTCCACGAAAAAAGTTTTACACAAAAACGGATTGGAATTTGGAATGCACAACCTACCTGATATTGTACTGGATACAGATTCACATTTGTGTTCACAAGAAAATTGAAAATATACTTGGAGAAAAAATATAGGTAAGTAATAAGTTGGAGAAGGGAGGAAGGAGGACGTACTGGATTTTTCTTGAAAGGAACTGGTGCATACTTAATGGGCTAAAGGACTCCTTCTATGCTGCATTATTGTATTCTATAGGATCCAAAGCACATTACAAAGGTGCAAGACAAAGACTGTGAAGGTTGAAAGGAGGGTTGCTTTATGGGGCCTGGGAACAAGGAAAGCAACAGGGCCCATGATTTCTCTCCTAGCCTCGGCCCATCCATTGTAACTCATGCCACCCCATGCCTCCTACCCAATGCCCGTATCTTCTCAAATCCTTCTTGCCAAACTGTAAGACTCATAGAATTATTATAGCACAGAAGGAAGCCATTTGGCCCAACACATCTACATCAGCTCTCCAAATAAGCTTATGCCCCTCTATCCACAGCCGTGGTTCTTCACTTTCCATGCAAACCTACCCTCCGGGATATCTCATGCCCTTGTATTCACACCATAGCCCTTTATAACCTCTATGTCAACTTTCCAGTCCGTGCCCCTCCCATCCATTACCCTTTGCCTTCACACCTGCCATGCCAACACATTTTGTACCCATCATGAGCGGCCCTCAGAAACCATGTTGAAATATAATAAAGCTTCACTATATTTTAAGAAACACATTCATTGATTAGAACTCATTCAATAGATTTGAGTTCATTTATGTTCTCGATTCCTTATAATAACAAAGATTTTTACCGTAGTTGTACATCAAAATCAGCTAATCCCTTTATAATCACTTAGAGCAACCAAACAAACTGTAAATTTATGACCACACCCCGCCCCCTCTCGCTGCAATAATGATAGTGCCTCTTGACTCCTTCCATAACCTAATTGCATTACAATACTCTCAGGCTGATGTCAACAACATTTAATTATATAGGCTTTTTAATTTTTAAAATTTAATGAGCAGGCGATTTAAAATACTTAAAACCTTGGCAGTTCCACAGATCAAATCCATTCTTACCTACTGATAACAATGCCAAAGGAGTCAAATTCTCAAAATTGTAAATCCCATAATTCATTTTACAGAAACTTCAATGATGAAAAATTTGCTTTTAACTGAAGTAGCTTCACTTTGAAATGTACCACTATCTCCATAGATGTGTGAAATACATCCTGCCCTTGTTTCCTCTCTACCACTTCAAAGAAAATGGTGAGTGCTGAGCTCAGGAGCTAGATATTCAGAATCGAATATACATACCAACATATAAATTAAGAGCAAGAGTAGGCAAGTCAGCCCCTAGAGCCTGTTCCACTATTCAATAAGGTCCTAACTGATCTGATTGCTGCACATTCCCACCTTCTCCCAATAACCTTTAATTCCCTTGCTCATTGGAAAATGAGTCTTCAAAATATGCAAAGAATCTATTTTCACCACCTTTTGTGGAAGAGTGTTTGAAAGACTGAACCCTCTGTGAAAAAAATCTCCTCATCTCTGCCTCACCTGGGTGATCCCTTATTTTTAAACAATAACCTCTAGTTCTAGATCCTCTCACAAAAGGAAACATTCTCTTCATATCCACTTTGTCAAGACCCCTCAGGATCTTTAAATCAGAATCAGGAGTCTGGGGCCATTTTGGAACAGTGTCCTTCCAAATTTTCAAGGATTTTGGCCAGGAACTTTCCTGGAGGAAAGTTGCAACAGGAGTGATACCATCAACTCTACCACCTCAAAGGACCAAGACAGTAGATGCATAGAAACCACAACCAAGTTTCTTTACTCGTTTGGAAATATGTCATTGTTCCTTCATAGTCACTGGGTCAAAAACCTACAATTCCCTTTCAAACTGCGTTGTTGTCCCTACACCGAAAGGAGTACAGCTTTCAAAAGAAAGCTCACAATACCTTCTCTGAGGCAGTTAAGGATAAACACTAAGCAATGCCCACATCCTATAAGTAAATGAAAAGAAACAGTCTTGTGATCATGAGCTATCTTGTAACTGAGATTCTCTGCTCTTTGAGCTCCAGAACTTGATCTCAGCATTGTGAAACAATGTCAACTAGATTCTCAACTTTCTTGCAGGGTTGGAGGAAAAGTCAGGAGGATAGTTGCTTTGATTCTCAGATGCACACCTCTCAGTGGTTTGATTCTGAGCAGCTCTGGTGAATATCTGGGATTAGTCTGCCCCTAGTAGTGAGACTTGTCACTGTCATGGATTGATGGAAAGAGCAGAGGGAGGACACAGTAATCTCTCTGATTTTGAAACAGTGTCAATTTTTCAGTAAAAATCATGGCACAATAAATAAAGAAATGTCTTTCTTCCCAGGTGCACACAGAGTGAAATGACGCATCCAATCAGGGAACCTCTTCAAAGGAGGAAGTCACTTGGGCCGATGTCTCCAAATGCTGCCAAGAGACTATATCGCAACTTGTCCTTCAGACTGAAGGGTGGTTCCAGCTCAGATGAAGCCTGCCTCATCAAAAAAATAGAGAAAGAAAGAAGCAAGAAATCTTCATCCCTGGTGTGGATTCACAATTTGACCTGATTATCAACAGTTTATTATGCTAGCTTTTGCAGAAGTCGGTGTAATATCCCTAGAACAGAAGTCTAGAAGGCCAGGCTAATGTCTTGAGGATATGCGTTCAAATCCAACAACAAACCTTGTTCGATTAAATTCAATTAATAATGCTGGAATATAACGCTAGTCTTAGTGATGGTGACCATGACAATTACGCCTGGCTGTTATAAAAATCCATCTGGTTCACAAATCCTTTTTAGTAAAAAACATTTTCCATTTTCACATGTCTGGCTTACATATTACTCCAGACCCACAGCAATATGGTTGACTTTTAACTATCCTCTGAAATGGCCCAGCAAGCCATTCAGTTTAAGGACAGTTAGGGATGGGCATTGAATAATGGTCTTGCTGGCAATACCCATATCCCAAGAAAGAATAATAAAAAAGGAAGGTAATTCTGAGGATAAATCCTGGGCCCTACTAACTATCATCCTTGTAACCATTATTATTCTCAGTATTTGCTCTACCGGTCTCTGTGATTAAGAAAGAGCCAACTGGATTTGCAATACTGCAGTAGGCTGTTCGACCTAACAATTTCATTCATTGTTTATGTTCCACACCAGTACGTACATTAATATATTTCTAATCAGGAATGTGAGGTACATACCACTGAAAATGGTGCAGATATCTCTGCCACTGTCAGATCTGACAGAATCTCAATGACAATGGTGACAAGCTCAGGAACTACCACAGACCAGAGCATTTTGATCCACATTCTAACTTCAGAATCTTTGCTCAGAACATTTAAGTGCCTAAGATGTAAAATCTCAATGTTCAATATCAGATACTGAGATGGTTAAGTCTCTGGATTGTAATAAGCCCACAGTATGTAATTACACTATAAGGTTCAATGTAACACCACTCTATTAAACCGCAGTATGACTCGAAGAGCACGCCGGCATCTCGTAAGTATTATAGTGAAATGCCACAGAGCAATGAGTCACACTGGAAAAATATACCTGCATTGTGACTCATATGGTAGGTTGAAATGAAAGCTGCACCATTGCCTGTCCGACTCCCTAGCTCTACAGAATGGAGTCTCTCACTGCTGTTACCATAGAAACCAGTCACAGCCAGGTTTTCCAACATTCTTTCCATCTTTCAGTTCCACATAAACTGGATGTTGACAGAGTAACAAAAAGGAGCCTGAAAATGAAAACATTCATAAAACAAAATTATCTAAGGACGCCAAAAGCTCTGTGGCTAACCAGGTATTAGTGATGGCGTAGAGGGATCTCTGTGGTTCAAAGTCCTGGGGGTTACCAGAAACTGAACTGCACCAGAAAAACAGTAGCTATAAGAGTAGGTCAGGGGCTAGAAATCCTGTTCAAAGTAACTTACATCCCATCTGTCATATGTCTCCCACCATCTACAAGACTCAAATAGGGAGTGTGATAGAATGTTCCCCACTTGCCTGGATGAATGCAGCTCCATCAACACTCACAAAGCTAGCCACATCTAAGTCAAAGCAGCCTACTTGACTAGCATCTTATTCGTTACTTTCAATGTACACTCCTTTCACCACTGACACACAGTGGCAGCAGTGTGTACCATCTACAAGCTGCACTGAACCAAGTCACCCAAACTTCTTCAACAGCATCTTCCAAACTCATGACTCCTACCAATTAGGGACAAAGGCAGTTAATGCATGTGAACACCTCCACTAGCAAATTTCCTTCTGGAACCACACTATCGTGACTTGGATCCGTACTGCTGTTACTTGTTGCTGGATCAAAATCTCAGAACACCTTTCCTAATAGCAGTGAGGGTGTTTTTTATGTCCCAAGGATTGCAGCAGTTCAAGAATATCATTCACCACTACCTCTCTAACCCTAGGGATAATACAAGTAGTATTTGTATGCATGGAGAGGGACCACAAATGTTTGATTGCTCCTGCCTGACTTTTTTGCAAACTTGTTTGTTAAATACTGGAAATTAAAATGGGAGTGCGTTGAGGAGGTTGGAGCTGGAGCTGGCAAAATGCAGCAAGGACCTCACGCATTCATTTACTGCATGGTAGAGCTATTAGTGACACATACATTTCTTCTTAATTCGGAGAGTTTGAGCTGGGTCAAAGAGCCTGCATTCTTTATGGCAATACCACAAGCACAAGTCAATTATATAGGACCACCAGGCAATAAATCAGCTCAATGTTAACTGGGTGACATAAAATATTTTATTAGAGGATTTTCTTATAAAAAGGAGACAGAGGGGAAACAGTGAGTGAGAAAGTCTGTGAGTCACTACATGAATGGGATGCAGAGAGGCTCTGCAAGGCTTGTGCCAAACTTAATCAATAAGTGATACGCAGGTAGCCTGAAATGGATTCCAGGCAAACCTGATTTGGTATCTGTTTCCAGTGGATGCTTTGTTAGGCGTCAAAGCAGTTCCATGCTTTCTATAGGTGGAAATAACAAATTTGCTGAGTTGGGGTCTCTATAAACTCCAAAATCAGGATACAGAATGATGTATTTCAAAATTGCATGAGGGTGTTTTACCTTTTAAATTCTAGAATATTCAGTATGATTCAATCTTTGATGCTGTGGAACATGAAGATCTTGATGCAGTTCAACGGATACTTGACCAACCAGGTACACAGGATGACCTGAATGAGGTTACCAGCAATGGACTTGTACCACTGGATATTGCTGTGCTGACTAATAACATCTCAATGGCGAGCCTCTTAATGAATGCTGGAGCCAGGGATAACCATCAATGTGAGTAGAGAATGCTGAAGGCTTCACTGTGATTCTCTCCTTGTTTCTTTGTATCTGAGATGGAACTAACTGATAATCAGCAGTAACACCGCTACAAGATTCAACGTTACACTTACTGCAGTGGGCCTAAGTGAGAAAAATGAATTTTTCTTATTAAAGGTTAAGTATTCCATAAGTTCCCCCGACTGAGTTTTAGAATTGATGTTAAGAATTGGCAAACGCTTATTCCCTTAACCACTGTACAAACTGCTTTCACTGCTGCTTTAATCAATCCTGTTGGGACAAGAGGGCATTGGAACAAGTTGGAAAAGATCAATCCCACTTATTGAATTTAAATTAAAATGGAAGCTCTCCAAGAACCAGGAGGATCCATTTCTGATTCCCCAACCTGTGTGGAGTTAAATGAACAGTGGCAGGGTTAGAGTTGCACTTCAATCAGCCTAGATTAACCAAGGAAGAATTCATTCAGGATTCCCATTTCTGATTACAATCTGAGGATCCTGTGTTAACAGGTTTGAGCATAGTTATAAAAGCCACCATGGTTAAATAGTCTTGCCTAAGCTGACCCACATGGAATGACACCTCAGTTGAAAAGCTGGGAGGCTGCTAATATAAAAAATAGCACATTTAGGAGAAGAGATTGGAAAATGGATAACAAGATAAAAGAAAGAGGACCATTTCCATTGTTATGAAGTTTACAGTCTGTGAAGTAATGTAAAATGTAGTTACTGGGAATGTAAGAAACACAACAGACAATTGGTCCACAGCAAAGAACCACATGCAGCAATAATTACCAGATTATTTACTTCCATGATGTTGGCTGTGGGATAAATATTGACCAGATACCAGGCAATGCACTCCTGCTCTTCATTATAAACATGGGATCCTTTACTCATCTGGGACAGTTGGCCAGACTGTTTAACATCTTGTCTGAAAGACAACAACTCTGAAAGTATAGCACTTCCTCTTCATTACAATGGGAATAGTGAGCCTAGATTTTATGCGCATAAAGCAGTGTGACTTTTCAGTCACGTAAGCCATGATAGAATTTGTCCTGGATTATGCAGTGCCCATTATCCTGGGGTTAGTATGCCATTCTGGTGAAGTTTGACCCCAGCCAATCATCCATGTTCTGGTTATTTTAATCTTAACTGTGATCCTTCCCTCTTGGGCTTTAGAGTAGAGTTTTGCTGCAAGAATCTTTAACGATGATAACAATATCCAGTTCCAGTCAGCTCCATCCGTTGCATCAACCAGAGAGCAAATGCACAGTCCCTGTCTGTGTCCCTCACCTAACCTTGAGATATTGACATAAAAATAGAAATTGCTGGAGAAATCCTGTGGGTCTGGCAGCATCAGTGGAGAGAGCAACAGAGTTAACTCCAGTAGGTCTCTTCTGAGTTCCAAAGAGGAGTTAACTCTGTTTTTCTCTGTCCACAGATGCTGCCACAGCTGCTGAGTTTCTTCAACTTTTACTGTTTATATTTCTGATCTCCAGGATATGCACTATTTTGCTTTTATCTTACAATATTGGGCACCTTTCAAACAGCATTCAGTCATAAATAGAAGAACATATGTCAGAGGATGCATTTCCTTCGTTTGTGTTGTGGATAATGTAGCAGTAGTGACATTGCTAAGTAATTTTGCATCCACCATACCCCCCCGCTCCCCCAAAATTCAGTTGAAGCTGGTGTAAAAACTATGACAGTTTATCAACTTTCTCAGTCCCGTATTATTTGTTCCTCCATTCTCTTTATCTCGACATTCTTCATGCTGATGTTTTCTCCTTCTAGTCAATGAAGGCAACTGGGACATGCACCTGACCACTTTAGTGAGCAAAGCAACGCAGAAAATTGCAGAACTATTAGAACTCAGGACCGAAACTTCGGAGGCTGATTTCTACAGTAAGACCAGGGAACTCCGGACTTGGAGGTTCAGACAAAAGCTGTATAAACAAATGAAAGCTGCTTTCGAGAATGCACGTAAGTACATAAAGTCAGTGAAACTACTTCAGAGACCGAGAAATCACTGCTTTGAGATATTATTTAACATATGTCCATCAGCAAAGTCCATTCTTCCAGGAGAATAATATCGTCACCAAAGTTAGCAAGTGTTACTTATTAATCTTTTATTGAAGCCCACAACACCATGCAGAATTTTGCTGTAAAGTCACACACTGGCTGTTCCTATGGGGGAGTGATCTCATGGATCTACTTCTGTAGCTGCCTACGTGGTGTTCTCCAGATTTTAACCCTGTACCAGCTAGATATTTTCTTTGTTTCTTTCACTACATAGCAAGAAAATTAAAAGAAACCAAACTAACTTCAGCTCTGGCCATATTTCAGGGTATGAGTGTGAAGGAACCCAGAGACGTCCTCTCTTTCTGTCTCCCATGTACGGTGTATATACATAATAAAGGTGTTTGATCATAAGATTATAAGATATAGAAGCTAAATAGTCTGCACTGCCATTCGATCATGGCTGATATGTTTCTCAATCCTATTTTCCTGCCTTTTTGCTGTAACCCTTAATCTACTTATATGTAATCCTGATGGTTTCCTCGCGTGATTTCTCATCTCCAGGCACCACAACGTCCCCACACTCCTGTGGGACATCACTGCCCACTATCAGCCACACTGAGAAACTGTCTTTTCTTTAATGCTTGTGGTCCATCCCTAATTGCTCTTGAGAAGATCGTGGTGAGCTGCCTTTTTGAACCACTGCCATCCATACGGAGCAGGTTCATGTGGTGTGGTGTAGACTATTAAAGAGAGAGTTCCAGGTTTTTGATATAGCGACAGCGAGATAACAGTGAAGTGGCTCCTAGTCAGAATGGTGTGTGGGTTGAAGGGGGTCTTACAGGTAGTGGTGCTCCAATGCATCAGCTGTCCTTGCCATTCTAGGTGGAAGAGGTCACGGGTTTGAAAGATACTGTCACAAACCATTGTTCTCTCCTTCCTCCATTCTAATCTGATTTGCCACCCTCACTCGAATTCCATTCACTGCAATGTTTGCTTCAGTATCACTGCACACAAACTAAATTAAGGACCATTAACTGTGGAGTAAAGGGCTAACCATACCTTTACTCTAATGATAGCCACTAAACATTTACATAAGTAGCTATGTAAAGATGTCATCAGACGAAATGGAACTGGGACCTGAGTGTGAAGGAACCCAGAGACATCCTCTCTTTCTGTCTCCCATGTACGGTGTATATACGTAATAAAGGTGTTTGATCATAAGGTTATAAGATATAGAAGCTAAGTAGTCTGCACTGCCATTCGATCATGGCTGATATGTTTCTCAATCCTATTTTCCTGCCTTTTCGCTGTAACCCTTAATCCCCTAACTTATTGACTGTCTTAAAAGCACTCAATGACTTGGCCTCCACGGCCCTCAGTGGCAATGAGCTCCAGATTCATCACCAGCTAGCTGAAGAAATTCCTACTCATCTCAGTTCTAAAGTATCGTCCCTTCCTCCTGAGGCTGTGCAACCAGGTCCTGGTCTCTCCTACTAGTGGAATCGTTCATTCTATTGAGGCCTCTCTGTATCCTGTATCCTGTAAGTTTCAATCAGATTGCCCCTTCCTGTAAATTCCCTCAATTACAGACCCAGAGCCCTCAACCGCTCCTCATAAGCCAAGCCCTTCATCCCTGAGATATTCTTGTAAATCTCCTCTGGACCCCTTCCAACACCAGCACATGTTTCCTTAGATACCGAGCCCAAAACTGCTCACAATATTCCAAATGATGTTCACTGACATGGCTGTTGATCATCTTCTATCAATAACCCAGAGTTGATCTTAGAGGTGACCACAGCCAGAAAACCAACAGCAAGTGGCAAGAATGTGCCTGAAGAGAAGCCGAGTGGAGGACTTTAAAGTCAATCTGGCAATCACGCTACAGGGGAGAAAAGGCCAAACAGCACCCAGTGGTTGGTATAGACAAGACCATGGCAGATCCAAATCTTAAGATGGATTACTCTCTAACCTACCCCATTCTGGAGCTTTCTGAAATGTAGAATGCACACACAGGTCATGAAGGGGAAGAATGGGAGTGAGCTGTTTTGTGCAATTCAGCTTGGACCATGCAGAACTGCAAGAATGTCATGGCAGCGAGAGATGTGCAGTTAGGTACCAATTGCCTCTTTGCTGCTACCTTGCAGTATGGGTGGTGGGGAGATATCTTCACCAGAGCCAAACCTGCCCAGTTATCAAGGGAGCATGCCATGTATCTCAAAAGAGAGCCTATTTTAGAATGATTTGCTCAAACACAAGTAGAGGATTTCCATTTGAGGGACAGAAATTTAGACATAGACAATTCAAGTCTACAATTTTCAAGGAAATTGCAAACGCTGAATTCTTCTTGGAGGAAGTTATAGACTCACAAGATGGTTTCTGGTATACAGATATCATGGTTAAAGGCAGGAAAACTCAATTTCAGTTAGATATAGGGGCATCTGTGTCCATTCTGTGTGACTCCACACCCTGGTTGTAACCTGGATGTCTCCACCTATCTTTAATTCAACTCAGGGTGCAGGAAGTATTCAAATCAGAGTGAAAGGGCAGATACAGTCTAAACGCCATCATGTTGGGAAAGAGAAAGATATTTGTACATCATACCCAATCACCATTCCTCTTCGTTAATTAGAGATGGTTTTTAGGTTTTGAGTCTTCTTTGTTTAGAAATTGGAGAAGAAAATGAAATTGACTCAAAACATAATGATTTAATGTCCATGACAGAAATTCCATCCGCAGCACTACAGGAAAATAGTGCAGATCTTTCATTTCTCTTTGAGGCAAGGCAAAAGGAGTGGGGAGTAGGGTGAAGGTGGCCAGCAGCAAGGGGACATTCTAGACTTTACTCTTTCAGGGAATAGTGGCGGAGAATGAAACTGCCACTCATGTTGTTGATTTAGTGGAATCAGCATCATGAATCTCCTATATTTCTTGACTAATCATGAAGTCTCTTTATCTGTTTGGAAGAGAATCATCCCTTTTTGGAACAAAGCAACGAAGAGGTGTGTTAATCTATTTATTCTAGTGAGCCCACTGATAAAAATAACAGCAACAGCAAATGCAATTGGATATGGAATTTTTTTTTCCTGTAATGAATGTCAGAAGCCATGTAGGGAAGGAAAAGGAGATTGATATGCTGAAGTCTCCACTTTTGTCAGCCATACTGAACACCCATTAAAAATGGCAATTAGCTTAACAAAGTTACAGGAAACTCAATGAAACTAGAAGACCTGCCAGTGTTTCAGGCTAAGTGCAGTGGACAGACAGTAATTGTAGACACTTGAACAGTAGGTGGGAAAACGGGTGAAGACAATGTTCTCTCACAAATGAACACCAGTGAAGTTTCAGAACTTATTCCAGGCAGTAAGATAGCCACAATGTCTGAGAAGTCTCAGATTATGGAGTTAGAAAGGGATCTTCAAACATACATGAAGGAGATTTCAGAGCTTTGACACAGAATTTATGATTATTGAAGATTCAAAGAGGATGGATAGTATCTTGCCTCTACAGATTTGGATCATCTTAGAATCCTTACAGTGTGGAAGCAGACCATTCGGCCTATTGAGTCTATTCCAACCCTCCAAAGAGCATGCAACCTAGACCCACCCCTCGTATCCTGTCCCTGTAACCCTGCATTTCCCATGGCTAATCCACCGAACCTACACATCCCTGGACACTATGGGCAATTTAGTATGGCCAGTCTACCTAACCTGCACATCTTTAGACTGAGGGAGGAAACCAGAGCACCCGAAGGAAAACCACGCCTCTATTGGCAGAAATCAACTGCATAAGACATAAATTCACAGCTGTCGCAACCATGCCAGATATTCTGCAGAGTGGTCCTTGAACTGTGAATTTGTATAGCATGATTCATCTTCTTTCAGTTTTCAAATGTTCCACTTCAAAAATAACCACTAACAAAACTGTAGCCTCAAATAAGATAAAGATTAGTTTATAACACAATTGCTGAAAGTTACTAAGTAAAAAAGTGAGGCAGATATATACTACATTGTAGATATAAAGATTAAAATTACGTACTGATGAAAGCTACTTATAAAGAAGAAAATAATATTGGTATGTTATTGAAAGGCTGGCTTGCTTTTAGATTTCTCTTTATATGGTCAAGGGGTTAAAAATTTGAAGTCAGAATTCAGCAGCTGTAATGGATTTTATAGTTGAACAGCTTTTTTTTATTAATCTGTTTTTCTAATCAACCTGTTCAGAGATGTTATTACACCCTCTGGAGCAGATGGAACTTGAACCTGGGCCTCCACTGTATCACAAGAAGGCCCCTCAGAACTCTTCTTGGAGTGCAAATGGTTTGCAGTCTGTCTAATGCAGATCAAACCTTAAAAGGGTTACAGTATTAATTTTGAGGAATTATTGTTCCACAAAGCAAAGTCAATTGTGCTAGGCTGTGGTGTCTTTCTAGACTCCTGTTCTATCAGAAGCTTTGAATTCTCACAGTTTTAGAAGATCCAATGTGTTGTCGAAGGCTATTAAATTCTGAGAGTCTCTCTTTATGATTTGCTGCTGAAATTTTGGGCTGTATTGAATGAACAAAAACAGTCATGTGACTTCTAGCATCCATCTTGTAAGATTCAGTATCTATTTTAAAAAAGGCAGAATAGCTTTCTTTGCAAAATTATATAGTATTATAAATACACTGTTATGACAAAACAGTGAGCAAAGAACATTCAGGTGAACTTTGTGGATTCAAACCTCTGAAACAGACCACCAGGAGGTGGTTCAGCAACTGTAGGCAGCTATTGGGAAAACTATCAAGGGAGAAGGAGATGTTGAAGTCCAAATTCAATCAAGCCAATATTGAACATTTAGAGATTATAAATCTACAGAAATGTCAGCTGAAGTCTGCAACTGAGTCTCATCAGCAAGCCATAGAAGTACTCAAATTTTCTATCATTAAAGCAGGAGAGGCCCAAACAGAGCTTTGTGAGCTCAGGAATACTTTAGAAATGTTTAAAGTCAAGCATCGGCTGGAGCTGTTAAAAGCTTAGCTATCAACAGCAACACAGAACTATATAGCCACAGACAGGGATTCACACATTGGAAATGGTCCCAAAAAATGTTATCACAGTACAGTATGTTTTATAGTACAATAATGCACAAATGCTGTACCACATCTATAAAGATTACAATAGTATCCAATGGAAGTGTTTCCCATTAGGCAAGCTTGCCTTCGTTGTTCAGACCATTGAGTAAAGGAGTTGGGACATCATGTTGCAGTTGTACTTTTGGAGTACTATGCGTAGTTCTGGTCACCCTGCTAAAGGAAGTATATTGTTAAATTGGAGAGGGTGCAGAAAAGATTTACAAGGATGTAACGTGGTCTGGAGGATTTGAGTTATAAGGAGAGGCTGGATAAGCTGGGACTCTTTTCACCGCAGAATTGTTTTCAGAATGCTCTTTATTCTTCTTTTCATTGACTAGATTAATCTCTAGACCAGAGTACAGTGCAGAATGAAACAAGAGGGAGAATTTTTGTTCATTGTCTTCTGTTCTTAAGGGTTTGTGATTATTCAAGTTCTGGAGGTTTATTTCTTTAATCAGCTTTTCCTTAATTGGTCTTCGCTGCCTTTACATGTGTCACAGCCCAGGTGCAGAAGAGAAGCTGCCATCCCTGTCCAACAATGTGTTTGGCATCCAAGGAAATGATCAGGGAGCACAAACATCCTACACATCCTCCAAGAGGGCCAAGAACACTGCTGCAATTGACACCTAGGGCAAAAGAGATTTTGGGCAGTGGGAACATAGAAGTAGGATGGAAATTGTAAATAGTTCATGAGGTTAGTAGTTTGTGAGAAGAGAAAACTTAGGGGAAGATATAGAGAAAAGGATTAACTACAGTTTTGCTGTAATAATAGCTACTGAGCACATGTATGAGGAACTATGTCATGATGATATCAGATCACATATGCAAAGTCCACACTGTGTAGTGTTCCAGAGATGTCCTCTCTAATCGTCTCCTGCATAAAGTGTAAATACTTAATAAAGATTGTTAATGTTCCCTGACATGAAAGTGGGCTGCTTTCGGTCAACAGCCCAAATCTGATCTCACAATATAAACCACCATTCTGAGGAAGACAGTCATTTCCCTCTGTGTGTCGACTGTCTCAGGCAGACCCAGTTCAACATTGAATGATAGGATGACATGAGTTATCTCTTTCCTTGACAGATGTCCCTGATTCTCCAGAGAAAGTGTATTTGTCAGTGATTGGTAGTACATCCCTTCGAGTCACATTCCAGGAACCAGCAAGGAGCAGCACCTTGATAATCACCCGCTATAAAGGTAATCTGAAATAATTGCTTTAGATGTCACTGCTGTAACTTGTCCACTATAGGGCTGCCAACTGTTTAATTTGTGAGCAGCTTTGCAGAATTTCTTTCAGTCTCTAGGTAAGACTGTGAGTAACTGAATAATACTTCACAGGAAATTAACAAAGTCAATCCATACACTGTATTGTGTTAACCAGTCTCTCAGGGAGTCAGTCCAACTTTCCAATTGACCTCAGCGTCCCTTGCTTTAAATCAACTAAAATTGCAGCTTCTAATCACTGTCAAATTATTCTATGATTCTATCACTGTGTGTGTCTGTGAGAGAGAGCGAGAGAGAGACTGAGTGAGCACGTGACTGTGCTCAGTTATGGTCTCTACTCTAGTGGTCACAAAACCTGCCAACACTCATTGCATAGTAGACAGTAAGAATGGTAACATTGGCAAGAGACCAGAGGACACTGGCCACACATATAACTGAGCAAGAGAGTGCACCACTGAAAAAGAGGTTGGGAGAAAATTGGAAAGAAAAAAAATTTGTTTAAAAGGAAGTCCAACAGTATCAAACTGCCATTTTCGACTCTGCTAGTTCTGACTTCTTGTTACAACTGTAAATGGTATTGATAAGACGAAGCTTCCTATTTTGATCTCCTTCATTAAGGATAAATTTATATTGGAAGCAGTTCAGAGAAGGTTCACATTCTTGGGATGAAGGAGTTGTCATGTGATGAGACTTTATTCAGGCTAAGCCCATATTGATTCTGAGGGGGTTTGACATGGTGGATGTTTCCTTATGGGAAAATCTGAAACAAGGAAATACTGTCTAAAAATTCAGAATTCTCTTCCCCAGACAACAGAGGAGGTTGGGTCATTGAAACATTCAAGACTGAGTTTGATAGATTTTTGATCAAAGGGAGTTAAGGGATATGGTAGTAGGAAGGAAAGTGGTGTTGAAATAGCAAACTGATCATCTGGGATCTTATTGCGTGGCAAAGCAGGCTCGAGGGACCGAATGGCCTCTTCCAGCTCCTGTTTCCTGTTTTGTTTTTGTGCTATGATGCAGGAGCAGGCTTGATGGGCCGAATGACATACCCCTGCTCCTGTATTTTAAAATATTATGATTACTAAGTGCTGTAGGGTAGATCAGAGGATATGGCTTTTTAAACAGATGCTTCCAACACAAAACCTTGCACCAGCAGCAAATATTAAAGCTGTCAAAACAGTGTAAGGCTGCCATCCTTTCTGGGTATCCACCAATGGAATATCTAAACCCATTAGTGGAAATTGCTGTAATTTTGCCAATCGCTGACCTGTGCAGATGTTCCACTGCTATCATCACCTTTCTTCTACAAGGAAAAGATTGAGAGGCTATATCTATCACAAAATCCTGAACAAACTGGGGCTCTTTTCAATCTAATAGTGGCCCAGAGAAGCAGGGGTGAGGTCAGAGAAGTGGAGCCAGGACTGGGGAAAGAAGGCTGGAGAAAAGCGAGTTGCCAGGCTGGACAGCGATAGAGACAGACAGGGCCAGCAGGAGTTGGTGGGTGAGAGAGAGGGGGGAAAGGCTATAGGTCTTTAGGGGGTGAGAGCAAAAGAAGGTGCAGGGGAGGGTAGATTGCAGGGGTCTGTGCAGAAAGAGAGAGATAGAGGTGGCAGGAGCCAATAAGGATAAGAGAGGGGGAAGGCTGCAGGCCCCAGGATGAGGAAGAAAGAGGGAGAAAGAATCTGTAGGGGTAGGGTGGGAGGGCATGAGAGACAGAGATTTCATGGATCATTGGGGGGTGTGGGGAGGCGGGGGTGGTGGAGGGCAGGCTACAGGGATCAGGGAAGAGAGAGATAGAAGCAGCAGATGTCAGTCTGGTAAGAGAGAGGGGCAAGGCTCCTCCAGCTGGGGAGAGAAAGAGATAGAGGGGAGACTTTAGGGCTCGAGGAAGATGGAGCGGAAAGGAGGCTTCAGGGGTCATTGAAAGAAGAGGGAAAGGGGGAGGTGCAGGGTTTGTGGGGATGAAAGAGGGAAGGAGTGTCTGGTGTTGAGATGGGAGAAGCAGGAGTTATTGGGGGAGAGACAGGAAAAGACTGCAGGGATTAGTGAGGGTTAGAGAGAAGAGGTGGCTGCAGCATTGAAGGAGGGGGGCTACATGAGTTGGAAGGTGGGAAGGGAGAGTGTAGCATAGGCTGCAGGGATCAGGGTACAGGAAGAAAGGGAATGGTGGCTGTATGGGTTAGGGGACAGAAAATGGATAGAGGGATGGTGAAAGAGATAGAGGGAGGCTGCAAGGCATGAGAGGAAGGCTGGAGGAGGTAGGAAGTTACACAGAAGCTACAGGAGTAGAGAGAAGGACCTTGCAAGGAAAGTGGAAAGACAGAGGAGGTGGCAGTACTCTGAATGGAAAATCTCTACATTAAGGCTGCATGTGTTGAGGAGCTATGATGTTAGGGAATAGGAATTGTAGCAGATATTATTATTGTGAACACTGTGTTAATTGTTAAATTTAAATTTGAGATTGAGATCTGAGATGTAGTTAGAAGGATAACTGGTTAAAATTTTCCAGCTGTCTATAAATGCAGTGGAAATGTATTAGCTGTGATCTAATCTGTCTGTGATAGGGGTGTGTAAGGTGATGGCTTTTTGTGTGTAGAAGTGTGTCAGTTGTTTTGAAACAAACTTTTGTAGCTAACACTTGCCTATTCTTTCCTGTCAATTTAAATGCTGTGGAGTCTATGAAATTATTGCTTATTGTGGCTTTAAGTTTAATGGAGGCTTGGTAATTATTAAAGCCATTGATGTATTCCTCTAAAAATGCTGCACTATGAGTCCAAATATCCCACGTGTCAACAAACATAGAAGGTGTTGTTACATCTAACTTCATTAGTTAGTATGTATTGGTTGGAATGAAAAATAATTTGGAAATCTTAAGAAGAGCCCTAGAAGAAAACATAAAGAACCCATTTCCAATTCTTAAGAATATGAGTGGAAAAGTTAAAGTTGGGGTGAGGGGACATATAAGATGCGCAGAAATGGGAAAATCACCAGGGCCCATGATTTTCCTTTCTGGCCTTGTGTTTGTGTTTTTATGTATGCATGTGGATGTTCATGTTTGTGGATGTAATTTGAGGTACAGGTGTATGAACATGTTCATGCAAGTGTGACTATGCATGCTTATGTATATATATTTATGTTCATACACCTTGCCAAGAATGGGACAGAGAATGAAGCAAGTCAGGGAACACTGCACAGGAAAGGGGCATAGGCAGAGTGTTGGGAGGTGGGAAGTGGTGGCAGCAAGTGAGTTCCCTAGATTGACAATCTTAGTATTCATCTCTTCCAGTGGAGTGGAGTTACACCGAAACCTTTGAATCTACTGTAGGAGCTGCTACTGTTGAGGATCTGAAGACACTGCAGTATGCAATTGAAGGCCTCAACACGGTTAGTGATGGCAGTATACCTTGTGTTTGGTCTTTCTTTACTTATCAATAGCATTGTTGATACTGAAAGTGTAAATTCCAATTCATAGCCCAAACTGCTGAAGGTCCAACATGACTGTTCCTTGATATCTATTCGCGAGAACTTTGACCTCATAGCTAACTGGTTCTGGTTGTCTGGCTGATATTCTCATTCATATTGTGTTAATGCACAGGGAAAGCTTCATGTTTATAGGTTAGAAGTCAGCATTTCAACCTACAACTCGTTACATCTGTACATATATAGGTATTTGTGTACTTCAAATGTTGCATCATTCACAGTTATTATTTATGCTGGACTAGGTTTTCTGATATATCAGATTTGATGTGTGACACTGAAGAAAAAATGGGCCATATATCTTTCTGATGTGAATCAAAGCTAGATGTGAGGATGAACTATGAGGATGATACAGAGATGTTTCAGTGTGATAAGATGGAGCTAGTTGATTGTGAGGACAAATGCATGACAGATAAGTATAATTTGGACAAATACGAGGTTATCCACTTTGGTAGCAAAAAACAGGAAGGCAGATTATCTGAATGGTGCTGAATCAGGAAAGGAACTTGGGTGACCATGTACACCAGTCACTGCAAGTATGCATGCAGGTGCAGTAGATGATGCAGAAGGTAAATGATATGTTAGCCTTCATAGCGAAAGGATTCGCATACAGGAGCAGAGATGTCTTGCTGCAATTGTATAGGGCCTTGGCGAGGTGTATACACTATCGTGTGTAGTTGGTCTCCATATTTGAGGAAGGATGTTCTGGCTATGGAGGGAGTGCAGTGACATTTAGCAGACTGATTCCTGGGATGGCAGGACTCACATATGAAAAGAGACTGAATCAGTCAGGACTATGTTCACTAGGGTTTAGAAGAATGAAGGGAAGTTTCATAGAAAGCCATAAAATTTTTAACAGGACTAAACAGAGTAAATGCAATAAGAATGTTTCCAATAACCAGGGAGTCCAGAACCAGGAGTTGCAGTTTAGGATACAGGGACTAAGATGAGGAGAAATTTCTTCACTAAGAGACTGGTGAACCAATGCAATTCTCTGCCACAGAAAGTGGTTGAGGCCAAAACATTGAATATTTTCAATAAGGAGATAAATATAGTTCTTAGAGCTAAAGGAATCAAAGGGCATGGGAGAAAGTGGGAAAAGAGTACTGAGTCGGATTATCAGCCATTATTACATTGAAATTCAGAGCAGGCTCGAAGAGCCAAATGGTCTACTCTTACTCCAACTTTTCATGTTTCTATGAATATTATGTGAACATATGCACATTATCCCAATGGCTCGGTTTTGGGTCTGTTGAGTTTAGCTCAATGCCAATATTTTAAAAAAGACAACAGACAAGATAAATCAAATAACAATCAACATACACTCTCAGGGAGGACTGGATACTGGCCAGTAACATGCCAGAACCTGAGGCAATTATTCGGTCAGTCATCCCTCATGGAGGTCCACAGCATTCTCATCGTTTCTACAACCAGTGAGCCACGTCATGAATGGTAAATCCAGCCCCTTTCTCTTGACCAAAAGAGTGAATGTCTAAGGATAGAAAATCCCCTGTAGCATATAATCGAAGGCCAGCAAGAGAGGAAAACAAAGGATGGCAGCTCATCCAGAACTAATGCTCCTGCCTTGTAATTAAACTACTTTATCATCACATAGTTACTGCTTTGTAAAGGTCATAGAAATTATTTCATGTGATTTGGAAATGGCTTTGAACATTCAAGTGTGGGCTTGGGAGGATGATCACAGTGGTGAGGAGAGGCTGTGATTAGCGGAAGAGTAGCCAGAGATTGTGATGAGGTGTCTAATGGTTGGGCTGGAGACAGGAGGTGCTAGGTGAGTGAACATTCCTGCTCCTCATTGCTCACCAGAAATACTCATGCTTCCATTTCACTACCTTGAACAAGCTAACCAGTGTTAAGAACAAAGTGGGTCTCTTCCGACACAGAACACTTTCGCCTCAGACACCACCTCACTCCACCTTCCCTGGGGAAAAAGTGGCAGCCTCATTGGACAGGTATAATGAAATGTCCCAAGGTAATTCATAGTAGCATTTATCAAACAGCATTAGACAGCAAACCACAAAAACAGATATTAGGATTAGCAATATAAAGCTTGACCAAAATGGTAGAGCTTAACTCAGACTTAGCGACTTTAAGGGCATTTAAATGGTCATTGGATAAACATATGGATGATAATGGAATAGTTTAGGTTAGATAGGCTTCAGATTAGTTTCACAGGTCGGCGCAACATCAAGGGCCGAAGGGCCTGTACTGCGCTGTAATGTTCTATGTTCTACAACTTAGGAACGTGAGTAGGCCATTTGGTCCTTCAAGCCTGCTATGACATTTAACAAGACTGTTGCTGATAGGATTCTGATCTCAACTCCACCTTTCTGACTGCCTGCCATAATCATTGAATATCTTGTCTATCAAAAATCCATCCAACTCAGCCTTGAATAATTGAATGACCCAACCTCCAGTGCTTTTCAGGGAAAAGAATTCCACAGGCTGATGTCCTTCTGAAGGAAAAATTTACTCATCATCTCTATCTTAAAAGCGAGACCTCTTAATCTTAAACTCTGTGCCCTACTTTTAGTCTCTCCTACAGGAAAAATATTCATGTCAAGTCCCCTCAGGAATCTACTCTGTTCCAATATGACTACCTCTCATTTTTCTCCAGTGGATACAGACCCAGCCTGTCTAACCTTTCCTCGTAAGATAACACCTTCATCCCATGAATGAGTTGAGTGATCCTCCTCTCAACTGCTTCTAATGCATTATATCCTTTGTCCAATAAAGAGACAAAAAGTGTACACAGTACTTAGGATATGTTCTCAGCAAGGCCCTGTGCAGCTGCAGTAGAAATTCCTTACTTTTGTATTCCATTCCCTTTGTAATAAATGCAAAGCATTCCATTTGCTTTCTTAATCACTTGCTATGTCTGTAAACTAATGCTCTGTGACTCATGCATGAGGGTACAGAGATTGTACTGTACCATCAAGTTCTGTGATGTCACTCCATTTAAATCGTGTCCTGCTTTTCTATTTGTCCCGCCAAAGTAGAAATGTTCACATTTTCCTACATTATATTTGATCTGTCAAATTTTTGACCTCTCGCTTAAACTGTCCATTTCCCTTTACAGATGAGCCAGCGGCCCAGATTCAAGTTCCAGCTGCCTCAGATATGTGTCATAATATAACAACTTGATTTAAATAACTATCCCTTCGTAGACTCTCTACCTCCATTTGACAACTTACTTTCTTGCCTACCTTTGTACAAAGAGAGTCTTAAAGGAGGAGATTGATATAGAAAGGTAGAGCGGATCATAGAGTGAATTCCAAAGATAATGACCCAGGCAACTAAAGCTACAACTGCCAATGGCAGAGCGCTGAAACTCGAGGATGTACTTGAGTTAAGAATTGGACGAATAAAGAAATCTCAGTCGTTGTGGAATCTATCTCTGCTTTCTCTAGCTGATCATTTAGTGAAACACTGTAACTCATCAGATTACTTTATTCCCTGTGAAAGAGATATGAGGCCTCTCTGCACAATGGCTAATGTTATTTCATTAATATTCTTCCCGCCTCTCCTCCTGTTTTCCTCCCTGCAACTGATCTAACTTTGCCCCTAGACTGACCAATCTTCCAATGATAGCCATTAAATTGCACTGGGAATCCAGACAGATTACATTTCTCTTTTCCCCACAGTCACTGAAGCCCAGATTGCAACCCCAAAAATCAGTATTGAAATCAGTAAAACAGAGTCAGAGATGCATAACTTTTATAGTCTTCTGTCTTGTCCTCAGGGAACTCTCTACCACGTGCGTGTTTCGGCTTATAATGTGAAAGGCTGGGGACCAGCAAAGGTATCAACACCTCCCTGTGCTAATCCATCCAGTAAGTGATGCTGATTATTATTGATTAACCTCAAAAAGAAAGATTTGCATTTATAACTCCCCTTTCACATCTTCACGACATTCACTTACAGTTATTGAAACACATTCACTCTTGAAATGTAGGATATACAGCCAATTTGTGCACAGCAAGCTCAGAACTGAGGAAGGGTCACCGGACCCGAAACATTAACTCTGTTTTCTCCTTCACAGATGCTGCCAGACCTGCTGAGCTTTTCCAGCAACTTTGTTCCTGCTCCTGATTTACAGTATCCGCAGTTCTTTCGGTTTTTATTTGGGACATAAGGTTGATGAGCAATGGTATACTGCCTGCACTGGGACAAATTTATATTCTACTGTCTCTTTGTTGTGAAATTATTTTCCTCTTTAAAATTCAGGTGAAGTTTGCAGCTCCCCAGGCAGGAGTGAGGTCAAAAGCTTGAGTACCATGCTAATTGGGAGAGTGCATTCCCAGCACCAACTTGCTTGCCCCACCTGGCCATAATTTTACCAGTGGCTAGGAGGGGTTAGGAAGCCCTCCTGTCCATGGGGCCATCCCATCATGAGTGTCTCAGGGGAGGTCCATGCTGAATATGCAACCCTGCTATTTTCACTGCTAAAATTGGTGGCCAGTCAAGTGGAAAGGTAGGGAACCTCCTCCAAGGGCCTCCTCTGCCTGTTAAAACTCTGCCACCCTCCTCAGAATTCTCAATCTGTGCTTCCACTCCCATCTAGTCAATCCCAACCTGACCCAAATCCCCAGCACTGCCACTACCAGAGCCTGTCAGGCTGGCATTGGTGAGACTCAGTACAGGCCTTCAAGTTGGTTCCTTCAGCATGAATGGGAGAAGAAAGCCTGCCTCACGCTAGCGAACCACTAATGGTGGTTGAAAGGGGTGCCGGGTGAGCCTGCATAAATGATACAGTCTCACTTCAACCTTTACAGTGGAATCCACAGCCCCTCTGGTACAATCCAGGCCCAGGTCCTGTAAACATAGCAGCCCCCTGGGATCAGTCATCAGGGTAGCAAGGAAAGTAGAGGCCACAATCAGATCAGCCATGATCATATCAAATGATGGAGCACGCTCAAGGGGCTGAATGACTTACTCCAGGTCCTAATTTGTATACTCATCTGTATGTTTGTATCTCACTACAGTGGCACTTCCCATGAATGAGTCCAGGCAATGAGTTTAACGATTTATTTGTGGAGTCACTCTTACTTTCACCTGATTTCCATATGATTGTATTTTCCTGCCAGGGATAGTGATCTGAGTGGGGAGCTGGCATTTCTGTTTAAGACCCCAGTTTGAAGGCTGTCCAGTTGCCCAAAGGAGCTGTCAAAAATTTCATCCCGTGCATCCGTTCCTCTAAACACAGTTAGGGTTCAGCAATAATTGTTGGTCTGCTATGGTACACATGAGTGCTTTGTATTAGAAATGTTTAGTAGGTTGTCAAGACAAGGGAGACTTTGTTTGCTTCTACCCATACTGTTGCTGACATTTGATGTTGACACCAGTGCCAATGGTACAACATTGACTTCTGTCAAACAGAAACAAAATCTATCAATTTGAAGAAGCATTATGGAAGTGGATGTAAGTTATGATATAGAAGCTGTTTTATGGAATCAGCAACCCATTATGGGGAGATGAAAATCAGGAGTGTTGTCTAATGGACAGCAAATGTGTCATCCCCTGTTTTATACTGTCGCCCCTATCTATCCTAAAACCTGTGAAGAAACTTTGTTACTCAGGAGAATTGCGAATGTTTAAACATGGCCTGTGATCAATGTGCAGGTTGGAAGGAATGTGCTGATGTTAAATTGAGGCAGAAGGACCAAAGCCAAGCAGTGCAGAAACTTCTGGAGCAGATAAAGGCTCCTCATCATCGGAGCTTCTTCTTAGGTGAGTCCATATGTGAATCTAAACTTCATTCATAGTCATGGCCTAAACCACCTACACCAAAACAAAAATGTCATCAGTTGGGTCAGATATCCAGGTCTGGGTATGAATTTTTCTTCTTATTCATTCACAGATATGGACATTGCTAGCTAGGCCTGCATTCATTGCCCAGCCTTTATTGCCTGGAGGGCAGTTAAGAGTCAAGAACATTGTTGTGAATCAGCGGTCTCATGTAGGCCAGACCACACAATGATGGCAGATTTCCTTCATTGGGCATTGCTGAACCAGATGGGTTTTTCATGACGATTGACAAAGATTTTATGGTCAACATTGGACTTGTAATTCCAGATTTTTATTGAATTCAAATGCCACCATCTGCCATGTTAGACTTCAAACCCAGGTTCATAGAACATTACCTGGGTCTTTTGGTTGAGTCTAGTGATAAAACTGCAAGGCTATCTGTGGCTCAGGTGGCTGAATGGATGTCATGTGGTACTATATAAAACCTTTGCACAGCTGCAGCCACGTGCAGTTGGAGCTCAATGTTCCTGCCGAAAACTATGCTCTTCCATCCTAGGATTGACAATTATTTGACAAGTACACTGTCTTATGTGGCTTTATCAAGGAAGCTCCTATGTATGACCTCCCTGAGCTGTATGAGTTGATCAACAGCCAGATACAAAATTGGAATGGTCCCCTGTGAGAAATGATGTCCATCAAAGACTGACCAATATCGTATACGCTATATCTGTCACAGCAATGCAGAGGTTACATGATTTTCCAAATGTGCAATAAGTTTATTTACAAGGGATTCTAAAAGATATCTGCAACCGTTTTGCAGGTCAGCTTCTAATAGTTTCAGTGATTACTCTGATGCCACACCCAGACTTAACTAGTCAAGCACAATGAGTATGGATCAATTACCAGGATGTCATGAATGAATAGATAGATAGGCAAACTGACATATAGATAGATACGACGTTTGCACTGGACCATTGCCCCAGTCGCATCTTCCAGAGATGGCAACACTGACCTTTCAGAGGGGCCGTTTTGCATGTATTATCTGGCTGCTTATCTGTTCATTAGAAAGTTTTGATAAGTCTCATAACCTAAAGCCTAAATGTAATTCTAAGTGACTGATGTAGGTTGAAGTTCTGATTTGTGATGCACAACCATTACTAAAACAAATGACTGTCATAATCAAACACAAGAGAACAGTTGAGCACTACAAAAAGTGCTGGCCCACAGAGTCGACGATATTACTGACACAGATTGCCATTTTTAATTCTTTTTTTCTTTCATGACACACGAGAATCACTGACAAGACCAGCATTTGTTGTTGGTCCCTAATTGTCTTTGAACTGAATGGCTTGATAGGTCATTTTAGAGCTGTTAAGGGTCAACAATAATGCTGTTGGTCTGGAGTCACATGTAGACCAGACAATGTCAGAACAGAAAATTTCCCCGTCCCCCCGCCAAAAACAAGAAAAGAAGTACAACATTTAAAGGGACCTCATAGCCATCAAAGCTCAATCTGAGTTCCATGTCTGCTATTGCTGTCTTGACCCCAAAATCTCATCCCATGACCCTACTGGGGCAAGAAATCCTTGTCCAGCTAGCACCTCCCATACACCATGAGTGAATTTAAAAGTCCACCATTCAGGAGCCCCCTGGTTAGGAGTAAACCCCTCTTCCGGCAGTCTTGTTTTCAATCTCATATACTTCCATAGTAATAAAAGTAAAATACTGACGGAAATCCGAAATTAAAGCAAAGGGCTGGAAATATTGAGCAGTTCTCGCTGTATCTATGGAGAGAGAAAAGGAAATAAGATTTCAAGTAAGTATGACTCTTCTTTAGAGCTGCAGGGAGGTAGAAATGTGATGGATTTTATGCAGTCAAATTGGAGAAGAGGGTAAGAATAAAGTGGAAACTCTTGAATAAGGTAGAGGTAGGGAATCAAAGATGTCATGGAACAAAAGGCAGAAAGAATGGTAATGTTTGTACCAAAGAGACAAAACAATGGACCAGGGTGAGTGTTAATAGCACAATAATGAACAGTATTACTTCCAGGTTCTTTTTGAAGAGATTGGCCTGCTGTGGGCCATCTTTGGCCATGTTGCCTGAGTTCTGACCATAAAGCCCAGGCTAAACCTCCACATTATCTTCTACAGAAACCTGCACAGTTCACACACCTAGTAAGAAGCTCTCAGTCTCTCGCAGCCTGAAGTACCTCTTTCAAAACACAAGCAAGTTTGTCAAGACCCTGCAGAGGTGAGTCTGGCCACTGTACCCAAGCTAACGCATTGTCTTTGTGAATTTCCTTGAGGAAAATGATAAACGTGCGGGGTGTGTAATGGGATAAATAGCATGAAAAGCTTAGGAGGTAATGACAGTGGGAAGAATGAGGCTAGAGTTTGAGGCTTCAGGTGTATATGTGTGTAGCACAACAGGAGTTTTAGTTACCAACCACAATCAGTTTGAAAGAGAAAGCAATAGATAAAGCGCAGGACAAAAGCATTTTCTTCTAACGTACAGTATCACTAATTCTATTCTGTGAATTTTGCTGAGTGTGAGCTGGATTGAAATTCACCTGAGCTCATTTTACAGGGAGACTCTTGCAGGCGAGCAGAGAGAGATAAGGGTTTTGCATCCTGTCGGTCTGAAATGGATTGAAAGCCAGCTACCAGAAATAAATGTGGTAACTTTAACCTTAACTGACAGGATCAGGTGTGACACTAGTTTCCTATCTCTGAATGGAAAGGAATATTTTGAGGAATGTAAAATCCCGCTCCCCCTGGGTTTCTCATGAGTGGAGTTTTAAAATGACCCCAAGTGTTCACTCATTGATTGTTTTCAAGATGGAGATTGATTGATTTTTCCACATGAAGGGAATCCACGATTGCACGGATTAGATGGGAAAGTGCTTTTGAGGTAGAAGGTCAGTCGTGATTATGTTACACAGATAAGCAAACTTGAGAGGGTCAATGGCTAAACCCTCCTTCTATTTCTTCTGTACTTCTGTTCTGAACACACTCTGGGAAGGTATTTGCATAGTGCTGCTTCTGCTAAACAGACTTGCATTCAACTGGATTAGCAGTGCCATGGATCATTAGTGTACTTTCTGAGGTCAGCTCCATAAATATGGAGGTGAAATTTCTACAAAATCAACAATGATGGACTGAGCACTGTGCTGGGATGGCAAAAAACCATCTTCCCTTCTGGGTTCTATTTTCTCAACTCTCAAATGTCCAGGGTTCCAGGGGAGGAGGACAAAAACACTTCAACAACACTCTGAAACTGTCCTTGAACTGCAGCCCCATTGACCTCAATGATTGGGAAGAGCTTGCTACCAATCGTTCAAAATAGTGACAATTTGTCCAGTGAGCTTAGAGTCCAAAGTCCTTAAAGAGGATGGAGAATGGCAGCAGAAGAAAAGGAAGCATATCGAACATGCTGAATCTCACATCGTTGTGGAATATCCTCTCTCATGTTCCCAAAGATCTGTGGGTCAGGAATTGGCCTGCCCAGTCGCATAGAGACCCACAGCAGAGACCCAGGATCCTAAGCAGACATCATTCTCCAGTAAGAGGACAGCTGCCAGCAGGTAGCTACCTGTGGAACAGCACACCATTCCTCACTGATATCAACTACAGGTATACAGCGCTTCCTGACCTCCCTCCCCACCCCACTCATCTCCACCTGCGCTCACCCCCTCCCACCGCCAACATCACACCATCAGGGAAAGGACATAAACTAAGAGTGACACATAATTAATTTCTCCCCCTGTCCCACACCATTTTATGGACAACTATGGCTTCTTAATGAATTGTGAGGGGGTGGATTTTCAACTTGATGCCTGCCGCAGATCAGCTGCCTCATCTCGAAACTGAACAAGTTTATTTCCACAAACATCTGTCAGCCAGTAACTAGGGCAGTTTCTATGACAGACGTTGAGTGACAAACTGAAAATCTGCCTATGCCCAGGGGTTGAAGCTGGCACTTTCAGTCCATGCATCTGAGCTACTCACTGGAACACTTCATTGGGGCTGAAACTGAATGTTGCAGGCCTGCTGGTGTGAACTGGATTTGGGTACAGGTAGGCAAACCCAGTATTGGACTTCTTTTAAACATAGAAAATAGAAGCAGGTCATAGCTGATCCTGTATCCAACACCCTCTTCCCATATCCCTAGACTCCTTTGGTGCTTAGAAATCTATTTATTTCTTTCTTAAATATATTCAGTGACTTGGCCTCCAGAGCTTTCTGAGTGAAAAATTTTTTCTTCCACTCAGAGCCAACTGACCTTCTACATGTACTGAGGCTGTGACCCATTGCAGAATCCCACTCCTGCCAAGAGGGATGGTATCCCTGCATCCAGTCTATCCAACCTTGTCAGAATTTTATGTTTCAATGAGATTCCCTTGTACTTAATGAAACTCCAATTAATACAGATCCAGTTGAGATTGCAGAGGTCGTGGGAATGCATGGTAAAATAGGGCTGAGTCAGCATGGCTACATCAAGGAGAGGTCATGCCTGACAAATCTGTTAGAATTCTTTGAGGAGGTAACAAGCAAGTTACACAAAGGAGAGCCAATGGATGCAATCTATTTGGATTTCCAGAAGCCATTTGACAAGGTGCCGCACAGGAGGCGACTAGGTAAGAGTCCCTGGTGTTAGGGGCAAGGTACTGGCATGCGTGGAGGATCGGCTGACTGGCAGAAGGCTGAGAGTGGGGATAAAGGGATCTTTTTCAAGATGGCAGCCAGAAATTCCCCGGGGTCAGTGTTGGAACCACAACTATTCACATTATACATTAATAGTCTGGACAAAGGCATTGTTGCAAAGTTTGCAGGTGACACAAAGATAAATGGAGGGACAGGCGGCGTTGAGGAAGTGAGTAGGCTGTAGAAAGACTTGGACAGGCTAGGAAAGTGGCAATGAATTGGCAGATGGAATGCAATGTGGAAAAGTATGAGGTTATGGACTTTGGTAGGAAGAATAGACTATCTACTGAATGGGGAAGAGCTTTGGAAATCTGAAGCCATAATTCAGAATTCTTTTAAGGTTAACGTGTAGGTTCCGTTGGCAATTAGGAAGGCAAAAGCAATGTAAGCAATCATTTCAAGAGGGCTAGAATACAAGAGCAGAGACGTAATGCTGAGGCTGTGTAAGACACATTTGGAATATTTGTGAGCAGTTTTGGGCCCTGTATCTAAGGAAAGATGTGCCGGTGTTGGACGGGATCCAGAGGAAGTTTACAAGAATGATCTCCGGGATGAAGAGCATGTCCAATGAGGAGTGGTTGAGGAATCTGGGTTTGTACTCGAAATTTAAAAGGATGACGGGGGATCTCATTGAAACTTACAAAATACTGAGAGGCCTGGCCTGGATGTAGAGAGATTAGGACCCGAGGACACAGCCTCAGAAAGAAGGGATGACTCTTTAGAATTGAGATGAGGAGGAATTTATTCAGCCAGAGGGTGGTTAATCTATGGAACTCATTGCCACAGAAGGCTGTGGAGGCCATGTCATTGAGTGTATTTAAGACAGAGATAGATAGATTCTTAATTAGTAAGGGGATCAAGGGCTGTGGAGAAAAGGCAGGAGAATGGGATTGAAAAACATCTCAGCCATGACTGAATGGCAGAACAGTCTCAGTGAGTTGAAAGGCCTAATTCTGCTTGCATATCTTATGGTATAATGGTTTTATGATCTGATCTCTCCTCAAAAGACAATGCTGCCACCCCACAATCATTCTGGCGAGCCTGTGAAACAAACCATCTGCTTTCTATGAATCCTCTGGCAATGGGCCTTAAATAGTATGTAAATTGAGTAGCATACTTCAGGGGTGGGGGATTGCTGGTGTAGGGAGGGGGAATCGAGAGGCAGAAGGGTGCTTAGGAGAGAGAAGGGCTATGACATTCAGCGATAAGCAATCAAAAGTGTGGAACTGGACAGGGAAGGGAAAATTGGGAGATAGAAATTGAAGAGCAATCATGACTGTAGAACCGTTAGCAGAAAGTGGCATGAAGGAAAGGATGATGATAAGACCAGAAGGTGTAGAGAAGTAGGGGATTTTCAAGGGATGGTGACAGAGAGAGGAAGTTGAGGAAGAGAAAAATTAGGAGGTGGACGTGAGGAACAATTGGGTGGGAAGGGGCGATTTGAGTTTGAGCGAGCGAACAGGAGGATGTCAGTGGAAAGGGGCCATGATGTTGTTATCGAATAGGCTGAGACGAAATGGAACTAGGGAACATGTGATACCAAATGTTAGTTAAGGGATCATAGGGTGAGCGCTTGACCAGAGTTATACGTAAATATCAGGAGGAAATAATTGGTGGTACTGACGTTTGTGGTGTGTGATCTAGAAATAATACTTTGACTGGAAAAGTATATGCCTGCACTCAGCCTACCCAGCTCATTAGCCTCAAGTGTTTAACTATTTAAATTTACTGCTGTAAATTTGTCAGGAAATTCCTGCTGCTCTTGGCTTCGCTTTCGGATACATATTAGTTTACTTTCTACTTTTACAACGGACAGTGATAAAAGGTTTGACATCTCGGTTCTGAAATGCAAGTAAGTGGACAAATATCCCACCACTTGGTGCTTGTGCATCTATTCTGCACCTGTAAGACAGAGAGCAATAAATTCTGGGATTACCCAGTCAAAGGAGATTCAATCTCACCTTTTAAAAACTCAGAACAGCCTGCCTGTGTTTGCTGTGGCTCTGACATTAATAGACACCGTTTTTTAACGCCTTGTCTTTGTTTGTTTAGGGGTGTATATTTAGCTGCCATTTTTTTCTACAAGGAAAACATCCTGGTCACAAATGAGGATCAAATCCCTATCGTCGAGATCGACAGCTCCTGTTCTGGCTCTGACATGCAGGAATTCCTCTGGTTTTCGAAGGTACGAAGCTGCTTTCTGATGTACTATACATGGTCAGCAGCCCCTGTCAATGTATCAGTGCTGGAGCATTGTTATCAAATTATTCATTCAAAGGATTTGTGAGTCACTGGCAAAGTCAAAATTTGTTGCCCAGACATTGAGAGCAATTAAGAGTCTGGAGTCACGTATAGGCCAAACAAAGTAAAGAAGACAGATTTTCTTCACAAAAGGACATTAGTGAACCAAATGATTTGTCATGACAATTGATGATGGTTTTGAGGTTATCATTTCTGAGACTAGCTTTCAGTTCTATATTTCCTTTACATCATTTGAATTTGTGAATTAAATTTAGGGATGGGACTTGAACTCATGTCCCCTGAGTATTACTAGTCCAGTGATACTGAATAGAGTACAGAGCTTGTGGACAGCCTAGTTCAGCCTCAGGCAATAGCTTTGATCAAGAATGGTGCCAATAACTGGGGAACGGAGTTGTAGCAGAGTCTGAAGACTACAATTGTATTTTCCCAATATTTAATTGGAGGATTTGTTGTGACTTCTCTCCAGCTTTCCTGTATGTGGAAGGACATCCAGTGGTTGCAGCAGGGAATGAACTCAGCACTCTCCTCCTCCTCGTCAGTGCTCCAAACCAGGCAGAAGATGTTGTTAGCAGTGTCCCAACTCCAGGTATGAAGTTGTTTATGATCTCAGCACTAGGATCTCATTTCATTAAATTTTCTGACTATTTTATCTACACGAATTGCTGAAAAGAGAAGAATATTGCTGAACCTTTTCATCTTGCACTCATCGGGACAATTGCAGAAATACCAAATTTCAAATATCACCGCAATTTATACTACAGGAAAATCAACTCCAATTAGCCAAGGCATTGCCGTAGGAGAAAGTAACAAGGAACTATAACCTCCCAAATCTTGCGGTAATTCAAATATTTTGAACAACAATTCAAGAAACTTTTCCTCGTCTTATTTTTAAAATATTGGTCCTTTATCTTTCATCCTAGCTTCCCCAGCTAGACATCTACTTACTGTCTATCTCATCAAGACCCTTCAGAATCTTGTATTTTCCGATCAGATCACTTCTCAGTCTTCTGAATCCCAGAGAATGTAGACACAATTTACTCAACTCTCATCGTAGGACAACCATCTCACCCAGGAACCAATTGAGAGAATTATCTATGCTACCTCTTAAATATGGAGAGCAAGACATGACACAATATTCTAGGCATGATCTCACCAAATCCCTGTAAATTGCAGCAAATGTCCAAATTCTTGTATTCCAAACCACTTGCAATAAAGGACAATATAGTATTCATCTTCCTGAATATTTGCATGCTAACTTTCTATGTTCCATTTATGAGTACACCCAAGTTTCTGTAAACGTCAACATTTATAAGATTTGCATCTTCTTAAAATATCTGTATTTATGTTCTTAAGACCAAACTGAATAATTTCACACATCCCTACAGTGAACCCCATTTGCCAATTACTTATCCTCTGCCTGTCTGTTTGCAACCCTTTTATGTCCTTGTCACAGTTTACAATTCTACATAACTTTGTAACAACAGCAAACTTGGATGCAATCCCCTTCGATCTCTTCATCTAAGTCATCAATCTAGATTGTAATTAGCAAGGCCGCAGACTGATCATTGTGCCAATCCACCTGCTATGACCTTTCAATTTTAAAATGCCTTTTATCCTAACTTTCTGCCTTTAGTCAATTAACCAATCCTCATCAATGCTAATATTATCTCCATCTCCATGAGTTCTTATCTTAACCTGTCCATAGCTCTTTGCAGCCAGTTTGTGTTGTCTTTAAGAAGCTTGGTGAAAAAATCTAGGCATACAATATAAGCGGAGGTGTAACAGAAATCAAGGAGATGAAGCAAATGGGTTTTCATTGGATCCACAAATTAGTGCTGGATTCACTGTTGTTTTCAGTGTGAATGAAAGATTTGGATATTAAGAACACAGTCTCAAAATTTAATATGAAAATAGGTTTAAGAAATGAAAGGGCTGTAATGGAGTTGAGGAAGACACTGACAGATTAGTGCAATGGGCTCATTGGTATCAGATACAAGTTAATTTGGAGGAGTATGAAGTAATACATTTTCAGAGGAGGAAGAAATGTGTAGATGTAATGGGAAGACCTACTAGGTGTTGATAATTTAAGAATCTTAATTCATTGGCCTGGATTTCTCTGTCAACAACAGAATGGTTGCACTCACTGGTGACCTCAAAGATCTGGCAATTGACTCAGTGTAGATTTCGCTTTTCCTTTGATTTTAGTATCTGTTCAAGGGCATCTCCCGTGTCCAGAAACAGTGATGCCATCAAGTTGGCTAAGCAATTAATAGCGTTGATGGATTCTCACAGACAACAAGCCAGGAAGTACAATTACATTGTCATGAATGAAATAAACATTGAAGAATATAAGGCTGCTTTCAGTTAAAAGGATTGGGAATTAATTTTCTTTTTACTTGGGGAAAAGCCCCCATAGCTTGGAAAGCATTTGTTTCAGTTTACAGAAATCCTGCTAGAAGTTGGATAAATGGAATAGTTTCTGTAAGAGAAAGAAGTCAGCTCCTAAAGGTTTGAAAATGGGTTACCTTGGTGTAAGGGTTTTGGTGCGAAAGTTTCAGACCAGAAGTGTTTGATTAGAACCTCGAAGGAGTTATTTGAAGTTGAGAAAGTCTAAGGTCAGTTGTGTGAATACTTAAATAAGAGGCTATCAGACTCACAAGACCAGGAATTGGGTTAAGTCAGTTTTTTCAGATGTGGTAGAGAAGAGAATTCTCTCTATTGTTTGAGTACTGTAAAGGAATGTTGTTGGGGTAGATGGAATATTGTAATTTTACTGTGCTTCAAAATCTTTTAAATTGTGTTATACGTTAATTGTTTAGTTTATTCTATATTATCTTTTCTTTCGCGTAATAAAATTCTGTTTTACTATTAAAACCAAATCTGAGCACAGCAGCTTATTTTAGCGAAAGACCACGTCATTAATTTTTTAAAAACATGATCTATCAAGGCAAATTTCAGTCTGGGTACTGACTTGTCCAGTAATTATATCAGCTAGGTCTTAACAAAAGATTTACAATTCTGAAGAATCCCAGCAGAGCAGACGAAGGAACAAGCATAATTAAGAAAGATTTCTACAAATATTTTGGAGAGTTTTGATAAATGTGAACAAAGGAATAAATTATTGCTTCTGGTTGGAGAGTCAATGAATATTTAAGATAATCACTGAATTACACACAAAGGGTTGGAGTTCTTTGCCGCAGGCAATGGTGAAGTTAGAGACTATTGCAACTCTTGAAGGAAAATTGAATAAATGTTTGAGGCACAGGCAGATAAGCCGATGTGGAGAGAATGGGACAATGACATTGGTTTTCTTAAAAGAAAAAAAAAGCTGCAGATGCTAGAAATCTGAAATAAACCTGAAAATGCTGGAGAGTCTCAACAGGTCTGGCAGCATTTTTGGAAAGGTGAAAAACAGTTAATATTTCGAGTTCAGTACAACCCTTCTGCAGAACTTTAAGGGCTGAAAATGATGTTTTATTTGTTGACAGAGGGGGTAAGGAGTGAGGGGAACAAATGGTGAGGGTGCCCAGCACTAATGGTGGTAAAAGAGGGGTACAGCTGTAAAATAGGCATAAATAAAGGTGTGAAAAGGAGTAAATAAGTCTCCTATGCTAATAGCAAAGTCAACAACACACAGCAGAGAATGGGGGAATGCGGTCAGATTGGAGGCCAGACGTCATGATCTGAAGTTGGTGAACTCAATGTGAAACTTAAAGGCTGTAAAGTACCTAAGCCAAAAATGAGGTGTTGTTCCTCTTGTATTGAGCTTTGTTGGAATACTGTCGCAGGTTCAGGTCAGAAAAGTTAGAATGAGAGCTAGGTGATGTATTGAAATGGCAAGCAACTGGAAGGTCAGGGTAATTATTAAGGACAGAATGGAGGTGTTCCACTGAGCAGTGACCCAGTCTGCATCTGGTCTTGTAAATGCAAAGAAGACCACATTGTGAATAGTGAATGCAGTAAACTGGAGTGAAAGAAGTACAAGTAACATGCTGCTTCACCTGGAAGATGTTTGGGACATTGAACAGGGAGGAGGTGAAAGGGCAAGTGTTACACCTTCTGTGGTTGCATGGGAACGTCCCTTAGGTGGCTGGAAAATGGGGGGCATTAGGAATGATGGTGGAATGGTCCAAGGTGGCACGGAAAGAACGCTCCCTCCGAAATGGAATTGGTTTTACATCAGTGTAACAAGCAGACAGAACACAACTCAAAATTGGATTAAAAATCCCTATCTATGCTGGCATTGCCTATGATTCAGCTTCAGATTGAATGCACAGCCTGCAATCTACACATCACAAGTGTTCAGATGATTGCTGACACTGTTCAGAATGCTAACTTGTAGTGCCACAAGGTGTCACCTAATGGTACTGCAGCTATTCTGTCACACAGCAATCTCCTAAACCCATAAATCAATTTTCCTTTAACTATCACTACATTCCTTTAACAATCACTACATTCCACAACCTATAGGTAGATAATTACCCCTGAGGGATATTAGGTGACTCTCTGTTAAGGAAAGTGAAAGACAATTGGTTATACAGTTTCTGATGAAGTGTCTAGGCCCGAAACGTCAGCCTTCCTGCTCCTCAGATGCTGCTTCGCCTGCTGTGTTCATCCAGCTCTACACCTTGTTATCTCAGATTCTCCAGCATCTGCAGTTCCTACTATCTCTGGTTATACAGTTTGAAGGGCATTGCTCACATCAGGCATTTACAACCCCTAGTGGCCTCCTTTGATCCTCCTAATGATCCACTGTGCTTCCAATTTTAGTACTTGCCTCAGTCCTATGGTGCAGTGGGTGGCACACTGCCTGTGAACCAGAAGCTCCAGGTTCAAGACCCACTTCAGAACTTGTTGGCCACAGAAGCGTATTTATAACAGCCAAACAGGTTGAGTATCAGCTGGCAATTCCTTCCAGTATACACCAATGCAGGTGATAAGAGAGGGAGCAACCTGTGGTCAGCCAGGAGGTAGAAAGGAATTGGAGGTAAAAGTGCATGTTGCCATAGCAGCCCAGACTCTCCCAGGGAGCTGTAACACTCTAGATCACCGCAAACTTGATCAGTCTTCAAGGATGGGATATGGGTTTGTGGTTTGATTCTAAGTTATGGAGTTCTTGTTCTCAGCCATTGTCTATGAGCCAGGGAATTCATCTCACAGTTCTGACCAGCAGGGACTGAAGTTTTGGTTGCCAAATCTGCTGATAACACAAAGATTTTAAAGGAAATAAAGTTGTTAAGAACACATGAGGTTACTTCAGAGGGATTTAGGTAGTCAGTGGACAATATGATAAATGAGTTTAATGTGGCAGGATGTGAAATTGTCCATTTTGGCATGAAGAATTTGCAAAAGCATGTTATTTAAATGGTGGAAGATAACTGAGCTCCGAAATGCAGGGAGGGTCTAGACACTGTTACTGTATTAATTACAAAACCATAATATGTAGGAAAGCAAATATTTGGAAAAGCTCATAGATGTTATTACTTATTGTGAGAGGGATTGAATACAAAAGTAGGGAGGTTATGTTTCGTAATATTGGGTTGGTGAGATCGCATCTTGGAGTACCGTGTATAGTATTTGTCACTTTATTTAAGAAAGGATGTAAATGCATTGGAAACTGTTCAGAGAAGGTTTATCTGTCTAATACCTGGAATGGGTGAGTTGCCTTAATAAGGAAAGGTTGGACAGCTCAGTTTGTATCCGCTAGAGTTTAGGAGAGTACAAGGTGTTGAACCTGAGGGTGGATGTGGAAAGGATGTGACCACTTGTGGGAGAATCTAGAAATATGGTTCACTGTTTCAATATAAGAGATCGCTCATTTAAGTCAGAGAAGAGGAGGGTATTCTTCTCATAGAAGGTCATGCATTCTGAAAAGGTAGTGGTAGTGGAAATATTTTAAGGCGTAGGTCAATAGATCCTTGAAATGCAAGGTGATAAAAGGTTAATAGGAATAGATGGGATAATGGAGTAATCAGATTAGCCATGATTTTATTGTACAACAGAGCAGGTTTGAGAGGCTGAGATAACAAGGTGTAGAGCTGGATGAACACAGCAGGCCAAGCAGCATCAGAGGAGCAGGAAGGCTGACGTTTCGGGCCTAGGCCCTTCTTCAGAAAGGCTGAGTGGTCTACTCCTAATTCCTATGTTCATGTTGGAGGGGAGTTTAAGTTGTACAATTCCTGTTCTCCAGAGTGCGTTGGGAACACAAGACCTGGGCCAGGTACACTTTGAACCAATCAAGGACAAACTTGGGAATGTTTTGATCCTAACCATCAAGGAGCTGCGGCCATCCCAGGTGCTGGAGAATGTCCGATGGATTGCGCTTTCAAAGCTTCATAACTATCGGAAATCTGTCTCTGCTTTCGAGAGCTTCACTGCCCTGGACATGCTCTTCATGACTTTGAAGGTAAGATCTTCTCTTTTAAAAGGATGTTAAGATGAGTAAATCTTGCCCACAGTTTTGTTACATCCCTCATTGCTTTTGCTTCATAATCCTTATTATCTTCTCACTTAACCCCTCATTCCCCAGACCTATTTCAGCATCCCTGAACCCTACAGGCAATTTGGTATGTCCAATCCACCTAGCCTGCACATCTTTGGACTGTGGGAGAAAACCAGAGCACCTGGAGGAAACCCATGCAGGCATGGGGAGAACGTGCAAACTCCACACAGGCAGTTGCCCAAGGGTGGAATCAAACCCGGGTCCCTGGTGCTGTGAGGCAGCAGTGCTAACCACTGAGCCACTGTGCTGCCCCAAATGTTTCACATTTCACTAAGTGATTTAAAATTCCTCCAACTGCTGTGGTGGGATTTGAACCTGAGTCCTCAGAGCATTAATCTGGATTGCTGGATCACAAGTCCAGTGACATTACCAGTACACTGTTGTCGCTCCTCTCGTTGCCTTCTAACCCACCCATGGCTCACTGAACCCAACACGCCTAAGGCTCCTTCTGCGCTAGCCCTGAAACTGGGTCTCCTTCTTTGTCTCTCTACTGTACTTTCCTTTCCCTTTAACCATCTTCTGACTGTGTCCTGGCTATGAGATGTACATTCTGCCCCCTTGCGCTCTTTCTCATTAAACTACTGAGCACCCAATGTCTTATCCTGGGTCTCATGATAATCCATTGTCTTGTCATACAAAGCATGCCCCTTTCCTTTTCAAAACCATCACTATTGCTCCACCTTTAAATCCGGTTTGTTGGAATGCATAGGATGAGAGGATCTCTTGTTTATTTGTTAACAAGAAAAGAAACCTCTTTGACCCTTTTATTTTTCTTCTTCAGGATAAACTCGATTATCACCTGAGAGTCAACCAGGCCTTACCTCCAGGCCTCTACCTCGGTTATCTAAAGCTCTGCAGCTCTGTGGATCAGATTAAAGTGCTCGTCCCTTACAGGGTGCCCAATGTGCTCTGTCACACCAAGATACGGGACAACAAGAACGTATCCAGGTAATAGAAAATAATCAGGATTTTCCTCTTTATATTCTCAAGCTCTTCAAACTCGCCCTCTCTTTTCCTAATTCCACTTTGTTTTCTCTAGACTTTATCCCACAATGAGTCTGATCCTCATGCTCCCAGCTCAATTACCTCTCTCACCCAATGGCCCCCATCCCTCTCCTTGTAAGCTCGTGTCTATTGTCCAAATGGTGTTTCCCACCCAAGATTCCAGCCTAAGGTTACCAACTGATCTGGAGACTCCAGGAACTGAAGAAAATCTGGACAGCACTCCCTGCAGCCAGAATCCATTAATGGGCTAATAGAGAGTGATACTTGTTTGGGATTGGTCTGAATGGATGGACATGTTAAGTAACCAATTTTGGGAGCACCTGGGGACAGAGTGGTTAGCAGACAGGAGGGTCATGTTATATTACCTCCAGGAATACAACCAGCCGCAGCAAAAATCGCCTCAGTGACTTGGGCACCTTCCGGCTGATGGATTTCTGCTTCCAGACGGGAAGAGCTCCTAGTGTTCGTGATATGTGAAACTAGAGGCTTTTTGGTCTGTTATGTAAGACCTGTGAGATTTGAAAATCTGCTTTAAGACTGCTTTAAGTTAAATTACAAGGATAAGGCAAAGGACCATAGTTTCAACCCAGTAAAAGGAAGGGCTGACATGAGAAAGATCTTCATTCAAAATGAACTAACATGTGGAAAAGAGTCACAGATGTAGTGATGGAGGAAAATTCCCTGGAATAATTTAAGGGACAATGGATCTTACACTTGGGGATATTTTTGTCACTTTAGACAAATGAGCCAAGATGGACCTAATGACTTTCCCCAGTCTTTATCTTGTTCTGTTGTTTGGATTGTCAATGATATCTGTTCATATTGTGAGGTGACAGTGATATCGTGGCTAGTCATCCATTTGCCTCGGCTAATGTTCAAGGAAATACTAGTTCAAATCCCACTGTGGTAGCGGGTACAATTTAAGTTCAATTAGCATCCTGAAATTCAAAGGTGATCTCAGTAATGGTAACCATGACAGCTATTACCAATTATTGTATAAGTTCCTCTGGTTCACTAATGTTCTTTAGGGAAGGAAATTTGCTGTCCTTACTTAGTCTGGCCTACATGTGATTCCAGACCCCCAATCAATGTCATTGACTCTTCACTACCCTCTAAAATAGATGAACAAGCCATTCAGTTCAAGGGTGGTTAGGATTGGGCCACAAATGTTGGCCTTGCTAGCTATGTCCATATCCACATAAAGAAGAAAGATCCCCACTGATCTTTTTGTAAATGTTATCTGTTAACTCACAGGTTGAACTTTGACAGACACTCCTCTTAACATTGTTTAATGCTGTCATAAAGTAATGTATCTGTGTCTGCCCTCAGTCAAGCCCACAGACTGTCACTCCCTGCTGATCTTCTCCTTCCCACTGTTGTTACAGACGTGCCATCTCTGTACACTGTGTGAGCTGCTGCTAATGGTGAAGATACTGCCACCTTTTCAAAGCAGAAAACTACAGGGCCTGCTTGTTTTAATGTGTTAGAGGATAACCACCGCCTGGTCTAACTGGAAGACTGTTGTGTAATTAACAAGATGTAGTTTATTGCATATCAGCAATTAGTTACAGATTACATTGATACTATGGACACTTGTTACAGAGATCTTGACGAAAACCAGATATTAGGTTTTAACCTGTGAGATCCTAAGTTGTGCTGCCCAAAATTTCATATGACATCATCATAGTGAGTGTTGCCTATGGCATTCCTCATTATTCACCCTCTCAGACCTATATATAACACCAGTCACCAGCCAAAGTAACTCCAGACAACCAAATTCACAAACAGATTGCCCTTTTGGGGAGCCCTCTGATCTCTCTGCATCTCTCTCCAAAGCAATTCAAATCAGACCGGCAGTCCAGTATATGACAGAAGCATCACAAGTACTGTGCTTGGAGAGGCATAAATAAAGCAGGCTCATAAACAGCAATAGGCTGTGTGTATCGACCATTTAAACAACAATTTCAATCAAGTCCAAAAAGTGCTATTCAAGAATGCTGCCATGCCTCATCCGTTGCTTCAGCTCTATTAGTTCGACCAGCCTGGCTTCACAGTGCCAGACAATGAACAGTCGATCTCAGTCCAGGATGCGGTGACAAACCTTATCTCATTTTGTTGGTTGCAGGGAGGAGTGGGAATGGTTGCGAAATGTGTCATCCTTGACTGATTCCATTGCCACAGAGGGGAACACAGGGAGCTCACTGTGTTCTTTCCTAGACGGGCTACGTACGGCTGTGAAAAGCCTCCTCCAACAACTGGACATGGCTCTTGGTCAGGTAACCTCCATCGTGTACAATTTTCACATTGAAGCAACAACTTGCATCTGTGCAGCCAACCTATTAGCAGTAAGCACTGGATGGAGAATCTAGTTCAAGGCTTGTTCTTTTTTGATTGGAAATACATAGTAGGTCTGTTCCCACCTCTAAAAGAAGAGAAACAACCTTAATGTTTCCTTAAGATAAAGAAGTGGCACAAAGTATTGAACTTCACCCAAATTGATTCAAACTATTTTTACAGAGCAGGGTTTAAAGGTTTATAAATCTAAGTGGACAGATGAAATTATGCGAAAGATAGCCGGGATCTAAATGATTGATCAGTAAAGACTTGGCGGCAGAATGGCCTCCTGTTCCTTTCAAGTGTTGATTAACATGTTCTGAATTTACAGAATATTCTATTTTCCAGTTTTTACCATCTAAAATGTTTTCTTTTTATTTCTCTTTCTTATGGCTCTTTAACAGTTGACCTGAGAGATTATTCTAAGCCAACCTGACAGTTATGGTACACACAGGTACCAGGTTGGCCATCTGATCCAGTGTGGTCATCAGGTGTGGGCAACGGAATTGTTGCATTGGTACAGAAGGGAGAATCCATCTCTGAAATTAAGCACTGCTGATTAACGAGAACCTCTGCTTTTCTTAAATAGTCTTTAGATGAGGACATCTTTAACAAGTTATCGCCCACCTCGATTTGCCCTTGCGGTACTAATGAGGTGCCTTTCTAAATGGCTTAAATCCATATGGTGTAGATACACCCCCAGTGCTGTTAGGGAAGGAGTTCCAGGAGTTTGACTTAGTTACATTGAAGGAACAGTGATATATTTCCAAGTCAGGATGGTATATTCCTTGGAGGGGAACTGCAACTGGTGATGTCGCAGTGCATCCTCTGTCCATGCATATCCAGGTGGTAGACGTCACGAGTTTGGAAGTCGCTACTGAGGAAGTCTTGATTCGTGCTGCAGTATACCTTTTAGATGATATATACTGCTACTCCTGAGCATCAATGGTGGAGCGAGGGAATATTTAATGTAGTGGATGGGGCACTGATCCAGCGGGCTGTTTTATCCTGGATGGTGTTGAGCTTCTTCAGTGTTGTTGGAGCTGCACTTGCCCAGGCATGTGGGAAATATTCCACTATATTCCTCACATATGCCCGGTAAATGACAACAGTCTTTTGGGGAGGGTCAAGAGGTGAATTACTCACAGCAGAATTCCCAGCTTCTGGCCTGCTCTTGTAGCCAAAATTTTGTTTTGCAGGTCCAAATGAGCTTCTGGTCAACTCCAGTCAATCATGCCTATTTGACAGAGGAGGACAAAGGGATAGATTAGGAAGGGGGAAATAGAGTACAAGAGTAAGCTTTCAGGAAACATACAAACTGGTTTCAAAAGCTTCTGCAGGTATGTGAAGAGAAAAAGGTTAGTGATGACAAATGTAGGTCCCTTCCAGTCAGAGACAGGGGAAGTTATAATGGGAAACAAAGAGATGACAGACCAATTAAATACATTTTAGGATCCATCTTCACAAAGGAGGACACAAATCAGTATTTGTAGATGAATAGTATTAGGAAATTGATGGGATTAAAGGTCAATAAATCCTCAGGGCCCAATAATCCACATTCCAGAATACTTAAGAACGTGACCATAGAAATAGTGGATACATTGGTGGTCATTTTTAAAGATTCCATAGACTCTGGAACAGTTTGAAGGGATTAAAGTTTGGCTATTGTAAGTCCACTGCTGAAAAAAGGAGGAACAAAGAGAAAACAGGGAATTATAGACTGGTTAGCCTTACGTCAGTAGTGGGAAAAATGTTACAGTCCATTCTAAAAGATTCAAAAGCAGAGTATTTGGAAAACAGTGACAGGATTATTGGACAGAGTCCGCATGGATTTATGAAAGGGAAATCATGCCTGTCAAATTTACTGGAATTTTGAGGATGTAACTAGTAGAGTAAATAAGGAAGAGCTAGTGGATGTGAGCTGCTTGGATTTTCAGAAGGCTTTGGTAAGGTCCTACATAAGAGCTTAGCATTTAAATTAAAGTGCATGGAATTGGGGGTAATGTACTGACTTGGATAGAGAACTGTTTGGCAGATGGGAAATATAGAGCAGAAATAAACAGGCCTTTTCCCAAGTGGCAGGGCAGTGACTAGTGGGGTACCACAACAATCAGTTGGACCTAAATTATTCACAACATGTATTTAGTTTGCTAAATCATTAATATAGTATCTCCAAGTTGTTAGACAATGCAAAGCTGGATCGGAGGGTGAACTGTGAGGAGAATTCAGAGATGCTTCAGTGTGATTTGGATAAGTTGAGTGAATGGACAAATGCATGGCAGATGAAGTATAATGTGGATAAGTGAGAGGTTATCCACTATGGTAGTAAAATCTGGACGGCAGATTATTATCTGAATGGTGATAGATTACAATTGGTGGAGGTGCAACAAGACTTGGATGTCCTTCTACTTTCATATGCCAGAATGTATGTATGTAGGTGCAGCAGATAAATGATATATCACCCTTCATCGTAAGAGGTTTTGAGTACAGGACCTTAGTGAGAAAACACCTGAAATATTGTGCGCAGTTTTGGTTTCCATATCTGAGGAAGGATGCTCTGCCTCTGGAGTGAGTGCAACAAAGGTTTACCACACTGATTCCTAGGATGACAGGACTGACACATGAGGAGAAGTTGAATTGGTTAGGGTTATATTCACTGAAGTTTAGAAGAATGAAGAGGGGATCTCATAGGCACCTATCAAATTCTAAAAGGGTTACATAGGGTAAACGTAGAAAAGATGTTCCTGATGACCAGGGAGTCACAATTTGAGGATATGGTGTAGGCTATTTAGGACAGAGATGAGAAGAAATTTCTTCACCCAGAGAGTGGCGAGACTGTGAAATTCCCTACCACAGAAAGTTGTTGAGGCCAAAACATTGAATGATTTTAAGAAGGAGTTAGATATAGTTCGTAGGGTTAAAGGGATCAAAGGTAGATCAGAGGTAGAAAGCAGGAACAGGTTTGGATGATCAGCCATGATCATATTGAATGGCAGAGCGGGCTTAAAGGGCTGAATGGTCTACTCCTCCTGTTTTCTATTTGCGTTACTGAGTCACTTTCATTCAACTCATTTTATTTGGGTACGGAGACGTCAGTACCAAATTGTAGCCTGAAAATTTTCTCTGTTTTTAGGCTGCGGATTTTCGTCTATACACACAGGAAGTGTTGGAATTTGGACGTGAAGTCTCCTTCCTCCTGTTGCTGCCTCCCTCGGATGATGTGTGTTCAGCCCCAGGACAGGATGGACATCCCTCAGGGTTTCTGACCCTGCCACTTCAAATCTTTGAGCTTGGTGGGTAAGGCCATTGGGAACAGATCTACATCCATGTGAAGTATAGGAACAGGAAGAGACCATTCAGCCTCTTAAGCCTGTTCCACATTCTGTTAGAATCTGCTTATCTTCAATGTATGTCCCTTGGTTTCATAATCTTTGTTACCCCCTTGTCTAACATAAAGCTGAGAACAGTTAATGTAGCACTGGGATCAACACACGATCTTCCTCACCTGTAGGTTCCACTTCTCACTTTTTCTCAGAACCAGGAAGATTTTAGATGAGATAGTAGGAACTGCAGATGCTGGAGAATCTGAGCTAACAAGGTGTAGAGCTGGATGAACACAGCAGGCCAAGCAGCATCAGAGGAGCAGGAAGGCTGACGTTTCAGGCCTAGACCCTTCTTCAGAAATGGAGCTGACGTTTCGGGCCTAGACCCTTCTTCAGAAATTCTGCCATGCCATTTCTGAAGAAGGGTCTAGGCCTGAAACGTCAGCCTTCCTGCTCGTCTGATGCTGCTTGGCCTGCTGTGTTCATCCAGATTTTAGATGAGGTCATTTTTAACAGTTTCGTGACAGTTCCTGGTGTGTACTGGCCTTTTACAAAACAAATCCCCTAATTTGCACATTCCATCCAGAAATTCTGCCTATGTCTTGTTATGGACCAGACAAAACCCCCTCAAAATATATTAAGAAGATAGTCTAGACCCTAACTTTTTCTTATTTTAAAGGTAAGTGGCATTGCACTCTGGATGTAATTCAATTGGTCAAACTACTCGACTTCAAGCAAAACATATTTTATTTTTACACTACAATTAAAATATAGACAAAACAAAAAGACAAGATTTGGTGTCAAAATAATATCTCTATTTTTATTAACTGCTCCGATATAGTAACATCCCATAAACACACCCTTGACAAAGGCAAAGTCAGTAAAACAGATCTGTCTCACATGCAATTCTAGCAGCAGGAAGAGAACTCCAGCTTCTGGCTGTAACAGAGCTTCCACATCCAGCTTCAAGACCCCAGCAACTGCTACTGAAGGCTAAAACTAGAAAACCTGGTTCTGTGGGAGCTTGGCCCCACCAAATCAGGCTGCTGCTATTGTTGCAACTTGAAAAAAAAACCCAAGGCCTCACAAGTTGTTTTTATTTTTGGTTTTGAGCAGACTGTTTTACACCTCTGACTCAGCCTTCACAAAAAAAACTAGGACAAAATACACCTCTTAAAGCCACAGTATTGTCACAGCCTAAAAATAGTTAATTGTCATTCTGACCCAGTAGGGAATGCTGTCCTAAGATGGGGAGTGAGACACATTTGTTAGTTGGAGATGTGGCATTTTAAACTACAAATAAGCATGGTATATTATAAACGTCATTTTTATGCAAAATTAATTGACCAACTGTGAAGCACTTTGGGGACATTCTAAGGTCATGAAAAGTCCTATATAAATGTAAGCCTTTCTAATCTCTGATCAGGGGGTGCTTGAAATTGAGGAAAAATACATTCAAATTAGTACCACTGACCCCATTTTCTAAAAAAAATTGAAGGAAGACTCCAAAAGTAGTAATAGATTTGTTGTTCTCCTTACTTAGATCCTAGCAAGTATGGAGCTAGGGCCACAATCTCAGGGTAAGGGGCCAGCCATTTTGGGATGAGAAGACTTTTTCACATAGGGTTGTAAAATTTGGAATTCTATATTCCAAATTGTGTATGTTCAGTCAATGAATATATTCAAGAGAACGGTTAATGTTTGGGAACTCAGGAAAATAAGGGATGGTTTGAGAAAGTGGTGTCACTGTAGAGGATCAGCCATGATCCACTAGGAGGATACCCAGCCACAAGGATTAAATTACAAGGAAAGGTTGCATAAACTAGTTTGTAATCCCTAGCATATAGAAGGTTAAACAAAAGGTGATCCAGCTGAAGTGCTTAAGATAATCAGAGTTGAAAAATAACAATTTGCAGGATTAAGTCATTCGGCCACTTGAGTACATTCTATTTTTCAATTAAATCATTGTTCATCTGTCAATTCCATTTACTCACCTTTGCACATATCTGGCTGAATGCTTTCCTATGCTGTATCATTTTATGATGTTATACAGTAGAACCATCAGCACTGGTGAGAGTTTGCAGAACAAAAGGACACAGATATTTCTAATCAATCTTTTGTTCATTTTTTGTTCATCTATAAAAATCCATCCTATTAACCTCTAACAACTGGTTATTACAGTGCACTTCTCAACCTATGAGCAGGAGCTCTTTTCAAAGTACTGCCAGACTTCAATTTTATTGGAACTTGACTCGTTGCTGTCACAACAAGCTTTGAGGGAAGCTATAGATGACACAGAATTAATTGAAGCAAAAGAGAAACACGGACAAGTTACAGACCTTATTCAGGTAAATGGTACCTTAAACTGCACGTTCCATCTCTTGAAACAGTAATGTCATTATAGGTATCAAACAGTCCTTAGATTGATGAGACCTGCTCGTCTCCCTATCATTCCTTCCTTATTCACTGAATCTTCCCTTTATCCATCCCTCCTTTCCTCCCTCTTTCTCTTTGCTCTTGTTCCCTTCTTCCATCTTTCCCTCTCCCTCCCTCTTCCTTCATTCATTCCATCTCTTTGTCTCTTCCAACCTCTCTATGGCAGCCCCTCTCTCCCACTTTCTCATTCTCCTTCCCCCCTTTTCTCCCAGCCTCTCCTGCACCTGCCTCCCTCTTTCATTCTTCCCTCCTTCTCTGCCTCAACTTTTCTCTTTATCCATCCTCCATCTTCCTCAACGCCTCTCTCTCTTTTTCTATCCCTTTCTTCTTCATTCTTTCTCTCCCTTTTTTCATCATTCCTTCCCTGTTTGAAGCTATATTTGCTAACAAAATAATTTTTCAATATTAGCAATTAGATGACATTTGGAGGGAGGTCCGTTGGATTACAGATGTACTACAATATGCTCGGTACAGACAACCTCCCACTGGCACACCTCTCTGCTGGATCCTGGAGATTTCGAGTATCATGGAGGTAAATGAGAAACCAGAATCGGTCACAGACCATGTGAATTCCACTGCCTCTTCTCCAGTTGATGACAGGAAGAGGGAACGTCCAGGTGAGCTTCCATTGAATAAAGCAGATAGGGACTGGTGGGGCCCAGGTCCATTTTTATTGATTTGTGGGATGTGGGCATTGTTGGCAAGTCTGGCCTACCCTTGATTTATTGAGCGGCCTGCTGGCTAGGTCTCTTCAGATGATCAACCACATTGCTGTGGGTCTAATGTCATCTGTAGGCTAGATCAGGGTAAGTGTTGTAATTGTGGTAACACAGCAGCCAATTTGTGTCCATCAAGCTCTCTCAAAACAGCAATGTGATAATTATCAAATAATCTGCAAGTTTTACACAGAGAGTGGTGAGTGCGTGGAATGCACTGCCAGCAGTGGTAGTGGATTCAGATACATTTAAGCGACTCTTGGATAGGCACATGGATGATAGTAAAATGAAGGGTAAGCAGGTTAGTTTGATCTTAGAATAGGTTGGCACAACATCGTGGGCTGAAGGGCCTGTACTGTGCTGTACTGTTCTATTTTCTATGTTTTAAGGTTGTTAAATGTTAAATATTGATCAGTCAGCTTGTTTCATTCAAGGAACCTATAGAGATAAAACTTGATTGAATTTTTTTCCCCCAATTAACTTCAAGTGACCAACAACTCAGTGGTTTGATGGATAGAACTGTCCCAACTGAACAAGCCATAACTGTCATTAGGGGCTGTGTGTGAATGGTGTCAGCCTTGTCTGCACTTCTCAGTTGTAAGGTGTAATTTCAAATCCCACTCCGGAAACTGGAGCCATCGATGCAGGATTAATTTGACTCTAATGGAGTTTCTGTCATTCCGGTAAGATGGAAACCCACGGTTCTCAATATCTGTCCTCTCAGGTGGTCTGAACCATCCCCTGACACCTTGAGAAGAACAAGAGCATTCTTCTGGCTGTCTGACCAGCATTTCTCCAGGGTTAGAATGTGAAACTCAATAACACAGAACATAGAGTTGAGGCTCAAAAGGGAACTAGATGATTACATAAGAGAAAAGGTATGCTGAGTGGCTAAAATATGTGGCTGGAATCAGACAAGACTTGTGAAGAGTGTAATGGCTGGCACAGACAAATTATGCCAGATGGTCTTTCTCTTTGCTGTGTATTATATATAACCGATAGCAACAAAAGAATACTGGTCATTTAGCTCAATTCTGGGAATTCAGTGTGTGTAAATTGGCGACTAAGTTTGCTACATCATACAGTGATAAGTCCCCAAACTGTACTTCATTGGTGGTGGTACTTTGGACCATCCTGAGATTGTGAAAGTGCTATATAAATGCAAGTTCGGTTGATTTTCTCCCTCTACATACATACAATGTTGTGTCACTGAATCGTTGTGTGCACTTTGTGATTCGGTCTTAGAGGTGCATTCTTCCTACAGGAGACTCTTAAGCCTGGCAATCATAGATTGATACAGCACAGAATGAGGCCAGTTGGCCCATTGTGCCTGTTCTGCCTCTTCAAAGGAACTGTCCAATTAGTTCCATGCCCCTTCACTTACCCCAAGGCCTGGCATATTTTTATTGAAACTTCTTGTTGAATGTGCCTCCACCCAGAAAGAACATTCCAATTAGAATAACACTGTATCTAAAACTTCCCTCATCTCCAATCGTAGGATCTTCTGGCTTTACCTTAACTTTGTGTTCACCTGTGAGCAGAAACAGTTTGCCCTTTATTAAAATCCGTCAGTATTTTGATGATCTACATTAAATTTCTCCTACACTTCATCTGCTGTAAGGAGATCAATCCCACCCTCTGCAGCCTCTCCACAGAACTCAAGTGCCTCATTACTGGTATCACATATCCCCTAAATCCTCTCCATGGCTTTGAGAAGCTTCCGAACTGTAGTGCCTAGAATTGGTCACAATACTCCGATATACGTCTAACCAATATTCTATGAAAGTTCAACATAATTTGCTTATTTTTTTATCCTGAGGGCGAATTTGAAATATACAAAAGGAGGATGTTGGTTAAAATGTTGGTTGAACAGAGTTCCAGCATATACTTTTCTAGTCAAAGTTTTATTTCAGATCACACAGCGGTAAAATCCAGTTCCAGTGATTATTTATCTCCACATACACCCAGTTAAGTATTTAATCAATTATCCCTTCATTAACATAAAAACATAACTTGATAGAAACCTTTAAAATTCTGAAAGGGTTGATAGGGTAGGTAGAAAGAAGATGTTTTAATTTGATGAGGAAACCAAAATGTAGGCCAGGATACTCATAAACCCAGGATGTAACATGGGAGAAATTTCCTCACCAAGAGATAGGTAAGAATGTGATATTGTCTACCATATGTAGTTGAGGTGAATAACATAGATGCATTTAAGGCACGGTGGCTCAGTGGTTAGCAGTGCTGCCTTACAGAATCAGGGAACCCGGGTTCAATTCCACCCTTGGGTGACTGTTTGTGTGGAGTTTGCACATTCCCCCCGTGTCTGCATGGGTTTCCTCCCACAGTCCAAAGATGTGCAGGCTAGGAGGATTGGCCATGCTAAATTGCCCATAGTGTTCAGCGATGTGTAGATTAGGTGGGTTTACAGGAGGATGGGTCTGGGTGGGATGCTCTGAGAGTCGGTGTGGACTTGTTGGGCCAAAGGGCCCATTTCCACACTGTAGGGATTCCATGATTCTATGAAAAGGAAGCTAGTTGAGGATCTATGGGAGAAAGAAATAGAAGGACATACTGATAGGGTGACATGACGTAGAATGGGAGAAGGTTTATGTGGCGTATATACAGTTAGACAAGCAGCCTGCATATTCTGTGTAATTCTATGGAAGTGTTACTCCAGAAATAGGAGCACAAGTTAGATGATTTGGCCTATTGACACTGCTGCATTATTCGGTATGATCATAGTTGTTCTTTGGCGTCAACTCCACTTTCCCACTTGCTTATCCCTTGATTCCTGAGACAGCAGAAATCTGTCTATCCCAGCATTATAAGTTTTTAACAATGGAACATCCCAGTCCCTGAGGTTAAAGAATTCCAAAGATTCATAATCTTTTGGGTGAAGAGATTTTCCTTATCACAAGCCTAAATTATCTTCCCCTTACCTTGAGGCTGTGCCTTCTGTTCTAGATTTTCAGTAGAAACAGTACCTCAGTTTCTGCCCAGTCAAGCCCCTTCAGAATCTTGTATGTTTCAGTGCTGTCACTTCTCATTCTTCTTAATTTCAGAAGATGGAGGATGACTTAATCAGATTTATGTCTCCAATTTTTTTCAGATTGTAAAGAAATTACAGATGAAGATGACGTTTTCTGGCCAATGGAGAGAGACTGTGATTTGAAACTGTCCCTGAGCTCTGATCAGCTGGTCTGGATGGACCCCCAGCGCAGTGAGTACCATCACTCCAGGACAAGCATTGTGATGGACACAGATAGTAAAAACCCACTGCAGCATGTAGATCTCCACAGAGGACAACACAGATACAAGGGAGCTGACAGAGAGTTCCACTCAACTGGGAGTCTGGAATTTACAGAGCGGACACTGAAGGAAGCCAGCGTCTACAAGTTCTGGTCACAGCCAGGATCAATGGATGAAGGCACTGAGGAGTTTGATCGTGAAGGACCGTACAGTTTCACCAGTGAAATTGTCCAACACATCAGTCTACCTGGATGCAGTCTGGTTGAGTGGATCAAGACGTCGCAGGAGACTTAAAAATTCTATTACCTTGAAGTTGGACTCACCATTCCGATGTAAATTATTTCCAACTCTGAGTAAAGAGTCTCACAGTATCTTTAAGGTGTTTTTTGGAAAGTGTGGAGGGATCACTCGGACATTACAGTGAGTTAGATACTAGCCTGTGTTCCCTGAGACTTGCAGTCCAGTTCGGATAGAAGGAGTCAGGCTCCTCTGTCAGTTGATTAGGTGAGTGTGGGAGGTCTACTCGGGACACCTCAGTCAGAATTGTAAAAGGCAGAGGTTGGTAGTTGTGGCAAGTGGAGATAATCACACCCATCCTCTTCTCAAGTTGGGAACAGAAGCATATTTGTGGGATGGACTTGAATGATGTTAGCTCCTTGTCTAGCCAAGTTTTCAAAGGGAAATGGACGTGGTTTCAGGAGCAATTGATCCTAGAGGAATCAAGATGATCAGTGTTTGAACAGCAAATTTCTGCCAGTAGTTTGATATATCAATTATTTACTAATTCCCAGCATTTGTGGTACATCTGTCCTTTAATGTCGTCGAATTGTAGAACAATCAGCAATGAAGGAGGCCTTTCAGCCCATTGTGTTGTATTATCCCTTGATAAAAGCTCTCCTGTTAGTCCCACACTGATTGTATGTTCCCCATTGCCCTGCAAACTTATCCATATTTATCCAATTCCCTTTTGAAAGTTCTATTGAATATGCATCCATTGTTTGATTTGATTTGATTCATTGATGTCACATGTACCTAAGTACAGTGAAAAGTTATGTTTTGTGTGTAGTACAGTCAGATCATTTCATACAAGAACAAACATATTATAGGGTGATCAACAACTTGTGCAGATGTATCAGATTGCATACGTTGAATCAAGATATATCAGCCTATAACCGGTATATCAAACCATCTATGGTGTATGACAGATTGTGTACAGTTTATCACAACATGTGCCATGTATCCATTACCCTTTCAGGCAGCGTGTTCCAGATCCACAAATCGATTAGCCGTCATGTTGGCCGTAACTCATTTACCAGTTATTTAATATTGGCTGAGGGATTTGGAGCCTGCAAACCCCGAACCCTGGCAACATACCTTCATAGCCCAGGCTGCTCAGTCTTGTTTGTATTTGTTCCTTTTTGCTGGTTCACATGTTGCCTGGAGGTCTGGAAGGGTTAATGCTCTGTCTTCATTGGTGGATAAATCAGAATGCTCATTAGCAACAACAACAACCTATATTTATTTAGTACCCCAAGATCATGGCAATGCAATTATAAACTTCATAAGTCCTTGGTTGTATCATTTAGCTCTTCAGGAATGCATTATCAGCTTATGTTGGATAGTAATTTTTCTCCACAGCACACATTGATGCCCATTCAAGTGGCACATATCCAATTGCAGGGCTCAGATAATGCGAATGTAAAATGAGCAAAGAGTAGACCAGGAAAACTCAATTCCTGTTTTTCTTAAACCTTGAACATTCTTGCCTATAGTTCATTGAGAACTGCTGCCTGGCCCGCTGTGTGCCTGCAGCTCCACACTGTGTTGTCTTTGACTCCAGCATCTCCGGTTCTTGCTATTTGTAGGTGTATGACTGATTATGTACAATTTATCACAACATGTGGTTCTCTGGCTCTGTGTGAGGGGTTCTCTGGGCTGTGCACGAGGATCTTGGGGCTGTGTGTGCAGTTTCTGGACTGGATCTTGATCCACAATCTTGCAGCCAAGATGTCTTTCACTGAACCACTTTGGTCACATTACTTGGCTTGAATTGGCTTAATTAATAAACACCCATCAGATATTGTGTGTTACAGAACCACTCAGGGAGTTCTGCATTGCTGTATTAACATGCCCTTTTTTTTTTGTTTTGGGTGGCACCCTGCACTCAGTATATAAAGCAAATATTAGATATGATGATATCATAGAATCCGTACAGTGCAGAAACAGGCCCTTTGGCCCAACAAGTCCACACTGACCCTCAGAGCATCCCACTCAGACCCATCCCCCTATAACCCACCTAACCTACACATTCTGAACACTCCGAGCAATTTAGCATGGCCAATCCACCTGGCCTGCACGTCTTTGGACTGTGGGAGGAAACCGGAGCATCTGGAGGAAACCTACACAGACATAGGGAGAATGTGCAGACTCCACAAAGACAGTCGCCCGAGGGTGGAATCGAACCCAGTTCCCTGGTGAGGCACCTTGTGATCATGAACCATGGACAGTGGTGGTCAATGGTCTATTGTTCTTTCCACCCGATGGCTGACCAGGAAACTGTCCCTCTTATCGCTTGCCATTGACATGTGTTGGAAGGATTGAAAGTTGATCCTGAATGTATTTGGCCATGTTATAAACATACTTTCCTCAGTCAGGTCCTGGGGTGGGACTTGAACTCAGAGATTCTGTCTCTGAGACTATGCCACAGGATTGCCCTCAGATGCCTTAACAAGTCAATAGATAAACAAGGAGGAGCAATGGCATAGTGTTGATAGTCGACTATCTATAATAAGGTTGAGGGCTATTCAAAATGAAGAGGAAACTGATTAGAGAGCACTGCCAAAGAGTGAGCACATGCACTTTGGGCCAAATGGCTTCCTACTGTGCTCTCTCATTCTGTGATCTTTGCAAGAGAAGTTACATTGCAAATGGAACCAGACATAATACAACATAATAATTCAGGACAGTAACCATCATTTGCCATGCTATTCATTGGCACCACACCTGTGTGCAGTGACAAATTGGGTTTCACTCACATCATGTCAGGAAGGGGTTTGTTCTGCAAACAGGAAATAGAAGTGGCTGGAAGAAGGACAGGAAGGGAGCCCCAAATCCTAGGACTCTGCCTAACCCAAGAGCAGGAAGATCTAAGGGAAGTACTTATATTACCTAGAAGAAATGGTTGCAGAGGAGGATAGTGCTTATGATTTGGTTGCAATGCAAAGAAATGCAATGACTTCATGTTGCTTTCTTAACCTTGCTGTCTTCATCTCTGCCCACACAATCATCACCTACAGTTGAATCAATTCCATGCTCGGGTGACTGTCTGCGTGGAGTTTGCACATTCTCTCTGTGTCTGCATGGGTTTGCTGGTGCTCCGGTTTCCACCCACAGTACAAAGAAGTGCAGGTTAGGTGGATTGGCCATGTTAAATTGCCCATCATGACCAGGCATGTGCAGGCTATATGGATTAGCCATGGGGAATGCAGGGTTAAAGGGATAGGGTAGGGGGATGGGTCTGGATAGGATGCTCTTCGGAGGGTTGGTGTGGGCCTGCTTCCATGCGAGAAGGATTCTATGATTCTACAACCTCAGTACTAACGGTAACCCCCCATCTACTGTTTTTCTTCACTCTCCTATCATCAGCATACACTTCACTCTGTTTCTTCCATTTCACAATCTTAATATTGCTATCCTCTTTTCCCCTCTCCAACTTTACACACTACATGCCAATTATTTGAGAGCAGCTGGAACATTCACCAAGCACCTCCTGAGACTGTTACTAATGCACTCCTTTCTTGTAGAAGATAGTTGCTTATCAGGGAGCTCATCTGCTCAGCCTCTCCAATGGGGAAGAAAGCATGGATGAAGAGAAAGTCATGGTTATGGACTGTGGAAACACTTTGGCAGGCATTGAAAATGGTGCCTACACACTTAGTCTCATTTTTTGCTTCTACCGTTTTTATATCACCCCACACTGTTTTCATAAGCACTCTTCTTTCCACCAACCCACATCCTGTTCTATCATTTTAGATGTTGAAAATGTGGAGGCACCTCAACCATTCCTTGTGGTTCCAAGTTCTACATTCTCACCCACTTATGTACAAAGCAGTTTTTCCTGAATTTTCTGTTGGATTTATTAGTGACTGCACAGTTCAGGAGACCATGCTATAAGGGAAGCTACATAAAAACATGAGGGAGAAAGAAATAGAAGGACATGCTGATAGGTGAATGAAGATGGAAGGTCACTGCTCCCTTTGAGCTGCACTTCTTTGTGTAATCCAAAATGTACTGCACAGTTTAACAAACAAGTGACACACAACTAACATCCCCCTTAGGATCTTAAAGGAACCAAACAAGCTGGCACACAAAGGAAATGTGAAGGAACATTGTTGGGTGGCTTGTATGGAGCATTGTGACCTTTGGATGAAAAGATCTCTTCCTGTGCAGCAAAGTTTATGTAATTCTATGAATATAGGAATGACTCATCCCAGATCAAGACTTGCAGTGTAGAATCCAGTGCAGAACACAGTAATTTCGACCTGAAAGTCTTTGATTGAATCCTGGTTGTGCACAGAGCTAGTTACCAAGTCAGCATTCAGTGTAGTAAGGTTGGTTATGGGAAGGAAAACAAAAGACGAATCAGAAATGGTTTATTTTTCGATGACTAGAACTGAGTTCCCATTCAATGCAATATACTGACATTCATTTGTAGTCTGTGCAAAACACACACATGCAAACACTTTGACCAAAATGTCACTTAAACGTGTTACCCAGGTATCTTAGTATCTAGACCAACAAATGGATACAAGTCAAATAACAAGTAAAACAGTTGCAAATGTTATTAAACAAATAATTAAAGTAAGTATGCCACTCAAAATTTAATTACAGTGTTGTCCAAAACTTCCCAAATATACTTCCCATGTCTACTTGAACTCGGGATGGGCTAGTGAAGCTTGCAAGGTTCAATAATCTCTCAGTGTCTGTGTCCCCTTGTCTCTCTCTCTCTCTCTTTCTCTGTGTCTTTCTCTGCAGAAGTGATCTCATACTACCTGAGCTCTCTAGATAGAGGGTGACTTTCTATCTTGGGTGTAGCGCCTCTGTTGGTGGAGTTTCTGCTCCTTTCCCAAGGCCAAATCCAGGGTTATATACCTTTCTGGAACATTCACAGAAAGTTCTGTCAAACCCTCCGCTCAGAGCACAGTCCTTAATTGTCAGAGATATTTTTGATGTTTCAGTGCAGGGATAACAATCATGTCTTTGATCGTTTACATTCCTTCCTTTGATCATGGCATAGATGATGAAGGTCACGTGCTGTTCTGTCCTGAGGAAGGGTTCAAATGTAGAAGTGCTGTTAGTCTCTATCGAGACCATGTACCATGTCTGTCCATTAGCACTTGCTTGAGTTAGAAGGCCCTTGTTAGCACCCTTGTGTTGTGGCCTAATCAAGTCTGCATCTTGTCTGGATTCTGCAGAGAGTGTATTTGGCAGATTTTTAGCCAACTTTGCTTAAATCCCATTCAGGTTGGTTGGCCAATTCTTGGCCAAGTGCCCCAACAGCCATCTGGCTACACATTAACAAATGCACATGTAAAGAATGCTTGCTTGGAACTCAGAACAACCGACATCCTGAACCTGGTAGGGAGTAAATATCTTTATAAGAAAAGGGAACAAACCAGAGGATTTCTTTTTGAAAGATACAAACTGCACAGCATCATGTTTTATTATTCCAGTAAGTAATGAACGAGGCCAGTGTTGGAGCACTGTTAATCTATGACTGTAGGCCAATTGATTGATTTATTGCTGTCACATGTACCGAGATACAGTGAAAAGTGTTGCTTTGCATGCAGTAAGGCAGATTGTACCATACAAACTGCATCAGGGTAGCAGAACAGAGTGCAGAATACAGTGTTATAGCCACAGAGAAGGTGCACAGAGAGAGAGATCACAATTAACATTTGAGAGGTCCATTCAAAAGTCTGATAGCAGTGGGGAAGAAGCTGTTCTTGAATCTATTTGTACGTGTATTCAAACTTTTAAAACTTCTGTTTGACGGAAGAGTGTGGAAGAGAGTATAACTGGGGTGGGAGGGGTCTTTGATTATGTTGGTTGCTTTCCTGGGGCAATGGGAAGTATAGATGGAGTCAATGGATAGAAGGCTGGTTTGTGTGATGGACTGGGCTGAGTTCACAACTCTGTAATTTCTTGTGGTCTTGGGCAGAGCAGTTGCCCTACCATGCTGTGATATGTCCAGGTAGGATGCTTTCTGTGGTGCATCTATAAAAATTGGTAAGAATCCTCGTGGACATGCCGAATTTCCTTAACCTCCTGAGGAAGTAGTGACATTGTTGTGGTTTCGTGACCATTGCATCAATGTGAGTGGACCAGGACAGGTTGTTGGTGATCATCACTCCCAGGAACTTGACGTTCTCGATCACCTCCACCTCAACACCATTGATGCAGACTGGGTCATATCGTCCACTTTGCTTCCTGAAGTCAATGACTAGCTCCCTCATTTTGCTGACGTTGAAGGAGAGGTTGTTGTCTTTACACCATGCCACTAACCATTCAATCTCTTTCCTGCATTCAATCTCGTTGTTGTTTGAGATCCAACCTACAACAGAGGTGTCGTTAGCAAATTTAGAGTCACAGAGTCATACAGCATGGAAACAGACCCTTCGATCCAACTCATCCATGCCGACCAAGTTTTCCAAACTGAACTAGTTCTGCATGCCTGGATTTGGCCCATACCTTTCTAAACCTTTCCTATTCATGTACCTGTCCAAGTGTCTTTTAAACGTTGTAACTGTACCTGCATCTACTACTTCCTCCGGCAATTCATTCCACATATGAACCACGCTCTGTGTGAAAAACTTGCCCCTCAGGTCCCTTTTAAATCTTTCTCCTCTCACCTTAAAATTATGCCCCTTGGTTTTGAACTCCGCCACCCTAGGGAAAAGATCTTTGCTATTCACCTAATCTGTGCCCCTGAAGATTTTAATAAGTCATCTCTCAACCTCCTGTACTCCAGTAAAAAAAGTCCCAACTTATCCAGCCTGTCCTTCTAACTCAAACCCTCCAGTCTCTGTAACATCCTTGTAAATCTTTTCTGCATCCTCCCCAATTCAATTATATCCTTCCTATAGCCGGGTGACCAGAACTGTATACAGTATCCTGAAGGTTTTCTGTCTCCTATCTTCTGAACAAAGGAAATACATTCATTATCTTTCAATTTAATGCAGACATCCCTGAATCAAGTGTTTTGGAAAATTGGAACCGATGCATCAACTATCTCACTAGCCACTTCTTTTAAGACCCTAAGATGAAGTTCCATCAGGACCCAGGCATGTGTCAGCCCACAGCTTCAAAAATGTACTTCATACCATTTCTCTGGTGATTGTTGTTTTCTTAAGTACCTCACTCCCTTCCATTTCCTAATTTATCATTCTTTCTGGAATGTTATTTGTGTCCTCTAGTGAAGACTGATGCAAAATACCTGTTCAACTAATCCTCATTTTGTTAACTCTTTTCCTCTTCAAATATTTATAGAAACTCTTACTATCTGTTTTTATGTTTGGTTGGCTTTCCCTCATACTTTAAATTGTTTTCCTCTTTATTGATTTTGTGGTCATTTTTGGTTGTTCAAGTGCATATCCAGGTACTTTATTTAAAACTGAGGAGGGTTTTGGTCTCTACCATCCTTTCGGGTTGAGAGTTCCAGACCTCCATCAACTTCTGGGAGCAAAATACTTCTCCTTAATTCCCGAAGAGTCCAGCGTAGAGTTTTATCTACTGCTTCTAGTTAAATGATATCTCAAAGAAACTGAAGAAGAACATGGAAGTCGAGGGTGGAATGAGAGGGAAGAAGCATGGGACGAGCCAATTACTGTGATCCGCATTAGGACCAAAGCTGGAAATGAAAGGAAGGAGGTCCTGCTCAGGGAATATCAGAAGTGAGAAACTAAATTCAACAATAAAGCTTCATGATTGCTGTCCAAACCACATGCTAAATAGATTCCTAGAGTTGTACAGCATGGAAACAGACTCTGTAAATGGAGCTGGGGCAGAATTTGGCCACACAGTTGAGTACAAAAGGAGAGACAATTGGTCTCCAGCTAACAGTGAGCATACCAGTCACCATACAGCAAATCCTGTTGGCACTGTATGTAGACTCAGGTTATTCAAAGGCATGGTGTCTGCAGGAACTGACAACAGGAAGGAGCTGACTGTGAGCCATCCTCCCTCCAACGCCTTCAACCCTCCCGCTCTACCATGATCCCATCCTCACAATCCCCATCCCAGCCTGTGGCCTGGGGTCCCTCAGCAGCCCTGGTAGTTACCACTGCTCCCACTGGCACTGCTCGCAGTGCACAGCAGCTGTCGGGATGGGTAGGGGTCGGTTGGTATTTCTGCCATTGAGACTCATTGATCTTAGAGAAGGTTCACTTCTGGCTGGCTAAGAACCTGAGAAACATGTCATTCCAGCAACACTTACCCACAAGCGGTAATGTGGGGCTCTCACCAGCTCTCCAGCAGACAGACAGGACCCCTTTACCTTCACTTAATAGGGATAGTAATACAATGTGTAACTGAGTTTGAATGTAACCATAATGAATGACGGTGCGAGCTTGATAGCTTGAATTTTTTTTTCATTCACTCTTGGGACATTGGCATCGCTGGTTGGCCAGCATTTATAGTCCATCCCTAGTTCCCCTTGAGAAGGTGGTGGTGAGCTGTCTTCTTGAACCACTGCAGTCCATGTGCTAAGGTAGACCCACAATGCCCTTGGGGAATTCCAGAATTTTGACCCAGCAACAGTGGAGGTTTGGCAATCTATTTTCAAGTCAGGGAAACTTGCAGGGGGTGGTTTTACCATGTATCTGCTGCCCTTGTCCTTGCAGGTGGATGTGGTCATGGGTTTGGAAGTGCTGTCTACGGATCTTCGGTGAATGACTTACCCTATTTCTTATATTCTTAGGTGTTTCATGCTAATGACTGCACTTAATGTGATCTGATCCCAGGTGTAAGAGCCCCAACTAGCAAGGCTGCAGTCAGACTGTCAGCTACACTCTATCCTGTTTGTGTCCTATCCTTGTTGCAGTATTGGCTAATAAATTGTGAATGGGTCTCCTCCCAGCCACCAGGTCACGCCAGCATTAGTTAATGCATGACTTTGGGACAATTAAATGTGTATGATTGGATAAGTTGATCTCTGCTCATAGAAAATAAAAGCAAGAATAAGGTATTCAGCCCCTTGAGTCTGTTATGGCATTCACAATCACAGAACTGTAGCCGTTCTAAAGAGGTCATTCTGCCTATTGTATCTAAATGAGCACCTGACCTAGTGCCATTCCCCTGCATTCTCTCTCTCTAACCCTGCACCTTCTTCCCTTACAAATTACCACCTAATACCCTCTTGAAAGCCTCTATTGAACCTACTTCTTCCACACACTTAAGCAGTGCATTCCAGACTCCGTCCGCTCATTGCGTGAAAGATTTTTCTCTCATATCACTCTTGCTCCTCTTACAAATTAATTAAAACCTGCCCCCTCATTTTTGAGGCTTTCAAAAGTGAGAACTCAATCTCCCCCTTTACTCTCTCCAGACCACTCATGATTTTGAATCCTACAACCAGATCTCCTGTCAGCCAACACTTCTACAAGGATCATGGCTGATCTTCTCCCTCAACACCAGTTTCCCTTATTAACAACACATCCCTTGAAATCTTTAATATCTAGATACCAGTGCCCCTATCATTACACATCAGGGGTGGCATGGTGGCTCAGTGGTTAGCACTGCAGCCTCAAATGCGCCACGGACATGGGTTCAATTCCAGTCTTGGGTGACTGTCTGTGCATTCTCCCCGTGTCTGCGTGGGTCCCCTCTGGGTGCTCTGGTTTCCACCCACAGTCCAAAGATGTGCAGGCTAGGTGGATTGGACATACTAAATTGCCTGTAGTTGTTCAGGGGTGTGTGGGTTATAGGGGGATGGGTCTGGGTGGGATGCTCAAAGGGTTAGTGTGGACTTGTTGGGCCAAAGGACCTGTTTCCACATTGTAGGGATTCTATGTTCATTACCAATGAGTTTCCACTGCACTGAAATATGTTGTTTGGTTTCTACCCATCACTGTTGGAATACTGTGCTCAATTCTGTTCCCCTGGTGTGGTGAAACTTGAAAGGGTTCAGAAAAGATTTACAAGGATGTTGCTGGGATTGGAGGATTTGTGCTATGGGGGTGGCTGAATAGGCTGGGGCTATGTTCCCTGGAGTGTCAGAGGCTCAGGGGTGACCTTATAGAGGTTTATAAAATCATGAGGCGCATGGATAGGGTGAATTGTCAGGGTCTTTTCCTCATGATAGGGAAGTCCACAACTAGAGGACATAGGTTTAAGATGAGAAGGGAAAGATTTAAAAGGTGCAACTTTTTCAAGCAGAGGGCAGTGCATGTATGGAATGAGTTGCCCGAGGAAGTGGTGGAGGTGGGTACAATTACAACATTTACAAGGCATCTAGATGGATACATGAATAGGAAGGGTTTAGAGGGATGTGGGCCAAATGCTGGCAAAAGGAACTAGATTATTTTAGGATATCTGGTTGGCATGGACGAGTTAGACTGAAGGGTCTGTTTTCCTGCTGTACAACTCTATGCCTCTATGATCTATCCTCAATCACTAACACAGGAACAGTTCAGATCCCGAATGGAGCAGAATGATAATCTCCTATTGTCAAATTATTGCCACCTGCCATTACACTGCCTGGGATAAGGAACCCTTAAAGGATCAGGATGTCATCGTCACTAACACAATATTCAGAGAGCACAGTGCTGCCTGAAAATCAATAGTTGTTTACATTAGTCATTTCAATGCAGAGGATTCTGATGCAACCATCAACCTCCTCAATCCATCTGACTTTGAAACATAAGGTGAAATCGTCTGTCAATGCCCAGTTACAAGTCCTTTCCCTGAGAGGTGTTGTGCTAACTGCATTGGAAAGTCATGATAGTCAAGGCATACGGTGCTATCTGGTGTGGAAGTGAGCTGCACTTACCAGGTATCAATCAGGTTTCTTCTGACCTGAACAATGCAATAATTGACCTCAACCAGCCTGAGCTTAGACACAGGAGCAACTATGGTTCAGACAAATCTAGTCATTGTCCTGTGTTCCTGTGTGAACATTGTAGCTGCAGATAGACAAAAGGATTAGAACTGGCTGTGATGCACCCTATTGTCAAATAGTCTACTAATAACCCATTGCCTGCACATGAGACAGCTGCTTAGGCAGGGTACTGGGGGATAGATTCTGCCTGTGAAATTAATAAAATATTCATCAATGCCTCAACTCATTCACAGTGATTTCCACTTGGTTCAGATCCCAGAGGGCAAGGGTGACTCTGTGTAACAACCCCCCCCCCCCCCCCCCCCCCCCACCCCAAAGCAAGGAGGCCATATTGGAGAGCAGTGAAAAACTATTTTTGCAGCTCAGGTTCTGAGTGTGAATATTGTTCTCATCATAATCTACCTGTAATGGGTACTTTAGATTCTCAGCTGCAACAAGAATGACTTTTAATAGAATCTTTTGTTAATCCTTATCTGCCCTGAGGAAAGCTTTTGGAATTTAGATTCGATGTCATGCAGTTGCCATACCGACAGATTGTCTGGGTAATGTCAGGTCAATTGCTATGACATCATATGATGTCACACTGTCACCATGATGTTACTCCATTGCTGGGGTATTGTAACTGGGAGCCCAGAGCTGAACTTGCTCATGACTGCACTGAGATTATGTCTTAACAGGCAAATGGCTCACAAGAAATATGGCAATATTTTGAAATTGTCTGATTGTGGGATTGAGCTTCAACCACACTGCACAAACTCAAAATCATGACCAATGAGAAAGCATTGTATTTGTGTTTACTTTAGGATGCTTCAGGAAAGTTCAGCAGCTTGAACAAGTCTTAACTTGTCATACTATTACATAGAGCATTGGCATTGTCCAGTTTTCCTGCCTTGTCCAAATATTCCTTCCCTTCATTTACACTTCCTTTGCGACTTCCGCTGGTGGCGAGACATTGCGATGTGTTGGAGAATCAAAGCATCCCAGACAACTGCAGCACAAGGTCAACACAGTGATGGAGATGATGGTGCCAATAAACAATATGATCACAATAAAACTGAAAATATAAATTGGGTCATTCATCATTTGGGTGAAGTGAATGACCAATCCCATGAAGATTGAACTGTTTGAGATTATCTCCATGTCTTCACAGTCGTCCCTGTGGTGATCAGGAAAAATCCCAGAATGAGTCTCCAATGGCAACTTCTCTCATACAGAGGGAGCAATGATCTTACCAGTTAGTATGAATTGGGATAGGCCATTGCAACCACTTAGCACCTAGCTGATGATGCTGGTTACTATGACAACAAAAAAAATCGGAAACAGTCAGCTGATCAATTTGTCTCAGAAAGAAATCTTCAAGGGGTTGTCCATAATTGTCAGTATTTTTTCAAGGGTACTGCACTTTGGTTGAGGGGAAGAGGTGTGACTTAATCTATATAGAAAGTTTACAGACACACAAGCCATTGTGTTTTACAGTTAGATTCTTGAGGAATGAAATCCAATGACAGGGTGTGGACTGATCTGTGAAAACCAAAAGAAATGACAGTCCCTAACCTGGAGCAGAGAGACACAATAGGTTGTGGTCATTAGAAGCCTGAATTAAAGCAAAAAATTGAATATGTTGGAATTCTAGAATAAAACAGAAAAAACAGGAGAAATTCAACAAATCTGGCAGCATCTGTGGGGAGAAACAGCGTTAACATTTCAAGTCAAATATGACTCTTACTCATAACTTTGAACTTCCAAACCTTCCTCTTTCCATCCTCAATATGTTGAAAGTTTGAAAGAATCATTTATTTATAAACATCTTTCATGACCACAAGATTTCCCAAAATACTCCACTGCCAATTAAATACTTTTTAAGGATAGTTGCTGCTTCAATGTCAGAACCAAATTACAAACAGCAAGCTCTCCCAAACAGCTCATGAGATGTGGCCAGTTAATCTATTTTGGATTAATGTAGATTAATGGATAAATACCCCAGGATTCATTGCGCCATCTACTATTCTCATTCTCTCCTCTTCACCACAACATCTCCTTCTCTCCCACTCATCTATTCCAACATCTTACCTCCTTATACTGTAGTATTGTACAAAACAAGGCCATCAACGGTTCTCGAAATTTTATCAGCTGCTTCCAACTACCCGACTCTGTTGAACAGCCTTTTTGTTAACCCCTATTCTCCAAGGTTGTTTCAACCAGATTAATATATAAAGTTACTTGCACTAGTGCCCAGGGAATAGTTTTCAATTCCTAGATGTTCCAAGCTGGACAATCATGGAGGATTAGCAATAGTTAAATGAACAATGGGATTGGACACTTTTACATCGGGACCATGAACGTTGGCTGGTCTCATAATGCTGATAGCTCTCACAGGATTGGCATGCCCTGGGCATCAGTTGACTCCTGCCATGATGTCACCAGCAAATTTGACAACCTGTCCCCTTCCCTTTTGGTATTCTGATGGAAAGATTCATCTGAGACACAGTGGGCCTCAATAACTCCCCAGTGCTGACTCCCCATCTCATGGCACTTTCATGTGCCTGCCCATTGACACTTCCTAACAGTCCAGGACCCTAAATGAAACATTGATTTCCTTGTACGTCTTTCCTGTATTCACTGCTCATGAAGTCATCTCCTATACACTGAGGAGATGGCTTTGTTGACCAATTCCATTGAGTCCATAGGCATTTGGCTGCCTGCCATTTTGATCTTGTATCCTTATCCCACTCTGACCTTATTGTTAATTCAACACTTAAAGCTTTCTGTTCTTAATAATAATTTCAACCATTTCAGAGCATCACCACCACTCTGTTTCTTCTGCACAGCAGCTTCTGTGATGTTTTTTCCTGCTCTGGACCAATCTTCTGTCCTTTCCTTCTCCCATGTTCCTGTCAATGGCCAATCAAGTGATAGCTGCCTCTATTAAAGGAGGCTTGCTGAATTCTGAGAGCTGGCCTTCCAATCAGAGGGTCAGCAGCAGTCACAAGCAACGGTCATGGCTGGGACTGCATGGGCAAAATGAAGGCAGCTTGAGGACCTTACAAATGAGTAAATACAAGGACACAGGATGGTGCAGTTGCCCTCCCACAGCTGGCAATATACCAGTGGAGGTAGGAAAAGGAGCCCTTAGTTGACTGCTTAAGTGGGCAAGCTTTCCTTACTGTGGCAAATTGGGAGTGGCAGCAAGATGTCAGGGACAGGCCTGCACCTTCCCACCACCTCACACACACACACACACCCCCGCCTCTCACCCAAGGCCATTTAGCTCTGCTCCTCTCCCCCTCAGCTGCTACCTGATCTGATGCCAGTTTCCACCATTGTTTTTCTTTCAGTGTCCCAGTTGTCTTTTGCTGTTGTTCAAGAACCCAGCTTCAACCAATGTTATTGAAAGAGGAAAGTGGGCCATTTAATTTCTATGCTCTTGCTGTGGGTAAATTCACTGCAGCTTTCTATTTTAGTGGCTGCACATTACTGGCTGTAAAGCACTTTGAGATTTCAGATGATGCTAGGTAATTACAAATAATTCCTTCCTACCGTAGGCATTGGGCTCGAATATACTGATCTGTGGCACCACCATGAATTAACATACAGTTAATGCAGCTCTATCTCAGTTCTAGATGTGTTCTTAATCCAATTATTCTCACACCCCTATTTTGGGAACCAAAGATATCCTGTTGAGCACAGTGATAAAGCTGGACAGGGGTATTTTGTCAGTGTCACTCACTGGGGAAACTATTTTCTAATAAACTTGTTTCCAACAGCCTCTCAAGAATACATGTGGTTTCTGTGAAAACAGAACCAGCTCCTGTTACAGGACATGCTATAGGATGAGGTCATTCAGTCCTTCAGGCATGCTATATCACTGGAACTCCAGGTGACTCAACAGGGGTCATGCTTGACATGACTGCAGGTTTTTTTAAAACTTCAAAGCAGATCTAACGGAATCTCATAAACAGAGAGGTTATTGGCAATTCCATACTTGGAATGCCTGGAGATTTGGATCAGTGCAGAGCATAGAACAATAACACACCAAAACATTGTGGGGTGATGGTGGTGTAGGGGAAATGTTAGTGGATTGATAATCCGGGGGCCCAGACTAGAACTCTTGAGGGCATGAGTACAAATTACTCCCATTCCCATGATAGCTGAGTTTGGGTAATTAATCTGAAATGTAAAAGTAATGTCGGTAGTGGTGACTGTAACACCTATAATTGATTATTGTAGCTGTTTAAGTTAATGTGGTTAACAGCTCACATAAAGGCACTTGCAGTAGAGGTCCCATGACTACATCAAGCCAACCAGTACATTGACTATAGTTGCATTTCTCTGAACATGTCCACTTTTCAGAAAACATGACAAACAAAATTGCATGCTCTATGGTTTTCAGTTACAAATTACCCAATATACACGGTCACAAAGAAAATGATCATTCATTAACACAAAAAGTGTGTTAACTCTAGTCAGTTCCAGTTTCAACAATCCCTGCACATGCATCTCATACATAGCCTTTAAATCGCACTGGTCTCCTAATGGTCCGCGTACACATGGTTATTCCTGTTTTATTCCTGTGGTGATAGTTGTTGTAACAGATGTTGCTGATCCATTTCTGTTGCTGGGGAACAATGAACCTCTGGGACTGATGGTCTTCCTGTACTCTGTGTAAGTGATGAGATCACTGCTTCCTGATCCACTGGCTGCAGTGAAAGCACAGCTTTTCTAGTTGTACAGTATGTAGATGTCTACAGGTTGCAATGATATATCCTGTTGTATACATTTACTTTGAGGTGAAAACTGCTGTACACAGGTCCCAAATTTCCACATCAGATGACTTTTGTTGACAGTCTGGAATGTTTTTCCTCCGACTTGCTCTCCAGTGCTCAGCTCTGGCAATAACTTTGCAGTTTTACCGAAATGTTTCCTAACCCCAACCCTATTGCAGGTCACTTCACCTTGATTTTGACACTGAGGTCTTGTTACTACTTCTGGCTTCACTCATTTTTTGCTGTTGGAGAAATAGTTTGGGTGCAATATGACGTTAATCCTTCAACTGGATTACTTTCCTTGCTTTCAGTCAGTGAATATGTCCACTTAAGGACTGCCTTGTACAGGTCTGCGCTGGATCTGCCTAATTACTTCATGATCCTCAGCTTTCCATTTGACTGGGGACAGTGTGGAGTTGATGTTTATTGTTGAATTTCCCAATCTTTTATGAAACTTCTGAATTCTTCACTTGTGAATTGAGGGCCATTGTCACTCATCACAAAGTCTGAAATGCAATAATAAATGAAGTCTACTTTGAGGCACTCTACAATTTCACTGGTAGTAATTGATGTCAGTGCAATTCCAGTAGAAGGTGTCCTCGCTTAAAGTTAAGGTTGAGTTCCCATGACTTTAGACAAACTGTCTTTAAGTCAAGCATTGATTCCTGAACAAAATTAATGTTAAAACCAGAGTTGGGTTCCATAGGGCCCTCCTTAGCAGAGAAAAAAACATTAAAACATTATAACTGCACCCTATAAGTTGAAATGCAATACAATCTGTACCTAAAGTGGCTAAATTCTTATACTGGTAAATTAAATAACTGCGAAAATAAATTCTAAAATAAAAAGAAAGAATGGAACATTTTATTTACAGAACCTCCCATTGTGGGCCCTCTGAAAGTGGAGCTGGGTGGCTGTTCAGGATTTGCACAGGAACAGGTCTTTGCTCATTAGGCTCCCAGGCTGCTTGCTGGAGCTGTCACTGGTTCCTGGCTCCACTATAGCCCAGGCATGACGGTATCTTTATTGTGGGTCACTGTTATTCTTACTGACTCCAAGGTCTGCTCAGATCACCATGTGGTGGGGCTCTGCTTCTTGGCTAGCTATCCGGTCATGGCCTTCCTCTGGCTCTTGGATGTGGCTCGGTCATAACTGGGGTCAATGGCATTTCCTCCCCTGACTGTAAGGGGGCCGGGGTCACAGTGTATTTTTGGCGTGTATAGTGGGAATGCTGGGAGCTCCTGGATTTTGTTCTGGCCTGGGTGAAGAGAGGGTGGTGGCTGCTCTGGTCTGTACGGAGTTTGGCAACTCTCCTGCATTGTTCCACCAGCTATAGGTTGCAGTCTGCCGCAGGGGTCCCAAACTTTTGGCCACCGGCTCTCGGCAGAAGGAGGAAGGTGGGGCTGCCAAACCTGGAAATGGACAGTTCTCTGTGGACCAGTAAATGTAGCTCGATCATGTTTGGGTGTGTCCTGGTGTCAGTGGTAACCTGCGTTATCTCTGGGCGAATGATATTGGGTGAAGACTCCCTAGTGAGGAGCTCGAGCAGTGGTGTAGCCACAGGTTGGAAAGCAGAGAGTGGCGTCAAGTCAGAGCAAGAGAGAGAGAGAAAGATCAAAATGGTGGGAGTTAGGTCAGGAATGTAGCATCCCCCAATGAACAACGTCAAAACAAATCTCGTGATGCTCAACAACCTTTCAAGACCTAATAATTTAATGACGTTCAAGCAAAACAACTCTAAAAGGGATGGCAGTAAATGAGGATTCCCTCTAGTCAGCATAGGCAAGATAATCGGTTTCTTTAAGATTGAAGAGCTCTACTCCCAGCTACATTTATGGGATGCCATGTGTCACAAACCACTCTTTAGCTTGTTTAGTTTTGTATTCATTCCAAGCCCTGTGTTAGCATGTGTGGTCCTAAATCTCATTGCTTACATATAGCCAGTAGAACACTTCTCATGTCTTCCTCAGACTGGACTCAATTCCGCGATAACTTTCCTGGATGTGCTTCAACATCTTTTTTCACATCTCCTTCAGGATAATGACTCTAATTCCTTTTTAAAAGATACTGTTTTGGTCACCCTGAGAAAAAACACGCTTCACCTTTAGAAAATGCAACAAAAGTTCACTGGATTGTTTTCTAAGATAAAGGAATCTTTTAGATGAGGAGAGATTGAACAGACTAGGCCTATATTCCAGAGATAGTAGGTACTGCAGATGCTGGAGAATCCAAGAAAACAAGGTGCAGGGCTGGATGAACATAGCAGGCCAAGCAGCATCATAGGAGCAGAGAGGCTGACGTTTCGGGCCTAGACCCTTCATCAGAAAAGGGGGAGGGGAAGGGGGTTCTGAAATAAATAGGGAGAGAGTGGGAGGCGGATAGAAGATGGATAGAGAAGATAGGTGGAGAGGAAACAAACAGGTCGAAGAGGCGGGGATGGGGCCAGTAAAGGTGAGTGTAGGTGGGGAGTTAGGAAGGGGATAGGTCAGTCCAGGGAGGACGGACAGGTCAAGGGGGCGGGATGAGGTTAGTCGGTAGGAGATGGAGGTGCGGCTTGAGGTGGGAGGTGGGGATAGGTGGGAGGAAGAACAGGTTAGGGAGGCAGGGACGAGCTGGACTGGTTTTGGGTTGTGGTAGGGGGAGGGGAGATTTCAACTCCCCCTCCCATTCCTCAGACGACATGTCCATCCTGGGCCTCCTGCAGTGCCACAACGATGCCACCCGAAGGTTGCAGGAACAGCAACTCATATTCCGCTTGGGAACCCTGCAGCCCAATGGTATCAATGTCGCCTGTTGTGTTCATCCAGCCCTGCACCTTGTTGTCTAGGCCTATATTCCCTAGTGTTTGGAAAAATGAAACTTACACTTGGAAGGATGATTTACTATTTCTACAAACTTGTCCCTATATAGTCTCAGTGGCCTAGTGAATAAGGCACTAGCCTCCTAAACCACAGACTATGAGTTCAAGCCCCACCATGGGTGAGGTTGAATTCTAAATGACAATGCTGGGAGGCTGCTATCCTGCTGGGGAGTCTTTTGCAGTTTTAGAAGGTCAGGGCTGAGAGCAGGATAAATCTCTTCAATCAAAGGGCTGTGAATTTTTGCATTTCCCACCTCAAAAGAGCTACGAATCCTCACTCATTGAGTATATTCCACAGATTTTTGAATATTAAGGGATACGTTAATATTGTAGAAGATGAAATTGAGGTTGAAAATCTACTGCAATCTACTGAATGACAGAGCCAGCTGGAACGGGAAATTATCCCTTCTCTTGTTTCTTATGTAATGACCTTCCGACCTGGAGACAGCTGCTATTTTCATGAATGGCCCACTGAGCTTGTGGCCTATGTTATTTGAAGGTCGCAATATTGAACAGTTCCCATATGGTCAACCTGAACCTGAAGGCAGCAATTCAGAGCCAGTGCTGCTGCTAACTTACATGTGTGCTTGGCTGTAAGTGCCACATTGGCTTTGCTTTTATGGTACAGCCATCCAAAAACATGTAAAAGCTCTACACCCAGAGAAATTTAGGGAGAACATTGTTTAGAATGTGAGACAACACAGTGTGGAGCTGGAGGAACACAACAGGACAGGTGGCATCAGAGAACGAGGAACGTTGACGTTTCAGAAGACCACAATCCTGCGTTTCTTGCTTCCTCTTAATGCTAGCAGAAATTTATGCAAATTCTTGTTACATCTACTTCTTTAATTGGTCGATGTTCCACCTCACCATACTACAGTTATTTTAAAAAGTTACCTCACCTCAGGTGGGACTCAAACCCACAATCCCTGGCTTAGGAAGCCAATACCTTATCCATTAGGCCACTGGGGCTGAATGAAAAGCTGCTTTGCAGAAATAGTAAATCATCCTCATTGTGTCACCATTGAACCAATCCTATGAGGCTTATCGAGGGTCCAAAAGCAGAATTAAGCCAAATTATAAACTATTGAACAATCTGCTGCACTGCAGGAAGCAGCACTCCATATTCTGATCAGCTTGTCCTGGAGGATGTTAATTCAAGATTAAAGTGAAAACCCACAAAACTAAATAAGTTATATTAATTTTCTAACCCTTTCGCATTCTATAAAACTACATACATTTCATCCAACCCACCGTATAAATTAACTGCGACACATTACATCAAAATCCTTCAAAATCATTCTGACCACCATCCGAATCACCACAAATTCATCCTAATGACCAAAGGGGCAACTTTTTCACACAGAAGGTGGTACGCATATGGAATGAGCTGGCAGAGGAAGTGATGGAGGCTGATACGATTACAATATTTTAAAGGCATCTGGATGGTTACGTGAACAGGAAGAGTTTAGAGGGATATGGGCCAAATGCTGGCAAATGGGACTAGATTAATTTAGGATATCTGGTCGGCATGGACGAATTAGACCAAAGGGTCTGATTCTGTGTTGTTCATCTCTATGACTCTAAATGCCTGTGTAAAATCAGTGGATGGACCATCCTCATCTTTATAATCATCACTATAATTAGTAGTAACTTCAACACTATCATTCCGTATGTAATTGTCCTCAGTACCATTCCCCACTTTCAATATTCTTTCCTTTAGAAACAATTTTTTTGAAAACTTTGGGATCAAGTTTAGATAAATACACGAATATGAAAGGTTTGGAGGGATATGAGCCGGGAGCAGGCAGGTGGGACTGGTTTAGTTTGGGATTATGTTTGGCATGGACTGGTTGGACCATGCTGTATGACTCTGACTCTACAAGTTTATTCCATGTATCAATAGCCATTAACACAATGTTCTAGTGAAGGTGCTCACACATTTTTCCACCTTTAGCGAATGTTCCTTCATTTTCCCAGATTTAATGGCCCCACATCTTTCAAAAGCTGTTTTTCAGAGGCTTATTGATGCCCACACAAAAGGGCTGGATGACCGCTGAGAATGAGTGCCATGATGATGGTCGATCTCATGCCACAGGCTACAATGTCAACAAGGTGGGATTTGAGCATATCCCAGATGAATAAACTTGATTCTATGCGTAATCCTCCTGGTCTCAAACTCCACAATTTTTGGATCCATTTCTTGCAAATCGCCTTCATCCATCCAGGCTTTCTTGCGAACATAGATGACATCTCTTTTGCAATATTTCTCTAGAGGTAGATTTCCATTTGAGTATCAACATCAGCTTTAATGTTGTGCACTTACCAGATAAGATGAAACTGTTGTGATCCACCCCATCTCATAGAGGTGGTGCAAGTGACATCTTTTGAATGCGGAGACTGGTTGGGTAGAAACACATTCTGGAAAAATTGCAAAACCTCCAGATCACCTAAATTTGAGAAGTCAAAGCCATTTCTGCCACATCCAGTGGGATACTATCATAATTCACATCTTCCCCATCTCTCTACTGCCAGAACTGTGCAGGGACTATTCCCTCTGTGACACCCTGGTCCACCCCTCCATCACACCTCACACTTCCTCACTGACCCTGACCTCCCAGTTGCTTGCCATTTCAATAAACTACCTTTCTCTCCTGTTAACATTTCTGTCCTGGGCTTACTGCAATGAAGCACACAAGCTCGAGGAGCAACACCTTATATTTCACTTAGACACTTTATAGCCTTGAGGACTCAAAAATGAATTTTACAACTTCAGAGCTTGATCACATGATGTCTGTCCTTCATTTTTCTTACAATCTCACCCCATTATAGTGTCTTATTGACTTTGCTGCCAGCAGAGAGTACCCGTCTTCTCCCTTTCCACATGTTAATTTACAACTATTTTACATCTTTTTCAACACAATTAATAACCCCATTGTCTTTCGCACTAGGCTTTCCCACCATCTCTTCCCATCGCTCCTCCTCCCCCTCTTTCGTAAGTATAAAAAACATTTTCCAACCTTTTTCAATTCCAAAGAAAAGTTATGTCAGGCTCAAAACATTAACTCTGTTTTCTCTCCACAGATGCTGCCAGACCTACTGACTTTCTCCAGCATTCTGTGTTTGCTTGAGTGAAGCTTACTGCAACTTTAACATTATCCCTTTCAGAAGCATTATCTTATACAACATCTTCCCCCAAGTTTTCCTCACCCCAGTTAACATGATACATGCAAGTATATAATACACTATTTCATCTAGGCCAAGGTCTCTGACTTCAGAAATGTAGGTGGATCTGGAGATTTCCTGAATGGGTTTTCTTTTGCATTGGAAGATCAGTAGGTGTTTTTCTTGAGCATTATTGAACTTGATTCTGATATGACCTTGATAGATCTATACCGTTTCTTCACTGGAAAATCTTTAATCTCTTGAATGCTGTTTCTGCTGGACCCAGTCTTTGGTCCATGACCTTATTTGAAAGACATTTAATCTCCTGTTTCTCCTTCCCAGTTGGACCCTCCCCTGCCAACTCTAGGAATTCTCCCATAATGTCACCTTGGGACCTATAATCTCATAAATGTCCACTGTGGAAAATGGCTGCTCTGTTGAAGCAAATACTTGGATCTTGGATTTTCAGGCCAGGCAATTTCCTCTTTTTAACATCTGACTCCCATGGTGTCATGTTCAGCTCACCTCCATTTTATTCAAGCAAATCTTTCCTCGCAATCTGCTGAGAGATAGATCTGTGTTGTCATATGTGAATTCTTCAATATGTTGAGTAAGCCGAACATCTTCAGTTGTCCTCCATGGATGCCTTTCTGGTGAACAAGACATTTTTACCTCCTCAGTCATGGCACAAAAGGATCGACATTTCCATTAGAATTAGAATTAGAGTTAGGCTTTATTGTCATGTTTATTCAAGTACAAGGATATAGGAGTATAGTGAAAAGTGTACAAAGTTGCCACTCACGGCGCCATCTTAAGTAGAAAAAAAATCGAATTAGCAGAAACAACCATCTTAGATACAAAATCAAAACAATCATTTTAGATACAAAAAGCAGAATTTTTTTAAAAAGCAGAAGTAAAACAGAGCCAAGAAGAAAGGGAGACATCTGTTTCTTAAAGTGTTATTTCCATAAGGTTAGTGGGACCCCATCCACGAAGCCACAAATCACTGCCAACTTGCTGTCACCACTGGCTTCCAGAACTCTCTCCTTAGTCACAGGAGTTTTATCCGATGTTGCCGCTGCCGCTGCTGGTCCCTGGAACCCGCTCCACATCCGATGCTGCCACTGCCACCATCAGCCTCGTGATACTGATCATTCGTCCTTGAAAGACAAAGGTTTGGAATGTTGCTCTCTAACTTGGGTTGGCTTATCATCCAGCATCAGAGATAAAACTGCTTAGTTTGTTCATCAGACTGTTGTATTGTCTGAACAACCTTAGTTGCTCAAGTGGGTTGCACTGCTTATTCTTGTTGTCAGCATTTGCTTCTTCTGGCAAACTTTGGTGACTTTTATCTTCTGATCTATCTTCAGTGATGGTAGGAGTTGAAAACATTTCCACAACCCTTGTGAAGTCTGCATCTTCTTCTGTTGACAATATGAAACAATTCTCTCATTCCAATATATGTAATTTCAATTGATTCTTTCTTTTTGGGTTCCAACACAGGTGTAAGAAGCCCAATGAAATTTTCTACCAGTTATCCCTTAACTGATTAGTTAACAATAATTTATTTCTGAACTAGCTGTTTTCTTGGAACTAGTTGGAAGCTTTCTGCTATCGTAGGCTCAAAGTTAAAGAGTGTTGATTGTGAATTATCTATATGCTTTCAACTCTCATTCTCTTTGTGTCACAGTATTACTTGTAATATATGTTTAATCTTAGGAATTACACCACTTGCAACATGTAGTTTCATCTCTGAGTTGTAACTCTGCATCTTCAGAACTTAATCTGATAGGACAGTGACACACGCATCTGTATCAAACTTCAGATGAACAGGATGGCATCAACATACACAGATTCAGGCAACTTTGAGAGGTTAAATCACCAGTTTCCTCTAGAATGACTTTGGTATCTTTTCTAAAGTGGGTATATTATATAATAGTTTATTTTCCAAAGGAGAAGATTTTACCACATTAACCTCTTTGTATGAGTAAGCATTTGGTTTTTTTTGCTGCTGAATGTATTCTACTTCTGCATATCTTCTTAAGGTGATGTGTACTTTTATTGATATAGCATTCTATAGTCATAGCTGGGCACTACCTTTGACTGTGAGGCTTTGTTATTCCACAGTGCTAATACTGACTCAGTATTTGTCATGTGTCTTGTAGAGTTTTTATGAAGTGGATATGTTCTGTTACTCTCCTGTGTTAAGGTTGTCCTTCTCATTTCAGGACTTTTCTGGTTTTGCTGGTTTCTGCTTCCAGCACATTAGAGTAACTTCCTTCAAAGTCAAATCCTCTTTGATCTATGATAGATCTGACAGGCTCATCACTAGTTCCAACAACACTTTATGAATTCTGTTCCATAGTCACAATTTTCCTCTAATCTATTAAATTACCTACAGATTTCCCTGTATGCTGAACACTTTGGTTAAATCTTACTCTTTCAAGGATGTAATTGTTCTGTTAGAACTTCTTCTGACGTATACGTGCCTTCTCTTATCATGTTGTTTAACACCATACTGAGTTTGAGTTCTTTACAGACTGGAGGAGGCAAAGTCAAGGACTGTCTTCAGGCTTAGACTTAAAAGTAACACTATTTATCATACATTAATACTGAATACTGCTGTTTATGGTCATCATAGACATACCAGGCTCTGACTTATAGTCACATTGGGTAAAGACTAATTGCCCTTTGTATTTTCATGACCATACACTGTCTGTGTTTCTTCAAATAAGTTTCACTGTAATGTATGTCTCAAAGTGTTCCACCTAGTCTTCTTCCAAAATGTGCTAACTCTACCCACTCTGTGGTATTGAAACTCAGTGATGTACGGCTCCATTACATGATTTTAAGGTTGTTTTAGGGTCCTATTTCCTTACATAATATTTAATATTTTGGCAATATATAATGTCATCAACTGTAGGGCCTATTGATTATAATAGTAATTTTTGTTCAGCTCGAGAATTAATATTTAATTTTGAAATAATTCTATATCTTAGAAACTGTTTCCTTCAAAATACCCATTCCTATGTTATTTCTGGTCCACTCTGAATTAAATCTTGATGGCAATATTGTTTTCATCCTGCTATTTCTTCTTAATATGATTACTTATTCTTATTGCTTTAAAGCTGTTTTAAATTCTGTCATATCTAAATGTTGTTTCCTTTCTATTTTTGTCAAAGGTTTAATGAGTCTGCAATAGATAAATGCTTATGATTTTGAAGCATGTAATCTTGCATTAAATCGATGCTGTTCTATTCTATTAATTCTTAAATTCTCTTCAAATGTTCAAACTGTAGTTTTTGTATAATAATATACTTTGTCTGCAAGCTTTTAATATCTGTATTACAGCAATGCTGCACTACTTTTCCAATAAAACTTTAACACTACAATTTTAAGTTACATTTTCATTTCAAACATAGCAATACTGCATCTATGTTCTGCCTACTGGGGATTTTTCAGTTTTTTATTCTGATCGAAATGCTAGTTTCCCCTTCCTGGAAGATATCCCAACTTCTAATGTCAAGTTGTTTGGTGGGGGGTGTGCTCCTGCTTCTTCACAGGTAAGTGGACATTTTCCCACCTTTCACCATCTAAAACAAAACGCATATCCCTTGGCACATTCTTTAAAAACAAACGCAGTCTCATTAATAAATTGTTCTGGACTAATTTATAATTTTATGTTATTAATATGTCATTTGTCTTCAAATTCTTCCATTAGACTCTAAGTTCAAAATCATTTAAATTGCCTTACCTCAGTTTAAGTGTACTCTGCAACTTTTCTGATACTGCAGCCTTGATTTAAATTAATTCTCTAGCTATGTGCTCTGTCTCTACTGCAGCCATGCTACATGGAGCCTGCTCGCAATAGCAGCAATGCTTATTTTGAAGTGTAAGAATTCCTTTTCACTTCTATCTTTCCCAGTCTGATCTTTTGTGTCATTATTTTAATGTTTATCCCTCCCTTTCCCATAGGGATTTCTAACTTTACTGACCAGGCTACAAATTGTTCCTACACATCCTCATTACTGTTTATCAATGTCCAGGTAAACTCTTTCTACTTCAAGTTTTATTTCAGCAAAATACACACTATAAAACCCCAGACACATCCTGGCTGACTCTTCTTTATATATGTTTGTTCACGACTAACTCATTCAATCATAACATCAGTTTGCCTTGTAACTTTCAACTCTGAGGTTTTTAGTATCTAATTAACAGAAATAGATACTAACAGATTCCACTCTTTTAATAAAGTGGAAAAAAACAATCTCTATATTCTACCCCATCTTGCAAAAAAAACACAACACAATTGCAACATGGATATTTCTTTGTTCCCATAAATAGTTTAATAAAAGGCATCCCTGTTTGAGGACATCCAACAATTTTTTTGAACAAGTATTTCCTTTTGTAAAGCTTTCTGGCTACTTATATCAATGCATTATATTCTTGAAATTTCTTTTCTTCTGAAATTTCTTTCTAACATCTCTTTTATACTCACAAGATCATCCAGTTTGCGTGCACGACCTTTTTAATTGCCCAAATAAACTTCTCACCTGGTTTGCTTCTTTCTTCATTGTAGACTCTTTCTTTTCTGAGAATGTCAGGCATAGACAGCAGAGATCAACTGAATCCCTAGAAGAGTATAAGGATGGTAGGAGTATACTTAAGAGGGAAATCAGGAGGGCAAAAAGGTTACATGAGATAGCTTTGGCAAATAGGGTTAAGGAGTGACAGATGGAGTTTAATTTAGATAAATGTGGGGTGCTGCATTTCAGAAAGGCAAATCAGGGCAGAACTTATACACATAATGGCAAGGTCCTGGGGGTGTTGCTGAACAAAGAGACCTTGGAGTGCAGGTTCATAGTTCCTTGAAAGTGGAGTCACAGGTAAACAGGATAGTGAAGAAGGCATTTGGTATGCTTGCCTTTATCGATCAGTGCATTGACCATAGGAATTGAAAGTCATGTTGCAGCTGTACAGGACATTGGTTAGGCCAATACTGGAATACTGCATGCAATTCTGGTCTCTCTCCTATAGGAAGGATGTTGTGAACCTTGAAAAGGTGCAGAAAATATTTACAAGGATGTTAGCAGGGTTGGAGTGTTTGAGCTATAGGGAGAGGCTGAATAGGCTGGGGATATTTTCCCTGTAGCATTGGAGGCTGAGGGATGACCTTATAGAGGTTTATAACATCATGAGGGACATGGATAGGATAAATAGACAAAGTCTTTTCCCTGGGGTGGGGGAGTCCAAAACTAGAGGACATAGGTTTAAGGTGAGAGGGGAAAGATTTAAAAGGGATCTAAGGGGCACCTTTTTCACACAGAGGTTGGTGTATGTTTGGAATGAGCTGCCATAGGAAGTGGTAGGGGCTGGTACAATGACAACATTTAAAAGGCACCTGGATGGGTATATGAATAGGAAGGGTTTAGAGGGATATGGGTCAGATGCTGGCAAATGGGACTAGATTTACTTGGGATATCTGGTCGGCATGGACAAGTTGGACCAAAGGGTCTGTTTCCATGTTATATATCTTTACAACTCTATCTGGTCCAATTTATTGGGATCCTAAAGTGTTGTCTAGACAAGACTGTTGATTTAATGTTATTCTCAACATAGTCCCTTTTTTATTTGGTCACAAGTTAAAGGCATCACTGGCCAGGCAGCGTTTATTACCCACCCCTAGTCACCCAGACGTTAGTTAAGAGTCAACCGCATTGCTGTGGGTCTGGAGTCGCAAGTAGGCCAGACCAGGTAAGGATGGCAGTTTCCTTCCCTAAAGGACATTAGCGAATCAGATGGGATTTTCCCCCCAACAATTAACAACCGATTCATGGTCTTCATTAGACTCTTAATTCCAGACGTTTATTGAATTCATGTTCCACCACGGCAGGATTCGAACCCATGTCCCCGAATGTTATGTGGGTCTCTAGATTAACAGTCCAGTGATAAAAACACTAGGCCATCATCATCTGATATCCAATTCCATAGAGTTTAAACACTTCTGAGGCTTGACTTCCATTTTAAATTCTGCTTTAAGCCCATTAATCACAGTGTTTTCAAATTTCCTATTGCCACCACATAGGAAACATGTAACATAAAGATGCTTTGAAGTTCCCCCCATCCCATAGCCACACACAACTTTCAGTGGCCCCACTGCATTTCCTGCCCTTTTTTGAAGGATGAAGTTATATTTCCCTTTTAAGCTGATCGCTCTGCAAAAAGTATTTATTGCTAACAGCACCAAGTAAATCTTCTAAGTTGCTTTTCCTGTGGTAGGTAAATCTATTCTTGATCCTTAAGGTTTTCTTCAGAACCTTGTGCCACTGGCCTTGCTTTAGCCTTGTTTGTTCTATCAGGAGACACCTTTTCCTTGGCTATCCATCACTGCAATAGAGCTGGCTGTTCCTTATCTGTCATCTCTGTGTACACCTCAGGCCCTCTCTCCAGTTTTGGAAATCTTGCTGTTTATGAACTTGTCTTCTGATTTGTTCATAGCCACTAAAACATCCCGATCACATGGGCTTTGGCTCTGGTGGTATTCCTAGTTTGTTCTATATTCCTAAACATTGTTAAACTATACCCTCTATCTCACCTTTTATCTCTTTCTGCACTGATAGTGTTTGACTATCACCTCTTATTTATAGGATTCCTTTCCACAGTCCATGATCTGTTTCTAAGGACATGTTCACTCCCACACCAACTGCCTTCACTTACATTGCATTTTCTTGCCTTCCATCTTTCTACTTCAAGTTCCCAACCCATGGGCCTAACTCCCAGCTCCTCGTCATCTGCATTCATTCAGCTTTTATATTATCCTTTGCTGCTGTACTCATTTATAACAGTACATTTCTCCCCTTCTGATAAATATTTGACATTAGCATCCACTTGTGGTGTTGTCATTTTGGTCATCAGAACAGTTCTGTCCCTTTGTTGATTGAGACCGTTTGATCCTCACAGCTGTGCAACATTTGGGAATGAGAGGTAAATAATTCCTTGTTACTTTTAATAACCCTTTTAGAAACTGCAAATTTGTAATCTGCACCAGGCAGCCTTGAAGGATGGACCTGGACAGTCTGGTTCCCATGTTGTGCAGTTCTCGTTGTATTATCCTTACCAATCACTCTTCTCATTCTTTAAGCTCATCTTTATCATAGAATCCCTACCGTGTGGAAGCAGGCTATTCAGCACATATCGACCCACTGAAGAACACCACACCCATACCCAACCCTACCCCATCCCTGTAACCCTGCATTTCCCATGGTTAACCCACCTACCCTGCACACTATGGACAATTTAACAAGGTGTAGAGGTGGATGAACACAGCAGGCCAAGCAGCATCATAGGAGCAGGAAGGCTGACGTTTCGGGCCTAGACCCTTCATCAGATTTCTGTTATCTGATAACCTTGTTATCTCAGATTCTCCAGCATCTGCAGTTCCTACTATCTCATGGACAATTTAACATGGCCAATCCACCTAACCTGCACATCTTTGGACTGTGGGAGGAAACCCACACAGACACGGGGAGAATATGCAAACTCCACACAGACAGTCACCTAAGGGTGGAATTGAACCCAGGTTCCTGGCACTGTGAGGCAGCAATGTTAACCACTGAGCTATCATGCTGCTCTTACATTAAATTGGTTCTCCCTGATTGAAACTAGCTTTCAATGGTCTTACACTATGCCTTAAGACTCATTGCGTTCTTTCCGAGACTCCAGCTTTTATAAAAATCTTTCTGCTTATGGATCCATTCATTTGCTCTGAAAATGCTCCCTGCCAAAGCTGGGTCATTTATTATAATGGAATTTTAGGATATTTACTGGAAACTAATTGATACCAACTATATCTGCTGACCATCTGCAAATAGTTCATAGTACATGCAGTTGGGACAAGCGAGAATTTACATTTGGCTGGTCTGCAAACTTTTATGAACCATTTTATCTATTCCATGTTTCCTTTCCCACACCACATCATAAGGGTTTTGTGCTGCTGTATTCGTAACTACGTGTCCATATTTGCACACAAATCTTAACATTCACCATTAGCAAACTCCCCCACTCTGGAGTGAGAAATGTTGCCAGCGGCCCAAGACCAGTCACTATCTGCTTTTCCTTATTCACAATGATTTTCTTATCTTTACTATGTATTACTGTTGACTGACAAAATCTGGTTACCAAATCTATGAAATGTAAAATAAATATGTTTTCTTTATCCATACCTTTAAATCCATTGCCTCTACCTCATTTGAAATCTCTTGTTAAGGGCAGACTTACTACAGGCCATCATGATGTCCTTCCTTTTTTTAATAAATCTCACATCTATCACATCTTTTCTGCAAGCTTCTTGTATTCTCCATCCCTTATTTCTGCATCATTTATTAAAGTGTTGACTGCTTTGCAGTTTGGATGGACATTCTTTAATTTCCTTAGTGGAGAGGTTATATGTCATTGAAAGTATGCAATAGTGTCCCAATTGTGTAAATTGCTAATTTAGAGAGATTTCAAATACAATAGTTTTGTTGTTTTCCATATCCAGTTTCATCTGCACATTCTTTATCAATGACCTACTTCAATAGATACTACACCCATGCTAATAAAATGGTCGATTCAGCTATTTTACAAGGAATGACAACTTTTTTAAGGGTTTTAGTGTGTCATCATCCCCAAATCTGAAACTAATGGAAGTCTCAAATTGTTTAACTGTGTCACAGAATCTCGACAGAATTTTAGCCAGAATATACCACACACTGTAGAATGTATAACACTGCACAATTGAAAGATTGTACCATCAAAACATTCATAACTGAGCTGAAACTTCATGTAACCAATACATTGCCTTTTTTGATGCATTTCTCCACCATCTTCCTCCAAAAATATCCAATTTCATGTTTAGTTTTGAGTATTTTGTTATGTTATTTGGGACAGTTCATGGCATATGGTACTTTAAATCATACCTGAGACATTGATTGACTATGCTCTGGGCATTCCTGAGGTTCTTTCATTTATTGTCAATTCCAAAATTTCTTTGCTTTCCAAAATTATCAAAAGCATTTCTGTCTTCATTTTTCTTAGTTACAATTCTCCTTCCGTACTGCTGCCTGTGACTGTTTTGAGACAGTCTCAGCATTTTTTTACAATTGTGTCTTCCAATTCCGACATATCACTGACTGCTCCCTTCACACCACAGACAGGTATGCTTTCCAAGGACTTTTTTTTCTTAGTACTTCCAACGTTTGATCACACAGTCTGAGTTTCTCTGCAAATTTAATTCCCGCCAGAAATTAAAGTCTGCCCATTTTCAATTCTTTGGCACAGTCTAATAACTAAAATGTAAGCACAGACTGGGGAATTTCCAAATGAAACTTCTACAGTCTTACATACAATCTACTGAATTCCAAAACATACTCTTTCATGGAATTACCTTCACTCTTCTTAAATTTGTCAGAATCTGTCCCCACATTCAGAAACATTCAGCAAATCATCTTTTTGATCAATTTTATTCATGAAAGTCAACAATCTGTTCAAACCTTCAAATTGTCAGACTTTAGCTCTGAAAAAAGCTTTGTTTCTTATCCTGCTTCTGAATCACAATGAGAGTGTGAAGGTGATACCTTGTTTCCTCTTTAGTAAAGAAGTAACGCAAGTCCACATTGTAACTTCATTCTTGCACTGGTCAAACAGTTCCCATTCAGAAAACAGGGTGTATAATTATACCCTGAAAGATTACATTCTGATTCAATCATCTGACTAATGTTAGACATTAAAAGTTAAATGCTTGTAATTGGAGTTTTATTTCAACCAAGCACACACCATAAAACCCGGCACCTTCTGGATGGTTCTTCTTTATATATATTTGAATACAGTTAACTAATTGGTTCACAACTCCTTGTTACCTTTAATTCCTAGATATTTACCATCATATTAATAGGACAAGATACCAACACTGCATGTACATAAGGACTTTGTTGCTTCCTACTGTGCCCAGTTTTTACTCTGTTCCTAGACCATGCTGTTCTTTTTCTCCTGCACCTCCTACCAGCTCTGAGGTGAAGGTTTACTTTAGCAGTGCTGCTGCTTCCCTATATTTACACATTCAAAGCTGACTCTCCTTCAGGGACTAAACTCAGTTTCTACTGAAACTTTTTTCTGCCTGGGTGGAATGGATTCCTTTCACCCCATGATCATTACCTTGAGATATTTATGCAGCAAACCCACCACCCCACCCCCAACCCCCACCCCACCGACCTCACTGATCGCCATGTTGTACATTGCAATACCAACTACAGGTGGCTCCTTTGGGGGTATAGTGTGCTGCCTCCAATCCTGCTTTCCATGTATTTTAACCAACCCTCACAGAGACAAAAAACTAAGAACAATACAGCACAGAAACATGTCCTTCGGCCCTTCAGCCCAACACATTTTGCCCTTCCATGCTAAAACTGTCTTCACTTACAGGATCTGTTCCCTTCTATTCCCTTCCTATTTATGTATTCTTTCAGGTGCTTCTTGAATGCTGCTACTGTGTCTGCTTTAACCACTTCCTCTGGCAGTGCGTTCCAGGCACTCATCACTCTTTCTGTGAAAAATGCGCCTTGCACACCTCTATTAAACTTCCACCCCCACGCACTTTGAAACTGTGTCCACTAGTAATTGACCCCGCAACCCAGGGAAAAAGCCTCATACTTTCCACTGATGATATGATGACAAGCCTTTGTACTGGGTGGGACTTGAACCTAGACCATAGGCATAGGCACTACCACTATGCCACAAGTTTCCTTAATTCTCCTCCCTGTACTAAGGCCCTGTGTAATTTAGGAGTGGTGGAGGATAAACCACATTTGAGATGTTATGGACTAGACCAAACCCTCTCAAAATATTTTAAGAACGTAGCTTAGATCCTAACTTATTTTATTTTAAAGGCAAATATATAGAGTCCAGATGTAATTTGACTGGTCAAACTACTTGACGTTAAGCAAAACACCATCTATTCAAACGCTATAGTTAAAATACAACAAAAGAAAGCAGAATTTAGAATAATTTAACTCCATTGAAAAACATAACAGAACATCGGATACAGTACCTATTACTAATTAACTGTTCCAACATAGTAAGATCCTATAAAAACACCCCTTGGCAAAAAGGCAGTCAAAACCAGATTGTATCACATGCAATCCAACAGCAGAGACAGAGAAAAAATATCAAGTGAAAACTCAGAGTGGCAGACAGGAGACATTTACTGCAGCTTTTTACTCTGTTGAGACCCCAACAGCAACTGCAGCTGAATCTCAAAGCTAAAAGTCAAAAACTAGAAATTCTGGTCTGTGAGAGTTGGCCACGCCCATCCTGGCTGCTTCTATTGTTCCAACCTGCAAAAAAGGCCTCACAAGTTGCTTATCTTCTCATAGACCGCTCAACACTGTTGCGAACTTGGGTAAAGTACTTATGGATTGGAAGCAGGATGTTAGAATTTGGTGTTGTAAAATGCTAGGGGGAAAGCAGTGCATGATTCCTTTAAAAGATTATGTGCTTTTTCTATGCTTAGGGATTCAAAGAGAATGTCTGTGGGTTTGTACATGTACAGCGCACCTGAATTGAAACATTTGTATCAAAAGGCTGTACTTTTAGCGGGCAAAGCAGCATTTTTACCAAGACAACAAGTTTATGAATTCAGCCAATTAATTTAAACCAAATCCTTAGATACCAAAAAACCAATTAAATTTAAATCTGATGGTTTTGACAACATAGGACCAATCCTATTGTAAGAAATTGAGTATAAAAGATGAGGGTATTTGGAAAATTGGCGGAGAGCCAACTGCCATCTGCCAAGAGAGCAGCTCTCAGCTCTAAAAGAAAGAATCACTGGCTCTCACAGAATTCTGTAAGCCTTAGAGTAAGTTCCATCTAAATTAAATGTATCTTTAGTACAAATAGTTAATGTTCCTGACAAAAGAATTTGACGGAGAAGGTGTTCCTGACAGAAGGATCCTCTGAAAGGGAGTTCCTGACAGAAGAATTCTTCAGAGAAGATACAAAATTTTCCGGAAGACATAACCTGACAGTAATTCTGAGAGACTAAATTCTATTTTTTTAAAATTTTGGTTTATATAAGTGGAACTTGTATTTATTGGAACAGCATACCATTAGAATCTTGTTTTATTTGGGAATAGTTGGTAGGTAAAAGGGAAAGTATTTGGTTTGTTAATAGTTTAGTTAATTTGTTCACTGTTAGAGTTAGATTGTTACGTGTTGATTAATTGTTACTTGTTGATTATAAAGTGAGTGTCAGGGGTTTATTCTATTTAACCACTCCTTTATAACTGACTGGGGGCTCTTTAAACAGATTTTAAACACCCTCTTTGGGTGTTTTGGTTTTAGTTATCAGAGGGGTGGGGGGGTTGACCTCCACTTTATAACAACACATCTCCCCCAATCTGCCTCTACAAGAAACCAGCACAAAATAACTCTTAAAGCCACAGCATTGTCACAGAGAGAAGACACACTTGTGTCCACAATAAGATGTGGCAACAGGTACAACTTACTTTGACTTGTGGGGTATAATTACAAAGATTATCCAGGAGCCAGAGATGACACGTCTCTGTCTATTGGGACCTGATTTCTCTACCCAAAGACGGTGTGACATCATCAGATTGGGTGGAACTAAATGCAATTTCAACATTAACTCGAGACAACAAGGTGCAGAGCTCGATGAACACAGCAGGCCAAGCAGCATCATAGGAACATAAAGGCTGACGTTTCGGGCCTAGACCCTTCATATTCATCAGAAAATCCTGATGAATTTTCTGATGAAGGGTCTAGGCCCGAAACGTCAGCCTTTATGCTCCTATGATGCTGCTTGGCCTGCTGTGTTCATCGAGCTCTGCACCTTGTTGTCTCGGATTCTCCAGCATCTGCAGTTCCTGCTATCTCTGATTCAAAATTAACTCCTTCAGGTTCTTGTACAACTGCATCAACTGTTTCCACTGCTGGAGAAATGTAGAACAATGGATCAAAATGAGACGTCTCCCATTTGAGACTAAGATGAGAAGGAATTTCTTCCCTCAGAGGGAATGTTGTTAATCTTTGAAGTCCATTCCCCAAACAGTGAAGGCTTTAGGCAACATTGAATGCAATCAAGGCTGAGTTAGATTTTTGATCAACAATGGTTATGACGGAAAAGACATGAGAAACAAGAGTTAAAGCCACAATCAGATCAGCCATGATTTTTATGGTATCTTATAATAATTTTGAGGGGTTGAATAGCCTACTCCTGCTCCTATTACTCATTTATTTAAACTAAACAGCATGTCAATTCAAGATGACATCTCTATCAGAGGCATATTGCAAACTATCAGAAAATTGGGTTTAAAAATAAAAGTTTGTGATATCAAAACCCCTCCAGCCTAAAGCTAGGGTGAGATATTTTAAGAGCTGCTCATCCCCTGTCATAGACTTTGTGGGTTTTTGGTTTCCTGAAATGAATGTCACGTTGCACACTGGCTGCCTGCTCCTGTGCACAGAGTCTGACAACCCCTGTGCTGCTGGGCTTTTTCAGGCTGTCCGCTCCGTACACACAATCAGCTTGCCGCTGTACACTGAGACTTCCTGCTCCTGTACACCCAGGTTGCTTGTCTCCTGTACGCCCAGCCTGCCTGCTCCTCTGTACCCAGGCAGCGTCTCCCCTGTGCTGCTGGGCTTTCAGGCTGCAAGCAGACATTTTGTGTGGAATTCCCCCTTCTGGGTGACATCAGAAGTCGAGAGGAGGAGGGATCTCCTGTGACAACAGCCGGGGGAGAGAATCTGTACAAAATGTCTGCGGTCAGCTGCCTGGATCGCAGCTGCAGTGAGCTACAGACAGAAACGCTGCAGAAAGAGAGAGAGCTAACGCAGCGTGGAGCTGGATTAACACAGCAGGTCGGGCAGCATCAGAGGAACGGGAAAGCTGACATTTTGGGTCGGGAACCTTCTCAGAAGCCGAAACGTCAGCTTTCCTGCTCCTCTGATGCTGCCTGGCCTGCTGCGTTCCTCCAGCTCCACACTGTGTTGTCTCTGGCTCCAGCATCTGCAGTTCTTGCTGTCACAGAGAGAGAGAGAGAGCTGCAGTGTGTGGGGTTGTATCTGTGTGAGATCCTTCCCTTCACAGCAATTGGCGGTCAGAAAGATCAATTACCATCGCTGTACCAGTGATGCACAATTTCTTCCGATTCCTCGGAGATAAATATCTTACGAGGGGTGGGGGGAGAGAAATAATTCACACAAGGTGGCGCTGGCGATAAGAAGTGCTTCCCACAGCAATAATCTTTCTGGAACTGTCTGTAAATGCTGCACAAATTGAACGACTTCTTGTTTTGGAGCGCAGCGTTGTGTCTTGTATTTAATGGTCCTCGAAATATGGTCTGATTTCCCCTGTCGCTTTTGTTTCAGTCCGGGTCATAAACCTTCCGAGGTTTAGATACAGTGACCCCTCTGGTTCAGCAACGGACAGGGAAAACAGGCAAGACTTTGTGGAGCTTATGATGCAATGGAGAGCACCGACACGACGGGCCGAATGGCTTCCGTCAGAGCTGCACGATCCTTACCTCTTGTGGAATTACCTGCTGCTAAATCTATCCTGTGTGTGGCACATGCATTCACTCATACCTTTCCTCCATCAATCCTCCGTCAATGGGGATTCAGAACCCAGAGACTAGAGGAGATTCTCCCAATTCCCTCAGTGAGGGCTACGATAATAAGGTTCCTTAATACTTCCATAACATAAGGAACAAAAACAGAAATTGCCGGAAAAACTCAGCAGGTCTGACAGCATCTGTGGAGAGAAATCAGAGTTAACTTTTCGCTCTATAATATTGAGGTCATATATTGGCACGGATAGAGGATTGGCCAATTCAGAGAGTGGGATTGGGGGGAGGGGATGGGGTAAGGGGCAGTTTCAGGATGATAACCTGTAACCAGTGGAATGCCACAGGGATCAGTGCTAAGGACACAAATATTTATTTTTTATATTAATGACCTGGGTGAGGAAAGTGAATGTGTGAAAGCTAAGTTTGCAGATGACACAAAAATTGGTGTGAGGACAGTATGGTAAGGGCAGCACAGTGGCTTGGTGGTTAGCACTGCAGCCTCATAGCACCAGGGACTCAGTTTCAATTCCAGCCTCAGGCAACTGTCTGTGTGGAGTTTGTACATTCTCCCCGTGTCTGTGTGGGTTCCTTCTGGGTGCTCTAGTTTCCTCCCACAATCCAAAAAATGTTCCTCAGGAAAGGGACCTGAAATGTTAATTCTGATTTCCCTTCACAGATGCTGTCTGACCTTTTTCCAGAAACTTCTGTTTTTGTTGCTAAAGGTATGCAGGTTAAGTGAATTGGCCAAGCTAAATTAGAGAAGGGAACCAAAGCTGTTCACAGTATTCTAGTTGTGGTTTGACTAGTGCCTTGTATAGTTTTAGCAATACTTCCCCATTTTTGTACTCCATTCCGTTTGAAATTAAGACCAACAGTCCCTGCACCGTCCCTATTACCCATTCAATTTGGAAGCTAGCTTTTTGAGAATCATGCACAAGGACCCCAAATCCCTCTGTGCTGTAGCTTTCTGTAGTCTTTCTATATTTAAATGTGAACAGCTTTGGTTCCCTTATCTAAGGAAAAATACACTGGCATTGGAGGCTTTCCAGAGAAGGTTCACTAGGCTGATTCTTGGTATGGAGGATTTTCTTATGACAAGAGGTTGAGTAGGTTGGGCCTGTACTCATTAGGAGTTTAGAAGAATGAGAGCTGACTTTATTGAAACATATAATCATTTCAGGATGATAACCTGTAACCAGTGGAGTACCACAGGGATCAGTGCTAAGGACACAAATATTTATTATATATTTTGACAGGACTTGACAGGATAGATATTAAGCAGCTAGACCATAAGACTAAGAAATAGAAACAGGAGTAGGCCATTCAGCCCTTTGATACTGCTCCATCATTCAATAGGATCGTGGCTGATCTGACATTCCTGATGTCCATTTTCCCACCCTTACACGTAACCCTTGCTTCCCTGACTGATCAAGAAGCTATCTACCTCAGCCTTAAAAATACACAAGGACTCTACCCACAGCTCTCTGTGGCAAAGAATTCCAAAGATTCAAAGCCCTCTGAGAGAAGAAATTCCTCCTCAAAGTTGTTTCTCCTTGTGGGAGAATCTAGGACCTCAGGGCAAAATCTAAGTAAGGGACAGAAATGAGGAGGAATGTCTTCTTTCAGAGGGTAGAGAATCTGTGGAATTCTCTACCACAGACAGCCATCAAGCTTGGGTCATTAAGTACATTTCAAGGCTGAGATAGACAGATTTTGGAATCAGTACAGGAATCAAGAGTTATGGAGAAAATGCAGGAAAGTGGAGTTGAGGATTATCAGATCAGGATTGATCTCATTGAATGGCGGAGCAGACTCAATGGCCTGCTTCTGCTCCTGCAGTCTTATGACGTTCGCTCTTGCTCACCCCCAGACCATTGTAACAAGTGGCTCCTCCAGCTTGTCATGCCATTTAATAACGTCAAAGCTGGTGTATGATTGAACTCCATATTATTTGATAGCTCTGGTTACCAAAAATCTCTCTACCCCAGATTTAAAATTAAAAATGGAATATCAATTTTCACTTCCAGGAGAATTTCAAATTATTATCATTATTGTGTACTGAAGTATTTAATTTCCTAAAATGTCTGGCTCTAATCTTCAGACTACAGTCCCTACTCCTAGGCTCCCCAAACAGCAGTAATAGTGTAGGTAGAGAAAACTATCTGTTCCCCTGCTGTTCATTCCAAACCAGTTGCATGTGGTTTTACATAGAATTACACAGGTACCACACTCTGAGAAGGAGGTGAAGGCTTTAGGGATGCTGCATAAAAGATTCAAGAGAAAAATTCCAGGGATGAGGAACTTCAGTTATGTGAATAGGAGCAGTGCTAGAAATGTTTAAAATCTTGAAGGGTCTACACAGAGTACATGGGGAGAAACTATTCCTAATAATGCATCAATGAGTGGCACAGTGGCTCAGCAGTTAGCACTGCTGCCTTACAGCACCAGGGATCGGGGTTTGATTCCACCCTTGGGTGACTGAATGGAGTTTGCATGTTCTTCCTGTGTCTGTGTGGGTTTCCTCCCGGTGCTCCAGTTTCCCAAACAGTCCAAAGATGTGCAAACTAGGTGGATTGGCCATGCTAAATTGCCATAGAATCCAGGGATGTGCAGGCTTGGTGGATTAACCATGGGAAATGCAAGGTTACAGGAATGAGATGGATCTGGGTGGAATGTTCTTTGGAGGTCAGTGTGGACTTGATGGGCTGAATAGCCTACTTTCATTCTGTAGGGATTCTATGACCAAGAGCCAGAGAACACCAATGTAAGGTGATGAGCAAAAGATCCTAACAGAAACAAAAGTAAAACCTTTCTTTTAGTGCAGCAAGTGGTTAGGATCTGGAATGAACTGTCTGAGAGCATGGTGGAAGCAGATTCAATCATGGTTTTCTATAAATAGCCTAGAAACAGGCCATTCAGTCTGACAAGTCCATATACAGGCATTTATGCTCCAATCAAGCCCCTTCTATCTTTCCTCATCTACCAACCAAACCTCATATTCTCTTCCTGTTCATTCACTCTGAACTTCAACGCATCCAGATTACTCACTTCAGGCTCTACATGTGGTAAAATATTCAGCATTCTCACTACTCCTAGAGGAAAAATTTTTCTTTTAAATTCCCCAGGTGACTGTCTTATATTAACGGCCTCTACTGGTGCTCTTCCCCACAAAGGGAAACATTCACTCTGGATCAGAGTAATTCATCCTTTTAAAGACATCTATTTGGTCACAACATAGTTGCACGCAATGCCCATGTTGCACCCAGTTGGTGGCACTGGTGATTTGGTTGGTTTTGGGCTCTCCTGCCAGATGGAAGCGGCTAACGGATTGATTGATCTGACCAGAATAGCAGCTCATCTACATCTGCCTCATTTCCACAGTGTCATTCTCACCCACCTTTGTTCATCAGTATATCAGATTGCCAAATGGTTGGTTTTCTTGCATTTGTCCAGATGAAGACAAAACTAAAATCTTCAGCAACATGGCTCTCTCTTCAGCAATAAACAGGCAAAGTCAGTTTTTTTCAGAGGCACGTCACAAATCTTTGGAAGAGGCAGGCCAAGTTGATGCAGTTAAAGAAGCCAATATGGTTTTGACTTTGTAAGTAAAAACAAAAACAAATTGTAAACTTTTACAAACTCCTGGTCAGCTCAGCAGAAGTATTGCATCCAATTCTGGCCATCACACTATAGAAAGGGAGTCAAGGTTTTGAAGGACAATGCAGAGGAAAATTAAGGCAGGGATCACTGCATTTTTAAAGGAAAAAATGGATATACATTTGAAGTGGAGGAAAATACAGGCTGAGCAGCAAGACTCATTTTAGATCGATTTTGCACAGGCGTCTTCAGCCAAGTCACCTTTTGTGCTATAAAAGTTCAAGAATATTTTTGATTATTTGTTCAACTTGGATTCTGTTAAGAAACAAATGTGCTGTAGAATTTTATTAAGTGTGTTAATTGCCCAGCAATCTTCTGGAAAGCACTCACCAATGTCTCAAATAGTTTGGGAAGGCAGCAGTTTAGAACCAGCCTTACGCATTAAGTGTTTTGAAGGGGCTGACAGTTCTAACTAAAATGACAATTTATGTTTATAATCATGGCTTTCACAACCTCAGAACATCCCAAAGTGTTTTATAGCCAATTAAAGTATGTCTGAGGTGCAGGCACTGTTTTAACATTAGGAATGTAGAAGCCAATTTACACAATGCAAACTCCTCTAAACAGTAATCAGGTCGCCAGCAACAGCGATGTGTACATCACAAAGTGATGATGTCAGAGGCACAGCAGTAATCTCATTGGATTAGAAATCTAGAGGACCAGACTAATGCTCTGGGGAACATGGATTCAAATTCAGGAACAAAAACAAAATTGCTGGAAAAGCTCAGCAGGTCTGGCAGAGTTAACATTTCGGGTCCGGTGACCCTTAACTCTGTTTTTTCCTTCACAGATGCTGCCAGACCTGCTGAGCTTTTCCAGCAACTTTGTTTTTGTTCCTGATTTACAGCATCCGCAGTTCTTTTGGTTTTTATGGGTTCAAATTCAATTGATAGAAATCCACAACTGAAATCTAGTCTCAGTGATCTTGAGAATATCATTGTAATAAAGGCTCATCTGGTTCCTAGTGTTCTTTAGGGAAGGAAACCTGCTGCCCTTACCTGGTCAGGTCTACACGTGACTCCAGACCCATAGCAATATGGTGGACTTTTAAAAGCCACTCAGTCAAGGGCAATTAGGCATGAGTAATCAATGCTGACCTTGCCAGTGTTACCAACATTTCAGATTTTTTTCTAAATCAACCTGTTCATAGTTAGGAGAAAACGTCCCATGACAGAATAACAAACTGTTTTAAACATGTCAAGTAGTGTGTATTGTTCAAGCTGTGTAGGTGTAACCCAATTGCTGTTCCTTCAATCGTGTACAACATTTCAGTCCTGATCCACACTATTTGTCACAATTGGAGATTTTCTTTTCAATTTCCTACAATCAACACCAATCCTGTCTGTCTGTCAGTCCAAGTGGGGAACGGTGCAAATACAAAGCAGAAACAGAAACTGCCAGGAATGCAATGGCTTGCTGAGTGTGTTTACGCTGTAGACACTCCCAGGTCAGGTCCAGCACGGCAAGTTGGAAAGCTCCCGTAGCTCCCAGTCTCCATCCTGGTAGTCCCACTCAATGAGAATGCTAGCTCATGCTGCTGGCCCACAACAAGCTGGATTCAGACAATCCATTCCCATGTCTAGTTTTTTGTCCCTGGAATAGGTTGCTGGTCTGTCACCAGAGGCTGTAGCTTGAGGGGTGCCACTCCACATTGAGCAAACCAGTTTGGTCATATTAAGAAACGCACATTTCTTGTGCCATCAGCTCCAAGGCTTGAACCTGGGCCTTCTGACTCAGAGGTAAGGACACCACCCACACTGTAGATCGTGGATATAGAGTCACAGAGTGCAGAAAAGGCCCTTAGGCCCCCAAGTCTGCACTGACAATAACTACCATTACAGGCACTATGCATATTATGATATTTCAAGTACTGATCCAGATTTTTAAAAAAGGTTGAAAGGTTTCTGGCCTCCACTACCTTCCCAGGAAGTGCATTCCAGATTCCCACCAGCTGCTGAGTGAAAAAGTTTTCTCTTAAATCCTCTCTGCATCTGCTGCCCCTTACCCTAAAACTATCCCTCTTGTGACTAACCCCTCAGCCAAGGGGAACAGCGGCTCCCTATTCACCCTATCAATACCCCGCACAATCTTATACACCTTAATCATGACCCCCTCAGTCTTCTCTGTTCCAAAGAAAACAATCCAAGCCTATCTAGTATCTCCTTATAGCTCAACTTCTCCATCCCAGGCAACATTCTGCTGAACCTCCTCTGTGACCCTTCTAGTGCTATCACATCCTTCCTGTAGTGAGGTGACCAGAACTGCAGACTGTATTCAAGCTGTGGCCTGACCGACACTCGATAAAACTCCTTGCTCTGATATTCTAGACTTCAGCTCGTATAAACTATACTGGGACTGTACAATTTCTCTCAAGAATTCACCAGCATGTGGCCTGTAATCTGGGTTGAATTTAAATCTAAGATAACGAGGTGAAGAGCTGGATGAACACAGCAGGCCAAGCAGCATCAGAGGAGCAGGAAAGCTGACGTTTCGGATCTGGACCCTTCTTCAGAGAGAAAAAAAATGTTCATTCAGCTCTACACCTTGTTATCTCAGATTCCAGCATCGGCAGTTCCTACTATCTCTGAATTTAAATCTAGCTCACTCCTGGGGCGGGGGGATTACTCACTATTGCCCCAGTCATCTTCACTTCGAAATAACTCCGGAAACATCAGCTTCTGTACACTCTGCATCACCCTCAGCAGCGATAATAAATTCAGAGAACACCCCTAACAACACGACAGTGAAAGCATTGCCGAATTTAAACTTGGAACAGCTAGAAACCTACTCTGTGCACCCTTATCTCTGGCGGCGGTGGCTGGAAACGTCGGTGGAGCACGGAGAATAGTCTATGTTGCCAATAGAACCAAAACACTTCTGGTAGTATTCCCAATTTTAAAACCCCTCCCCCCGCAACAACCCTCAAACAAATTACGAATATTCTTCCAATGAATTGATCCGTTTAAACATACTCCGGATACACCACCCTAACTGCAATTCCATTCAGCCGCTGCCGTGGCGAAGAATCAGTCACCCGGTCAGCAATTTCCCAGCGGGGACGACGCAAAGTAGCCAGAGGGGAATCTCACCATGAAGCCAGCGAGCGCTAAGACCCAGCGGCTGTCAACCCAGGGAAAGCTGTGCGGAAGCAGAAAGCGGTGCTGCGGCTCCAGCTGACCACGAGGTCCCAGCTGTTTCCCGCCATTGCTGAATGTTTTTACTACAACACCGTACGTGTTTTAAAAAAAACACGCGAGTCTGCCAACAACAGCTTTGCTCTTTTTGTGTGTGTTTTGGAAACTGGATGCAAAGGGTTCGATGGCTTATTACGCGGGGCAGAAGACCTTGCAAGAATTCCGCAAGGCGGAGAAAGAAGTGATTGGAGGCTTATGCAGGTTTGTATCCAGTTTGTTTATTTCCGAAACAATGTATCAATGGAGAAACATCAGGAGAGGGAGATGTTTAGATACCACCTACACGTGGATGGGTGTTGGAAGGGGCAATCCCAGAGCTTTGCGCCGGAGGGAAGGGTCAAGTTTTTATAAAGCGAGAATGCAGAAAGAGCAGAAAAGCAGCTGGAAAAAAATGGTCCTTTTTTAAAAAAAAAAGTACTGGCAATAAAGCTAAACTAGGAGACGGGATCCTAGCAGCAGTCGCGGGAGACAACCACGTGGGATTCGCTTGGATCACCAAACGTTCCATTTTGGAATCTCGCAGCGATTGTATCCAAAGTTTGCAACATTTAATAATGTATCAACGTTCCAAATGGCTGCGCACGTGGGGAATTCCCTCGGCTGCAACCCCTTTTCAATCAGATTTTCTTAGCTTCTTGTCCAACAGATAATGGCCGCTGCTCTCCTCTCTAATTTGTTTTGTAATAGAGGGACCCTCCCACTTTTTTTAGAAATTCGTGTCCTCCTTCGAAACAAGCAAAAGTTACATTTTCTTCTCCACTCCCATCTGTTTTATCTTTCATTTTTCCTTTAACGAATCGCAAGTTCTACTTCAATATTTATTTTCGCAGGATTTGAGAGAGGAAACCCTGTTGTCTGTTTGTTGTTCTTAGTAGTAGGAATTGCGTACAAGCCTGTGAGAGAGCATTTTAAAGCGTGCTTAATAACTCTGTTTCGGATGCATTTCTCGTTGGAGGAGCCAGGAGAAGAGAATATTTGCGTGTTGATGGGTCATCCGATCTGAGAGGAGTTGGGTTTAAATACATATTTTTAAACGTATGTGCCCACTCTTACCGCAACATCCCCGTAGGAAAAAAAATCCAATTCAAGTCCAGTGCCATATTTTGTTGGTCGCCGCGCAATAAGATTTCGCTAACGTTGAGGGAAAGTGTCTCCAAACAACCATCGCAAAGCAACTTTAATGAATGGTCAATTTATTTAATTCAAACTTCTCAATCTTTTATTTTAAAATGGGAAGACGTAACTGAGTTAAATTTTAATATCATAAAGAGTGCCTTAGATACATAATTACCAGACATTTGTTTTAGAAACTTGACCACCTTATCCAGTTTTCGAGAAATGTAATGACCTCCATACACGTTCAAAATATACCCGATTTATCATGAATGTGAAGTCTTGAGGAAAAAATGCAAAAATCAGTTTGAGGAAGACGAAACAAACGATTTCTCTCTTTTAAAAAAAAAACTTATATCAGTAATTTATTACGTACTATCGTATTAGCATAAGATCCGCTGTCCTGGAACTCATTGAAGAAGTTTTGGAGAGGGACATGTGGTGAATTTTATGAATGGACCTGCAATTGACTCGACTGTTGGCGAATACGATTGGTTGACGAAGCTGTAGTCGGATTGTGATGGGCAACGTCGCAAGGGGGCGTGAACTCAGGGGTGTTTCGAACTGATTTGTGTTTACACTCCTGGATGTGTACAGGACCATAAGAGTCCATTGTATCAGCAGGATCTTCTTAGTATAATGTTCTGCTCCTTCATCGCTGCTTGTGTTTTTTGTAAGTAAAAAGTAACTATTCCGTTTTATGTTGCCTTAACCCAAAATGCAGTTGCTGTGCGTCAGCCGTGACTGAGTGGATCCTATACATGCCTCTGAATCACAAGATTCAAGTTCCACTGTAGGGCTTGAGCTCAAAAGTTAAGGCTGACACTCCAGTGCAATACTGAGCAGGTGCAGCATTGTTGGAAGTAATATTTGTGCCACACAATGACCAGGTCCAAAAGATAGATTCTAACTGTTTCCCCTTGATACTCAATATCATTGTCATCTTTGAATCCCTAAATATCAACATCCTGGAAGTTACCATTGACAAGACTGAACTAGACCTACCGTAAAAATACAGCGGCTAAAAGATCAGGGCAGAGTATGGGAAATCTGTGGCAAATAACTCCCCTCTTGAATCCCCAAAGCCTGTCCATCATCTCCACCTGAAGAAACTTCGATACCGTCCAGAACAAAACACATCTCATCTCCCCCTTAAACTTTCACTCCCTTCACCACCAACACACAGTGGCAGCACTACATACTGTCAATACAAGATGCACTGCAGTAGCTCAGCAAGGCTCTTTAGACAGCACCTTCCACAAGGACAAGGGTAGTGGGTGAGCAGGGACACCATCACCTGCAGGTTTTCTCCGAGCCACTCATCATCCTGACTTGGAAATATATTGCCATTCCTTCACTATCACGGGGTCAAAATCCGGGAACTCCTTTCCTAACAGCGCTGTGGGTGTTCCTTCAGAAAATGGACTGCAGCAATTCAAGAACTGCAGCTCTGCAGGGCAATTAGGGATGGGAAATTAATGACAGTGAAGACAGTAATGCCCATATCCCATGACATGAGGAAAAACATTTGCACAAAGCAATTGGTTAAAATTTCAATGCACCTTCTAAGATTGATTTATTGTTGTCATGTGTGCTAAGATACAGTGTTGTTTTGCATATACAGTATTGTTTTGCATGCTATACAGGCAGGTTGTACCATACAAAGTGCATCAGGGTAGCAGAGCAGAGTACAGAGAGAGAGAGAGAGAGAGAGATCAAATTAACATTTGAGAGGTCTGTTCAAAAGTCTAATAACAGTGATGGAGAAGTTGCTCTTGAATCTATTCGTACGTATATTCAAGCTTTTATACCTTTTGCCTGACGAAAGAGGGTGGAAGAGAGTATAACGGGTGGGAGGCGTCTTTGATTATGTTGGTTGCTTTCCTGAGGCAACAGGAAGTATAGACGGAGTCAGTGGATATAAGGCCGGTTTGCGTGATGGATTGGGCTGTGTTTGTGACTCTATAGTTTCTTGTGCTCTTGGGAAGAGCAGTTGCTATACCACCCTGTGATGCATCTGGATAGAATGCTTTCTATGGTGCATCTATAAAGATTGATAAGAGTCTTTATGGACATGCCAAATTGCCTTAGCCTCCTGAGAAAGTAGCAATGTTGCTGTGCTTTCTTGACTGTAGTGTCAACGTGGGTGAACCAGGACAGTTTGGTGATCACTCCCAGGAACTTGATGCTCTCGACCATCTTTACCTCAGTACTATTGATACAGACAGGGGCATGCCTTCCACTCCACTTTCTGAAATCAATGACCAACTCCTTCGTTTTGCTGATGTTTATGAAGAGATTGTCTTTACACCATGCGACTGTCTCTTTCCTGCATTCTGTCTCGCTGTTGTTTTGAGATCTGACCTATAACGGTGGTGTCATCAGCAAACTTGTAAATGGAGTTGTGGCAGAATTTGGCCACGCAGTCACGAGTGTATAAGGAGTATAGTGGGGGCGGAGTACACAGCCTTGCAATGCACCGGGCATTGAGGATTACGGTGGAGGACGTGCTGTTGCCTATCCTTACTTGTTGCAGTATGGTTCAGGAAGTCCAGGATCCAATTACAGAGGGAGGAGCCAAGACCTTGGAGTTTAGAGATAAGTTTGTTTGGAATTATGGTGTTGAAGGCGAAGCTGTAGTCAATAAATAGGTATTCTTGTTGTCTAGATGTTCCAGGGATAAGTGTAGGGCCAGGTATATGGCATCTGCTGTGGACCTGTTGCACTGATAGGTGAATTGCAAAGGATGAAGGCAATTTGGTAGGCTGGTGTTGATGTGAGCATGACTAACTTCATAATTATGGAGGTCAGAGCCCGGGGGGGGGCGATACTCATTGAGGCACGCTGTACGATTTTTCTTTGGCTCTGGGGTGATGGTGGTCTTCTTGAAGCAGGTGGGGAATAATCCAAGGTAGAATCAATTGAGGCATTGGGCAGCATGGTGGCTCAGTAGTTAGCACTGCTGCCTCACAGTGCCAGAGTTTGATTCCAGCCTGGGGCGACTGTCTGTGTGGAGTTTGCATATTCTGCCCATGTGTATGTGGGTTTCCAGTGGGTGCTCCAGCTTCCTTCTGTAGTCCAAAGATGTGTAGGTTGGGTGGATTGGCCATATTAAATTGTCCTTCGTGTCCAGGGATATGCGGGTTAGGTGGATTAGCCATGGTAAATGCCGGATTACAGTGATAGGGTACAGGCGGTGGGTGTAGGTGGGATGTTCTTTGGAGGGGTGGTGTGGACTCACAGTAGGGATTCTTAAAAGGGAATTGGATCGTTTTTTGAAAAGGAAACTTTGCTAGGGCTTTGGGGAAAGGACAGGGTAATTGATCTGGATGAATTGTCTTACAGAGAGCGGGCACAGACAAAGGGCTGAATGGCCTCCTCCTGGCTGTATTTATGAAAGAATAAGTAAAGCTACTGTCCTGTGGATGAGACATTAAACTTGGCCCCAGCTGCATTGCTGAAGTAAGAGATCCCGTGATTTTCCAGGGCTTTCTCCCCAGTGTCCTGGGCAATATTTATTCCTGAATCAATATCACAAAGACCAGATAATCAGTCTTTCTAATCACTTTCCTGTTTGTGGGGATTTGTTAAACACAAATGACTTGTTGCATATCCTATATGAGAATAATGACCACTCTTCCAGATAGTAAAGCACTTTGAGACCTCTGGCAGTTATGAAAAGCACCATTTAAATGAAAGTCCTCGCAGTCACAGGCTGATCCAGTACTGAAGGAGGCAATTTGGCCCATTGTGCCCATGATGGCTTTTCAAAAGATTTCTCCAATTGATATCTCCTCTGCTGTTTTTCCCATATCCCTGCAGTTTCTTCCTTTGTAAGTTTCTATATCTAATTTCCCTTTCGAAAGTTGCTAATTTTACTTTAGTCACCTCTGGCTCTTTTAGCAATGACCCTTAATCTTGTTCCGAGTATCTGGATGTTTTTCAAATGTTGAAAAAATACTTTGTAACAATTGGATTAGGAGGGATTTGAAAGGGTTTTGCTACACATTAGGGAATTTTCTCTTTCTAACCTTCTCCTCCCTATTCCCAAACAAGGTGAGTCATTCAGCACAGTTGTCCCAGAGGTATTGCTAGCTCTGTAATACCCAGTATGTGGCTATTTCCTTGCATAATTTCTGTTGGTGATGGTTAGGTTTTCATCCACAGGGAATTCTCAGGGAGCATAATGTTCCCCTGTGATTGCAATCAGTTTGCCATAGACCCTGTTTGGAATACCAAATTCAGTTTTTGGCAGTTAATCTTAGGAGGGTTGGAGGGTGACGTTGTGAGGGAGCATGGTGAAGCAGATTCATTATAATGAGAGCAGGGTTTTAAAGGGTTAAGTTAGAAGGACAGTTGTGTCAGCCTTGTATCCGTCCCCTTGATAGCAAAAGATTCTGGCTAATCTGATTGAGGATTTAAAGGTTTGATTGGCCAGATAAAGAGCAAGGTTGCCTTCGACGATTGAGTCAAAGGACATATATTTGAGAGAGAAACTGGAGATGGGACAGACAAACATACACACCCTCCAAAAGCCATGGTTTGTTGGACCTTTCAAGACGGATGAATGTCAGGATTTTGTTTGCTTAGATCATCAAGGGGCCAGGAATGGAGCTCAGGTACAAATCAGTCCCAATCGAATAGCACAGTGGGACAGCTTCAAAGGGCTGAACGGACTCCTCTTGATTCAGATTCACTGGCCAGGTGGCAGCCCCTCTCAAAGGAACTGATTCCGAGCGTGTGGGTGTTTCTCAAAGAGTAAAGAAGATTTTACAGCAAAATTTGAGGTGGCACAAGAAGGTCTTTTAACAACATCAGCTTGACTCTTAAGGTTTGGCGTTGTGTGATCAGAGCTGACTTTGATAGAAATATCCCAGTTGTAAGCGATAGAGAGGGGGAGGAAGTTTGGTATTTTGGGACCTCTGGGCCTGCTAACAGCCCAGTCCTGAGGCCAGGCAGCCAGTGTCTGCTGCAGCTGTTTGTTCATTTTGCTGCGATCACCTGGGCCGGATATTCCGTTTGCCACTCGAGACTTTGGCTGCTTTTCTGAATGTTGGACTGGGTCCAAGAAGTGAATTCTGGCACGGACCCAGCTGTGGGACAGAGGGCCCTGTGAGCAGCACGTCTCCAGCACTTGCTGATAAACAACTTGGGCTGGTCCAAGCGCTGCTTTAATTTTTGTTTCAAAATGCATTACAGAGGACTGGGGCAAAGCGCCAAGATACAGTGTCGTCACTGAGTTAATTTAAAAAGAAAAATATCGCCACGGATGAACTGCAGAAAATTGGATGTCAGCCATGACATGATCTACTTCTTGTTCAATGCCCTACACGTTCATTACTACTCAATGCTCTAAACCCATCACCTAATGTTGCCCCCTACCCCCATCCTCTATCCTTCAGTGCCACTCGACCCAAAATGTTAACTCTGATTTCGCTCCACAGATGCTGCCAGACTTGCTGAGCTTTTCCAGCAATTTCTATTTTTTGACTCTGACTTACAGCATCCGCAGTTCTTTCAGTTTTATTTTACATAGAATACAGCAACTAATTCAGGCTATTCAGCTCAACAGCTGCACATATCAGCCTCTCTCCTGCGACAATGAGGTGTAAGGTGTATTTTATCTTGGTTTTTATTATGAAGAAAGGTGGAGGCAGAGGCGTCAAACAGTCTGCTCCAAAGCAAATAAAGTAAACAGCTTGTGAGACCTTGTGCTTTTTTTAAAAAAGTTGGTACAATAGAAGCAACCTGAATGGGTGGTATCAAGCTCCAACAGAACCAGGATTTTTAGTTTTAGGTTTTTGGATATAGAAGCTCTTATTCGTCTCCCTGTTACAGCTAAAAGCTGGGGTTCTGTTCCTGTTGCTCAAATTGCATGTGAGACCTTATTTTACTCAATTTGCCTTTGTCAAGGGGGTGTTTATGGGATATTACTATATTGGAACAGATAATTAGTAGTTAATATATATTATTTTGATAGTTACAATTGAGCCAATTCCTTTTTTTTTGTCTGTATTTTAAACTGTAGTGTGAAAATAAAGTATGTTTTGCCTAAAGTCAAGTAGTTTGACCAATCGAATTGTATCCGGAACGCAACGCCTGACAGTTCGCCTAGACTCTAACTTTTTCTTATTTTAAAGGTATCTTCTTAAAATATTTTGAGGGGGTTTGGTCTGGTCCATAACACTCCCTCCTCTCCACGCATTTCAGCTACCTCGTGACAGGATTCCAGATCCTCTCAGATTCAGATTCTAAGTGCAGTGAGAGACCAGGATTTGCTGAGAATCTGGTGACAATATTGCAGAATCTGGCAAATTGGTCAACATGGGTCGAGTGGAGGGAGTGAGATTGTGGGTGTGATGGAATTAATTGTTAGACTGTTGAACCTGGGTTAAGGGAAATCCTGTACTGTCTAAAGGCCATTCGGTCCCAACTATTATCCTATCTGTGAAGAATGGGCAACTGCTTGCCTTCAAATGTGAATCGCACAGTGGTCGTGCTTGGTATCCTCCTTAAATGTGATCACGACACCATCTCAAACTGGTGGAACTCCAGCAGAGAGGAAAGTGGGAATAGGGCCTGAAACTGCGCTGAATCACATGTTAGCCATTTTTTTAAAATATAAATTTGTTCATGGATGTTACTGGCTTGGCCAGCACTTTATTGCCTATCCCTAAACTGCCCAGAGGACATTTGGGAGTCGACCACATTGCTAGAGCACTTATGGCTCTGTCCCTATTTCTGGCCCAGGAGACCTGGGTTCAAGCCCCACCTGCTCAAGAGGAATGTCAAAACATCTCTCAATGGATTGATTAGAAAATATGTTCAATCTCATTGCTGTGGGTCTGGAGTTGCATGTAGGCCAGACCAAGTAAAGATGGCTGTTTCCTTCCCTAAAGGACATTAGTGAAGCAGATGGGTTTTTCCCAACAATTAACAATGATGGCACAATCACCATTGGTCTAGTTCTTTATCCCAGATTTTTTAGTTTATGGAATCTAATGTCCCTATTTGCCATGGTAGGAACTTTTGCCCTGGGGTTCTAGATTACTAGTTTAAGTGACTTTACCATGTTGACACCACCTTGCGATCTAAGTTTCAATGTGGGGTTTTCAGATCTTCATGCAAGCTCAGGCCTGACTTCTGAGTTCCTTTTAAAGAACTGTTAGCAGAGTGTAGATGAGAGAACAGCAATCTCCCAGCTATCCAGGTTGCAACCTGCTAGCAGAATCCAAGCACATGACCACTGATGTCACATCTATGTCACAGCTTAGCTCAGACACTTCTGCACATTCATTAAAATTCTGTCCTTAAAAGAACTGACTGCTAAGATCAGAATATTTGTATGATTTAAACCAGGGAACCTAACGACACAGGACATACACCTAAACTGAATCATAGAATCCCTACAGTGTGGGAGCAGGTCATTTGGCCCATCGAGTCCACACCAAACCTCCAAAAAGCATCTCACCCAGACCCCACCCTGTAACCCTGCATTTCTCATGGCTAACCCACCTAGCCTGCACAGCCCTGGACACTGGGCAATTTAGCATGGCCAATCCATCCTAACCTGCACATCTTTGGACTGTAGGAGGAAACCCAGCAGCTGGAGAGAACATGCAAAGTCCACGTTTTAGCCGAGGCTGGAATTGAACTGGGTCCCTAACGCTGAGCTCCTGTGGCATCCAATGTTAGGACTCAAAATGTTGCTGCTTGTTTGGAATTTAGTTTCTCCTGTTCTGAAGAAGTCATATTAGGCTACAAACATGAACTCTGTTTCAGGAAAGTGCTGGAGAATCGGAGCATGTTAGGCAACATGGAGACAGAGAAACAGAGAGTTTGAGTCCAGTGACCTGATGAGGTTCTCTAGCAATTTCAACTTTTGTTTCAGATCCTCAGCATCCGCAGGTCTTTATTTTGTTAACTTTGTGTTTTTCTCTCTCCACAGAAGTCACCAGACCTGCTGAGTTTCTCCAGCAGTTTCTGTGTGTTTTTTTTTGAAATTTGAGATCTCCGGAATGCGTGCGATTTTGATTTGATGGTCTCAGTTCCTATTGTCTCTCTGTCTCTTGTCGTTCACCGCAGCCTCTCGAACATCGCGCTGACACCGGAGAGCCAGCGGGATCACGACCGGAGGATCCGCAGGGAAATAGCCAACAGCAATGAGCGCCGGCGCATGCAGAGTATCAATGCTGGCTTCCAGTCGCTCAAAGTGCTGCTGCCTCACACAGATGGAGAGAAACTCAGCAAGGTTTGTTCACACCTGCAGGATCCATCTTCCTTCCTTCCATTGTCCTGAGCGAGCAGCCTGGCGCCTGGCAAACAAAAGCTTTTCCTGCGTTTTTTTTAAAATTGGAGCTTTGCGCAACGCTTTCCTAAAGACTTGAACTACACATCCACAGCTTGTTTTGTGCTTCTGTTTTAAGATTTTATTTTCTTGTTGGCTCATGGTCTCAGTTTTCTGCCTTGCCCCACGCTCCCCCGGTGCCTGACTCTGCTCGGCACTAACTGTGATGCTCCCGTGATCGATCAGCCTGATGGTGTTGGCTAATCTCCGACAGCACAGGAATCTCTGAGCCTCCCCCACCCGTGCTATGAGCTTTTTTAATTCCATTCCCAAACTAGCTCACAAGGTGGAGGTTCGGGAGCTCTTTTGCATAGACAGCGCTGAGGGGCAGAGTCCTTAAGGCTGAGATAGATTGGGTAATCGGTCGGTAAATCGAAGGTAACGGAGAAAGACAGGAAATGTGGATGTAAGGAATGTCAAATCAGCCTTGATCCTATAAAATGATAGAGCAGCTCGAGGGGCTGAACGGACTGCTCCTGTTCCTATTTCTTATGGTCTTATAGAGTGATACATGGGAGCTAGTCTCCTTATCTGTCCTTGCCTGATGGGGTTGACACTTTGTGGTTCATACATATACAACTAGTGAGCTGCACTTCCCACTGACCAACTTTGGCACCTCGATCAACCCTTTTGGGAACTGTGCCTTCAGCTGCTATTTCCCCCCACCAAAACCTCTCCATTTTTCTACATCTCTCCCTCTCTTCCTTAGTGACTCTTTCTTCCAACTGGCCTCTTTCTGCAATCTATTGATTGCCTGCCCTGACCCTTTGCTGATGTTACTGTGCCACATAGATGCAAGTTGTTGTAGAACGCAGTGCGCAATGAACTTTTCGGAATCTTACAGCACAGTGGTAGTATCTCTACCTCTGGGCGAAAAGGTCCTGATTCAAGTCCCACTTTGGGATGTGATGGCTGCAGCGATGTGTCATAACATGATTGATTGATTGAAAAAACGTACAGAAAATAAATTCTGGAAGGTGATTGATTCTTGTGCCTCTCTTCTAACAGGCAGCAATCCTTCAGCAGACTGCTGAGTATATCTTTGCTTTGGAGGAGGATAAGACCCGATTGGTGCAGCAAAACGCACATCTAAAGAGACTGGTCCAGGTGAGCAGGAGAGTGGGTTGGCATGGAACCTGCAGCCAATGTAAGAACCACTTGCTGGCCTTACAGGAATGTCACAGCACACTTTGTGCATTAAGTTTCAGTGGTTAAAATGGACAAATGCTTTGGGCTTCCACACTGCGCATCTCCAAGGAGGAGATCAAAATTCAGGAATGGAAACATAAAATAGTCACTAATATATCCAATCGCGAATTCAGGAGAAACCTCTTTATTCACAAATCGGTGAGAACGTGGAACTCTCTCTAGCATAGTGAATGGTTTAGATGAATTACAGGTGGATTTATGTGAGGGTTTCACTCCTGGAAAACCTCACAAACAGTGAACGTATTTTATAATGGGAGTCAATTCGTGAGGTTCTAACAATCCAAAAATCAGGTTGATATAGAGGATAAAAGACAACAAAAATAACATTTTTGACAAATATGAACAAATTACTAAATTTGTAGATGGTGCTAAGCTATGGAGAATAGTGAATTTGAGGATAATGCTTGAGCAACTTATAGAATCATAGAGATGTACAGCACGGAAACAGACCCTTTGGTCCACCTTGGCCATGCCAACCAGATATCCAAAATTAATCTAGTCCTATTTACCAGCATTTGGCCCATATGCCTGTAAACTCTTCCAATTCATGTACCATCCATTTGTCTTTTAAATGTTGTAATTGTACCAGCCTCCACCACTTCCTCTGGCAGCTCATTCCATGCACGCACCACTGTCTGCATGAGTAAGTTGCTCCTTAGGTCCCTTTTTAAATCTTTCCCCTCTGACCTTATGCCTATGCCCTCTAGTTTTGGACTCCCCTAACCTGGGGGGAAAAAAAACTTTGGCTGTTCACCCCATCCATGCCCCTCATGATTTTATAAACCTCTCTAAGGTCACCCCTCAGCCTCCGACACTCCAGGAAAAGTAGCCCCAGCCTACTGGGCCTTGCCCTATAGCTCAAACCTTTCAATCCTGGCAACATCGTTGTAAATTTTTTCTGAACCCTTTCAAGTTTCACAATATCCTTCCTATAGCAGGGAAACCAGAATTGAACGCAGTATTCTAAAAGTGGCCTAACCAATGTCCTCTACAGCCGCAACATGACCCTCCCAACTCCTATACTTCAGAGGGATATGGACAAATTGGTCAATTGGGCAGATACCTGACAGATGAACTTCAGTGCAGAGAAATGTGAGGTAATGTATTTTGGTAGAAAAAACATGGAGAGACCATACTGGCTCGTGGTACAACTTTGAGGGGAATACAGGAGCAGAGGGACCTCGGGGTTCATGTGCATAATTCTCTGAAGGTGACCAGGCAAGTTGAAACATTTGTTGAGAAGGCTTATAGGATCCTTGGGTTTATAAATGGAGACATTGGGTATAAAATCAAGGAAGTGTTGCTGCACCTCTACAAATCATTGATCAGACCACATTTGGAGTATTATGTTCAATTCTGGACACCTTGTTTAAGAAAGATGTTAAAGCCCAGAAGAGAGTACAGAGGAGATTTACTAGAATGATGCCAGCAATGAGGAATTTTGTATACAAAGGAAAGATTGAAGAAATTAGGTTTATTCTTCTTAGACCAGAGAAAATTAAGAGGTGACCTTATTAAGGTGTTCAAAATTATAGACAACTTTAACAGAGTAAAGAAGGATATTCTGTTTCCACTGGTTGGTATGTCAGTACCTAGAGTTTCGAGATTGTCAGCAAGAGAACTAGGTGTGAGATGAGGAGAAACTTCTTTGATTTGAGAGTTGTTAGGATTTAGAATGTTCTGCCTGCGAGACAGGTGGAGGCAGGTTCCATCAGAGGTTTCAAAAGACAGCTGGATAGACATTTGAAAGTGATGAATTTAAAGGGCTATGGAGATAGGGCTGGAGGGTGGGACTAGTTGGATAGCTCTTTCAGGAGCTGGTACAGACACAATGGATTGAATAGCCTCCATCTGTACTGTAAAATTCTATGATTCTAAGTCTACTGGAAAAATTGTTGAATAGAATAATGTAAAGGGGAACAATGTTTCAGTTTGTATGAGCAGATGGTACTGATTGGTTGGCAAGTAAAACTGTTGACATTAGGAATGCACCAGTTAGATGATGATTGATAGTTAACTGTCAGGCTTTGCTTTAAATTTAACTTGGCATGTTGACTCTTGATTCGTCAACGCATTGCCCTGAGGAATGAACCGGAGAACAGCTTTCAGCTACTTTGTTCAGTTTTTTTTGATCACAGTATGTGTACGTGTTCTTTTTGACTGTGGTGAGTTGGACTGACAGTGTGGCCCACTTGCACAATACTGGAAGTTACATACACAAGGCCCTGTTTTCTGCAGATACTGGTCTCTCTAGCAACGTAATTTATCAGTTGTTAGATGCCTACAAACCCTTAACTGAAGATTGCTGAAAAGAGAGTTGTTGCTGAATCTTTTCATCTTGTACTCATCAGGACAAATGCAAGAATGCCCCATTTCAAACAATCAGGTGCAGGGACCTTTCCTTGCAAACAAAATTTACTTGGAAGCTTAGGGAGCCAGTTGGTTTCTCCATGGTAACACATACGCCAATCAGATTCTTGCTTGATGGGAATGCAGATTTGACCACTTTGATAGTGGCATTGTGGTAATGTTCCTGGCCTAGTGACCCAGAGTGCTGGGGACACTGGTTCAAATCCCACCACAGCATCTAGTGGAATTTAAATTCAACCAATGATTTCCTAAAGAAAAATCAAGAACATAAAAAGCTGGTCTCAATGATGGTGACCATGGCGTTGTTGTTGATTTGTTGTGAAACTCATTTGGTTTACTAACGTCCTGTAGGGAAGGAAAACTGCCATCCTTACCTGGTCTGGTCTAGATGTGACTCCAGACCCAGTGCAATGTGGTTGACTTTTAACTGCCCTCTGCGATGGCCTGGATAGCCAATCAGTTCAAGAGCAATTACAGATGAGCAACCAGTGTTGGCCTTGTCAGTGACATCCACATCCCATGAAATAATAGATTCCTTTTAATAAGCTAAGGTTTGAGTGTAACTTGGATATGTTTAAAGGGAAGCAGAAAGACATAGAGTGGGCATCACAGGAGCAGCCACTAAACCTCTGCCAAGAGATATGCTTAACACTCAACTTCTTTTCATCTAAACCTATTAGCAGCAGATCCTTCTATACCTCAGCCTTTCACATACTTTCTTAGCTGTTTCTTCCATCCATCAATACCATACACTGCAGCTCGTCCATAGGATACTCTCACCACTCTCGGGAAGCTTCTTCTGAAATCCTTTGTGAATTTGTTAGTCACCATCTTATATTTGTGATCTGGGACGTGCAGTGCCAAACAGCCTTTTTCTGTGTATTATGTAATTCAGTGAGGGCAGCATTTCACAGTATTGCATATTCCAGTACTATAAGTAAATGTATATGCTTAAAGCTCAGTGGTTCATAAAATCTGCTGAGATTAGAGACAGCGTTCTGAATTATCTGCTTTTCCTTCTACCGTCCTGTTCAAAGAAAATGTTGATCCATGTAGGAAAATGAGCAGCTACAGAAAGTGCCGCTGATTTGATTTCTGTTCCATTGCCGCTAGTTCTGCATTGCTTTGTCTGGGCTGACTGTCTATCTGACTGGGGAAGGGGCCACAGCTGCCAGAGCAACTGCTTACTCAACTGGTCAATGCTGGAAACTGCTGCCCATCCAACTGTGCAGCAACAAAAGCAGTGAAACCGACAGTGAGGTGGTTTCTCAGAAACCCTCCAGAGACATGGTTTCAGTCCTGTGTTCTACAAGAGCTGCTCACTGAAGCCCCCAGCTCTCCATTACACAGCTTAAGTAGGATTTTGCAGGAACAGGTCATTCACCTCAGTGAGTCCATGTCTGAGATTAAGCAACTCAAACCTCTTCTCAGCCTTGTTCTTCTCGGGTATCAGCTTATCCTTCTCCTTTCTTCGTCCTGTCGTGGTTTCACTTCCTGCAATGGTAGGGAGTGCCAGTGTCTGGGAAAGAGGTTTCTCCTGAATTTCCTGTTAGATTTCGTGATAGCCATCTTAAGGAGATTGTCCCCTAGGATTGGTCTCTGCCACAAGTGAAACCTTCTGCTCCAAATCGACCCCAATCAGACCCTTTCATCATTTTTTACCATCTTAGTGGCAGAATCTAAATGCTATTAAATTTGAAGGGTGGACAGTGAGAGGACAGCTGCTTTGTGTAGAATAAAGACCTTATTCTCTAGCACTGTGTCATTGCTCACCCACCCCTGGTATATCTGCCCTGCATGGTGTCTTTAAGAATTGTCCTTGTTTGCTCTTGGTGCCATGTGCAAGGCCTGGACGTATTGCTTTTGTTTGCAGAGGATAGGTTCCTGCAAAATATTGTAGGTCACTTCTAGCAAGTGGAAATGAGCCAAGTTATGAGCTTCACCAATTACTTTAAACTGGTGGCTAGTTTGGGGAAGCTGTTCAAGCCTTGAGCCTTTCTTTAGGTAGAAGATCAGGGAGCGCACGATTCCCTGTTGCTGCCTCCATGGTGGCACCTAAGCCAATCAGAGCCAACTTGCTGACCAGTCAGTCTCCTTTTCTCCTGTTGTATAAATTGTTGTGATGGTCTGAAATTTGGCATTTGTCCTGATGAGTGAAAGACAGAAAAACTTTGGTGACTTGTTGCTGTTTTCAGTGGTGTTCAAATTCTGTTCTACCTCACGGCTATTTATAAGTTTTGGGTCATTTACTTGACACTTTTTATACTGAACAAGACAATGCCAGGTCAGGGTGGCAAGAATTGTACTGTGTGCCTGGTCCATGTTACACCTGATCTTGGAGTCCCTGCTATTGGAGGATGAATGTGTGAAATCGAACTGGTTCCATCTATATCCCTAATTTTGGGTGATTCAAATACGAGTCTTTAGAATATAAGAACAGGAGGCCATTCAGCCCTTTCAGTCTGTTCTACCAATGAGATTGTGACACATCTGTGTGTTAACTCAATCATTCACCTTTGCTCCTATATCCCTCTGATTTTTTTTCTCAATAGGAATACAATCTCCGATTTAAAATGTTTAATTGCTCTGCTGATTATTACAAGTTTCATACTTCCACCAACCTTCAGTTAAAAAAGACATCTCTCCTGATGGGCCTAGCTCTCATTTTAATTTAATGTCCATTGGGTGTCTCCCACCAGGAGGCAGGTGACTCTCTCTGTTATCCTGTGTTTGATTCAAAGTCCTTAAAAACCATAGTCAGATCACCTTCCCAGGCTCAGCTCATTTACGTAATCCCTCCTCAAAATCAAATTGTAGGAATACTACTGTTGGCGTATTCTGTATCACAATGTTTCTATGGTATTGACAGCCTTGCTGAGTGAGCCTTATACAAATGTGATTTCTACTTTCCTTCTCCCTCCCTCGACCCCCAAACCTATACCCAGGAATATTCCGGCTCCTCCCCAAAACGGAAACGAGGTGACGAATCCGATGAAGGGATCGGTTCTCCGGATTCCGCAGATGAAGAGCTGGCTGAGTTAAGGCAACACCTGGAGAAGGAGAGGCTGATCCGGATTACACTGGAAGAGAAGGTTTGTTGGTTCTTTGCCCCAGGGGCTGCTGGTACCATGCGCCCATCCACAATTTGCCTGTGACGTGGCCCTTCAGCCTGCCCTCGGGCTTGTGCTTGGTAGCAGACTCCATGTCCTTGCCAACTGGGTTGTTGGTCACATTCCTCACACAGTGCCCAATTCCACTGACTTGACGTTCCCACTTCTGGCTGAAGTATGTGAGGGCCTCCCCACTGAAAGGACAGCGTGGAGTCCCCCTGGAGCTGGGAAAGTGCCACTGGAGCCAGCTGCAGAGAAATGCAGGCTCAGAATTCTTGTCAGGTCCCCCATCTGACCACTGCTTCTGGACTGAGTGGACACAGGAACCCCTCTGGACTACAGCTGAGGGATGAAGTGTGCATCCAGACCATAACGCCACAGAAGCACATGGACGTCCTGAAAAGCCACACTCAGCACCCACCACTACCATCCACAACCCACCATGACACACCTATCATCACACATACTGCACACAAAGACCACACCCTGTCTTAATTTGGGACGAAGATACCCCAAAAACTTTTTTTTAAAAAAAAGGTTCCAAGGATGTGGGAGTGGAATTTGGGGAGGGGAGGGCAGAACTTAACTCATTTGCACTTGCAAAGAGCTGACAGACTGAATGTCCATGCTGTATCACTCTGTGGAGTCACATCAGGCACTGACCCCATCGGCTTTCCGGCCCCTTTCTCCTTTTTGTAGGTGAAAGCTCTGGAGTCACAGCTGCAGCCCAGCGAGCTGAAGGAGATCCTACACCAGGCCCAACTACAGCAGGAGCACGATGTGCTACTGGACCAGCGGAGGCAGCTTCTGGAGGAGCAACAGAGAAGCATCAACACACCAGCACAGGTATCACCTTCTGCAGCTCCCCCCTCCCTCGGGTGGCCTGGACCAGGCTGCATTCTCCATATCCCCATGCCCTCTTCCACTCTATGGAGGAAATTGCTGCCTCCTTGACATCTGTCCCCTATTCCTGAACTTTGACCACCTGGTGCAAGGAGGCCAGTCCGGATATCTCCCTGTGGGCCTGCTCGTAGGGGGCATGGCCAGGCCCAGATTGGAGCCGAGCTGTGGAAGGAATTGTGGTTGATCTTGCGTGGATAGAGTAATGTACTGTGTACTTCATTATGTGGGGGCCTTCCACACCCAATGCATGTCACAGGACCTGGTGCAAAACCAACAATAGACTATTTAACTTAAAACAAATAAAGTACATTTCTTATTTACTACATCCCTTTAAGGAGGCAGTATTATTGACTGACAAGTCTGGGCATTGTCACCTTGGTTTTTAGTTAGAAAACTTTTACACCACAATATTTCAACTTGGGTCTTTAACATGCATTTAAAATGTTCACATTTTACTTTTGTTTTAAAATACTGGGCTACAGCAAGTTGGGGGTAAATGTAGAGTGAAAAATTGGCATGTATTTATTTGATTTAAATCTGAAAAACACAAACGGGAGACTTCACAGAAGCAGCCAGACTGAATGCAAATATATCCAGGCACCTTGTTGTGGTGTCCACATTCATTCCCTCTGTACCTGTTTAAAAACAAAGCTCCCATGTATTATTGCTTCAGTCACTTACTTGCCACTGTGATCATCAAACTACAGCACAGGAAAAAGCCATTCGGCCCAATGTGCCTGTGCCAGCTCTCTGAGTTACTCGATTCGTTTTCCCTTTGGAGTATTTATCCACTTCCTCATTCAATTTTATTATTGAATCTGCTTCCACTCATTTTAAGGCAACAACTCACTGCTTTTTAAAAGAAGTCTTCTCATCTCCCCTCAGGGCTTTTGCTGATTTATTCGTTCTGTCTGGGAATGGGGGTAACGATAAAAACTGCTTGCACAGTGGAACAGCTGCATCCCATGCTTTGGTGTGTAACATTTAATTTATCTTTGACTGACACTGTCAGGTCCTCAGGTGGGATTAGTGACAAGGCATTGCTATCTTTGCCATTAGGCTGAACAGGAATGGAAGGAGTTTGTAAAGATGCCCACCTCCAGAACAGTTGCAGCAAACAGCACAGCAGTCATTTGGTCATACAGAAAGTGGATATTGTTGAAAAGAGAGGCATTTTGTCAAATCTTTTCATCAGGACAGAAAAGAATGCCAATTTTTAAACCATCACAACAATTTATGCGACAGAAGAAAAGGGTACTAATTAACTGTACAAAATTGCTTTCTCAATGGCAATGCCCCAGCCAGTGGAGAACTACAGGCACCCTGTTTTACATGCATGTTGCAGTCATGTGGATCGTAATAGTGGAGACTCTGGTTCCCTTCCATTACAGTGGCCTAGTGGCGATGTAACTCAACTAATAATTCAAAGGCACAGGCTAATGCTCATGAGTTCAAATCCTACCATAGCAGCTGGTGAAATTTAGAATTCAATTAATAAATCTGGAATTGAAAGCTAGTGTCGGAGATGGTGACCACTGACTGTTCTGGTTCAGCAATGTTCTTTTTAGGGAAGGAAATCTGTCGTTTTTACCAGGTATGGGCTACATGTGACTCGAGACCCACAACAATGCGGGTGACTTTTAACTGTGGCCAAGCAAGCTACTCAGTTCAAGGGCAGTTAGGGATGGGCAACAACGATGTTGACATCCTACGAAATGATTTTATTTAAAGGGTGACCCAACAATCTCTCCTGCGTGCACAACCTGCTGGTTGGAAGGATAATCTGTTTGGCTACATTATAAATGCACTTTCCTTAACAAACAAGTTCTGGGGTTAGGCTTGAACTTGGAACTTCTGTTCATTGTGCCATCGGGCCTTAAAGTCCATAGCTAGGACTCACAAATCTGAGATAATTAATGAATACAATAAGGAATCGAGGAGAAAGATCTACACTCAGAATCTGGAATTTCCTCTCACAGGGAGGTGAATAGTGTTGACGTATTTAAGAGAAACTTGGGAGAAAGTAACACAACAAGCTAATGGGGTGAAATGGGAGTTCTCCCATGGGGAGCTGGTATGGATCTTTTGGGCCAAATGGCCTGTTTCTTTGCTACAAGATCAGTATTTAACAAGGACTGGAAGTGATGACAATGGTTGGTGGCAAGGGGGAGGGAACTGGGAGGGGAATCCCATATAATATGGAGCAATGAGTTAATAATAAGTTGTCCTCTGTGCCCCTGGAATTGAGCAGGAGTTCTAGAATGTATTGGGAGACTTATATTTTGGGAATTCCCTTCCCAGCCTGACATTCCTGAAGGAGTTAACCCGCCTTGGTGGCGAGGGCAAGTAGCTGACTGCCCCTTTCTAGGCGCTCTGTGCTACTGTTCTGTCTCTGTTGATTAGTTTTGATTTTCTCCGGTAAATGGATATGGTCACAGCTGCTGTTGCATTTTTCCTTGATCTGTTGCCAGCTCAGCCTCACAGCCTAGCTGGCTGCTCCTTCCGTTCAGACCCATCACTCTTCTCCTGCTCAAAGTCTGCTGCTCCAACTCTGCCTTCTCCTGGAAATTTGTTTCACAGGTAGAAAGTGTTTGACATGCTTGCCTTCATTGCTCAGACCTTTGAGTATAAGAGTTGGGACATAATATTGAGATTATACAGGACATTGGTGAGGCCTCTTCTACTGTGTGCAGTTCTGGTCACCCTGTTATTGGAAGGATATTATTAAATTGGAGAGAGTTCAGAAAAGATTTACCAGGATATTGCTGGGAATGGAGGATTTGAGTTATAAGGAGAGGCTGGATAGGCTGGGATCTTTTTCACTGGAGTGTAGGAGGTTGAGTGGTGACCTTTTGTAGAGGTTTATAAAATCATGAAGGGCATGGATAAGGTGATTAATGACTTTTTTTTTCCCCTACGGTTAGGGGGAGTTCAAAACTATGGGACATATTTTTAATGTGAGAGGAGACATTTTAGAAAGGACATGAAGGGCAACTTTTTTTACACAGAGTGGTTCGTGGTGTGGAATGAACTACCAGAGGAAATGGTGGATGCAGCTACAGTTCCAAAGTTTAAAAGGCATTTGGATAAGTACATGAATAGGAGATGTTTGGAGGGACATGGGCCAAAAGCAGGCAAGTGAGACTAGTTTAAGTTTGGGACCATGGTCAGTGTGGACTAGTTGGACCTAAGGGTCTGTTTTTGTGCTGTATGACTCTATGGGCCTGTGGGTTCCCAAAGGTCACGGTTTCTCAGCAGTCTTCCTGTTTGGGAGTTTCTGAAAGGGTTAAACTGTGTGTGCAGGTTGCTGAGAGTGGGCTTGTATTCCTTCATGTGCAGAAAGTTTGAAGTGTCTTTTAAGATTAAAGCATTCCATTGAGATGGAGAGAAACTGCTTCCTCAGGTGGGAATCTGCAACAAAGGGGCTTTATCTTAAAATCATAGTCAGGCAACTCAGGAATGTTGTTGGAAAGTATTGCTCACATGAAGGGGAGTAGGAATTTAGAACTCTCTGCCTCAAAAATCCTGCAAAGACAGGGCTGAGGGAGGGTAGATGCCAAAGTTAAAATTCAAAACCAAGACTGATACACTTTTGTCGGAAGAGGATATTAAATTGGGTCAATGGAGTTAAGATCCCAACTAGCCATGATCCAGCTGAACTGCAGAACAAGCTCAAGAGGCTGGATGGCCTTCCTCCAGTTCTGAGCTCCACACTAAGTAATATATTTCACTGTTGGAATTTTGGGGTTACCATGTTGCCGTTGAGTTCCATGTCAGATGCTTTGACTGCAAATAACCTAGTAAAAACATGGCTTGTGTCTTCCTCATCTCTATACCAATGGTTTAAATTAAGTCTTTCTATTCGAGACCGTCCCTCTCTGTCCCTGCAATGGCTTGATGTGTGGGGAAGTATTTGTGGAGGTGAGATGGCCACTCCATTCAAGCACAAGTGTTATTCAAACCAACCTTAAAAATGTGCAGGTGTCACATTGCGTAGAAACTCTCGGGAAGTGAGGGTGACAAAGCTTGGTGTTTCCTTCTCTTTCTTTTCCTTGCCCCTTTTCTTGATGATGTTGAGAAGGGAGAATGGGTAAGGAGGTGATCACTGATGGAAAAGTACTCCTCTCATTTCTAATAAAGTACTGGAATGTCAGATTCAATACCCCATACTTACCAACATAGCAGTGAGGCGCTGTGGTTGGTATATTGCAGAGTCAGATCTCAACTATTTTAACAATTTCTTTGTCTCTCTTTCTCTGCATGCCTCCCTTTCTATCTGTTTTTGACCCACTCTTTCTGCCCTATGCCCATCTGTCCCTTCATATCCATTTTTCACTTGCCTGTATTTCTCATCCTATCTTCCACTTTCTCTCTCTACCTGCCTGTCTCTCCCTCCTTCACCATGTATGCAACTGAATTTTTTTTTAACGGCCTGTGATTTTTTTTTTCTGATGTTTCTTGTTTCCCTCCCTGTTAGGTGTCTATCTCACACAGTCCCCCCGCTCCAACTCAACACCCGACAGTCATAGTGCCAGCACCTCTGCCTCCAAGTGTCCTCCAGGTCAATGTGGTAACCATGGCGCCGAGCTCTGTCATCAACACAGTGTCCACATCAAAACAGAACTTGGACACCATTGTACAGGTATGGGAGGTGGGTTCAGAGGGACACTATCACATTTACAGGATCAGATAGCTACAGTGAGTTGAAGGGTTGCTCTTGTGGGTGGTCACTCTGGTCCAGGAAGTTGTTTTCTCTTCCCTTCTGTTAGGACTGAGGTGGCTTGTGGTGTCCTAGTTCTGGCAGATTTGAATTGAGGACCTGAAGCGAGTGCAGAGATGCTGAGTGATGATCTTTCAGCACAGTAGCAGGGTGGGGGTGAGGAGAGCTGACCATTTCATAAAAGGGGACTATTAATATTGACATATGTTCCCATAACAGGGCAAATCAAGAGGGATCACCTCAGTATTAAATTTATTTTATTGTTTTCAGCAGTCACCTAAATATATTCTTTCTCTTCCAAGGCCATTCAGCACATTGAAGCCAACGAGCAAGGCATCAAAGAGGAGCCAGCGAGAGTGGAGAAAGAAATCTCAGCTTTTGTGAACCTTGACAGGATGCAGGAGGGCGTCAAGGAGGAGAGGGAGTGGCATGGGCTGGTGACAGCCTCGCCACTGATAATCAAGAGTTCCTTCAGTGATGTGGAGGCTGAAAGCCAGGACACTGATGGGAGAGATATGCTGGCAGTGCTGAGGAGGCCCAAAGTGGAGGTGGAGCCAGTTCCCTCTGTACTGGTCCCAGGGACTGGTATCCTCTAAGGGAGACTGTAGAGACGTGTCAGTGTGAACCAAGGGAACGGAGGACATTGTGGCCAGTCTATAGAGTTTGAGATTAAGGGAACTTTGAGTGGCATTCCTCCCAAACTAACTCCTTTCTATCCTTCCAGAGTGAGAGCAGCCTTGAATGTACTCTCGTCGCAGCTCTGTGCACATAAAGGTGGAAGGGGTTGATTTTTCTTGGCCAGTTCAGATTGCTGCAGTTTCCTCTCTGGCCAGTTGCATCTGAGAGATAAGTTTGTTGTCTGGATCTCCTGTCAGTGAATTTATTAGCACATATGGCTGACTTCATAATTTCACACCATCCAGGTAAATCCAATATCTGTCACAAAACTTAATTTACTTTAGCAACTACCACATATTAGCAGCAAGTAAACTTTTTAAATATAAATTACACTTTTTAAACAGCCCAATTTTTGATATTTGGTCACCAGTGTCAATCTAAATAGCAAAATAATCAAGCATCAAAATGCAAGGGCAAATGTCTCTTGTGACTGAGTGCGATTACAAGACCAGGTGAGAAAATATTGGACCATTTGTCTCCTAGCAAAAGACTATTGCTTTTTTTTGTGCCTTGCTCCCTGGAAGCTGTGCCTCAATTGAGGTAGTTTGCCCGTGTCATTCACCTATGTGCCCTGTATTTGTTCTCCTTGCTTCTAGAAGCTGACTTTAATGTACGTACCTTGCTTAACAAACGTTGGCAGTCAATTTGACTGGGGAGTAATGCGCATTGTTTGACGCTGGCTTATCGCATGCTCATACTTTCTACTGAAAGGTTACTGGAGAGTGAATTGGCAGCAAGAGCTCAGGCTTCATTACTTTATTCCTGGCCTGACCCAGGAGATCCAATTTAGCAGTGCAATGGATACCTCAGAGCAACTTTGCACAGACCAGAAATGGAAACTGGGACCTTCTGGGCTGGCACTGCACCCTGTAATTCATTTATAGAACTGTGTGATTGGAAGAACCCCAAGACATATTACACCTAAAAATCAGTTATGAAGCAAACACACTGATCAAGCCAAATCCCTTCTCAAAATATTTTAAGAGAAAATATCTGGTTAGCAGCAAAAGATTTGAAATGAGCGAGAGTGTGACCCTGTACCTTCGGGATGCTCTACCCGTGGTCTGAAATGGAGGGGTGGGAAGAGCCATGAGATTAGGTTGTTAAAAATGATTGTAGCCAATTTGGGAACACTTTGGATGGACTCTGCATTCATGTAGATTTTTTTTTTTGAGCAATTTGGGCTGACTAACTGCTTCATGGTGTACAGATGCATAGTGGAGTCACTACAGGGTTTGATGTAAGGCTTTATTGTAGGTGATATCTTTTTACACAATTTCTTTTTCAAAGAAAAAGTGCATTTATGGGATAATGTTAAAGAAGAACCTGGCAGTCTTTTAAACAGATATGAATTATCTTTTATGAGCCACAGTATGAAATGTTGTCAGTGTAGCGTGTGGCAGAACAATCTTTGGTCCCAGGCCTTTCAGTACATTGCTAGAATCTGGTTGGTGTAGCCCAGTCTTAGCAGTGCTACTCCCATCTGTGCATTGTATGGGAGGCAAGGGTTGTATAAAATGTTTTTAGAGCACTTAAAGTTGAGTTTATAAAAGTTATTTTGTTTATTTTCTTAAAATCTCACACTTCAAGTTGTAGTGTCTTTTTAACAATTTGAGTGTAATGCTTTGCGCACAAGATTGACTTGTGACTTTTTCTGAAAAAAGGCTTTGATCTCTAAACTGATGGTTTGTGCTCTTTTTTTAAAAAGAGCACTCCATGTGTAAATGTGTCATCTTGAACGTTGTTTCAGCTGTGCAGAGCAGAGAGGCCCTCAGGATTTCTTCTCTGTCAACTCAAAAAGAGGGTGGATTTACAGGTGTGCTACTGACAGGATTAGCAGTTTCTCGTTGGCTGCCCAGTCACCTTTTGTACAAGCATGGGTGTGAACCATGTGGATTTAGGCTTATCCCAATGTCCAGTAATGTGGCATGCCCTCCAAGTCTGCTTGTAGAACACAATCCATTGATTGAGATACATCAAAGGAGATTAACAGTAATAGCAGGATTGAAAAAAAACACCAAAGGAAACAGTGATAGCAAGTGTGTCCAGGAAAGTGGAGTTAATGATCTGACATGATTTTATAGAATGGCGGAGCAGACTTGTAACCATTTCATCAATTCCCTGCTTTTAGCCTGGTTTCATTGGCTGTCTTCTGGGCTGTAATAACTCTATGATCAGCCATTCAATGTCAAGTCTGTGCCAGTGGAGTAGTTGAGTGTTTCTTTCAGGCTGCTGCTAGTTTCCCACTGGGAGTTATGGTTGAGGTTAAGATGGTTTGTGGCCCTGGGTATTTTTGACTTTTCCTGCTGCAGACATGGTCTACAGCTGTCTGGAAGTGACTGTCATAGGCCAAAAGCCCCACATGGACAAGAGTGAAATTGTGAAAAGCTCTTCAAGTGAATTAGAGAGAAGAAATTTACGTTCTTGCTCTGAGACCCAGAGCAGGTGCAGACTGAGATGGACTGTGACGTGCTTCTGCAATTCATAGAAACTTGTTTTGAGTAAAAGGCCATCTGTGATCCTTGAACACTGGGCACCAGAGGGTGATTTACACCCATTGAAGATTAGACTGAGCAAGAGCTGCACCAACAGAACTTGTGCTTACCCTTCCATGAGGTGAGCTGCAATGCTCATGCCAATAGAATTACAGATCTCACTGAGCTGAGATGGTGTTAATTAGCAGCATCAAGGGTGGGGATGAACACGGACATTTTAGAGTACTCTGGCTGTAGAAGAATAGCAATAAATGAATATGAACCATGCATAAAGAATGATAATTGGTGACCGGGTTGAAAGTGCATACATTAGGGATGCTGTACATGAAGGAATCCTACAGCTTTGTCTATGGGTGTCAGACTCTCCAGCTGCATTGAGGCTAACAGGACATTGTTAGTTGGTTATTTTCTTCATGTTCTAACATACAGCAATGTCATTAAAGCACTACCAGCTTTTTTTCTAAAATAGATGTTTCATTATATTGTGTGTTACTGAGAAATTCTTTCGAAGAACAACACTTCTGGATGTTTTATTTATTGCTTCCTAAACAGAAGGGAGGATGACAATCTGCTCAAGTTGATACTGGAAGATCCCTGTCCATTTCAGCCATCACTTTGCTCAAATGCTACAGCGCTTACTTTGCATGTGAGAGGTAGGAGGAATTGCTGCCCGCATTCTCCACTCCCTTTGGGGGGTGGCACGGTGGCTGTGATTAGCACTGCTGCCTCACAGGGCCAGGGACCCAGGTTCGAGTCCACCCTCGGGCGACTGTCTGTGTGGGTTTCCTCCAGGTGCTCAATTTTCCCCTCCGTCCAAAGATGTTCAGGCTAGGTAGATTAGCCATGTAGTGTTCAGGGATGTGTAGATTAGGTGGGTTATAGAGCATCCCCCTAAGAGTCGGTGTGGACTTGTTGGGCCGAAAGGCCTGTTTCCACACTGTAGGGATTCTATAATATAACATGGCGAGAGCAAAAGTGACAATTTCACCCCAGTTCCACATTTTACTTTTGGTACTAAAAGAAACAACTCCCAAATGACAACAGGCTTAAGGTTCTATCCCTCAGACTCCAGAAAGTGCTAGTTCAGATGGCTGAAGGGGTATCTACAGTTCATCAGAGCCAAAGAGGGGAGGAAAGGGCAGGATATCTACATAGATCATACAGAGGCTGCCCCTTTAATTTAATTTAAAAATTATAAATTCATACCACTGGGTTCTTAATTTCTCCCACAAGTGGGAAATTGTCCACTTGGTCTTTCATCTGCTTCTCCACTACTGAACAAGTATGGTTAATAGTATCTCAAGTTTTTAATATGTATTAAAAAAAGAGCTTGTTCATGAAAAATCAGTCTAGGAAAGTTGAAATAACGTGGGCTTGATACAGACAATTAAGACAATCATGAATTCACCAGATTTTAATCTTATGAAGGAGGCAAACAAAGACATTTTTAGGGTCAGAATAAGTAGAGCTCTCATACTTGATTTTTACATTTATATTTCTCTCTAGTTAGATATTCATCAATCTCCTTTTCAAAATATATTGATTGTTACAGGGGAGAAATATAATTGAGAACCAATTAACCTAGTTGCAACCTCATGGCAGTGGCTATTTGTCCACTTGGGTGCTCAAAGTTGTATGGTGGGTAATAAAGACTAAGCTATCATGCCCCTTTGACCAAATACTCAAGACATTTCAGCTAGGAAGTGCTCAACTTTCACCCCTTTCCCCATTAGAATCTTACCATGAAACTAGTATTTAAGTAGACAGTCATTTATGCTTGGCTGCAGCTCAAAAGGCATTTACAGCCCACTGATACATCTCTGTTTGACCAGAGTACAAGTCTATCAAATTTCTCTTCATATTCAAAAACCACAACATGCAGTGAAATCACTGGAAGTAGGGATTGCTCATCTGTATAATCCAAGGCGACTGACAGCATCCAAACGAATGCCCTTCGAGATTAGCTAACTCAGCAGATTGCGGTACAAGGGCTTCTTTAATATTATCTACTGTAGCAGAGGATTAATCAAGTTTTAAACCTGAAATAGTTCAAGTAAAAGCCTTTGGTTTCATGCCACAATACAAAACTATGTGCTTAACTATGCCAAAGGTAGGTTAGAAGCACATTAATGTCTGGACTCCACAAACAGTTAATTTGTTCCAATGTTTTTCTTTCTAAGGCCAGTCCACGTTTGCATTAAATTCTCCACTCTACAATTTTAAACAGTTTATTTTAGCATTAACTGATTTGCTAAAATAGAAGAGGCATCAAATATCCTCAAAGTTTGTTAGTGAAAGGTTTAATACTCTCAAGTCTCAGTGTGAGTGACAAACCTGTTTCCAGACCCAGGTCACCATAGACATTAAGCAGCATGAGAGTTTATTTGCATGAGCAACAATTTTTTACCGTTTCAAAAAATTCCAAAAAAATCAAAATCTATAAGAAAGAGACTCAAAAATATAGCAGGCTACTCTGAACATTGGGAGGTATATAGATACAAGAGCAGTGCATGGGGTGGTGGGGAGGGAATTCTAATTAAGATTTAATTTCCAACATTCTGTGATCTGCCTCTTTATGGCTTGGCACCAAATTTAGTTGATAGTTTTCCCACAAAGTTCATCACCTTGGGGTTATTCTGGTATTTTGAGATGTTAGCTGGGTTCTGGGCCACATCTTGGAATGCAGCCATTATCTCAGGATCCTGCAGAGAAAAACAGTTAAATAATGCTTTAATAGACAAGGAATGCAGGAAAATGCACAAAGTTTAAGGCAAGCTTCATTAATTTTCTTTTGACTGCCAGTTTCTGAGGCTAAATGAGGATCACAGCATGCTCCCCATCTGTGTACTCAGTTAGCAGATCTCATGAAAAGTGATGGAGCAATCCCAGGTTAGTAATCATGCCAACTTCAACTCCAGATCACAAAATAGGATTACCAGAAGTGCAGCCATCGATAACTCTGACAATAGTTCAGTTCTCATTCATACACCCTTTCTGGAATGGCTGAGGTCACCATGAAGGTTCTACCTTGTTGATCTTGGCCAAGGCCTACCCTCTGGTTAAACCAACACCAGTCATCTCTTTATCATGAGACCTGTCCTATGGTCCTCTGGAACTTTGGCAACTTTACTGTCACCCCCTCCCAATTCACAATACAATTCTATCCAAAGCCATATTAAACATAACTGGGGAGTGATATAGTTTCTTAGCTTTATGTGAAGGTGCATTCTAGTATGAATCACTGCCTTCAAAACAGGAAAGATAAGGGGGAAGTGAAAACATCTCTCTTCCCAAACAAGTGCTGCGTTTGGCCTGTAACCACTCAACAGGAATTGGTCAAAGCAGGTGAAAGGACTACAAACTGCTATTGTCTAACATGAAGAGAAGGAGAAGGAGAGAGGGAAACAAAGGCAGGAAGAAAGCAAGTACTTCACAAATGCACTACAGGAAACACGATGCTGAATACATATCTCACTTCTCTTTGTGATATTAACCAAAGGCATCAGTTTCTCAAGCTGGACATTCACATCTTATGTTTACAAAGAAGCTCACTGTTTATGTGTTTCAACAAGTCAACAATCTGACCTTCTCGGATATGTACAGTGACATGGCGTCATTTGGATCAGATAGCACAGGGGCTTAAATGTCAGGATTCCAATCCCAATCCCTCTACTATCCACCACAGTAGTGGTGACTCTGGCTACAAGTGTTTTTCCAGTGAGAAACTACCACACAGGACTGTGCGCTGAGACTGAAAACTCAATTTTCAGTTACCTGCATAGCTGCAAGCACCTCTGGGTCACCAAGTAGATCATTCAGACCAGGCATTCCTGCCATCCCAGGCATTCCTCCTGGAAAACCACCAGCACCTCCTGAAGATCAGAAGATTACAAAATAATTAACAATGATGCTGAATTCAAGGACAAGGTGACTAAAAAGTAGCACAGAAACAATGATCTCTTCCCATGATTGATGGAACTGACCTCCAATTGAACAGTTATATATAGAAGGCTGTTATTTGTACAAATGCCAGCTAGAGTGAATACGTGCCAAGAAAAAGCTGACCTCACTGGCAAGTGACAGAAAGCAGCAGTCAGCTTCAAAGACAGGAAGAAACAGAGTGTCTCCAGAAACACTTTCAGGCTTTAACAATTGTTTTATAAAAATAAAAAGGCTATTGCACTTCAATCTTACACTCAAAACGATAACTTGCTGTCTCACCACAGATGCTGCCTGACCTGCTGCGATTTACAGCATTGCTGTCTGTATAAAAACTTAATCTAGAATGTCAGAAATATCTCTAAACAACAAGCGTATTGGGTTTCTAAATTATCCTGGGCTCAAATTCTACACTCAGTGTCATGGAGCAAGGAAATATACCCTTTGGTCCAATACATCCTGCTGACCAAGTTTCCCAAACTAAAATAGTCCCACATGCCTCTGTTTGGCCCATATCACACTAAAGCTTTCCTATTCATGTACCTATCAAAATGTCTTTTGTTGTAACTGTATTTGTATCTACTACTTCTTCTGGCAGTTCATTCCACACACAAACCACCCTCTGTGTGAAAAACTTGCCCCTCAGTTCCCTTTTAAATCTTTCTCCTTTCACCTTAAAAATACACACTCTAGTTTTGAAATTCCCCATCCTAGGGAAAAGACCTTTGCTATTCACTTTATCTATGCCCCTCATGATTTTATAAACCTCCATAAAGTCACCCCACAACTTCCTATGCTCCAGTGAAAGTCACAGCCTATCCAGCCTCTCTTTATAACATAAACCCTCCAGTACTCCAAAAGTGGCCTCACCTATGTCTGTACAACCTCAACATGATGTCCCAATTCATACTCAATGGTCTGAGCAATGAAGGCAAGTGTGCTAAACACCTTAACCAACCGGTCTACCTGTGATGCAACTTTCAAAGAACTATTTACCTGAACCCCTAAGTCTCTGTTTGACAACACTACCCAATGCCCCACCACTAACTGTAAGTCCTGCTCTTGTTCATTTTACGAAATGCACTCATACCACAGAAGGTGCAGATGTGGGAAATAACCAGTTTATGGTAGTTTCCCAATCTTCAGTGGGATAGCAATGGCCACTCACTTTTGGTCTAGCAAGGTTGGGCACTGAATCTGACTGACTCCTGCTGGAGAGGGCATGTGTGACGACGTTTGGGCAAGAATAGGAGCAGAGTTGGTTGTGACGCCCTCGGTTATTGAATAGCACACTGACATTTATTGTCTGGGACAGCATGAAAAACAGCCACTTCTGGAGAATAATCGGAATGTTGCTTGCCTCCTTGAAACCATAGCCTAGCAAGAATCGATGTAATGGATTACTTTGATGCAAAAAGAGTGAAGTGTTCACATTACTAGCAGTATTGAAGAACCCAGAGCTTGGCTTGAGGAGGCTGCCAGTTTGCGATCAACTGGGAATAGCAAGGCAAATAAAAGGGCCGCTTGGAACACGTACTAGTGCATTTCTTCAAGGGCAACAGCATGAACACTTTCATGGCGGGTCACGAACTCAAACTGGTGCTAACTCCATTAAAAAAAACTAAACTAGAAAGGAGGCTAAATGGGAAGAAAGCATAACAATTACCATGCAGCAACCACTGGCTATAGGGAGCATCTCATCACCTAAGAAACATTGAGAAACATATCAGAAATGCAAAATATTTCATTGCAAATCTTGGCACCTCCATTTCGATGAATGATTTTGTTTTACTCAAAACCGTTCAGGTCAGATCTAATTTAGTAAAGCTGTTGGAAGGATTTGCCCTGTGTAGCACAGTGTCCCTGGTCAGGTGTTGCATTCCTCGCAGCTGCCTTAAAACAGCAGTCACCACTAAGTTGAGATGTTCATCCTTTGTTGGCCAACTGGGGAGTACAAAGGAATACAGAAAAACAAACCTGGGAAACCACTGAATCCAGCTGCCCCTGGACGGCGAGCCTCTTCCTCCTGAAATAAGAGAAGAGATGTTTCTGGACCACAAATAGGCTACAAATCAAGAAATTAAACATTTATTTGAATACAGAGGCTGTTGCGACTGCTAAACATGGATATACCTGATCATTGATATCCCCTTTGGAGTCCAGTCTCTATGTAGAACCTCTGGTCTCAATTATTTTATTGGGTACAAGTGTTTGCAGCCAGTTTTCAGACTGTAAAATGTCAGCCACAAATCAGAGTCTCCTTAAAATCACAAAGAGAATCTCCAGGGTCTGATCAACATTACCAGTACAGCACATCCCATGAACAAAACACAACAAACTTCAGTTCCTAATTGCCAGGCACTCAGTTCCTGCAGATTACTGAGTTATCATTGAAGGTTTGTTTATAAATTCCAGTCTACCATAGGTACTTCCTCAGGTTATCCAATATTAGTCACTCTTTAAAGACTGGAATCTCTGATTTTATTTTCACTGATCTACATCTAATATTGCAGTAACATAATCAATAACAGCATCTGCTTATAACCTGAACCGAATACTTAGCATCTTTCACATATTTACCTCAGTTTCTCAAAAAAAGGAAGATCAAACTAACAATAGAGGTGGCAAAGTTTATCTCAAATCATAAACTGCTTTACTTCATGAGATGAAGAATACAGATCATTAGGTATGATCACAGTTATCAACCAGTTGCATGTATTGATATAAAAATACACTATTCCACCTTGGTGAGAGTCACCTTTCTCAAGAAAGAAAACCCACCCACCTTCTATCCTACATTCCTGGGCAAAACCTCTAACTTTTGCTGCACTGCTTGCTCATCTTGCAGTTTTGAAATTACACCGCCATTTCTTTTTAGTCAAAAATTGGGGCTACATCACTTCCTACAAGAGAATCCAACATCCTAACTCAGTAATGACTCCTGCTCTGCTCACGATTAAGATTGCCTCTGCAGCAAAAGGGTGAAGTCAGTAGAATGTCTAAATGATGGTTCATTGTCAATAGCATGCTGGGTCAAACTGACTGTCCAAAATGTAACACATCTGCCAGCCCAGATGTCCTATTGTAACAAGCATTGACAGCATATTTTATAATCTTAATTTTGCATGGAAAGAATAGATTATCAAAATAAACCCAGAAGCAAGATTCAGGAAAAACAGACAAAGGCACGACAACAGAAGCCACCAGTTGATTTGAACTTCAGCCCACTAGCTCAATCTCATCACCAAAAGCTCAAAACGGGTCAGTTCATTTTGAAGATTCATTTCGGTGTTTAAACCGACCTACTTCGTTGCTTTGGGCTTTTTATTTCACACCATTTTGAAGTTTCCGTAATTTAAATGCTGATATCTGCTCCCTGTTGCCAATCCTCTTGAGATACTATCAAATACAAATTTACTAACCAGACTGTAATTGAATTTAGCGACCAATTAGGACTTTAGCATCAAAGCAACAATAAAATTGAAGACTGGAATAATTGAGCCTGCCCAGCAAGTAATACAGTGGCAAATGAGTCACTATAAACAGGTCTTCCAGACAGGCACAAGTGTGGCAGAATTTTACTGATCAGGTGTCTCTCGAGTTGTGTTAGTATTTGGCTTCAAGCCACACGTACAATCCCACTCAGGATGCGAGCACGAAATCTAGGCTGACAATTCATTGTAGTACTTTGAGAAGAAGACACCGTATTGCTTGCTAATATATACATAAAAGATTCCATTGCTACATTTGAAGAGCCAGGATTTTATTTTAGTGCCATAGCCAGTATTCAATTCTCATCCACAACAAATAAACAAGTCAATTGTGTCATGTGCCATGGATCCTATTGTGTATAAATTGGCTACACTTGAAAAGAAAAATTTATTCACTGTTAAGTTCTTTGGGATATACTTTACACAATGAGAAGCTTTACACAATCTTGACCTCTTTGGTGAAGACTTGTCTGAAAAGAATATCACTGTGCTATAAAGCAACAAGAAATTTCCAGGTTTCACTTGTGACTAATGACAAGTCAGTGAGTTCAGACAGATGTTGATTTCTGAACTCTGGGGTTGAGTTTGAAATGCCTCAACTCTTTTTTGGCAGTCTTCATTTCAAACCCTTCTCAAAAAATTGCTTACTTTGGTAAACAATTTAGTTACCTCTGCTGATAATTTTGTGAAGAGCTATATGTCCACTATTCCGTCTTCGAATTTGGGACTTTTAGCATTATTAAAAATCCTGGGTAAGTTGGGTTTTGCTCTTTCTGGTTGAATAATTTTCTGTAATTGCAAATGCTTGGTAATAAGAGTGTTTATGGTGGTGCAATCTGAAGTTTCAAAGTAGCTCTTTCTTTTGAGTTACAAATTGATTTTTTAAAGTTTGGAATTGTGAAACAACAAAAATAACTGTTGTAAATCTTCTTTTCTCACGTAGTGCTTTATTTAAATCGGAGTGTCAAGGAAATTTTCTACAGTTAGATCTAGCTTGTAAGGATGCACCAACATAGTCAAAGGTTCTACTCAAGTGTAATGCAATTCACACATTCTCCATTTAAACTATGAAAATGATCTAACAGTAAATATAGATTGATCTTTCAAATCTGTAGCAACCAGACAGCAGTTTCAATTACAAAACAAGAAGCTCAGGTGTAAGTCAGAAGCAGCATACTGGTACCATCACACTAAAATTATTGACAATCCTGATTGTACATGTACTGAGATTCAGATGGCTTTGCAAACTTAACTGGGTTTTTTGGGACTTGTATAGTTGTAAGCCAGGATAGGAGAATCAGGACAGCAGATACATGGGAACACCACCATCTGCAAATTGTCCAAGGACGTATACCATCCTGACTTGGAAACATTCCTTCCTGGGTCAAAATCTTGGAGCTCTCTCCCGAAATATTTTGCAGGTCAGTCCACAAAGGGACTTCAGCAGTTCAAGAAGCAGCTTACCATTACCTTCTCAAGGGTACCTACGAATGAGGTAATAAATGCTAGCTCAGCCAGTAATGCTTACATCCCATGACTGAACAAAAAAAAAGATTAACCATGATTGTTGCAACTCTCAAGTAAAATAAGAAAAACATAAAGAAGAAGATAGTTATAGTGTTTCAGGTTTTGCCTTAACAGGTAAGATGAAAGTATGTAGGAAGAGGATGCTATGGACCAGTTGGGCCAAGGGAACTATTTCTGCACTTGACTCTATATAAAAGTTAGAGATACTATGCACAGGTTTTATTCATTGATTCTTGTCAAGAAGTGCATGCACAGGCATTGAAGTCAGTTGTACAGACCCTCACAAGTTAAAAGACTATTAACGTTCTCTGACCAGAATCTCTCTGAAATTAATATTTGCCTGTGGAGTTGAAAGCAGCCAGAGGATCCATGTACTCTTAAGCAGAAATATGTACCATCAGGAGAAAAAAAAAGGGAGAATTTGGAGTAAAGAAAATGTGAATGTGATTTTCAGCATCATACCACTTACCTTACGTGCTTTTTCATGTTCCTCCTTTGCTTTTTTTGCACGCTCTATTCGCTCTCGCATAGCCTTCTCTTCACGCTTCCTTTCGTATTTTCTTCTGTGTTCTATAATCTTTTGAGCCTATGGAGATTTAGTCAAAATATAATATAATAGATTCTTTAATAAATAGACCTGTTCATCACCCTACAACCCACTCCAAGCTAAACTCCACTAGGGCAGTCAGATCCTCTGCATATCTATTACAAGCTATGGCTTTTTTGGAAACTTATGTCCATGCCCACCATGATCCTGTCATGAATGAAAATTAACTACATTTAATGGTTAATAGCTATGCATTACGAAGCAGTACGCAAGAGTTAATTAGAAATCCTTAATTAAATCTATGTTCACACAAATATTAAAGAAGACACTTCCCCTGATGAACTTTCTAAGAGCTAGGAACAGGAGTAGGCATTTCAGCCCCTCGAACATGCTCTGCCATTTAATACAATACTGGCTGATCTCATCTCAGTCTCAAACTCACTTTCCTACCCGCTCCCCATAACCGTGTAACCCATTACTGATTAAAATTTTGCCAAACTCCTCCTTGAATTTATTCAGTCTCTTGGCACCCACAGCACACTGGGATGAATCCTCTGAGAGAAGTCATTTCTCATGTGTTTACATTCTGCCACCTGTCAGCCCAAAACTATGACCTCTCATTCTAGATTACCCCACAAGGGGAAACAACCACTGTACATTTACTTTGTCAATCTCTTTTAGCATCTTGTATACCTCAATTACGTTGCTTCTCATCCTTCTAAAATCTAGCATGTACAGGTCTAAACTGCTCAACCGCTCCTCCTAAAACAAGCCTTTCATCTCAAATTAATCTAGTGAACCTTCTCTAATCTGCTTCTAATGCAATTACATTGCTCAAGGAAGGGGACCAAAACTGTACACAGTATTCCTGATGTGGTTTCACCAATGCCTTGTGCAACTGCCACAACACTTCCCTACTTTCATACTCCAGGTCATTTGACAATAAGTGCAAACATTAAATTATCCCTAAATAAAAACCAAAAGAACTGTGGATGCTGGAAAAGCTCAGCAGGTCTGGCAGCCTCTGTGGAGACAGAAACAGGTCCAGTGATCCTTCCTCCAAACTTCCCGAAATGTTAACTCTGATTTCTCTCCACAGAGGCTGCCAGACCTGCTGAGCTTTTCCAGCCCCCATTCAAACTAATTCAGAGGTTTGCTACAGTATCAGGTTACAACCTCTTCAATTTGCGGTTACACCCCACTTGAAAGTGCACTCATGCATAACGCACTATGTAAACAACCCCATTTAAACAAGACCGACATTCCATTCAAAGGTGCAGTCAGGTGTGACGGCTAACAAAACTGCACAGGATGGAACCTTTTTGCACCCCAACACCAAAAACTGTTATTTGATATTTAAATCCAACTGAGTAGCTGCTATTACCAAATCATTTACCTTCTCCCTCCAGCTAGAGTAACTCCAAGTATCAATCAAAGGTGATAACTGGATTGCCCTGCAGACTTTTCTTGTATATTATGTAGCCAGGTATTTGTCCCAAGTTTTTATTCAACATGTATATAAAACTTTACCCCACTAATAAAACTAAAAAACGCTATGCAGTGTATGTAAGCAACCTTTAACTTACTAATAAAACTAACGGCACTATATCCAGACCCATGCGACCCCGAATGAATGAATGTTAGTAAATAGAACCCACAGATGGACACAACCATAAAACTAACTAAACAAGCGATAGTAAATAAAAACCACAGATAATCAACGCAGACTTTTATTTATAAAACACAAGATGCCTTTTTCTAACTTTAAAATTCTAACCTTGAAAATAACAAGACTAACACCTTTTGAACTACGCAAGGGCACTCTAATCTCATTAAAATAACCATTAACACTCAACAATAACTGGTAACATCTCCAATTTCCTGCAAAACAGTTTTTGTACAATGTCTACTGCTTAACACTCAAGTGTTAGACTGTTAATGTATGCTTGAATTCTGTATAAAATGGCTGCTTTTGAGCAATGATTTTGGGGATTCTATTTCGCCTTACACCTGGTCGTCTGGATCTTTGAACGCGATCTCACAATGAGTATACCCAGATCCCTCTGGACCAAAGCAATTTGAGGTTTCTCACCATTTAAATAATTAGTTGCCTTTATATTTTCAGCCAAAACGGATAGCCTCACACTTAATAAAAACCAAAAGATCATTCTGAGGAAGGTACACTGGACCCGAAACGTTAACTGTTTTCTCCTCCACAGATGTTGCCAGACCTGCTGAGCTTTTCCAGCAACTTTGTTTTTGTTAGCCTCCACTTATCCATGTTAAACTCCATCAGCAAAATTTTATCCAATTCACTTAAATTTATTTACTTATTCATTAGTAAATTTCTTATTTCTTGATTGCAACTTACTTCCCCACCAATTTTCATGTCCTCTGCAAATCTCACTATCATACCTTCCAGCCCTGCATCCAAACTATCAATAAAAGTTTAAGTAATTATATATAATTTATACACCATAAAGGCAGAGAACAGCAGGAAGGGAGATATAAATAAGCAAAGGTGATCAAAGTATGTAACTGTTTGGCATATGTCAACTGATGCTACTTTTTTTTGTTATCCAGAAGAAATAAGTCTTGGGGCAAGTTTGATTTGGAGTTACGTCATACATCAGCCATGAACTCTCAATGGCAGAAAAGGTTTAACAACTAAATGGCAAACTCCCATCCCTTTATTCTTCCCAACAAAGGCAAGCAGAATGAGATGTTTGTAGAATGACCACTTTTTCTTTTAGCTAATGTTGTTGGGCTAGAAGAAACAGGAAGAGAGAGAGTTAGGCCACTTTGCTCATGATTCAAACTACATTTTTAAAATTGCACCATGCTGTAACCATTCAACTCGCTCTCCGATAGCAGCTGTACTCTTGGTCCATCAGCATTTGTAATTACAAATTTCATTCTCCACCTGCTAGTTTCAGATACTGCACCGAACATTTCTTTCTCCCAACTTCTTTTACAAGTAACTGCAGCATACAGTGCCAGAAAGAGTTCACATAAGCTCAAAGTAACAGTTTTACATTCTTACTTCTTGCAAGATTAAGTCTTTAAAGCTGTACTTCCACAAGTCAGAACACAGCTATGGCTTCCACTCCTAATTATAATCCAGAAACTTAGCTGTGTCTCTGCATAGCACCCTTGCCCATCTTCCCTCTCTGATGCGCAAATTATTTTAAAGAACAACATGGGAGTATTCCCTGGTGTTCTAACAAATATATATCAGTTCCCAATTGATCCCTCAACAAACATCAAAAAGAGATTATCATAAGTAAATTGCTGTTTGTGGGAGTTTGCCAAGTGCAAATTGCCTGCTGTATATTTTACATTGGTTAGAGCGGATTACCATAAAAGTCCAAGTGATTCATAGATGCCATTTAGGCAGAAAACAACTTGACCTTACCCATTCTGGCCCTTATACAACTCCAGTCCCATACCAAAAGTAGTTTACTTTTAATTGAGCCCCTGAAGCAAATGTAACATTATCAAGATGTCTAGGAATGGCCATTATATCTTGGTCTTGTTACATTTCAACAGTACAGACTAAAAGTAGCTGGAGCTTTTGAAAAAGTCAGTGACAGTACTTCAATGACTATAAAAACTATCCCCAACATCTGAGAGATTCCATATCAAATTTTGTTTAATGCCTTAGGATATTATTGCTACATTAAAGGCCCTATATAACTGCAGATTATTGTTGAATAGGTTTGTTTTTAAGCAGGGCACATTTGAAGTATTCCATCTTTTCCCAGCTGTCTGTGCATGTTTAAAGTAACTAGCTGATAGACTACTTTGGGTACAGTCAGATTCTAAACTTAAACAGCTCCAATTATTTCTTTGTAAACCCAATCTTGGAATGCAATAAACCCAATATTTATTAGCCTTACGTAAATGTCTCGATTTGATATTCCAGTTAAGTGTCAACCATTTTGACGCAGGAGCAAACTCTAAGGGCCAGAATGGTTCAGAACATAATGGGAGGTGGGGACTAAGTGCTAATGTTACTGGACTAGTAACACAGAGTCCCAGGCTAATGTTCTGGGGATATAGGTTTGAATCTCATCAGATGAAGTCTGAATTCAACAAAAAAAATCTGAAATAATAATTTAGCCTCATGGCTCCCATGGTAACTACTGCTGGTTGTCACATAAACTCATCTGACTTACTAATGAACTTTAGGGAAGGAAAGTGACCATCTGTAACCAGTCTGGCCTACATGTTACCTCAGACCTACAGCAATGTGGTTTACTCTTAACTGCCCTCTAGGCAGTTAGGGATTGGCAATAAATGCTGGCCTAGCCATCAATACCCACTTCTCATGAAAAGAACAAAATATAATTTTGGCCACTAAAAATCCCCCACTGCACATTTTCAGCATGAATTGCTTTTATTTCATATTACAATAATATGCAAAATAACAACTTTCACTTACACCAAGTATTCTATGGTGCTTCACAGGAGCACTAGAAAAGTTTGATACTGAGCCACTAAAGAGGAATTACGGAACTCGGTAAGGAAAACTTTGGTCAATTGGGCAGGCTTTAAGGATTGTCTGAACAGGAAGGAGAGAAGTTGGTGGAGGAGTTTAGGGAGGGAATTCAGAGGTTGTGGCCTCAGCAGCTGATAGCATTGTTACCAATGATGTTGATTAATAATAGAGATATTCAAGGAGCCAGATGTGAAAGAGGGCAAAGATCACTAAGTTATAGAACTGGAGATATTTATATTGGTAGGGAATGAAGTAGCCAAGGAGGGATTTGAAACTGGAATAAGATTTTTGAAAGCACTTCCATACAATGATTTTTTTTACACAAAAGCTAATGTGAAGACTGCACAAATTCTCAACTTTTCTCCTACCTAAGTTGGGCCAGAGAAACCACTTCCACCAGCAAATCCTTGCTTGGCCACATGCCCAACATAAATACAATATGCTCACAAAACTGAATGCATTACAAAGTAACTCAGATACAAAACACTTTTGGAGTTCTAAAGAACTTAAAGGTGCTTTAGAAATACAAGTCTTCTTGACCATTAATTATAAGTTTACTTTGCCATTTATTCTCCAACCCACAAAATTTTAAGCAAAAATGTGACCAGAATGTGGTCACTTACCCGAGGTTGCACCTCCTTAAGCGTGGAGCTGGTATCATCATCGTAATCCAATTTACAGGCTGTGGCCAGATCCCGTGCTGCCTCCTCCCAGTGTCCAAGCAATCTATTTGATGGAGTAATTATAAAACAGCAAGGTTTACAACTGGAAGCTTCAAATCCACAGCCTGAGTCAGTTTTTCAACAACTATCAATAGTTACTAGAATGGACATGGTCACAGGCTGCCAACAGGACAAACATTATTAATGAGAAGCAAAGTGTACCTGCGCATTCATACCCTCATTTCATCATGAAACCTTACATTATTACTTAAAATCTGCTAGTGTCACAGAATGAAAAAACAAGTGAACAAGTTCTCAGCTTCCTTTGTTAAATGCATATAGGGACAGGTGAAATAACTCATAACTAACAAACAAATTCCATGACTTTGAATGTTTCTCATCCTCAGCAGTCCCTCATGATCAAGAAAGACTAGCTGCCACTCTGGTTCTGCTAAGTCCAAAGAGAGTTTAACCAACCAATGACTGAACTATACAAGCCAAGAGGGTTCCAGATCAGAGTCCTAGTGCACGATAAGCTTAGCTGATCTCAGCCAGGGTTAAGTGACTTCAGCCTCCCTCGGTTAAAAGGGGGAGAAACAACCAGCTCCTAAGAACTAGCCAATGATTCTTAGTTGATGTGACCACCTGCAAATGCAGAGTAAGGACAGGATTGAGCATGTTCAAATATAATAGCCCACTGACATTCAACCAAGACTTATGCACGTGATGCCCATGTGGCTGCATCCTAGTAAAGAGTTTGCCAAAAAGAATGCAAAGTAGAGCTAGGGAAATAAATGCAGCTACAGTTATATACTTCATTCTCAGAATAAAAGCAACTCAACAATTGAAACCTGACAGGAAAAGCTGCCATTAAAAAAAATCAAAGATCAATTTGGTCATACCAGGAAAATCAATAATCACTTCAGCATCAGTAAAAAGTCAGTTCTCTCAGACAGATGATCAGCCTGTTGTCTGGGATTTGACTGACTACCTTGGTTAAGTGGAGTTAACACCCCCCTCACCAACCCCACTCAAGGTTCAAATAGAAAGTCATGATACAGAGTTGAATGATACAGACACCAGCTGCATTCAACATGACTGGGTGACCTTCAGGAATATAACGTTCTCCACAGTTCTGGAGATCTTGGCTCTTAGTCTCTCCTAAGCACAATAATTGGTTCAACAAAAACACTAAAGCCACTAAGAAACGACTGAAGAAGAAACATCATCTCTGCAGGGTTTACCTCGATGGCAAACCATCACTATCCAAGCACAATCATTATCAAAACATTTAAAAAGGACTGAGACAAAAGATGTCTAATTTATTCATATTAGTAACATATGAACAAGAGTAGGCAGTAGCTCCTGGAGCCTGCACTGTCAATCAGTGAGATCATGGCTGATCTGTGGCCTAATTCCATATACTTGGTATTTGGCTCATATCTCTTCATTTCATTGCTTAACAAAAACATGTCTATCTCAGCCTTAAGATTAACTGATCTAGCATCAACTGCCGTTTGTGGAACAGCATTCCAAACCTTCACTACTGTGTGTGTAGAAATGTTTCCTAACATCAATCCAGAATAGTCTTCCCTAATTCTCAGACTATATCCCCTAGTTCTAGAATCCCCAATCAGTGGAAATGATCTGTCTTTATCTACCATTTCTTTTCCTATTAATATCTTGAAGACTTCGATCAGATCACCCCTTAACTTTCTATAAACTAGAGAAAACAGGCTTAATCTGTATAATGACTCCTCAAGTTAACCCCTGAAATCCAGGAATCATTTTTGTAAACCTATGCTGTATTCTCTTCCAACGCCAAAACATCCTTCTGAAGGTGTGGAACCCAAATTCGCTCTCAGTATTCCAGTTGGAATCTAACCAGGGTTTTGTATAGTTGCAGCACAACTTCTGCGTCCTTATATTCCAGTCTTCTCGATATGAAAGCCTGCATTCCATTAGCCTTAATTATTTTCTTTACCTGTTCATACCAGTTTAAAGATTGTACACCTGAACTCCCAAGTCTGTTTGGACATTCCATCTAGAAAGTACTCTGATCTATCCTTTTTACAGTCCAAAACGTATAATCACACTTGCTTCCATTGAAATCCACCTGTCAGTTTTGTCCATAGATTTAGTCTACCAATATCTCTTGGTAATTTTGTGCTATCTACATGTCTACAATGCAGTCGAACTTTGTGTCATCAGAGAATTTGGATTTTAAACTAGTCAACGTTGATCTATTTTTGTGAAGGGGTTTAAAACTTAACTAAATCAGTCTTCCCTGAATCATGATTATAAATCAGTACATGTCAGAGAGCAGATAACTAATGTCTCCTGAATTGTTCATGGAAATTTGTTTCCATTGTGGGGGTGCTGAGTGAGAGCAAGAGCAACAGCAAGAGACAAAATACTGAAAGACATTAGCTTGTTTTGGGATTTAGAATAATCAAGGATTGATTTTAGCTTTTAGAAAGCTTTCAGGTCATTTGAAAGAAACCTGACAAATTAGATGCAAATTTGGCTCTTCTAGGCGGAGAGAATTTATTCAGACCAGTAAAAGAAATAAGTTAACTTAGTGAAAGGATATATTCTATGAAACTTCCAGTTCAGGACAGGCTTATCAGAACTCTGCTAATTACCAAAAGACTGACAAGTTTGAGCTATCAATTGGGTGAGTGGTCAAGGGAAAAGGCCTCTCAGCTCACAGGACCAGAATGACAAGCAGTTAGATCAAATGCAGATTTGATCAAGAAAGAAAATTTCTCTGGATTTTGATTAACTGTGAAGTGATGGAGTTGGGAAATAGATGGGATTTTGTCTTATATAACAAGGTGTAGAGCTGGATGAACACAGCAGGCCAAGCAGCATCAGAGGAGCAGGAAAGCTGACGTTTCGGATCTGGACCCTTCTTCAGAAATGGGGGAGGGGAAGCGGATTCTGAAATAAAGAGAGAGAGAGGGGGAGGCGGATGGAAAATGGATAAAGGAGCAGATAGGTGGAGAGGAGACAGACAGGTCAAAGAGGCAGGGGTGGAGCCAGGAAAGGTGAGCGTAGGTGGGGAGGTAGGGAGGACAGACAGGTCAGGGAGGCGGGATGAGACTGGTAGGTAGGAGATGGGGGTGGGGCTTGAGGTGGGAGGAGTGGAAAGGTGGGAGAAAGGACGGACAGACAGGTTAGGGAGGAGGGGACAAGCTGGGCTGGTGTTGGGATGTGCTCGGGGGAGGGGAGTTTTTGAAGCTTATGAAGTCCACATTGATACCATTGGGTTCCAGGGTTCCCAAGCGAAATATGAGGTGCTGTTCCTGCAACCTTCGGGTGACGTCGTTGTGGCACTAGAGGAGGCCCAGGATGGACATGTCATCCAAGGAGTGGGAGGGGGAGTTGAAATGGTTCGCAACTGGGAGGTGTAGTTGTTTGTCACGAACCGAGCGTAGGTGTTCCACAAAGCGGTCTCCAAGCCTCCGCTTGGTTTCCCCGATGTACAGGAGGCCACATCGGGAACAGCAGATACAGTATACCACATTAGCAGATGTGCAGGTGAACATCTGCTTAATGTGGAAGGTCTTCTTGGGGCCTGGTGTAGCACTTCCTGTGGGTGCAGGGAAAAGTGCCGGGGGCGGTGGGGCTGGTGGGGAGTGTGGACCGGACAGGGGAGTCACGGAGAGAGTGGTCCCTCTGGAAGGCAGAGGGAAAATGTCTTTGGTAGTGGGGTCAGATTGCTGATGGCGGAAGTGTCGGAGGATGATGCGTTGGATCCGGAGGTTGGTGGGGTGGTACGTGAGGATGAGGGGGATTCTGTTTTGGTTGTTGTTGTGGGGAGGGGTTGAGAGGGATGAGTTGTGGGAAATGCAAGAGACACGGTCAAAGGCGTTTTCGACCACTGTGGAGGGGAAGTTGCAGTCCTTGAAAAACGAGGACGTCCGGGAGTGGAATGCCTCATCTCAGGAGCGGAATCCCTCACCTCAGGAGCAGATGCGGTGGAGGCGAAGGAATTGGGAATAGGGGATGGCATTTTTGCAGGAAGGTGGGTGAGAGGAGGTATATTCTAGGTAGCTGTGGGAGTCGGTAGGCTTGAAATGGATATCGGTTTCTAGGTGGTTGCCAGAGATGGAAACAGAGATCCAGGAAGGAGAGAGAGGTTTCAGAGATGGTCCAGGTGAACTTAAGGTTGGGGTGGAAGGTGTTGGTGAAGTGGATGAACTGTTCGAGCTCCTCGTGGGAGCACGAGGCGGCGCCAATACAGTCATCGATGTAACAGAGGAAGAGGTGGAGGATAGGTTCACGATTAAAGTAAGCAAGGAGGCAGCGGAAAAACTGTTCAACGTTCAAGCGTAACTGGTATTCATTGAGGTTTGGGTGGAGGGGGACAAAGGTGAGTCCTTTACTGAGGACTGACCGTTCATCCTAAGGGGGAAGTCTGGGGGGGTATGGTGAAGACCCGGCAGGGCTGGGTGCTGCTGTCTCCTCTAGAGCTGCTGGCTGTGGGCGGAGCGACATCGGTGCCAGCGGTGGGCGGCCTCCACCCTAACATCAACGAATACCGGTCAGGTTGGACGTTGAACAGTTTTTCCGCCACCTCTGCCTGCGCTTCCTTCTTTAATTGTGAGCCTAACCCTCCCCCTACTGACCCTTTCTCTCGCCTCCAACACACACCCTCCTCCTGGACACCATCCCAAGGTCTCCTACCCTCCCTCAACCTCTTCATCTCTAACTGCCGTCGAGACATTGATCGCCTCAACCTCTCCACCCTCTTACCCACTCCAACCTCTCCCCCGCAGAACGTACAGCCCTCTGCTCCCTCCGCTCCAATCCCAACCTCACCATAAAACCCGGGGACAAGGGAGGCGCCGTTGTAGTATGGCGCACTGACCTCTACATCGCCGAGGCCAGACACCAGCTCTCTGACACCTCCTCCTATCGTGCCCTCGATCATGACCCCACCCCCGACCACCAAACCATCATCTCCAAAACCATCGACAACCTCATCACTTCAGGTGACCTCCCACCCACAGCCTCCAACCTCATCGTTCCCCAACCCCGCACCGCCCGTTTCTATCTCCTTCCCAAAATTCACAAACCCAACTGCCCTGGTCGACCCATTGTCTCCGCCTGCTCCTGCCCCACCGAACTTATCTCCATCTTCTCCCCCTTGGTCCAGGAACTCCCTACATATGTCCGTGGCACCACCCATGCCCTCCACCTCCTCCAAAACTTCCGAATCCCTAGTCCCCAACACCTCATCTTTACCATGGACGTCCGGTCCCTATACACTTGCATTCCCCATGCAGATGGCCTAAAGGTCCTCCGCTTCTTCCTGTCCCGCAGGCCCGACCAGTCCCCCTCCACTGACACCCTTATCCGCTTAGCTGAACTCGTCCTCACCCTTAACAACTTCTCCTTCAATTCCTCCCACTTCCTACAGACAAAGGGGGTGGCCACGGGTACCTACATGGGCCCAAGCTATGCCTGCCTCTTTGTAGGATACATGGAACAATCCCTCTTCCGAAGCTACACTGAACCTATCCCCCACCTCTTCCTCCGTTACATTGATGGCTGTATCCGCGCCGCCTCGTGCTCCCACGAGGAGCTCGAACAGTTCATCCGCTTCACTAACACCTTCCACCCCAACCTTAAGTTCACCTGGACCAGCTCCGATGCCTCTCTCTCCTTCCTGGGCCTCTGTTTCCATCTCTGGCAACCACCTAGAAACCGATATCCATTTCAAGCCTACCAACTCCCACAGCTACCTAGAATATACCTCCTCTCACCCACCTTCCTGCAAAAATGCCATCCCTTATTCCTAATTCCTTCGCCTCCGCCGCATCTGCTCCCGAGATGAGGCATTCCACTCCCGGACATCCCAGATGTCCTCATTTTTCAAGGACCGCAACTTCCCCTCCACAGTGGTCGAAAACACCCTCGACCGTGTCTCTCGAATTTCCCGCAACTCATCCCTCACACTCCCTCCCCGCAACAACAACCAAAACATAATCCCCCTCATCCTCACGTACCACCCCACCAACCTCCGGATCCAACGCATCATCCTCCGGCACTTCCGCCATCAGCAATCTAACCCCACTACCAAAGACATTTTTCCCTCCCCACCCCATCTGCCTTCTGGAAGGACCACTCTCTCCGTGACTCCCCTGTCCGCTCCACACTCCCCACCAGCCCCATCACCCCCGGCATTTTTCCCTGCAACCACAGGAAGTGCTGCACCTGCCCCTACACCTCCCCCCTCACCCCCATCTCAGGCCCTAAGAAGACCTTCCACATCAAACAGATGTTCACCTGCACATCTGCTAATGTGGTATACTGTATCCGCTGTTCCCGTTGGTGCCTCCTCTACATCGGGGAAACCAAGCGGAGGCTTGGAGACCGCTTTGTGGAACACCTACGCTCGGTTCGTGACAAACGACTGCACCTCCCAGTCGCAAACCATTTCAACTCCCCCTCCCACTCCTTGGATGACATGTCCATCCTGGGTCTCCTCTAGTGCCACAACGTCGTCACCCGAAGGCTGCAGGAACAGCACCTCATATTCCGCTTGGGAACCCTGCAGCCCAATGGTATCAATGTGGACTTCACAAGCTTCAAAATCTCCCCTCCCCCGACCGCATCCCAACACCAGCCCAGCTTGTCCCTGCCTCCCTAACCTGTCCGTCCTTCCTCCCACCTATCCACTCCTCCCATCTCAAGCCTCACCCCCACCTCCTACCTACCAGCCTCATCCCGCCTCCCTGACCTGACCTATCCCCACCCCAACTCCCCACCTACATTCACTTTACTGGCTCCATCCCTGCCTCTTTGACCTGTCTGCCTCCTCTCCACCTATCTGCTCCTTTATCAATCTTCCATCCGCCTCCCCATCTCTCTCTATTTATTTCAGAATCCCTTTCCCCTCCCCCATTTCTGAAGAAGGGTCCAGACCCGAAACGTCAGCCTTCCTGCTCGGCCTGCTGTGTTCATCCAGCTCTACACCTTGTTATCTCAGATTCTCTAGCATTGGCAGTTCCTACTATTTCTGGGATTTTGTCTTGCTGTTTTTCAAAATCTTTTGAAGTGGATAGCTCAGTTTGTTTCATTTTAATTATATTTGTGGTATAAACTTGCTTTTGTTAAAACAAGGCGGGGGAAGATGATGGCCTGGTGGTATTATCACTGGACTGTTAATCCAGAGATCCAGATAACATTCTGGGGAGATGGGTTCAAATCCTGCCACTGCAAATGATGGTATTCGAATTCAATAAAAATATCTGGAATTAAGAATCTAATGATGACCATCAATCCATTGTTGATTATCAGAAAAACCCACCTAGTTCGCTAATGTCCTTTAGGGAAGGAAACTGCCATCCTTACCTGGTCTGGTCGACACGGGACTCCAGACCCACAGCAATGTGGTGGATCTGAACTGCCCTCTGGGCAATTAGGTGTGGGCAATAAATGCTGTCTAGCCAGTGACGCCTTCATCCCGTTAATGAATTTAAAAAAAAAACTGTAGTCCTGTGTGCCTTGGTTTCAGTGAAAGATCGCCATGATAAAAAGAAACAATATATAATGATCTTTCAAGCCAAATTTCATTCTGCAATCTGACTTGTCCAGTAGTAACACCAGCTGGGATCAAAGCAACTGTCCAGTGCAAACACAATATGAAAAGCACTTGACCAAATCAGAAGCAGGCAAACTTCTGGAACATCCAGACTACAAAGACTGGAAGAGATTCTAAGATGCTCTCACTCTACTAGTTTATCAGCAATCCTCACACTAAAAAGGTCAACACTGCTCACAGAAAGAGCCCAAATTCTCAAAATATAGGCAGAGTATTTCAAGCACATCCTCAAATCAGCCTACAGCTAATGATGAAACAATCAACAAACTGCCACACGTTGCTATCAACTGATCTCTCACGTGACACTTTCTCATTAGAAACAGCAAATGCAGTCAAACTCCTGTCTTGTGGCAAAGCGCCAGCAACTTTATACATTGACTGTGGCATAGTAACACTTGCTTAATTAGTAATTCAGAGGCCCAGGCTAATCAATGCACTGGGGACATAGGTTCAAATCTTGTCATGGCACCTAATAAAATTTCAATTCAATTCATAAAATCTAGATTTCATGCTGGCTTCAGTAATGGCAACCATGAAACTATCAATGATCTTTGTAAAAACCCATCTGGTTCACTAATGTCATGAGGGAAGGAAATAACAGCAGTGACTGATTCATAACTGCCCTCTGAAATGGCCCAGCAAGCTGCTCCACTCAAGGGCAATTATCAATGGGTAACAAAAACCAGTCTTGCTAGTTACGTCCACATCCAATGAGAAAGAGTAAAGAAAACAGCTCATGTTATCACAGCTGAGAAGTACATCGCTGGAGGTCAATGCCTGATCAAGAAGCTCACTTTCAGTCTGAGAACAAGGCAACCATCCTGCAAGATTACAGAAAGTGCCTGCTCAAACAGGTGGAAAGAAATTCTTGGGATAATTGTAATGAATTCTCACCCCTGCCCACTGTATACAGAATCCTTCCAAACCACCTAGTATGGCGTCTCAACTAGGATCAACTGTGAGAGAGACAATGTATTTTAGGAAAGGTTTGAGGTACCACCAATATGGTGTTTGCAATTGACAGCTCCAGCAGGAAAGCAAGAGCAGAACAGGTAGCCTTAGCCTTTTGTTGACTTGACTAAGATGATTGACATTGTCAGCTGAGAAGGGGATCAGCTTCCCACAGAAATCAATAAGAGATCCATGTTTTATATACCCTGGGTGATGGGGAGTCTTCTGACCAATTCCGAGCTAATAACGGAATTAAACAGAGCTGTATACTAGAACCAACTCTCATTATGTTTATTTCTCCACCACACTCTGACGCCTTCCATGATGTTGATCCTCACAACAAAATCACATATGGCATAGACAGGAATCTGCTCAACTTGAGACGACTCCATATAAAGACTAAAGCCTCCAAAGACAATTTTGCAATTTGTCAATGACCAGTGGACAGTTCAGAGCTGGACAGGCAATGTAGCATGGCTTCGTTTTCCAATGCATGCAACAACTTCGGCCGTACACCACAAAGAAAACTGAAGTAACATACTAGCCTCCAGGAAAGTCCCAGCTCAAGCTTGACGTTTCAGTCGTTATCAAAACCTGTCAGTAGTGGATAAGTTCACTTAACTCAGTAGTATATGATCTCATGTTGTCCCAATAAGACACTAAACCACTTTCACTGAAACTGCCTTTGGAAGCTGAAGATCAGATTGTAGTTCATTCAGGAGTTTCGATGTTGCCTAAGTCTGGGAAAAGCTCATGCATGAATGTTACACATGGAATAAACAAAAAAAATGGAGCAGCCTCCTCCAAAAGTAAACGCAGATGAAAGGTAGAAAAGTATGTATAGAGAGGAAGTCCTGAGCCAGCAACTCGTTTAAAACTCAATCTTGTCCTATTTGCAGCAGAACCTTAGCAGTCACCCACGTAACTGACTAGAACCCCACCAAACAACTCAAAGAGCTTCATCTTCGCACTCCCCCTCGCGCCCTTCCCGGCAGTTCAAACAAGAAGGAATTGCCAGTTTGTTGGCCTGGATTAGATATTAATCCAGGTCAGCAATCAGGAGGACTTGATGGTCTAACGTAAAGTGGGCACTGGATAACTCAGCTTAATATTCACTCACCAATATTCACTGCCTCATACATGGCTCCTGAATGTACATATGGGCCAAAAGCTGCACTTCTAACCATACTCCATACCCGAGTCATGCAGAACAAGGGAGGAAAATAGGATAAATTTTAAACTAATATTCTGGAAGGACGCTAGATAACATTTAATAGGGGGCTCCATTTGCACATGGAACATGAATACCTCTCAAAAGTACTTCTCAGCCGTAAAACACTTTAGATGCCTCCAGCACTCGTAACCCTTTTTGGTTGTTTCTAAACAAGCTCCTACCTTTAACAATTCATTGCCATAACACACCCTTCCCACCCTTACCTGTGTGCTTTTCCCCTCCACTTGTAAGGCTGTGCTGAGTCAGGATTGATGCTGATGGCTTTGTCACAGTCCCGAATAGCTGCATTAGGTTTCTGCATTTTCACATAGACACTGAAAACAGAAAAGCGTATTGCTTACTACATGACAAGAAAAAGGGTGAAACACAGGTAGCCTCATGCTTTCAAAAAGGCACGAACAGGATAATATTCAGTCTGAAACAGGAAATATTCTCTTATGCTGACTGTTCCACTAGAAATAAATATTTAGTATCACCCTAATGATCTGCTGGGGGGAAGACACAGGGACATATACTGATCACAAGGCCTCATGTCTAATGCCAAACCCATGTCAAACGAGGTAATCACAGGAAAGACTGCAGTAGAATGTTACAATGAGCCTGGGCCCCCAAACTACAAGGGAAAAAGGAAATAAATTCCAGATCCAGATTGCTATCTAGTGACATCTACTGGAAAGTGTCTTTTAGGTATCAGGTGAAAATAAGACTATGTCATAGTTTGGGCACAGCCTCCATCCAGTCGTCTGAGTGCGGGTTCACACAGTACCACTAAGTCAGTAGGAAACAGAAATTAGCTAGTACATCTAGAACCAGGGAACATAATCTCACAACAAGGATTTAGGACATTTAAGACTGAAATTAAAAAGAATCTTTTTTAACTCAGAAGATGGTAAATCTTTGGAATTCTCTACCCCAGAGGGTTGTGGAAGCTCAAACGTTGAGCAAACATGTTCAAAACAGAAATCAACTAATCAGCTGAAGAGCCTACACCTGTTCATTGATAGCATTAGAAAGTATTCACAGATTTTGAATTAGAGCTGTGGAACCCTCCAAATAAGGAGAACACACGGGTCAAGTCCCATCCAAGATCTTGTAAAGCGTTGGGGTAGCAAACACAGGTTAACCGTAAGTCAAACGTAAATGACCAAGTTATATGGTCAGTAAATATTTGTGGAACAACAGTGCTTGTATTCAAATCTATCCTAAGCTTGGTTATGGATAGAAGGGGTTTGGATAATACAGGGGAAAGAAGTACAATCATTCGTGGTGCCCATTATGTATCTAGTGGCCAGTTCAAAGTAAAACCAAAAGTATGGCTCAATTCAATTGCGGCTAGCGCAGAGACATATTCATTACCAAAAAGCAATGATAATAGGTGAGAAGCACATGGAAAGGTTATATCTGTTAGGACAGCTAATAGCCCAGTGAATAACTAGGTGGTGATGAAGTAGCTAAACATGGGAAAGTCACCATAGTCCCAGAGGACCACAGGCTCTCTTAGAGATGACTGATAGTGAGGTTAGCCGAAGGGTCATCATGCCTCACACAAGGGGTGGGAGCGAAGCTGAGAAGGCGGGGCCTTCACGATGACATCGAACAGTATGGGAACTGAACTGGGCTATTGGCATCATTCTGCATCAGGAACTGGCCACTCAGTTAACTGAAAATAACAAAGGCTCAGCGTACTAAAAGTTTTAATGTCAGTCTCTTTTCAGATGTCCTGATTCATTACTGTGTGCAAAGAATACTGGATAAGCTGGAGTGCATAGTCAGTACTTTTACTTTACATTTCAGATTCATTTGCTCAACACTTTCCCCAAAATCTAGTAATTAATTTATAATGGCCAATAACAGCACTTTTCCAACAGATTGGCATTAGGACGACATCACCAAAAGGTTTCCAAACTTACATCAGACAAGTGCCCAGGAACCCATCCCTTAAAAATAGGATCTCAAACATTTTTTCTCCCACTCCACTGTGCAGTGTTTAAGGGGACACTTCAAGGATGATACTTCTCAGCATTTTATTCTAGAAACACACAAAAGTATAAAAGGCAAAAAAAAGATGGAAAATCCTGTTTTACACAGACTGCCAATACAAAAGGACATTTTGTAATATACTGACAGAGACTGCCAATTGACAATGTTTCTTTATATTTGGTAAAGGAGCAAGAACTGAATGCCAGCAGGGAAGTGATGGCCTAGTGGTATTATTGCTGTATTATTAATCCAGAGACCCAGGTAATGCCCTGGGGACCCGGGTTCAAATCCCGCCATGGCAGATGGTAAAATTTGAATTCAATAAATATCTGGAAGTAAAAGTCTAATGATGACTGTGAATCCATTGTCGATTGTTGGAAAAAACCCATCTGGTTCACAAATGTCCATCCTTACCTGGTCTGGCCTACATGTTACTCCGGACCCACAGTAATGTGGTTGACTCTTAACTGTCCTCTGGGCTATTAGGGATGGGCAATAAATGCTGCCTGGCCAGTGACGCCCTCATCCCATGAATGAATTTTAAAAATCCAGAACAGAAAATTCAAGATTTGCACATCTCCTTTGGTCCCACAGTCAGCTTTCTTACAGAATTTACATGTTCCTTCTTAGTGTTTCAGACAGTGGACTGATTTTATAATTTCAACAACCCAGCGCTGCAGGACAGGGACTGTAATGCAATTGATTCTAATGTGCACCTCTAAAGACAGCACAAGGAAACATCATTTTTAATCTTTCCTATGGCTTGAGGTGATGCCTTATTGCAATTACTGCCCTGACTGATCTCTGCAGTTCCTCTATTCAAAAATTACTGGTGGAAGACTGTAAACATTGGCCCGTTTGCAAAGCCCCATTTCAGCATCCTTACCTGGCTCGTTTAGCATAAAGAACAGCCAGACGTGGATTCAACTTAATAGCCTCTGTAAAGTGGCCAATAGCTTTTTCCAAGTTTCCTGTAGCAAGAAACCAAAAAGCTTAGATACAGTTTACGTGTTATAAACATGAAGGATCAAAGTTTCCAGGAGGTTTCCATCTCTATCAATACACAATGAAAAAACTAACTTTTTTTTGCAAATAGGTTAATTACAGACAGACTTGTTCAGCACAGAAACAAACCCTTTGGTCCAATTCGTCCATGCCAGACAGATATCCTAAATTAACCTAGTCCCATTTACCAGCATTTAGCCCATATCCTCCTAAACTCTACCTATTCATGTACCCATCCAGATGCCTTTTAATTTTTGTTATTGTACCAGCCTCCACCACTTCCTCTGGCAGCTCATTCCATACATGCACCACCCTCTGCGTGAATAAGTTACCCCTTAGGTTCCTTTTAAATCTTGCCCCTCCTACCTTAAACCTATTCCCTTCAGTTTTGGACTCCCCTACGCTGGGAAAAAGACCTGGCTATTAACCCTATCCATGCCAGTCATGATTTTATAAACCTTTAAGGTCAACCCCTCAACCTTCGATGCTCCAGAGAAAATAGCTCCAACCTATTCAGCCTGTCCCTATCGCTCAAACTCACCAACCCCAGCAACATTCTTGTAAATCTTTTCTGAACCCTTTCAAGTTTAACAACATCTTTCCTGTGGGGGAGAATTAAAGCTGTAACAGCTGTGGATGCGAAGCATTTAAGAAACATGTACTAGAGAAGCTCTAAGAACATTTTCCAGGGACAATACTACAACTTCAGGTTATACCCAGCAGAAAAGGAAGAATAACCTGGATCTCAAAAAAAGAGGTGATGGTTGAGGAGTGACCCAACAGAGCTCATTCTGTTTCAATGGACACAATGTATTTACTTGCAAAGAACAAAAAAGTACACGTCATATTCTTTTAAAAAAGCAGAAAGTGATCATGTTGAGCCTACACTCATTTAAATAGGTCATACTTGAAATTCCAAATCAATTCTACCTTCCCACCTCCTTCCAATAGCTTTGGATTCTCTTAGCGCCTAAATATCTTGCTATCTCAGTCCTGATTATATTCATAGACTAAACAACCATAGGAGTCTTTGACAGAGAAATGCAAAAAGTCACCAACTTCTGAGTGAAGAGATTTCCCCTCAGAAATTCTTCTAATTGGCCAATCCTCTGCCCTGCGACTACAAGCCCTACTTCTGGAATCTCCAGCATTTCTGGAGCTCCAGAATCTACCTAACACCGCCAGCTCCCCAAAACACACACACATAGAGGTCTTTAGAGTTTATCAAACAAAACCAAACAACTTGAAACTCTCCAAATGCTGAACATGAACCCTTCCCTACCAAAAAAACTTTGCTTCAATTTATACCTACCCTCACTCAATGCATTAATAGCTTCCATTTTCTTTTCATTGGCTTGATCCATTAGTTCCTCTGAAACCTAAAGCAATACAACATTGAGTAATGATAGTGAACAATACAATGTTAGGTGACAGCAACAACAAAAACTGCCCTTTTTAAAAATGATAGTTACTACTGTTACAGCTGAAAGGTTATTGCCCATCTTCGAGCATGAAGAAAGACCGAATAAGTGAATCTCCAGATGGCTGTGGGGATCTGTGCAATCATAATCCAAGCACAAGTTTATCTGCTGACAGAACGACAGCCCCGATAACTTGACTTGCTCATGGAACTACAGACAGGAACAAAACAGGGTGATAACAAAAACAAAGTTGTTGGAAAAGCTCAGCAGGTCTGGAAGGAAAGAGCAGAGTTAACGTTTCAGGTCCAGTGACCCTTCCTCAGAATGGACCCGAAACATTAACTCTGTTTTTTCTTTCACAGATGCTGCCAGACCTGCTGAGCTTTTCCAGCAACTTTCTGTTTTGTTCCTGACTTACAGCATGCGCAGTTCTTTCAGTTTTTATTAAGACAGGGTGATGCTGACTTCTTCCTGACATGAAGAAAGACTGTTCTATCTAGATGGCGAGGAAAGAGAATTAGAGGTACAAAAACAAGTGTGTTTTGAGGCAGAGTGGGGAGGGGGGGTGGTGTAGAGATGGACAATAACATTGTGAAGCATCAGCACTTGACAACTGAAGGAAATATGGCCTAGTATTGCTTTATTTCATTCAATGCCTGAAACATTTAGGTGATGTACAGCAAATTCCCCAGGCTAATTAATTTCAGTCCTGAAGAAGGGTAATACCGAAAACATTGACTTCTCCTTTCTTCCAGATGCTGCCTGGCTTGCTGCATTCTTCCAGCCTCCTGTTTGTCCACCTTGGATTCCAGCATCTGTAGTTCTTTCATCTCTAAATAATTTCATTGTTTGGTGCTGTCCCACAATTATCTTCAAGAGGCAAACCAGAGATCTCCTTCAAAGCCACATTAGCCAGTTAGGAATGGAATGGAGGGGGGTCTGGGACAACACACCTAATTATTCCATGAGGCAAGTGGTACAGCTGCAAAGAATTATGGTTGTAAATTCACCTCACAACAACTCCTAGCTCCACATTTTGTTTTGAAGAAATAAACTTCACACTTAATCCCCTCCCCACTCGTCTTTAATTATGGTTTAATACCAAGGTTGATCGATATTAGCAAGCATCTGAAAATTCACAAGTTAATCAAGGGCAGTCCGCATAGATTCATTTTAACTTTATTAAGCACAATCTATTTTTTAAAAAAAGAACAATCTACTTCCTTGCCCAATGTAGAAATTGTAAATCATGCAGAATTTCTTATTGCAGCCCAATAATGTTTCCTAAAAATGAGCTTGCGGATTCAAAATGTGTACAGGTCATTGACAAGCTCTTGCACACATATCACTACCTTTAGGTATGGATGATAGACTAAAAAAAAATTTACCTCAAGGCTTTCATCTCCCATTTCCTGGGGTTCATCAATATCTGGCTCAATCACACCTTCCTTATCAATCTCTGGAGAACAAGCCACATGCTCATTAATAGAAACATATCTGAAACCAGATGAGTGCAATGTGTATTAAGAGATCTGATTCACTATTGTACTAGAGTGTATCTTTTCCAATCTGCTCCATGTCAGGGCTCATAATACATACTCCACCACCACCCACCAGAGGGATCCCAACGGCAACTTTCTGATGCGCAGGGGCTCTTTTCTCAGTCTCAAAACTGCTTCATTTGGTGATGCAATCACATAGTAACAATACAGCTGTATGTGTGTCGATTTATAGTGGATTTAGACTCAAAGAAGCAAAAGAATTCATCCTCAATAATCATCACTAATCCACTAAACAATATTTTCCTTGCGTTGTGGCTTTGATTGCCTGGACACAGTATTTAAATCAGCACCAGACAATATGCGCAAGTTAGCAACAAATACTTAAAAGGAAGACACCTCCACATACAAAAAGCCATCACCCTAAACACACTTCCAACAGACTGAAGTCACAGCCAAACAGTTACGTGTTGGTCTCCAACAGTCACTGCACCTCAAGTAATTCATCGTTTGTAAGACACTGATGCCATAACACAAATACAAATCTTTACAAAAAGAAACTGTATGATTAGACTGAAAATCAACAGTTTTCACCACAATTGCATTTACATTTTCTCCCATATAGTAGTACAAACTCGAGGGCTTGAATCTAGAGACTCCACAATAATTTCAAAGAATTAATGATCTCAAATCTTCCTGTTCCCAAATAGGACAGTGCTCTTTTGCAAAATGCTTACAAGTGGTTTCTTTCCTTTCCAGTTCCTCCCTCCTTACCAACCTTTGCAGTACCTCTTCGCCCTTTGTAGCCCTTCTTTCCCCAATTAAAGTTCCTCACCTCAATTTTGCAGCCTCACACTCCCGCGCCCAACTCACTCCGGAGTCTCTATCCCCATTCCACCCCTGCTTTCTCTGGCTTTTTTTGACTGTTGCCACTTACTCATTACTCTAACTACAGGCTGTTTGCTGCTGCTCATGGGTTCATTGCGACACTTATGTGGTAATAGGCTTCCTATGAGCCTATTAACAACAAACACACAAGAGGGATAATTTGTGATTGGAGATGCGACCCACTATTTTCTTCTTTTATTTATGGGGATAGCTTTTCTGATCGGATAGCCCAAAAGTAGATTTTATTGGTTGATTTCCGGGATGGATCTGCCTGCCACCCCCATGTATTTTGAACACTATTCCACATCCTTTATCATATTCACTTCTGCAAGAGACTAGATATTCAGACCACGCAAGTCCCAAATAACATTTTGTGAAATTAGATTGTTACTTTATCCCTACTTGTCCTTTACAATAAGCACATTACCGGAAGTTGTATTATAATAACCACGACAAGTTACAATAAATTCTCTGCGCTCACCTAGCTCGCTCTCTTCACTCTCAGAAGATGGCTCTGGAGATGGAGCCGGTGCCTTCTCTTCTGTGTTTGCTTTCTGTAGAAATGCAAATTAATTGGTTTTCGTTTTAGTCGGCCCATATTGCAGACACAGACACACACACACGCACCAAGCCCCTAGGAAACCTATGACACGCTTGAGGAACGAAATGTCTCACTTTTGGCACCCAATACCAAGTACATGTCAGAATTAGTGAACAGTAAAGTGGACACAACTGTAGATCTTGTGCCACAACATTAGCTTCCCCAGCTAGAAGCTTCAAGTTTGATTCTCATCCTCTGAAATGGCCATCAAGCCAAAGGTCAAAGGCAGTTAGAGATGGGCATGTTGCCGGCCTCATCAGCAATGCACACATCCTGTTAAAGAATTAAGGGAAATAAAAAGGTTATGTAGCAAGATTAGGATGCATATATCTTGGTAATATACAAGAGTCAATCACTTTGGGTGTAGAGTCACAGGTAGGCCACAGCAGATAAGGATGGCAGATTTCCTTCCATTAGTGAACCAGATGGGTTTTTATAACGATAGTAACAGTCACTGTTACTAAGACTAACTCCCAATTCTATGTTTATTAATAGAATTTAAATTCCACCATAGTGGGATTTGAACCCTGCCCCCAAAACATTACTCCAAGCCTCTGGATTACTTGACTAGTGTTATTACCACTATGCCAACAGACCCCTCAGTGAAGCCCAAATAACTTTCAATATGTAAATGTATCTGAAACGGAAGATAAGTATGAGGAAAAGTGGGACAGTGCTTAGATTTTTCAAAGATACAGACCACTTTTGGTGCTGGTATGAGTTTACAATAAGCACGGTGCTTGAGGATTATTCCATTATCCCCAGAAAACCCTGTTAATTGGGAGTTTTGCATAGATATAGAAAAATCATTTGCAGTACTAACTGTTACACAAACAATGCACAAGATACAGATTATAAAAGAATGCAAGAAAACATCAGACAAAAAGGGCAACTGATCCAATAAACATCAGCTGAGAGACAGCTGTTTGGTCTCGATGAAATGAGATCCATTGTTTGACCAGCCACCAATATCAACCAGTTTAGACTATACAGTTTACATTCTTATTCCTTCCCTTCCCCCTAAAACAATGTGTCAAATTTTACAGGCAGCTTCTATATTCTGCGCAGGAGCCGCCCCAGGCACCAGATAGCTCTTATGAAGAACGGTGGGCAGGAATCAATACAGCCCATGGTGTTGGAGGGAGCATATTAGCATGGACAGAGGATTGGTCAACTAAAAGAAAACAGTTTAATTGACAAGTAGGCAGGAGCAAACAGTTAGGATGGCAACCTGTAACTAGTGGAGTACCACAGCAATCAATGCAGGGATCACAACTATTTACAGAATACATTCATGACCAGATGAGGAATGTGAACGTACGAATGCCAAGTTTGCAGATGCCAAAAATAGGTGGGAAGGCAAATGTTGAGGATGACAGAGTTCATGGAGGAATTTAGACAAGTGTGCAAGCAAAGACTTTGCAGATGCATATAATGTGGGAAAATGTGAGGTTTTGCACTTTTGCAAAAAGAATAGAGAGGCTGAATTTTATTGAAGTAGAGAAAAAGACTGCAGAAAGAGGGATTTGAGATTCCTCATGAATGAATCACAACAAATTAGTATTCAATATCAGAGGGTATTAGGGAAGCCAAATGGAATGACAGCCATTATTTCAAAGGGGCTGGAGTTAAAAAAACAAAGGAAATCTTGCAAAAGCTGTACAAGGCACTAGTCAGACCACACCTGCAACACCGGAAAGCTTCTATTCAATTAGCTGAGGGAATATGTACGGGCATAGGAAGTAGCCCAGAGAAGGTTCATTCAGTTGATCCCAAGTATGGAGTGATTTTCTTATGAGAGCATTCAAGAAAGTTGATCTTGTACTCATTGGAGTTAAGAATAATGAGAAGTAATCTTATGGAAACATTTAAATTTCTTAGGGGTCTTGACAGGGTAGATTTGGACAAACTGCTTCCCTTGTGGGAGAGTCCAGGACCACAGGGCATAATCTCAGTCAGGAGTTACCAAGTTAGGAGAAAAATAAGGAGGAATTTCTTCTCTCAGAATAGTGAATCAGTGGCATTCTGTACTGCATAGGCTGATAGACTCTGCAAGGCTGAGGTCAGTAGGCTTTTAATCATTAAGGGAATCAAAGGGCATGAGGAAAAGGGAAAAACAGTGGAGTTGAGGATTATCAAATCAAACATGAACCCATTGAATGGTGGAGCAGAATCCACCAGCTAAAATGGCCTGCTTATGCTCCTGTCTCTCCTGGAATCATTACAAAGATTCATCTGGCTTGTCCGTGCACATCAATGAATCAATACTCTACATTAAGGTTGGTTGGCTCGCCGAGCTGGTTTGTTGTTCCGCAGACGTTTCGTTACCATGCTGGATAACATCATCAGTGCAGCCTCCGATGAAGCATCGGTGTGTTTTCCCACCTGGTTTTTAAACTCTCGAGTCCGTTGAGCTGGATTGCCTCACTTCCGGTTTTCCTTCATAGTGGAGTGTATATGGGGTCGAGTTCTAAGTGTTTATTAATGGCTTGCTTCATGGAGTGCCAAGCTTCTAGGAATTCCCGTGCCTGTCTCTGCTTAGCTTGTCCCAGGATTTTGGTGTTGTCCCAGTCGAATTGGTGGTTCTCCTTATCCATGTGGATTGAGATGAGTGAGCATTGGTCGTGTCTTTTTGTAGCCAGTTGGTGCTCGTCTACCCTTGTTGTTAGTTTCCTTCCTGTTTGTCCAATGTAGTGTTTCTCATGGTCTCTGCAGGTGATCTTATAGATGATATTGGTCCTGTCCATGGCGAGGAGTGGATCCTTAGTTTGGGTGAGCAGCTGTCATAGGGTTGATGTGGGCTTGTGTGCCACTCTGATACCCAGCGGTCGTAGGAGTCTTGTGGTTAGTTCCGATGTGTCCCTGATGTAGGGTAGCGTGAGGAGTGTGTCAGGGCGTGTAGTTGTTCATGTAGGAATCTTCTGACCCAGTTTTTTGGATATCCATTATCCTTGAAAACCTGGAAGAGGTATTCTTCTTCCTCTTGGTGTAGTTCTGTGTTGCTGCAGTATGTTGTTGCCCGTTTAAAGTGTTCGCATGAAGCTTCGTTTGTGTGTGCGGGGATGGTTACTGTTGAAGTTAGTACCTGGTCCGTGTGTGTGGCTTTTCTGTGTACTTTCGTTTGGAGATCTCCGTTTGTCTTGCATTCTATCATGAAGTCCAGGAATGGGAGCTGTTTGTTCTTCTCCTCCTCTCTGGTGAATTTTATTCCGGTGAGGGTGTTGTATATAAGGTTGTGTCTCTCCTCTAGTTTGGTCCGTTTAATGATGACAAAAGCGGTGTCCACGTAGCGTATCCATAGTTTTGGTTGGATTAGCGGAAGGGCCGCCCTTTTAAGTCTTTGCATTACTGCCTCTGCTATGAGTCCGGAGATAGGTGATCCCATGGGTGTCCCACTGATTTGTTCGTATGTTTGGCCATTGAAAGTGAAGTGGGTGGTGAGGCATAGGTCCAGTAGTTTGAGCATGTTGTTTGTGGAGATGGTTTCTCTGGGGTCTTGCTCTTGTTCCAGTAGTGCTGCCATTGTTTCCCTTGCTCGTGGTATGATCTCCGGACTCATAGCAGAGGCAGTGATGCAAAGACTAGAAAGGACAGTCCTGCTAATCCAACCAAAACTATGGATACGCTACGTGGACGACACCTTTGTCATCATGAAACGGACCAAACTAGAGGAGACACACAACCTTATAAACAACACCCTCACCGGAATAAAATTCACCAGAGAGGAGGAGAAGAACAAACAGCTCCCATTCCTGGACGTCATGGTAGAGCGCAAGACAAATGGAGATCTCCAAACGAAAGTACACAGAAAAGCCACACACACCGACCAGGTGCTGAACTTCAACAGTAACCATCCCCGCACACACAAACGAAGCTGCATGCGAACACTATTTAAACGGGCAAGAACACACTGCAGCAACACAGAACTACGCCAAGAGGAAGAAGAATACCTCTTCCAGGTTTTCAAGGATAATGGATAACCAAAAAACTGGGTCAGAAGATGCCTACATGAACAATATCAGGAAGATACTACACGGCCCGACACACTCATCACACTACCCTACATCAGGAACACATCGGAACTAACCACAAGACTCCTATGACCGCTGGGCATCAGAGTGGCACACAAGCCCACATCAACCCTACGACAGCTGCTCACCCAAGCTAAAGATCCACCCCTCGCTATGGACAGGACCAATATCATCTATAAGATCACCTGCAGGGACCATGAGAAACACTACATCGAACAAACAGGAAGGAAACTAACAACAAGGGTAGACGAGCATCAACTGGCTACAAAAAGACACGACCAATGCTCACTCATCTCAATCCACATGGATAAGGAGAACCACCAATTCGACTGGGACAACACCAAAATCCTGGGACAAGCTAAGCAGAGACAGGCACGGGAATTCCTAGAAGCCTGGCACTCCAGGAAGCAAGCCATTAATAAACACATAGAACCCGACCCCATATACACTCCACTATGAAGGAAAACCGGAAGTGAGGCAATCCAGTTCAAAAACCAGGGGGAGAACACAGCGACGCTTCATCGGAGGCTGCACTGATGATGTTACCCAACATGGTAACAAAACGTCTGCGGAACAACAAACCAGCTCGGCGAGCCAACCACCGTCAACACCCACAACCCGAGCTACAAATCTATGCCAAAACCTTAGACAATACTCTCCATCCACCCAAAACGATGTGACTTTCCGAGATGGACAAAAGCAAAGCAGGCAGTTCAGATCAATGTGAGGATGGGAAAAAATTCAGAGAGATATTCTTATTGGAGAATTACATCCAGATCACCCGAATTGGTTCAACTGATGCTGACGACAACATGGTATAGCCCAATGGTTTACCTTTGACGACTCCGGAAATTTCGGGTGTTCTGCTGCTGGTGGGATGGCTGCTCCCATACTGTAAGAAAAAGCAGAGCTGTAATTTTAGAAAATCTAATAGTCACCAAACTACTAGTCATAGACAGCTGAGTCACTGCTGAGCAAACATGTGAATGAGTCTAACAATCCTTATCGTGTTAAAGTGGTTGTCTGAGAGTGCATCAAGGACTCAAGAGTGCTGTCAGTGACACCAAGTTCCATGGGCACAGGGGATGGACGACAGGCATCAGAATGCAAATGAAAGATGTTTCAAACACCACAAAGGGCCAGGCTGCTTTTTATTTCCACATTTTCAAAGGGCATGCTGCTTGTAATGTCTGGCAATTTGTCTTAGCTCTGAAAGCCATTGTTTCTAATCTTCTACTGTAGGTGGGAATGAGTGGCAAGGAAGACATGAAGAAGCTTCTGGGCAACTTACGCAAGTTGCATGTGTGGGCAAATACATGGCAGATGCAGCATAAAGTGAATAATTGTTAGGTTTTCCACTTTGGTATGAAAACAGTTGTAAAGTATTATCTAAACGGTGATAGACTGTGAAAGATTGACATACAAAGGGATCTCAGTGTCTTTCTACACTGGTCATTGAAAGCAAGTAGGCAGGAGCAAACAGTTAGGAGGACTGATGGCCTTCATTACAAGAGAGCTTGGGTACAGGAGCAAGGAAATCTTTTTGCAGCTTTGGTGTGACCATACCTGGAGCATGGTGTGTAGCTTTGCTCTTTTTAACAAAGAAAAGATATTCTTGCCATAGACAGAATACAGTGAAGATTCACCAGAGTGATTTCATAGAATCATAGAATCCCTACAGTGTGGAAACAGCTCCTTTGGCCCAACAAGTCCACACTGATCCACAGAGCATCCCACCCAGATCCATCCCCCTCCCCCTACAAGCCACCTAATCTACACCTCAACACTACAGGCAATTTTCCATGGCCAATCCAGCTAGCCTGCACATCTTTGGACTGTGGGAGGAAACCAGAGCACCAGGAGGAAACCCATGCAGACACGGGGAAAACATGCAAACTCCACACAGACAGTCGTCCAAGGGTGGAATCGAATCCGGGTCCCTGACGCCGTGAGGCAGCAGTGCTAACCACTGGGCCACCGTGCTGCTCCAAATAAATTCGACACACCCCAGATAAGACTCGAACCCACAATCCCTGGCTTAGGAGGCCAGTGCCTTATCCATTAGGCCACTGGGGCTACACAAAAGTAACCTCCTTCGAGCCGGAAACGAACCAGCGACCTAAGGATTTCTGATGTTTCAGATTTGTTGTATGACAAGGGATTGGGTTGACAGGGCACAAATTCACTGAGTTTAGAAGAATGAGAAGCGTCCATATGAAAAAGTATAAAATCCTGATTGAGCTAAATAGACTGGTTGCAGGCATGATGTTTCCCATTTAGAACACGGAATCATCTTCTCAGCATATGTAGTAGACCATTTCAGTCTGAGAGGAAGAGAAATTTCTTCACTCAGTCGTGAACTTGTGGAATTCTTTACTACAGAAGGCTATGGAGGCAAATTCACTGAATAAATTTAAGACAGACAAAGACAGAATTCCCGAAAGGGATGTGGGGACAGAGCAGGAATATGGCATTAAGACAATGATCACATTGAGTGACGGACTGAGTATAAAGGCTAGATGGGCCACTCCTGGATGAGCAGAAAGATCTCGGTGTCCATGTGCATAGATCACTGAAAGTTGCCACCCAGGTTGATAGTGTTGTTAAGAAGGCGTACAGTATGTTAGGTTTTATTGGTCGAGGGATTGAGTTTCGGAGCCATGAGGTCACATTGCAGCTGTACAAAACTCTGGTGCGGCCGCATTTGGAGTATTGCGTACAGTTCTGGTCACCGCATTATAGGAAGGATGTGGAAGCATTGGAAAAGGTGCAGAGGAGATTTACCAGGATGTTGCCTGGTATGGAGGGAAGGTCTTATGAGGAAAGGCTGAGGGTCTTGAGGCTGTTTTCGTTAGAGAGAAGAAGGTTAAGAGGTGACTTGATAGAGACATACAAGATGATCAGAGGATTAGATAGGGTGGACAGTGGGAGCCTTTTTCCTCGGATGGTGATGGCTAGCACGAGGGGACATAGCTTTAAATTGAGGGGTGATAGATATAGGACAGATGTCAGAGGTAGGTTCTTTACTCAGAGAGTAGTAAGGGCGTGGAATGCCCTGCCTGCAAAAATAGTAGACTCGCCCACTTTAAGGGCATTTAAACGGTCATTGGATAAACATATGGATGATAATGGAATAGTTTAGGTTAGATGGGCTTCAGATTGGTTTCACGGGTCGGCGCAACATCGAGGGCCGAAGGGCCTGTACTGCGCTGTAATGTTCTATGTTCTATGCTTCTATTTTATGTTTCTATGAATAAGTCAAGCCCTCTAGAGAATACAGACCCTAGCTCCTGAATACACACTCCCTACACGATCAACTACAAGTTCATTTTGGAAGAAAGCAAACCCTGGTTAAATCACTTGGAATAGTTTATCTCTGCTTAAAATAGATAATTACAACAATCTGCATTTACACAGTCATTTTATGTAACAGAACATCCCACAATGCTCATAGAAATGTTAATTAGTCAAAATTAACCTGATAGTTACAACATTTAAAAGGATGGGTATATGGATTGGAAGGATTTAGAGGGACATGTGCCAAATACTGGCAAATGGGACTATGTCAGAGTGGGATATCTGGATGACGCAAATGAGGTGAACCGAAGATATTAGGAACTGCCGATGCTGGAGAATCTGAGATAACAAGGTGTAGAGCTGGATGAACACAGCAGGCCAAGCAGCATCTGAGGAGCAGGAAGGCTGACGTTTCAGGTCTGGACCCTTGTTTTCCTGCTCCTCTGATGCTGCTTGGCCTGCTGTGTTCAACCAGCTCTATACCTTCTAATCTCAGATGGGCCAAAGGGTCTGTTTCCATGCTGTATGACCCTATGTAAGCATAGGGAGATGACCAAAGTTTGACTGAAGAAGTAGGCTTTCAAGATCACCTTAAAAAGCAAGAAGTGGAGAGACTAAAGGACAGAATTTCAGTGCCACCAGAATCCATTAACAAAGATGCATTGCTGGAACTCACTTCAATAGCATCTTGCGAAACCATGACCTCTAATGCCTAGAACTGCAATAACAGATGGTGACTGGGACCAGCAACTGCAAGTTCCTTTCCCAGTCATACATCAATGCAATTTGGAACAAAGTCATCATTCCTTCAGTCACTGAGTTGAAATCCTGGGACTCCTTTTGTAGCAGCACTATGAGTGTATCTACAGCAGATCTAAACAGCAGTTAACCAGCACCCTGAAGGCAATTACGAATAGGTGACAAATGCTAACCCTGCCATCAAAGCTGGCACCCTACGAAAAGATGGTCTACACTGATTGTCTGGAAAAAAAAATGAAGTTAAATCACAAGAGCTGCTATTTTATATAGTAACCTTAGCATAGTAAAACAGCCCAACTTCACAGGAGCTATATCAAACAAAACTTGACACGATTCCAGGTAAGGAGATATTAGGACAGGAAGAGCAAAGTTGGGTTAATGAAGTGGGCTTTAAGGAGCCATTTAAGGAGGAGCAAGAGTAGAGGCTTACAGAAGTCCAAGTAAAGGCAGTAGACATCAAACAACAGAACTAAAGAAATCCAGGGTTCAACAGAGATCAGGGCGGAGATTTGAGAACTCCAGAACATGAAAAAATCTTGACTTTCTAAAATTTTACAATAATGTATCTATGTGGAGTGAAAAATTGGCTGAATGCCATGAGCAGCAAGTAGTTAACAGATCTGGATCTGTTCGGAGCCCCATCACGAGTTGCTTGCTCTTCATCCATTAATGATCTAGATGCAAGTATTACGCATATGATTACCAGCTGGCAGACATTCCCAAGTGCTGGGACTGTAGAAGCAGTTCAACTACAAACAGATCTCAGCATCTGGTAGTACAGAACTTGTGTAATGCCAAAAACATAAATTTTTGGCAAAATTTTCATCCTTCACCCATCAGGCCAATTTGCAAGGATTTAAGAAATGCAAAAGGACTTTCAACTCAAAAAATTAGGTGGCAATTGTTTGTTGGCTCATTTCTCAGGGCAATGCCTTGACCGAAGGCAACGCAGGCTAAAGTTTAAACAAAATCATATCATTAACTGGGGGATTTTCTGTGGCAACACCCTTACCTTTTTTTTCTTTTCTCCAATCAATCTGCCTTCTCCTCTCAGACACTGTAAATGTTAGTTTTCCCTTTCATCCGATATTCTTGTAAATTGCCCTGATGCGTGCTAGTTAGAGACTTTGACAAAATGTATTTTTAGCAATGCAAGATTCAACGTGTTGGGGAATGGATTCATATTTGGAATAAAATGGTCAAATCAGTAACACATGGGTTAGCATAATGATAAATATACATATACCCCAGAGGTGACAGGACTGAACTTGTAGTGAAAGTAGTAGTTCTGGTAATACAATGCATCTGCCTCTAAAGGGCCACAGTTAATACCATGAATCTGAAGCAAACAGGCTAAGCACACAGGGCAATTCATTACAAAACAAAGGATACCATTTTATGCTATGTAAAAACCTAGATTAGGCTTCATTAAGCCGCCTCCTCAGCCTTGATGCCCTCACATGGATGCAGGCTTTGGAAAAGGTGCAGAAGACGAGTGCAACATTGATTTCTAGCTCAAAACCTGTTAGTTATGCAGATAGCTCTTTAAGGCCAAGCCAGTATGCTTCAAAGCAGCATTAACTCAATGATTCGATTCAAGTTTATTGAGCTGAGGTCACTAATATTTCCAGGAAAGTGAGTCAGACATGTTACTGATATGAAAGCTATCTTAGGTCAGGCTAACGTGATCTTTTCTCAACCAGTTTCAATCACCTGAAGTAGCGAATGGCATATTTTACAGGTTTGCCAAAATAATTGGCCTAATTTCTGTTTTCTACCTTCTCCCAAGAGCTTCACAATATTATCCACTATGGAAACTACCGTTCAGTCCAACAGATTATTGCTTGTACTTACATTGCACACAATCCACCTCAAATCCAATCAACATACCTTTCTATTCCTTTATCCTTCGTGTGTTATCTAGCTTTCCTTCTGCATGCTCTTCACCTAAACAACTCCACTTAGTCACAAATTCCACATTCTTGCCACTCACATTGAAAGGTTTCTTCAGAATCCCATATTGAATTTCTTAGTAACTTTTAGATTTTATGGGCAATTCTGGTCCTAAGCACAAGTGGAAACATCCAATACTTCCATCATCTTGAATATTGCCTTTCAATCATCGCTTTTTCAAACAAAAAAGACTACGAAATTGTTGAACCACACTTCCCTGATATATGGTATCAATGTGGACTTCACAAGCTTCAAAATCTTCCCTCCCCTGACCGCACCCCAAAACCAGCCCAGCTTGTCCCTGCTTCCCTAACCTGTCCGTCCTTTCTCCCACCTATCCACTCCTCCCACCTCAACCCCTACCCTCACCTCCTACCTACCAGCCTCATCCCCACCTCCTTGAGCTGTCCGTCTTCCCTTGACTGACCAACCATCACCCTAACTCCCCACCTACACTCACCTTTACTGGCTCCATCCCCACCTCCTTGACCTGTCCATCTCCTCTCCACCTATCTGCTCCTTTATCCATCTTCCATCTGCCTCCCCCTCTCTCTCTATTTATTTCAGAATCCCCTTCCCCTCCTCCATTTCTGAAGAAGGGTCCAGACCCAAAACGTAAGCGTTCCTGCTCCTCTGATGCTGCATTGCCTGCTGCGTTCATCCAGCTCTACACCTTGTTGTCTCTTTTCCCTGATATATAATGTGGTTTCAGATGGACAGAGTGTGTATCACAATGCACAGGGCCCACATGTCTGAAATGAATGGAACCTGTTGCTGTTTTACTGTATGGCTTTTGTTTGTTGAAACCCAGACTCCACTGTACAAAAGCAGACAAATAATTATCCAATCCACCATGCAGCCAAGGTTGGTTGGTATTAGCTGCGACACACCCACTGTGTGCACAAATTCCGAAAATGCCTGGAGGCTCCAGTTACATGGGGGTTGGTGCTGCATATGGAGCAAATACTGTGAAATTTTAAGATTTATTGGTGGAGCTCAAAAGCACAAAGAAATTGTTGAATTCTACTTTGATAATATAATCCTGGTATAAAATCAATTCCTGGTAGTAGAAGAAGCTGAAAGAGGATCAAATCACGATTCTTGCAGATTTTTTTTTCCCTCAGCTCTTGAACTGTGTTCTGAACGTATTCTACACCTAACCATCCCCATCTTCTCCCCTCGTTGCCTTCAACTCATCCCATCTCCTACCTAGGTGTTCCTCCACCTCCCTCTGACCATCAGCCCCCTACCGTCACATGCACACACTCACTCAGCACGCAAGCACTTCACTCGCGTGCCCCCCCCCCGCCCCCAACAACACAAGCATGCGTACACTCACTTCACACTGTGGGGGAGACACAGCGCACCACACACACACACACACACACACACACAGCGCACCACACACACACACACACACACACACAGCGCACCACACACACACACACACA